>NC_140999.1:112182356-112792654 GCF_052327205.1 Somniosus microcephalus
ATTCCCAGGGGACCTCTCTGTAAAGAGTGACACATTCCCAGGGGTCCTCTGTAAATAGTAACACAGCCCCAGGGGGCCTCCTTTAAAATAGCGACACACTCCCAGGGGACCTCTCTGTAAATTGTGACACAATCGCTGGGGACCGCTCTTTAAATAGTGACACATTCGCTGGGGTCCTCTCTGTAAATAGTGACACACTCCCAGGGGACCCCTCTGTGAATAGTGACAGACTCCATAGGGACCTCTCTGTAAAAAGTGACAGACTCCCGGGGGTCCTCTCTGTAAGTAGTGACACATTCCATGGGGAACTCTGTAAATAGTGACACAATCCCAGCGCTCCTCTCAGTAAATAGTGACACACTCCCAGGGGACCGCTCTGTAAATAGTGACACACTCCCAAGAGAACACTGTAAATAGTGAAACACACACAGGGGTCCTCTCTGCAAGTAGTGTCACACTCGCAGGCGACCTCCCTGTAAATAGTGAAACACTCACAGGAACTTCTCTGTAAATAGTGAGGCACTCCCAGGGGACCACTCTGAAAATAGTGACAAAATCCCAGGGGACATCTGTGTAAGCAGTGACACACTCCCAGGGTACCTCTCTGTAAATAGTGACACATTCCCAGGGGACCTCTCTGTAAGTCATGAAACAGTCCAAGGTGACCTCTCTGTAAATAGTGAAAGAGTCCCAGGGGACATCTGTAAATAGTGACACACTCTCCGGGTTGCTCTCTGTAAGTAGTGACACACTCCCAGGGGCCTCTGTAAATAGTGACACAGTCCCAGGGGACCTCCTTTAAATTGAGACACCCTCCCAGGGGACCCCTCTGTAAATAGTGACACACTCCCAGGGGACAACTGTGTAAATAGTGACACACTCCCAGCAGAACTCTGTGTAAATAGTGACAAACTCCCAGGGGACATCTGTACAAATAGTGACACACTCCCAGGGGACCTCTGTGTAAATAGTGACACATTCCCAGGGGACCTCTCTGTAAAAATAGACACAGTCCAGGGGACCTCTGTGTAAATAGTGAAAGACTCCCAGGGGACCTCTGTAAATAGTGAAACACTCCCAGGTTTCCTCTCTGTAAATAGTGACACACTCCCAGTGGACGTCTCTGTAAGTAGTGACACACTCCCGGGGTCCTCTCTGTAAATAGTGACATGCTCCCAGGGGACCTCTGTTAAAATAGTGACACACTCCCAGGGTTCCTCTCTGTAAATAGTGACACACTCCCAGGGGACCTTTCTATAAATAGTGACACGCTCCCGGGGGTCCTCTCTGTAAATAGTGACACTATCACAGGGGACTCTGTGTAAATAGTGACAGAACCCCAGGGGACCCCACTGTAAATAGTGACACATTCCCAGGGGATCTCTGTGTAAATAGTAACACACTCCCAGGTATCTTCTCTTTAAATAGTGACACACTCCCAGGTGATCTCCCTGTAAATAGTGACACAATCCCAGTTGTCCTCTCTGTAATTAGTGACACAATCCCATGGATCCTCTCTGTAAATAGTGACACACTCCCAGGGGTCCTCTGTAAATAGTGACTTAGTCCCAGGGGGCCTCTTTTTAAATAGTGACACAGTCCCATGGATCCTCTCTGTAAATAGTGACTCACTCCCAGAGGTCCTATGTAAATAGTGACAGAGTCCCAGGGGGCCTCTTTTTAAATAACGACAGACTCCCAGGGGACCTCTCTGTAAATAGTGACACACTCTCAGGGGCCCTCTGTGTAAATAGTGACACAATCGCTGGGGACCGCTCTTTCAATAGTGACACATTCGCTGGGGTCCTCTCTGTAAATAGTGACACACTCCCAGGGGACCCCTCTGTGAATAGTGACAGACTCCATAGGGACCTCTCTGTAAAAAGTGACAGACTCCCGGGGGTCCTCTCTGTAAGTAGTGACACATTCCATGGGGAACTCTGTAAATAGTGACACAATCCCAGTGCTCCTCTCAGTAAATAGTGACACACTCCCAGGGGACCGCTCTGTAAATAGTGACACACTCCCAAGAGAACACTGTAAATAGTGAAACACACACAGGGGTCCTCTCTGCAAGTAGTGTCACACTCGCAGGCGACCTCCCTGTAAATAGTGAAACACTCACAGGAACTTCTCTGTAAATAGTGAGGCACTCCCAGGGGACCACTCTGAAAATAGTGACAAAATCCCAGGGGACATCTGTGTAAGCAGTGACACACTCCCAGGGTACCTCTCTGTAAATAGTGACACATTCCCAGGGGACCTCTCTGTAAGTCATGAAACAGTCCAAGGTGACCTCTCTGTAAATAGTGAAAGAGTCCCAGGGGACATCTGTAAATAGTGACACACTCTCCGGGTTGCTCTCTGTAAGTAGTGACACACTCCCAGGGGCCTCTGTAAATAGTGACACAGTCCCAGGGGACCTCCTTTAAATTGAGACACCCTCCCAGGGGACCCCTCTGTAAATAGTGACACACTCCCAGGGGACAACTGTGTAAATAGTGACACACTCCCAGCAGAACTCTGTGTAAATAGTGACAAACTCCCAGGGGACATCTGTACAAATAGTGACACACTCCCAGGGGACCTCTGTGTAAATAGTGACACATTCCCAGGGGACCTCTCTGTAAAAATAGACACAGTCCAGGGGACCTCTGTGTAAATAGTGAAAGACTCCCAGGGGACCTCTGTAAATAGTGAAACACTCCCAGGTTTCCTCTCTGTAAATAGTGACACACTCCCAGTGGACGTCTCTGTAAGTAGTGACACACTCCCGGGGTCCTCTCTGTAAATAGTGACATGCTCCCAGGGGACCTCTGTTAAAATAGTGACACACTCCCAGGGTTCCTCTCTGTAAATAGTGACACACTCCCAGGGGACCTTTCTATAAATAGTGACACGCTCCCGGGGTTACTCTCTGTAAATAGTGACACAATCCCAGGGGACATCTCTGTAAATAGTGACAGGCTCCCAGAGGACCTCTTTGTAAATAATGACACGCTCCCAGGTGTCCTCTCTGTAAATAGTGACACACTCCCAGGGGACCTCCTTGAAAATAGTGACACACTCACAGGGGAGTCTGTGTAAATATTGACACAATCCCAGGGGACCCACTGTAAATAGTGACACACTCGCAGGGGACCCCTCTGTGTATAGTGACAGACTCCATAGGGACCTCTCTGTAAATAGTGACAGACTCCCGGGGGTCCTCTCTGTAAGTAGTGACACATTTTCATGGGACCTCTGTAAATAGTGACACAATCCCAGGGGTCCTCTCAGTAAATAGTGACACACTCCCAGGGGAACTCTGTAAATAGTGACACACTCCCAAGAGAAATCTGTAAATAGTGACACACACCCAGGGGTCCTCTCTGCAAGTAGTGACACATTCCCAGGGGAACTCTGTAAATAATGACACACTCCCAAGAGAAATCTGTAAATAGTGACACACACCCAGGGGTCCTCTCTGCAAGTAGTGACACAATCGCAGCGGAACTCCCTGTAAATAGTGAAACACTCACAGGAACCTCTCTGTAAATAGTGAGACACTCCCAGGGGACGAATCTGTAAATAGTGACACACTCCCAGGCGATCTCCCTGTAAATAGAGACATACTCCCAGGGATCCTCTCTGTAATTAGTGACACACTCCCAGTGTTCCTCTCTGTAAATAGTGACACACTCCCAGGGGACCTTTCTATAATAAGTGACACGCTCCCAAGGGTCCTCTCTGTAAATAGTGACACTATCACAGGGGACTCTGTGTAAATAGTGACAGAATCCCAGGGGAACTCTGTGTAAATAGTAATACACTCCCAGGTGTCTTCTCTTTAAATAGTGACACACTCCCAGGTGATCTCCCTGTAAATAGTGACACACTCCCAGTTGTCCTCTCTGTAATTAGTGACACAATCCCATGGATCCTCCCTGTAATTAGTGACACACTCCCAGTGGTCCTCTCTGTAATTAATGACACAATCCCCTGGATCCTCTCTGTAAACAGTGACTCAGTCCCAGGGGGCCTCTTTTTAAATAGTGACACAGTCCCATGGATCCTCTCTGTAAATAGAGTCTCACTCCCAGAGGTCCTCTGAAATAGTGACAGAGTCACAGGGGGCCTCTTTTTAAATAACGACAGACTCCCAGGGGACCTCTCTGTAAATAGTGACACACTCCCAGGGGACATCTGTGCAAACAGTGACACACTCCCAGGGGACCTCTCTGTAATTAGTGACACATTCCCAGGGGACCTCTCTGTAAAGAGTGACACATTCCCAGGGGTCCTCTGTAAATAGTAACACAGCCCCAGGGGGCCTCCTTTAAAATAGCGACACACTCCCAGGGGACCTCTCTGTAAATTGTGACACAATCGCTGGGGACCGCTCTTTAAATAGTGACACATTCGCTGGGGTCCTCTCTGTAAATAGTGACACACTCCCAGGGGACCCCTCTGTGAATAGTGACAGACTCCATAGGGACCTCTCTGTAAAAAGTGACAGACTCCCGGGGGTCCTCTCTGTAAGTAGTGACACATTCCATGGGGAACTCTGTAAATAGTGACACAATCCCAGCGCTCCTCTCAGTAAATAGTGACACACTCCCAGGGGACCGCTCTGTAAATAGTGACACACTCCCAAGAGAACACTGTAAATAGTGAAACACACACAGGGGTCCTCTCTGCAAGTAGTGTCACACTCGCAGGCGACCTCCCTGTAAATAGTGAAACACTCACAGGAACTTCTCTGTAAATAGTGAGGCACTCCCAGGGGACCACTCTGAAAATAGTGACAAAATCCCAGGGGACATCTGTGTAAGCAGTGACACACTCCCAGGGTACCTCTCTGTAAATAGTGACACATTCCCAGGGGACCTCTCTGTAAGTCATGAAACAGTCCAAGGTGACCTCTCTGTAAATAGTGAAAGAGTCCCAGGGGACATCTGTAAATAGTGACACACTCTCCGGGTTGCTCTCTGTAAGTAGTGACACACTCCCAGGGGCCTCTGTAAATAGTGACACAGTCCCAGGGGACCTCCTTTAAATTGAGACACCCTCCCAGGGGACCCCTCTGTAAATAGTGACACACTCCCAGGGGACAACTGTGTAAATAGTGACACACTCCCAGCAGAACTCTGTGTAAATAGTGACAAACTCCCAGGGGACATCTGTACAAATAGTGACACACTCCCAGGGGACCTCTGTGTAAATAGTGACACATTCCCAGGGGACCTCTCTGTAAAAATAGACACAGTCCAGGGGACCTCTGTGTAAATAGTGAAAGACTCCCAGGGGACCTCTGTAAATAGTGAAACACTCCCAGGTTTCCTCTCTGTAAATAGTGACACACTCCCAGTGGACGTCTCTGTAAGTAGTGACACACTCCCGGGGTCCTCTCTGTAAATAGTGACATGCTCCCAGGGGACCTCTGTTAAAATAGTGACACACTCCCAGGGTTCCTCTCTGTAAATAGTGACACACTCCCAGGGGACCTTTCTATAAATAGTGACACGCTCCCGGGGGTCCTCTCTGTAAATAGTGACACTATCACAGGGGACTCTGTGTAAATAGTGACAGAACCCCAGGGGACCCCACTGTAAATAGTGACACATTCCCAGGGGATCTCTGTGTAAATAGTAACACACTCCCAGGTATCTTCTCTTTAAATAGTGACACACTCCCAGGTGATCTCCCTGTAAATAGTGACACACTCCCAGTTGTCCTCTCTGTAATTAGTGACACAATCCCATGGATCCTCTCTGTAAATAGTGACACACTCCCAGGGGTCCTCTGTAAATAGTGACTTAGTCCCAGGGGGCCTCTTTTTAAATAGTGACACAGTCCCATGGATCCTCTCTGTAAATAGTGACTCACTCCCAGAGGTCCTATGTAAATAGTGACAGAGTCCCAGGGGGCCTCTTTTTAAATAACGACAGACTCCCAGGGGACCTCTCTGTAAATAGTGACACACTCTCAGGGGCCCTCTGTGTAAATAGTGACACAATCGCTGGGGACCGCTCTTTCAATAGTGACACATTCGCTGGGGTCCTCTCTGTAAATAGTGACACACTCCCAGGGGACCCCTCTGTGAATAGTGACAGACTCCATAGGGACCTCTCTGTAAAAAGTGACAGACTCCCGGGGGTCCTCTCTGTAAGTAGTGACACATTCCATGGGGAACTCTGTAAATAGTGACACAATCCCAGTGCTCCTCTCAGTAAATAGTGACACACTCCCAGGGGACCGCTCTGTAAATAGTGACACACTCCCAAGAGAACACTGTAAATAGTGAAACACACACAGGGGTCCTCTCTGCAAGTAGTGTCACACTCGCAGGCGACCTCCCTGTAAATAGTGAAACACTCACAGGAACTTCTCTGTAAATAGTGAGGCACTCCCAGGGGACCACTCTGAAAATAGTGACAAAATCCCAGGGGACATCTGTGTAAGCAGTGACACACTCCCAGGGTACCTCTCTGTAAATAGTGACACATTCCCAGGGGACCTCTCTGTAAGTCATGAAACAGTCCAAGGTGACCTCTCTGTAAATAGTGAAAGAGTCCCAGGGGACATCTGTAAATAGTGACACACTCTCCGGGTTGCTCTCTGTAAGTAGTGACACACTCCCAGGGGCCTCTGTAAATAGTGACACAGTCCCAGGGGACCTCCTTTAAATTGAGACACCCTCCCAGGGGACCCCTCTGTAAATAGTGACACACTCCCAGGGGACAACTGTGTAAATAGTGACACACTCCCAGCAGAACTCTGTGTAAATAGTGACAAACTCCCAGGGGACATCTGTACAAATAGTGACACACTCCCAGGGGACCTCTGTGTAAATAGTGACACATTCCCAGGGGACCTCTCTGTAAAAATAGACACAGTCCAGGGGACCTCTGTGTAAATAGTGAAAGACTCCCAGGGGACCTCTGTAAATAGTGAAACACTCCCAGGTTTCCTCTCTGTAAATAGTGACACACTCCCAGTGGACGTCTCTGTAAGTAGTGACACACTCCCGGGGTCCTCTCTGTAAATAGTGACATGCTCCCAGGGGACCTCTGTTAAAATAGTGACACACTCCCAGGGTTCCTCTCTGTAAATAGTGACACACTCCCAGGGGACCTTTCTATAAATAGTGACACGCTCCCGGGGTTACTCTCTGTAAATAGTGACACAATCCCAGGGGACATCTCTGTAAATAGTGACAGGCTCCCAGAGGACCTCTTTGTAAATAATGACACGCTCCCAGGTGTCCTCTCTGTAAATAGTGACACACTCCCAGGGGACCTCCTTGAAAATAGTGACACACTCACAGGGGAGTCTGTGTAAATATTGACACAATCCCAGGGGACCCACTGTAAATAGTGACACACTCGCAGGGGACCCCTCTGTGTATAGTGACAGACTCCATAGGGACCTCTCTGTAAATAGTGACAGACTCCCGGGGGTCCTCTCTGTAAGTAGTGACACATTTTCATGGGACCTCTGTAAATAGTGACACAATCCCAGGGGTCCTCTCAGTAAATAGTGACACACTCCCAGGGGAACTCTGTAAATAGTGACACACTCCCAAGAGAAATCTGTAAATAGTGACACACACCCAGGGGTCCTCTCTGCAAGTAGTGACACATTCCCAGGGGAACTCTGTAAATAATGACACACTCCCAAGAGAAATCTGTAAATAGTGACACACACCCAGGGGTCCTCTCTGCAAGTAGTGACACAATCGCAGCGGAACTCCCTGTAAATAGTGAAACACTCACAGGAACCTCTCTGTAAATAGTGAGACACTCCCAGGGGACGAATCTGTAAATAGTGACACACTCCCAGGCGATCTCCCTGTAAATAGAGACATACTCCCAGGGATCCTCTCTGTAATTAGTGACACACTCCCAGTGTTCCTCTCTGTAAATAGTGACACACTCCCAGGGGACCTTTCTATAATAAGTGACACGCTCCCAAGGGTCCTCTCTGTAAATAGTGACACTATCACAGGGGACTCTGTGTAAATAGTGACAGAATCCCAGGGGAACTCTGTGTAAATAGTAATACACTCCCAGGTGTCTTCTCTTTAAATAGTGACACACTCCCAGGTGATCTCCCTGTAAATAGTGACACACTCCCAGTTGTCCTCTCTGTAATTAGTGACACAATCCCATGGATCCTCCCTGTAATTAGTGACACACTCCCAGTGGTCCTCTCTGTAATTAATGACACAATCCCCTGGATCCTCTCTGTAAACAGTGACTCAGTCCCAGGGGGCCTCTTTTTAAATAGTGACACAGTCCCATGGATCCTCTCTGTAAATAGAGTCTCACTCCCAGAGGTCCTCTGAAAGAGTGACAGAGTCACAGGGGGCCTCTTTTTAAATAACGACAGACTCCCAGGGGACCTCTCTGTAAATAGTGACACACTCCCAGGGGACATCTGTGCAAACAGTGACACACTCCCAGGGGACCTCTCTGTAATTAGTGACACATTCCCAGGGGACCTCTCTGTAAAGAGTGACACATTCCCAGGGGTCCTCTGTAAATAGTAACACAGCCCCAGGGGGCCTCCTTTAAAATAGCGACACACTCCCAGGGGACCTCTCTGTAAATTGTGACACAATCGCTGGGGACCGCTCTTTAAATAGTGACACATTCGCTGGGGTCCTCTCTGTAAATAGTGACACACTCCCAGGGGACCCCTCTGTGAATAGTGACAGACTCCATAGGGACCTCTCTGTAAAAAGTGACAGACTCCCGGGGGTCCTCTCTGTAAGTAGTGACACATTCCATGGGGAACTCTGTAAATAGTGACACAATCCCAGCGCTCCTCTCAGTAAATAGTGACACACTCCCAGGGGACCGCTCTGTAAATAGTGACACACTCCCAAGAGAACACTGTAAATAGTGAAACACACACAGGGGTCCTCTCTGCAAGTAGTGTCACACTCGCAGGCGACCTCCCTGTAAATAGTGAAACACTCACAGGAACTTCTCTGTAAATAGTGAGGCACTCCCAGGGGACCACTCTGAAAATAGTGACAAAATCCCAGGGGACATCTGTGTAAGCAGTGACACACTCCCAGGGTACCTCTCTGTAAATAGTGACACATTCCCAGGGGACCTCTCTGTAAGTCATGAAACAGTCCAAGGTGACCTCTCTGTAAATAGTGAAAGAGTCCCAGGGGACATCTGTAAATCGTGACACACTCTCCGGGTTGCTCTCTGTAAGTAGTGACACACTCCCAGGGGCCTCTGTAAATAGTGACACAGTCCCAGGGGACCTCCTTTAAATTGAGACACCCTCCCAGGGGACCCCTCTGTAAATAGTGACACACTCCCAGGGGACAACTGTGTAAATAGTGACACACTCCCAGCAGAACTCTGTGTAAATAGTGACACATTCCCAGGGGACCTCTCTGTAAAAATAGACACAGTCCAGGGGACCTCTGTGTAAATAGTGAAAGACTCCCAGGGGACCTCTGTAAATAGTGAAACACTCCCAGGTTTCCTCTCTGTAAATAGTGACACACTCCCAGTGGACGTCTCTGTAAGTAGTGACACACTCCCGGGGTCCTCTCTGTAAATAGTGACATGCTCCCAGGGGACCTCTGTTAAAATAGTGACACACTCCCAGGGTTCCTCTCTGTAAATAGTGACACACTCCCAGGGGACCTTTCTATAAATAGTGACACGCTCCCCGGGGTCCTCTCTGTAAATAGTGACACTATCACAGGGGACTCTGTGTAAATAGTGACAGAACCCCAGGGGACCCCACTGTAAATAGTGACACATTCCCAGGGGATCTCTGTGTAAATAGTAACACACTCCCAGGTATCTTCTCTTTAAATAGTGACACACTCCCAGGTGATCTCCCTGTAAATAGTGACACACTCCCAGTTGTCCTCTCTGTAATTAGTGACACAATCCCATGGATCCTCTCTGTAAATAGTGACACACTCCCAGGGGTCCTCTGTAAATAGTGACTTAGTCCCAGGGGGCCTCTTTTTAAATAGTGACACAGTCCCATGGATCCTCTCTGTAAATAGAGTCTCACTCCCAGAGGTCCTCTGAAATAGTGACAGAGTCACAGGGGGCCTCTTTTTAAATAACGACAGACTCCCAGGGGACCTCTCTGTAAATAGTGACACACTCCCAGGGGACATCTGTGCAAACAGTGACACACTCCCAGGGGACCTCTCTGTAATTAGTGACACATTCCCAGGGGACCTCTCTGTAAAGAGTGACACATTCCCAGGGGTCCTCTGTAAATAGTAACACAGCCCCAGGGGGCCTCCTTTAAAATAGCGACGCACTCCCAGGGGACCTCTCTGTAAATTGTGACACAATCGCTGGGGACCGCTCTTTAAATAGTGACACATTCGCTGGGGTCCTCTCTGTAAATAGTGACACACTCCCAGGGGACCCCTCTGTGAATAGTGACAGACTCCATAGGGACCTCTCTGTAAAAAGTGACAGACTCCCGGGGGTCCTCTCTGTAAGTAGTGACACATTCCATGGGGAACTCTGTAAATAGTGACACAATCCCAGCGCTCCTCTCAGTAAATAGTGACACACTCCCAGGGGACCGCTCTGTAAATAGTGACACACTCCCAAGAGAACACTGTAAATAGTGAAACACACACAGGGGTCCTCTCTGCAAGTAGTGTCACACTCGCAGGCGACCTCCCTGTAAATAGTGAAACACTCACAGGAACTTCTCTGTAAATAGTGAGGCACTCCCAGGGGACCACTCTGAAAATAGTGACAAAATCCCAGGGGACATCTGTGTAAGCAGTGACACACTCCCAGGGTACCTCTCTGTAAATAGTGACACATTCCCAGGGGACCTCTCTGTAAGTCATGAAACAGTCCAAGGTGACCTCTCTGTAAATAGTGAAAGAGTCCCAGGGGACATCTGTAAATAGTGACACACTCTCCGGGTTGCTCTCTGTAAGTAGTGACACACTCCCAGGGGCCTCTGTAAATAGTGACACAGTCCCAGGGGACCTCCTTTAAATTGAGACACCCTCCCAGGGGACCCCTCTGTAAATAGTGACACACTCCCAGGGGACAACTGTGTAAATAGTGACACACTCCCAGCAGAACTCTGTGTAAATAGTGACAAACTCCCAGGGGACATCTGTACAAATAGTGACACACTCCCAGGGGACCTCTGTGTAAATAGTGACACATTCCCAGGGGACCTCTCTGTAAAAATAGACACAGTCCAGGGGACCTCTGTGTAAATAGTGAAAGACTCCCAGGGGACCTCTGTAAATAGTGAAACACTCCCAGGTTTCCTCTCTGTAAATAGTGACACACTCCCAGTGGACGTCTCTGTAAGTAGTGACACACTCCCGGGGTCCTCTCTGTAAATAGTGACATGCTCCCAGGGGACCTCTGTTAAAATAGTGACACACTCCCAGGGTTCCTCTCTGTAAATAGTGACACACTCCCAGGGGACCTTTCTATAAATAGTGACACGCTCCCGGGGGTCCTCTCTGTAAATAGTGACACTATCACAGGGGACTCTGTGTAAATAGTGACAGAACCCCAGGGGACCCCACTGTAAATAGTGACACATTCCCAGGGGATCTCTGTGTAAATAGTAACACACTCCCAGGTATCTTCTCTTTAAATAGTGACACACTCCCAGGTGATCTCCCTGTAAATAGTGACACACTCCCAGTTGTCCTCTCTGTAATTAGTGACACAATCCCATGGATCCTCTCTGTAAATAGTGACACACTCCCAGGGGTCCTCTGTAAATAGTGACTTAGTCCCAGGGGGCCTCTTTTTAAATAGTGACACAGTCCCATGGATCCTCTCTGTAAATAGAGTCTCACTCCCAGAGGTCCTCTGAAATAGTGACAGAGTCACAGGGGGCCTCTTTTTAAATAACGACAGACTCCCAGGGGACCTCTCTGTAAATAGTGACACACTCCCAGGGGACATCTGTGCAAACAGTGACACACTCCCAGGGGACCTCTCTGTAATTAGTGACACATTCCCAGGGGACCTCTCTGTAAAGAGTGACACATTCCCAGGGGTCCTCTGTAAATAGTAACACAGCCCCAGGGGGCCTCCTTTAAAATAGCGACACACTCCCAGGGGACCTCTCTGTAAAATGTGACACAATCGCTGGGGACCGCTCTTTAAATAGTGACACATTCGCTGGGGTCCTCTCTGTAAATAGTGACACACTCCCAGGGGACCCCTCTGTGAATAGTGACAGACTCCATAGGGACCTCTCTGTAAAAAGTGACAGACTCCCGGGGGTCCTCTCTGTAAGTAGTGACACATTCCATGGGGAACTCTGTAAATAGTGACACAATCCCAGCGCTCCTCTCAGTAAATAGTGACACACTCCCAGGGGACCGCTCTGTAAATAGTGACACACTCCCAAGAGAACACTGTAAATAGTGAAACACACACAGGGGTCCTCTCTGCAAGTAGTGTCACACTCGCAGGCGACCTCCCTGTAAATAGTGAAACACTCACAGGAACTTCTCTGTAAATAGTGAGGCACTCCCAGGGGACCACTCTGAAAATAGTGACAAAATCCCAGGGGACATCTGTGTAAGCAGTGACACACTCCCAGGGTACCTCTCTGTAAATAGTGACACATTCCCAGGGGACCTCTCTGTAAGTCATGAAACAGTCCAAGGTGACCTCTCTGTAAATAGTGAAAGAGTCCCAGGGGACATCTGTAAATAGTGACACACTCTCCGGGTTGCTCTCTGTAAGTAGTGACACACTCCCAGGGGCCTCTGTAAATAGTGACACAGTCCCAGGGGACCTCCTTTAAATTGAGACACCCTCCCAGGGGACCCCTCTGTAAATAGTGACACACTCCCAGGGGACATATAGATACATAGATACATAGAAGATAGGAGCAGGAGTAGGCCATTCGGCCCTTCGTGCCTGCTCCGCCATTCGATGAGATCATGGCTGATCTTTTAATTCAGTATCCCGTCCCCGCCTTCTCTCCGTAACCCTTAACCCCTTTTGCCCGTAGAAATATATCTAATTCCCTCTTAAATATATTTAATGAGCTGGCGTACACTGCCCTCTGTGGCAATGAGTTCCACAGGTTCACCACTCTCTGAGTGAAGAAATTCCCCCTCATCTCTGTCCTAAATGGTTTAGCCCTTATCCTCAAATTATGTCCTCTAGTTCTGTTCTCACCCGCCAAGGGAAACATTCCTTCTGCATCCAGTCTGTCTAGACCTGTCAGAATTTTATACACTTCTATGAGGTCCCCTCTCAATCTTCTAAACTCCAGTGTGTACATCCCTAAACTACATAGTCTCTCCTCATAGGTCATTCCCGCCATTCCTGGTATCAGCCTGGTGAATCGCCGCTGCACCCCCTCCATGGCAAGAACATCCTTCCTCAGATGAGGCGACCAAAACTGTACACAGTACTCGAGGTGTGGTCTCACCAGTGCCCTGTACAGCTGCAGCAAGGTATCCCTGTTCCTGTATTCTAACCCTTTTGCTATGAAGGCCAGCATACCGTTTGCCTTCTTGACCGCCTGTTGCACCTGCATGCTCGCCTTCAGTGACTGGTGTACAAGAACACCCAGGTCTCTCTGTACTTCCCCCTCTCCCAATCTATTGCCATTTAAATAATAATTTGCCCTCCCGTTCCTGCACCCAAGGTGGATAACTTCGCACTTGTCCACATTATAGTGCATCTGCCATTTATCCGCCCAATCGCCCAGTCTGTCCAAATCGCTCTGGAGCTTCCTGGTCTCTTCCTCTGAGCCCACCCCCCCTCCTAGTTTAGTGTCGTCTGCAAATTTGGAAATGCTGCATCCGACTCCCTGATCCAGGTCATTAATGTAAATTGTGAACAGCTGGGGGCCCAGGACAGATCCCTGTGGTACCCCACTTGTTACTGCCTGCCATTCAGAAAATGAGCCGTTTATTCCAACTCTCTGTTTTCTATCTGACAGCCAGTTCCCTATCCACGCCAAAACTTTCCCCTTTATCCCATGAGCCTCAATTTTCCATGCTAATCTTTTATGTGGGACCTTATCGAAGGCCTTTTGGAAGTCCAGGTACACCACATCTACTGGCTCTCCCCCATCTATTCTACCAGTTACTCCCTCAAAAAATTCCAATAGATTAGTCAAGCACGATTTACCCTTTGTAAATCCATGTTGACTCTGTCCTATCCTGTCCCCATTTGCTAAGTGCTCCGCTATTTCATCCTTAATGATGGACTCCAGCATTTTGCCCACAACTGATGTAAGGCTTACAGGTCTGTAATTACCTGCTTTTTCCCTACCCCCCTTTTTGAATAGTGGGGTAACGTTAGCTACCCTCCAATCCATCGGCACTGTTCCCGAGTCTAATGAATTCTGAAAAATCATCCTTAGTGCATCCGCTATCTCTAGGGCCACCTCCTTCAGTACCCTAGGATGCATGTTATCAGGCCCTGGGGATTTGTCCACCTTCAATCCCTTTAGCTTCCTTAACACCATATCCTTAGAGATATTGATTTGCGTCAGTTCCTCCTTTGCCAATGTCCCTATTTTTCCCGATATCCCAGGGAGGTTTTTTGTGTCTTCCTTCGTAAAGACTGACCCAAAGTATGCATTTAGTTGATCTGCCATTTCCTTATTTCCCATTATATATTCCCCCGTATCTGACTGCAATGGACCAACTTTGGTTTTCACCAAACTGTGTAAATAGTGACACACTCCCAGCAGAACTCTGTGTAAATAGTGACAAACTCCCAGGGGACATCTGTACAAATAGTGACACACTCCCAGGGGACCTCGTGTGTAAATAGTGACACATTCCCAGGGGACCTCTCTGTAAAAATAGACACAGTCCAGGGGACCTCTGTGTAAATAGTGAAAGACTCCCAGGGGACCTCTGTAAATAGTGAAACACTCCCAGGTTTCCTCTCTGTAAGTAGTGACACACTCCCGGGGTCCTCTCTGTAAATAGTGACATGCTCCCAGGGGACCTCTGTTAAAATAGTGACACACTCCCAGGGTTCCTCTCTGTAAATAGTGACACACTCCCAGGGGACCTTTCTATAAATAGTGACACGCTCCCGGGGGTCCTCTCTGTAAATAGTGACACTATCACAGGGGACTCTGTGTAAATAGTGACAGAACCCCAGGGGACCCCACTGTAAATAGTGACACATTCCCAGGAGATCTCTGTGTAAATAGTAACACACTCCCAGGTATCTTCTCTTTAAATAGTGACACACTCCCAGGTGATCTCCCTGTAAATAGTGACACACTCCCAGTTGTCCTCTCTGTAATTAGTGACACAATCCCATGGATCCTCTCTGTAAATAGTGACACACTCCCAGGGGTCCTCTGTAAATAGTGACTTAGTCCCAGGGGGCCTCTTTTTAAATAGTGACACAGTCCCATGGATCCTCTCTGTTAATAGTGACTCACTCCCAGAGGTCCTCTGTAAATAGTGACAGAGTCCCAGGGGGCCTCTTTTTAAATAACGACAGACTCCCAGGGGACCTCTCTGTAAATAGTGACACACTCTCAGGGGCCCTCTCTGTAAATAGTGACACAATCGCTGGGGACCGCTCTTTAAATAGTGACACATTCGCTGGGGTCCTCTCTGTAAATAGTGACACACTCCCAGGGGACCCCTCTGTGAATAGTGACAGACTCCATAGGGACCTCTCTGTAAAAAGTGACAGACTCCCGGGGGTCCTCTCTGTAAGTAGTGACACATTACATGGGGAACTCTGTAAATAGTGACACAATCCCAGCGGTCCTCTCAGTAAATAGTGACACACTCCCAGGGGACCTGTCTGTAAATAGAGACACACTCCCAAGAGAACACTGTAAATAGTGAAACACACCCAGGGGTCCTCTCTGCAAGTAGTGTCACACTCGCAGGCGACCTCCCTGTAAATAGCGAAACACTCACAGGAACCTCTCTGTAAATAGTGAGACACTCCCAGGGGACCTCTGTGAAAATAGTGACACAATCCCAGGGGACATCTGTGTAAGCAGTGACACACTCCCAGGGGACCTCTCTGTAAATAGTGACACATTCCCAGGGAACCTCTCTGTAAGTCATGACACAGTCCAACGTGACCTCTCTGCAATTAATGAAAGACTCCCAGGGGACATCTGTAAATAGTGACACACTCTCAGGTTTGCTCTCTGTAATTAGTGACACACTCCCAGGGGACCTCTGTAAATAGTGACACAGTCCCAGGGGACCTCCTTTAAATTGAGACACCCTCTCAGGGGACCCCTCTGTAAATAGTGACACACTCCCAGGGGACAACTGTGTAAATAGTGACACTCCCATGGGAACTCTGTGTAAATAGTGACAAACTCCCAGGGGACATCTGTACAAATAGTGACACACTCCCAGGGGACCTCTGTGTAAATAGTGACACATTCCCAGGGAACTCTCTGTAAATATAGACACAGTCCAGGGGACCTCTGTGTAAATAGTGAAAGACTCCCAGGGGACCTCTGTAAATAGTGAAACACTCCCAGGTTTCCTCTCTGTAAATAGTGACACACTCCCAGTGGACGTCTCTGTAAGTAGTGACACACTCCCGGGGGTCCTCTCTGTAAATAGTGACACGCTCCCAGGGGATGTCTCTGTAAATAGTGACACACTCCCGGGGGTCCTCTCTGTAAATAGTGACACGCTCCCAGGGGAGCTCTGTGAAAATAGTGACACACTCTGAGGGGTCCTCTCTGTAAGCAGTGACACATTCCCAGGGGACCTCTCTGTATAAAGTGACACACTCACAGGGGAGTCTGTGTAAATAGTGACACAATCCCAGGGGACCTCTCTGTAAATAGTGACACAGTCCCAGAGGACCCGTCTGTAAATAGTGGCACATTCCCAGGGGACCTCTCTGTAAGTAGTGACACAGTCCAAGGTGACCTCTCTGTAAATAGTGAAAGACTCCTAGGGACATTTTAAAATAATGACACACTCCCAGGGGACCTCTCTGTAAATAGTGAGACACTCCCAGGGGACCCCTCTGTAAATAGTGACACATTCCCAGGTGACATCTCTGTAAATACTGAAAGACTCTTAGGGGACATTTGTAAATAGTGACACACTCTCAGGGTTGCTCTCTGTAAGTAGTGACACACTCCCAGGGGACGTCTGTCAATAGTGACACAGTCCCAGGGGAACTCTCTTTAAATAGTGACACACTCCCAGGGGACCTCTCTGTAAATAGTGACACACTCCCAGGAGACATCTGTGTAAAGAGTGAAACACTCCCAGGGAAATCTGTGTAAATAGTGACAAACTCCCAGGGAACATCTGTGTAACTACCGATACACTCCCAGGTTTCCTCTCTGTAAATAGTGACAAACTCCCAGGGGACATCTCTGTAAATAGTGACACACTCCCGGGGGTCCTCTCTGTAAATAGTGACACACTCCCAGGGTTCCTCTCTGTAAATAGATACACAATCCCAGGGGACGTCTCTGTAAATAGTGACAGGCTCCCAGAGGACTTCTCTGTAAACAGTGACACGCTCCCAGGTGTCCTCTCTGTAAATAGTGACACACTCCCAGGGGACCTCTTTGAAAATAGTGACACACTCAGAGGGGAGTCTGTGTAAATATTGACACAATCCCAGGGGACCCACTGTAAATAGTGACACACTCGCAGGGGACCCCTCTGTGTATAGTGACAGACTCCATAGGGACCTCTCTGTAAATAGTGACAGACTCCCGGGGGTCCTCTCTGTAAGTAGTGACACATTTTAATGGGACCTCTGTAAATAGTGACAAAATCCCAGGGGTCCTCTCAGTAAATAGTGACACACTCCCAGGGGACCTCTGTAAAAAGTGACAGACTCCCGGGGGTCCTCTCTGTAAGTAGTGACACATTCCCAGGGGATCTCTGTAAATAGTGACACACTCTGAAGAGAAATCTGTAAATAGTGACACACACCCAGGGGTCCTCTCTGCAAGTAGTGACACAATCGCAGCGGCACTCCCTGTAAATAGTGAAACACTCACAGGAACCTCTCTGTAAATAGTGAGACACTCCCAGGGGATGAATCTGTAAATAGTGACAAACTCCCAGGCGATCTCCCTGTAAATAGAGACATACTCCCAGGGGTCCTCTCTGTAATTAGTGACACAGTCCCATGGATCCTCTCTGTAAATAGTGACACACTCCCAGGTGTCCTCTCTGTAATTAGTGACACAGTCCCAGGGGGCCTCTTTTTAAATAGCGACACACTCCCAGGGGACCTCTCTGTAAGTAGTGACACAGTCCAAGGTGACCTCTCTGTAAATAGTGAAAGACTCCCAGGGGACATCTGTAAATAGTGACACACTCTCAGGGTTGCGCTCTGTAAGTAGTGACACACTCCCAGAGGACCTCTGTAAATAGTGACACAGTCCCAAAGGACCTCCTTTAAATAGTGACACCCTCCCAGGGGACATCTGTGTAAACAGTGAAACACTCCCAGGGGACCTCTCTGTAAATAGTGACACATTCCCAGGGGACCTCACTGCAAGTAGTGACACAGTCCAAGGTGACCTCTCTGTAAATAGTGAAAGACTCCCAGGGGACATCTGTAAATAGTGACACACTCTCAGGGTTGCGCTCTGTAAATAGTGAAACACTCCCAGGGGACATCTGTGTAAAGAGTGAAACACTCCCAGGGAAATCTGTGTAAATAGTGACACACTCCCAGGGGACAACTGTGTAAATAGTGACACTCCCAGGGGAACTCTGTGTAAATAGTGACAAACTCCCAGGGGACATCTGTACAAATAGTGACACACTCCCAGGGGACCTCTGTGTAAATAGTGACACATTCCCAGGGAACTCTCTGTAAATATAGACACAGTCCAGGGGACCTCTGTGTAAATAGTGAAAGACTCCCAGGGGACCTCTGTAAATAGTGAAACACTCCCAGGTTTCCTCTCTGTAAATAGTGACACACTCCCAGTGGACGTCTCTGTAAGTAGTGACACACTCCCGGGGGTCCTCTCTGTAAATAGTGACACGCTCCCAGGGGATGTCTCTGTAAATAGTGACACACTCCCGGGGGTCCTCTCTGTAAATAGTGACACGCTCCCAGGGGAGCTCTGTGAAAATAGTGACACACTCTGAGGGGTCCTCTCTGTAAGCAGTGACACATTCCCAGGGGACCTCTCTGTATAAAGTGACACACTCACAGGGGAGTCTGTGTAAATAGTGACACAATCCCAGGGGACCTCTCTGTAAATAGTGACACAGTCCAAGGTGAGCTCTCTGTAAATAGTGAAAGAATCCCAGGGGACATCTGTGTAAAGAGTGACACACTCCCAGAGGACCCGTCTGTAAATAGTGGCACATTCCCAGGGGACCTCTCTGTAAGTAGTGACACAGTCCAAGGTGACCTCTCTGTAAATAGTGAAAGACTCCTAGGGACATTTTAAAATAATGACACACTCCCAGGGGACCTCTCTGTAAATAGTGAGACACTCCCAGGGGACCCCTCTGTAAATAGTGACACATTCCCAGGTGACATCTCTGTAAATACTGAAAGACTCTTAGGGGACATTTGTAAATAGTGACACACTCTCAGGGTTGCTCTCTGTAAGTAGTGACACACTCCCAGGGGACGTCTGTCAATAGTGACACAGTCCCAGGGGAACTCTCTTTAAATAGTGACACACTCCCAGGGGACCTCTCTGTAAATAGTGACACACTCCCAGGAGACATCTGTGTAAAGAGTGAAACACTCCCAGGGAAATCTGTGTAAATAGTGACAAACTCCCAGGGAACATCTGTGTAACTACTGATACACTCCCAGGTTTCCTCTCTGTAAATAGTGACAAACTCCCAGGGGACATCTCTGTAAATAGTGACACACTCCCGGGGGTCCTCTCTGTAAATAGTGACACACTCCCAGGGTTCCTCTCTGTAAATAGATACACAATCCCAGGGGACGTCTCTGTAAATAGTGACAGGCTCCCAGAGGACCTCTCTGTAAACAGTGACACGCTCCCAGGTGTCCTCTCTGTAAATAGTGACACACTCCCAGGGGACCTCTTTGAAAATAGTGACACACTCAGAGGGGAGTCTGTGTAAATATTGACACAATCCCAGGGGACCCACTGTAAATAGTGACACACTCGCAGGGGACCCCTCTGTGTATAGTGACAGACTCCATAGGGACCTCTCTGTAAATAGTGACAGACTCCCGGGGGTCCTCTCTGTAAGTAGTGACACATTTTAATGGGACCTCTGTAAATAGTGACAAAATCCCAGGGGTCCTCTCAGTAAATAGTGACACACTCCCAGGGGACCTCTGTAAATAGTGACAGACTCCCGGGGGTCCTCTCTGTAAGTAGTGACACATTCCCAGGGGATCTCTGTAAATAGTGACACACTCTGAAGAGAAATCTGTAAATAGTGACACACACCCAGGGGTCCTCTCTGCAAGTAGTGACACAATCGCAGCGGCACTCCCTGTAAATAGTGAAACACTCACAGGAACCTCTCTGTAAATAGTGAGACACTCCCAGGGGATGAATCTGTAAATAGTGACAAACTCCCAGGCGATCTCCCTGTAAATAGAGACATACTCCCAGGGGTCCTCTCTGTAATTAGTGACACAGTCCCATGGATCCTCTCTGTAAATAGTGACACACTCCCAGGTGTCCTCTCTGTAATTAGTGACACAGTCCCAGGGGGCCTCTTTTTAAATAGCGACACACTCCCAGGGGACCTCTCTGTAAGTAGTGACACAGTCCAAGGTGACCTCTCTGTAAATAGTGAAAGACTCCCAGGGGACATCTGTAAATAGTGACACACTCTCAGGGTTGCGCTCTGTA
This sequence comes from Somniosus microcephalus, assembly GCF_052327205.1. Taxonomy (NCBI): domain Eukaryota; kingdom Metazoa; phylum Chordata; class Chondrichthyes; order Squaliformes; family Somniosidae; genus Somniosus; species Somniosus microcephalus. The sequence continues at coordinate 112,203,162 of NC_140999.1, forward strand.
AGTAGTGACACACTCCCAGAGGACCTCTGTAAATAGTGACACAGTCCCAAAGGACCTCCTTTAAATAGTGACACCCTCCCAGGGGACATCTGTGTAAACAGTGAAACACTCCCAGGGGACCTCTCTTTAAATAGTGACACATTCCCAGGGGACCTCACTGCAAGTAGTGACACAGTCCAAGGTGACCTCTCTGTAAATAGTGAAAGACTCCCAGGGGACATCTGTAAATAGTGACACACTCTCAGGGTTGCGCTCTGTAAATAGTGAAACACTCCCAGGGGACATCTGTGTAAATAGTGACACACTCCCAGGGGACGTTTCTGTAAATAGTGACACGCTCCCAGGGGACCTCTCTGTAAATAGTGACATGCTCCCAGGGGACCTCTCTTTAAATAGTGACACATTCCCAGGGGACCCCTCTGTAAATAGTGACACACTCCCAGGGGACATCTGTGTAAAGAGTGAAACACTCCCAGGGAAATCTGTGTAAATAGTGACACACTCCCAGGGGACAACTGTGTAAATAGTGACACTCCCAGGGGAACTCTGTGTAAATAGTGACAAACTCCCAGGGGACATCTGTACAAATAGTGACACACTCCCAGGGGACCTCTGTGTAAATAGTGACACATTCCCAGGGAACTCTCTGTAAATATAGACACAGTCCAGGGGACCTCTGTGTAAATAGTGAAAGACTCCCAGGGGACCTCTGTAAATAGTGAAACACTCCCAGGTTTCCTCTCTGTAAATATTGACACACTCCCAGTGGACGTCTCTGTAAGTAGTGACACACTCCCGGGGGTCCTCTCTGTAAATAGTGACATGCTCCCAGGGGATGTCTCTGTAAATAGTGACACACTCCCGGGGGTCCTCTCTGTAAATAGTGACACGCTCCCAGGGGAGCTCTGTGAAAATAGTGACACACTCTGAGGGGTCCTCTCTGTAAGCAGTGACACATTCCCAGGGGACCTCTCTGTATAAAGTGACACACTCACAGGGGAGTCTGTGTAAATAGTGACACAATCCCAGGGGACCTCTCTGTAAATAGTGACACAGTCCAAGGTGAGCTCTCTGTAAATAGTGAAAGAATCCCAGGGGACATCTGTGTAAAGAGTGACACACTCCCAGAGGACCCGTCTGTAAATAGTGGCACATTCCCAGGGGACCTCTCTGTAAGTAGTGACACAGTCCAAGGTGACCTCTCTGTAAATAGTGAAAGACTCCTAGGGACATTTTAAAATAATGACACACTCCCAGGGGACCTCTCTGTAAATAGTGAGACACTCCCAGGGGACCCCTCTGTAAATAGTGACACATTCCCAGGTGACATCTCTGTAAATACTGAAAGACTCTTAGGGGACATTTGTAAATAGTGACACACTCTCAGGGTTGCTCTCTGTAAGTAGTGACACACTCCCAGGGGACGTCTGTCAATAGTGACACAGTCCCAGGGGAACTCTCTTTAAATAGTGACACACTCCCAGGGGACCTCTCTGTAAATAGTGACACACTCCCAGGAGACATCTGTGTAAAGAGTGAAACACTCCCAGGGAAATCTGTGTAAATAGTGACAAACTCCCAGGGAACATCTGTGTAACTACTGATACACTCCCAGGTTTCCTCTCTGTAAATAGTGACAAACTCCCAGGGGACATCTCTGTAAATAGTGACACACTCCCGGGGGTCCTCTCTGTAAATAGTGACACACTCCCAGGGTTCCTCTCTGTAAATAGATACACAATCCCAGGGGACGTCTCTGTAAATAGTGACAGGCTCCCAGAGGACCTCTCTGTAAACAGTGACACGCTCCCAGGTGTCCTCTCTGTAAATAGTGACACACTCCCAGGGGACCTCTTTGAAAATAGTGACACACTCAGAGGGGAGTCTGTGTAAATATTGACACAATCCCAGGGGACCCACTGTAAATAGTGACACACTCGCAGGGGACCCCTCTGTGTATAGTGACAGACTCCATAGGGACCTCTCTGTAAATAGTGACAGACTCCCGGGGGTCCTCTCTGTAAGTAGTGACACATTTTAATGGGACCTCTGTAAATAGTGACAAAATCCCAGGGGTCCTCTCAGTAAATAGTGACACACTCCCAGGGGACCTCTGTAAATAGTGACAGACTCCCGGGGGTCCTCTCTGTAAGTAGTGACACATTCCCAGGGGATCTCTGTAAATAGTGACACACTCTGAAGAGAAATCTGTAAATAGTGACACACACCCAGGGGTCCTCTCTGCAAGTAGTGACACAATCGCAGCGGCACTCCCTGTAAATAGTGAAACACTCACAGGAACCTCTCTGTAAATAGTGAGACACTCCCAGGGGATGAATCTGTAAATAGTGACAAACTCCCAGGCGATCTCCCTGTAAATAGAGACATACTCCCAGGGGTCCTCTCTGTAATTAGTGACACAGTCCCATGGATCCTCTCTGTAAATAGTGAGACACTCCCAGGTGTCCTCTCTGTAATTAGTGACACAGTCCCAGGGGGCCTCTTTTTAAATAGCGACACACTCCCAGGGGACCTCTCTGTAAGTAGTGACACAGTCCAAGGTGACCTCTCTGTAAATAGTGAAAGACTCCCAGGGGACATCTGTAAATAGTGACACACTCTCAGGGTTGCGCTCTGTAAGTAGTGACACACTCCCAGAGGACCTCTGTAAATAGTGACACAGTCCCAAAGGACCTCCTTTAAATAGTGACACCCTCCCAGGGGACATCTGTGTAAACAGTGAAACACTCCCAGGGGACCTCTCTTTAAATAGTGACACATTCCCAGGGGACCTCACTGCAAGTAGTGACACAGTCCAAGGTGACCTCTCTGTAAATAGTGAAAGACTCCCAGGGGACATCTGTAAATAGTGACACACTCTCAGGGTTGCGCTCTGTAAATAGTGAAACACTCCCAGGGGACATCTGTGTAAATAGTGACACACTCCCAGGGGACGTTTCTGTAAATAGTGACACGCTCCCAGGGGACCTCTCTGTAAATAGTGACATGCTCCCAGGGGACCTCTCTTTAAATAGTGACACATTCCCAGGGGACCCCTCTGTAAATAGTGACACACTCCCAGGGGACATCTGTGTAAAGAGTGAAACACTCCCAGTGGAATTCTGTGTAACTAGTGACATACTCCCGGGGACCTCTCTGTAAACAGTGACACATTCCCAGGGGAGCTCTCTGTAAATATTGACACAGTCCAGGGGATCTCTGTGTAAATACTGAAAGACTCCCAGGGGATGTCTGTAAATAGTGAAACACTCCCAGATGTCCTCTCTGTAAATAGTGACACTATCACAGGGGACTCTGTGTAAATAGTGACAGAATTCCAGGGGACCCCACAGTAAATAGTGAAACAGTCCCAGGGGAACTCTGTGTAAATAGTAACACACTCCCAGGTGTCTTCTCTTTAAATAGTGACACACTCCCAGGTGATCTCCCTGTAAATAGTGACAAACTCCCACTGATCCTCTCTGTAATTAGTGACACAATCCCATGGATCCTCTTTGTAAATAGTGACACACTCCCAGGGGTCCCCTCTGTAATTACTGACACAGTCCCATGGATCCTCTCTGTAAATTGTGACACTCTCCCAGGGGACCTCTCTGTAAATAGTGACACACTCCCAGAGGACCTCTGTGAAAATAGTGACACACTCTGAGGGGTCCGCTCTGTAAACAGTGGCACATTCCCAGGGGACCTCTGTGTAAAGAGTGACACACTCACAGGTGTCTGCTGTGTAAATAGTGACACACTCGCAGGAGACGTCTCTGTAAGAAGTGACACGCTCCCAGGGGACCTCTCTGTAAATAGTGACACGCTCCCAGGGGTCCTCTCTGTAAATAGTGACACACTCACAAGGGATTCTGTGTAAATCGTGACACAGTCCCAGGGGACCTCTGTGTAAATAGTATCACGCTCCCAGGTGTCTTCTCTGTAAATAGCGACCCACTCCCAGGAGATCTCCCTGTAATTAGTGACACACTCCCAGGGGTCCCCTCTGTAATTACTGACACAGTCCCATGGATCCTCTGTGTAAATAGTGACACTCTCCCAGGGGACCTCTATGTAAATAGTGACACACTCCCAGGGGTCCTCTCTGTAAATCGTGACACAATCGCTGGGGACCGCTCTTTAAATACTGACACACTCCCAGGGCTCCTCTCTGTAAATAGTGACACACTCCCAGGGGACCCCTCTGTGAATAGTGACAGACTCCATAGGGACCTCTCTGTAAATAGTTACAGACTCCCGGGGTCCTCTCTGTAAGTAGTGACACATTGCCAGGGGACCTCTGTACATTGTGACACAATCCCAGGGGTCCTCTCAGTAAATAGTGACACACTCCCAGGGGACCTCTCTGGTAATAGTGACACACTCCCAAGAGAACTCTGTAAATAGTGACACACACCCAGGGGTCCTCTAGACAAGTAGTGACACACTCGCAGGGGAACTCCCTGTAAATAGTGAAACACTCACAGGAACCTCTCTGTAAATAGTGAGAAACTCCCAGGGGACGCCTCTGTAAATAGTGACACACTCCCAGAGGACAGCTGTGTAAATAGTGAAACACTCCCAGGGGAACTCTGTGTAAATAGTGACACACTCCCAGGGGACATCTGTGTAAACAGTGAAACACTCCCGGGGACCTCTCTGTAAATAGTGACACATTCCCAGGGGACCTCACTGTAAGTAGTGACACAGTCCAAGGTGACCTCTCTGTAAATAGTGAAAGACTCCCAGGGGACATCTGTAAATAGTGACACACTCTCAGGGTTGCGCTCTGTAAGTAGTGACACACTCCCAGAGGACCTCTGTAAATAGTGACACAGTCCCAAAGGACCTCCTTTAAATAGTGACACCCTCCCAGGGGACATCTGTGTAAACAGTAAAACACTCCCAGGGGACCTCTCTGTAAATAGTGACACATTCCCAGGGGACCTCACTGCAAGTAGTGACACAGTCCAAGGTGACCTCTCTGTAAATAGTGAAAGACTCCCAGGGGACATCTGTAATAGTGACACACTCTCAGGGTTGCGCTCTGTAAATAGTGAAACACTCCCAGGGGACATCTGTGTAAATAGTGACACACTCCCAGGGGACGTTTCTGTAAATAGTGACACGCTCCCAGGGGACATCTGTAAATAGTGACACACTCTCAGGGTTGCGCTCTGTAAATAGTGAAACACTCCCAGGGGACATCTGTGTAAATAGTGACACACTCCCAGGGGACGTTTCTGTAAATAGTGACACGCTCCCAGGGGACCTCTCTGTAAATAGTGACATGCTCCCAGGGGACCTCTCTTTAAATAGTGACACATTCCCAGGGGACCCCTCTGTAAATAGTGACACACTCCCAGGGGACATCTGTGTAAAGAGTGAAACACTCCCAGTGGAATTCTGTGTAACTAGTGACATACTCCCGGGGACCTCTCTGTAAACAGTGACACATTCCCAGGGGAGCTCTCTGTAAATATTGACACAGTCCAGGGGATCTCTGTGTAAATACTGAAAGACTCCCAGGGGATGTCTGTAAATAGTGAAACACTCCCAGATGTCCTCTCTGTAAATAGTGACACTATCACAGGGGACTCTGTGTAAATAGTGACAGAATTCCAGGGGACCCCACAGTAAATAGTGAAACAGTCCCAGGGGAACTCTGTGTAAATAGTAACACACTCCCAGGTGTCTTCTCTTTAAATAGTGACACACTCCCAGGTGATCTCCCTGTAAATAGTGACAAACTCCCACTGATCCTCTCTGTAATTAGTGACACAATCCCATGGATCCTCTTTGTAAATAGTGACACACTCCCAGGGGTCCCCTCTGTAATTACTGACACAGTCCCATGGATCCTCTCTGTAAATTGTGACACTCTCCCAGGGGACCTCTCTGTAAATAGTGACACACTCCCAGGGGTCCCCTCTGTAATTACTGACACAGTCCCATGGATCCTCTCTGTAAATTGTGACACTCTCCCAGGGGACCTCTCTGTAAATAGTGACACACTCCCAGAGGACCTCTGTGAAAATAGTGACACACTCTGAGGGGTCCGCTCTGTAAACAGTGGCACATTCCCAGGGGACCTCTGTGTAAAGAGTGACACACTCACAGGTGTCTGCTGTGTAAATAGTGACACACTCGCAGGAGACGTCTCTGTAAGAAGTGACACGCTCCCAGGGGACCTCTCTGTAAATAGTGACACGCTCCCAGGGGTCCTCTCTGTAAATAGTGACACACTCACAAGGGATTCTGTGTAAATCGTGACACAGTCCCAGGGGACCTCTGTGTAAATAGTATCACGCTCCCAGGTGTCTTCTCTGTAAATAGCGACCCACTCCCAGGAGATCTCCCTGTAATTAGTGACACACTCCCAGGGGTCCCCTCTGTAATTACTGACACAGTCCCATGGATCCTCTGTGTAAATAGTGACACTCTCCCAGGGGACCTCTATGTAAATAGTGACACACTCCCAGGGGACCCCTCTGTGAATAGTGACAGACTCCATAGGGACCTCTCTGTAAATAGTTACAGACTCCCGGGGTCCTCTCTGTAAGTAGTGACACATTGCCAGGGGACCTCTGTACATTGTGACACAATCCCAGGGGTCCTCTCAGTAAATAGTGACACACTCCCAGGGGGCCTCTCTGGTAATAGTGACACACTCCCAAGAGAACTCTGTAAATAGTGACACACACCCAGGGGTCCTCTAGACAAGTAGTGACACACTCGCAGGGGAACTCCCTGTAAATAGTGAAACACTCACAGGAACCTCTCTGTAAATAGTGAGAAACTCCCAGGGGACGCCTCTGTAAATAGTGACACACTCCCAGAGGACAGCTGTGTAAATAGTGAAACACTCCCAGGGGAACTCTGTGTAAATAGTGACACACTCCCAGGGGACATCTGTGTAAACAGTGAAACACTCCCAGGGGACCTCTCTGTAAATAGTGACACATTCCCAGGGGACCTCACTGTAAGTAGTGACACAGTCCAAGGTGACCTCTCTGTAAATAGTGAAAGACTCCCAGGGGACATCTGTAAATAGTGACACACTCTCAGGGTTGCGCTCTGTAAGTAGTGACACACTCCCAGAGGACCTCTGTAAATAGTGACACAGTCCCAAAGGACCTCCTTTAAATAGTGACACCCTCCCAGGGGACATCTGTGTAAACAGTAAAACACTCCCAGGGGACCTCTCTGTAAATAGTGACACATTCCCAGGGGACCTCACTGCAAGTAGTGACACAGTCCAAGGTGACCTCTCTGTAAATAGTGAAAGACTCCCAGGGGACATCTGTAATAGTGACACACTCTCAGGGTTGCGCTCTGTAAATAGTGAAACACTCCCAGGGGACATCTGTGTAAATAGTGACACACTCCCAGGGGACGTTTCTGTAAATAGTGACACGCTCCCAGGGGACCTCTCTGTAAATAGTGACATGCTCCCAGGGGACCTCTCTTTAAAGAGTGACAAATTCCCAGGGGACCCCTCTGTAAATAGTGACACACTCCCAGGGGACATCTGTGTAAAGAGTGAAACACTCCCAGTGGAATTCTGTGTAAATAGTGACATACTCCCAGGGGACCTCTCTGTAAACAGTGACACATTCCCAGGGGAGCTCTCTGTAAATATTGACACAGTCCAGGGGATCTCTGTGTAAATACTGAAAGACTCCCAGGGGATGTCTGTAAATAGTGAAACACTCCCAGATGTCCTCTCTGTAAATAGTGACACTATCACAGGGGACTCTGTGTAAATAGTGACAGAATTCCAGGGGACCCCACAGTAAATAGTGAAACAGTCCCAGGGGAACTCTGTGTAAATAGTAACACACTCCCAGGTGTCTTCTCTTTAAATAGTGACACACTCCCAGGTGATCTCCCTGTAAATAGTGACAAACTCCCACTGATCCTCTCTGTAATTAGTGACACAATCCCATGGATCCTCTCTGTAAATAGTGACACACTCCCAGTGGTCCTCTGTAAATAGTGACTCAGTCCCAGGTGGCCTCTTTTTAAATAGTAACAAAGTCCCATGCATCCTCTCTGTAAATAGTGACTCATTCCCAGAGGTCCTCTGTAAATAGTGACACAGTCCCAGGGGGACTCTTTTTAAATAACGACACACTCCCAGGGGACCTCTCTGTAAATGGTGACACACTCCCAGTGGTCCTCTCTGTAAATAGTGACACAATCGCTGGGGACCGCTCTTTAAATAGTGACACATTCGCTGGTGTCCTCTCTGTAAATAGCGACCCACTCCCAGGGGACCCCTTTGTGAATAGTGACAGACTCCATAGGGACCTCTCTGTAAATAGTGACAGATTCCCGGGGGTCCTCGCTGTAAGTAGTGACACATTCCCGGGGGAACTCTGTAAATAGTAACACAATCCCAGCGGTCCTCTCAGTAAATAGTGACACACTCCCAGGGGACCTCTCTGTAAATAGTGACACACTCCCAAGAGAACTGTGTAAATAGTGAAACACACGCAGGGGTCCTCTCTGCAAGTAGTGTCACATTCGCAGGTGACCTCCCTGTAAATAGTGAAACACTCACAGGAACCTCTCTGTAAATAGTGAGACACTCGCAGGGGACCTCTCTGTAAGTCATGACACAGTCCAAGGTGAACTCTCTGTAAATAGTGAAAGACTCACAGGGGACATCTGTAAATAGTGACACACTCTCAGGGTTGCTCTCTGTATGTAGTGACACACTCCCAGGGGACCTCTGTAAATAGTGACACAGTCCCAGGGGACCTCCTTTAAATTGAGACACCCTCCCAGGGGACCCCTCTGTAAATAGTGACACACTCCCAGGGGACAACTGTGTAAATAGTGACACACTCCCAGGGGAACTCTGTATAAATAGTGACAAACTCCCAGGGGACATCTGTACAAATAGTGACACACTCCCAGGGGACCTCTCTGTAAATAGTGAAACACTCCCAGGTTTCCTCTCTGTAAATAGTGACACACTCCCAGTGGACATCTCTGTAAGTAGTGACACACTCCCGGGGGTCCTCTCTGTAAATAGTGACACGCTCCCAGGGGACGTCTCTGTAAATAGTGACACACTCCCGGGGGTCCTCTCTGTAAATAGTGACACGCTCCCAGGGGAGCTCTGTGAAAATAGTGACACACTCTGAGGGGTCCTTTCTGTAAACAGTGACACATTCCCAGGGGACCTCTCTGTATAAAGTGACACACTCACAGGGGAGTCTGTGTAAATAGTGACACAATCCCAGGGGACCTCTCTGTAAGTAGTGACACAGTCCAAGGTGAGCTCTCTGTAAATAGTGAAAGAATCCCAGGGGACCTCTCTGTATAAAGTGACACACTCACAGGGGAGTCTGTGTAAATAGTGGCACATTCCCAGGGGACCTCTCTGTAAGTAGTGACACACTCCCAGGGGACCTCACTGTAAATAGTGACACACTCCCAGGGGACCCCTCTGTAAATAGTGACACATTCCCAGGTGACATCTCTGTAAATACTGAAAGACTCCTAGGGGACATTTGTAAATAGTGACACACTCTCAGGGTTGCTCTCTGTAAGTAGTGACACACTCCCAGGGGACGTCTGTCAATAGTGACACAGTCCCAGGGGAACTCTCTTTAAATAGTGACACACTCCCAGGGGGCCTCTCTGTAAATAGTGACACACTCCCAGGAGACATCTGTGTAAAGAGTGAAACACTCCCAGGGGAATTCTGTGTAAATAGTGACAAACTCCCAGGGGTCATCTGTGTAACTAGTGACACACTCCCAGGTTCCTCTCTGTAAATAGTGACATACTCCCAGGGGACAGCTCTGTAAATAGTGACACACTCCCGGGGGTCCTCTCTGAAAATAGTGACACACTCCCAGGGTTCCTCCCTGTAAATAGTGACACAATCCCAGGGGACGTCTCTGTAAATAGTGACAGGCTCCCAGAGGACCTCTCTGTAAATAGTGACACACTCCCAGGGGACCTCTTTGAAAATAATGACACACCCAGAGGGGAGTCTGTGTAAATATTGACACAATCCCAGGGGACCCACTGTAAATAGTGATACACTCGCAGGGGACCCCTCTGTGTATAGTGACAGACTCCATAGGGACCTCTCTGTAAATAGTGACAGACTCCCGGGGGTCCTCTCTGTAAGTAGTGACACATTTTCATGGGACCTCTGTAAATAGTGACAAAATCCCAGGGGTCCTCTCAGTAAAGAGTGACACACTCCCAGGGGACCTCTGTAAATAGTGACAGACTCCCGGGGGTACTCTCTGTAAGTAGTGACACATTCCCAGGGGAACTCTGTAAATAGTGACACACTCCCAAGAGAAATCTGTAAATAGTGACACACACCCAGGGGTCCTCTCTGCAAGTAGTGACACAATCGCAGCGGAACTCCCTGTAAATAGTGAAACACTCACAGGAACCTCTCTGTAAATAGTGAGACACTCCCAGGGGACGAATCTGTAAATAGTGACACACTCCCAGGCGATCTCCCTGCAAATAGAGACATACTCCCAGGGGTCCTCTCTGTAATTAGTGACACAGTCCCATGGATCCTCTCCGTAAATAGTGACACACTCCCAGGGGTCCTCTCTATAATTAGTGACACAGTCCCAGGGGGCCTCTTTTTAAATAGCGACACACTCCCAGGGGACCTCTCTGTAAATAGTGACAAACTCCCAGGGGTCCTCTCTGTAAATAGTGACACACTCCCAGGGTTGCTCTCTATAAGTAGTGACACACTCCCAGGGGACCTCAGTAAATAGTGACACAGTCCCAGGGGACCTCCTTTAAATAGTGACACCCTCCCAGGGGACCCCACTGTAAATAGTGACACGCTCCCAGGGGAACTCTGTGTAAATAGTGACAAACTCCCAGGGGACATCTGTGTAAATAGTGACACACTCCCAGGGGACCTCTCTGTAAATAGTGAAACACTCCCAGGTTTCCTCTCTGTAAATAGTGACACACTCCCAGGGGACGTCTCTGCAAATAGTGACAAACACCCTGGGGTCCTCTCTGTAAATAGTGACACACTCCCAGGGGACATCTCTGTAAAAAGTAACATGCACCCAGGTGTCCTCTCTGTAAATAGTGACACACTCCCAGGGGACCTCTGTGTAAAGAGTGACACACTCACAGGTGTCTTTTGTGTAAATACTGACACACTCGCAGGAGACGTCTCTGTAAGTAGTGACACGCTCCCAGGGGACCTCTCTGTAAATACTGCCACGCTCCCAGGGGTCCTCTCTGTAAATAGTGACACACTCACAGGGGATTCTGTGTAAATAGTGACACAGTCCCAGGGGACCTCTGTGTAAATAGTATCACGCTCCCAGGTGTCTTCTCTGTAAATAGTGACCACTGCCAGGAGATCTCCCTGTAAATAGTGACACACTCCCAGGGGTCCCCTCTGTAATTACTGACACAGTCCCATGGATCCTCTCTGTAAATAGTGACACTCTCCCAGGGGACCTCTCTGTAAATAGTGACACACTCCCTGGGGTCCTCTCTGTAAATCGTGACACAATCGCTGGGGACCGCTCTTTAAATAGTGACACACTCCCAGGGCTCCTCTCTGTAAGTCGTGACACACTCCCAGGGGACCTCTGTAAATAGTGACACAGTCCCAAAGGACCTCTTTTAAATAGTGTCACCCTCCCAGGGGACACCTCTGTAAATAGTGATACACTCCCAGGGGACATCTGTGTAAATAGTGACACACTCCCAGGGGACGTCTCTGTAAATAGTGACACACTCCCAGGGGACCTCTCTGTAAATAGTGACACGCTCCTAGGGGACCACTCTTTAAATAGTGACACATTCCCAGGGGACCCCTCTGTAAATAGTGACACACTCCCAGGGGACATCTGTGTAAAGAGTGAAACACTCCCAGTGGAATTCTGTGTAAATAGTGACATACTCCCAGGGGACCTCTCTGTAAACAGTGACACATTCCCAGGGGAACTCTCTGTAAATATTGACACAGTCCAGGGGATCTCTGTGTAAATACTGAAAGACTGCCAGGGGATCTCTGTAAGTAGTGAAACACTCCCAGGGGTCCTCTCTGTAAATAGTGACACTATCACAGGGGACTCTGTGTAAATAGTGACAGAATCCCAGGGGACCCCACAGTATATAGTGAAACAGTCCCAGGGGAACTCTGTGTAAATAGTAACACACTCCCAGGTGTCTTCTCTTTAAATAGTGACACACTCCCAGGTGATCTCCCTGTAAATAGTGACACACTCCCAGTTGTCCTCTCTGTAATTAGTGACACAATCCCATGGATCCTCTCTGTAAATAGTGACTCACTCCCAGTGGTCCTCTGTAAATAGTGACTCAGTCCCAGGGGGCCTCTTTTTAAATAGTGACACAGTCCCATGCATCCTCTCTGTAAATAGTGACTCACTCCCAGAGGTCCTCTGTAAATAGTGACACAGTCCCAGGGGGACTCTTTTTAAATAACGACACACTCCCAGGGGACCTCTCTTTAAATAGTGACACACTCCCAGGGGTCCTCTCTGTAAATAGTGACACAATCGCTGGGGACCGCTCTTTAAATAGTGACACATTCGCTGGGGTCCTCTCTGTAAATAGTGACCCACTCCCAGGGGACCCCTCTGTGAATAGTGACAGACTCCATAGGGACCTCTCTGTAAATTGTGACAGACTCCCGGTGGTCCTCTCTGTAAGTAGTGACACTTTCCCAGGGGAACTCTGTAAATAGTGACACAATCCCAGGGGTCCTCTCAGTAAATAGTGACACACTCCCAGGGGACCTCTCTGTAAATAGTGACACACTCCCAAGAGAACTCTGTAAATAGTGACACACACCCAGGTGTCTTCTCTGCAAGTAGTGACACACTCGCAGGGGACCTCCATGTAAACAGTGAAACTCTCACAGGAACCTCTCTGTAAATAGTGAGAAACTCCCAGGGGACGCCTCTGTAAATAGTGACACACTCCCAGGGGACATCTGTGTAAACAGTGACACACTCCCAGGGGACCTCTCTGTAAGTAGTGACACAGTCCAAGGTGACCTCTCTGTAAATAGTGAAAGACTCCCAGGGGACATCTGTAAATAGTGACACACTCTCAGGGTTGCTCTCTATATGTAGTGACACACTCCCAGGGGACCTCTGTAAATATTGACACAGTCCAGGGGATCTCTGTGTAAATACTGAAAGACTGCCAGGGGATCTCTGTAAGTAGTGAAACACTCCCAGGGGTCCTCTCTGTAAATAGTGACACTATCACAGGGGACTCTGTTTAAATAGTGACAGAATCCCAGGGGACCCCACAGTATATAGTGAAACAGTCCCAGGGGAACTCTGTGTAAATAGTAACACACTCCCAGGTGTCTTCTCTTTAAATAGTGACACACTCCCAGGTGATCTCCCTGTAAATAGTGACACACTCCCAGTTGTCCTCTCTGTAATTAGTGACACAATCCCATGGATCCTCTCTGTAAATAGTGACTCACTCCCAGGGGACATCTGTGTAAACAGTGACACACTACCAGGGGACCTCTCTGTAAATAGTGACACATTCCCAGGGGACCTCTCTGTAAGTAGTGACACAGTCCAAGGTGACCTCTCTGTAAATAGTGAAAGACTCCCAGGGGACATCTGTAAATAGTGACACACTCTCAGGGTTGCTCTCTATATGTAGTGACACACTCCCAGGGGACCTCTGTAAATAGTGACACAGTCCCAGGGGACCTCCTTTAAATAGTGACACCCTGCCAGGGGACCCCACTGTAAATAGTGATACACTCCCAGGGTAACTCTGTGTAAATAGTGACAAACTCCCAGGGGACATCTGTGTAAATAGTGACACACTCCCAGTGGACCTCTCTGTAAATAGTGAAACACTCCCAGGTTTCCTTTCTGTAAATAGTGACACACTCTCAGGGGACATCTCTGTAAATAGTGACAAACACCCGGGGGTCCTCTCTGTAAATAGTGACACACTCCCAGGGGACATCTCTGTAAATAGTGACACGCTCCCAGGTGTCCTCTCTGTAAATAGTGACACACTCCCAGGGGACCTCTGTGAAAATAGTGACACACTCTGAAGGGTCCTCTCTGTAAACAGTGGCACATTCCCAGGGGACCTCTGTGTAAAGAGTGACACACTCACAGGGGTCTTCTGTGTAAATAGTGACACACTCGCAGGAGACGTCTCTGTAAGTAGTGACATGCTCCCAGGGGACATCTCTGTAAATAGTGACATGCTCCCAGGGGTCCTCTCTGTAAATAGTGACACACTCACAGGGGATTCTGTGTAAATAGTGACACAGTCCCAGGGGACCTCTGTGTAAATAGTAACACACTCCCAGGTGTCTTCTCTGTAAATAGTGACCCACTCCCAGGAGATCTCCCTGTAAATAGTGACACACTCCCAGGGGTCCCCTCTGTAATTACTGTCACAGTCCCATGGATCCTCTCTGTAAATAGTGACACACTCCCAGGGGACCTCTCTGTAAATAGTGACACACTCCCAGGGGACCTCTCTGTAAATAGTGACACACTCCCAGGGGACCTCTCTGTAAATAGTGACACACTCCCAGGGGACCTCTCTGTAAATAGTGACACACTCCCAAGGTTCCTCTCTGTAAATCGTGACACAATCGCTGGGGACCGCTCTTTAAATAGTGACACACTCCCAGGGCTCCTCCCTGTAAATAGTGACACACTCCCAGGGGACCCCTCTGTAATTACTGTCACAGTCCCATGGATCCTCTCTGTAAATAGTGACACACTCCCAGGGGACCTCTCTGTAAATAGTGACACACTCCCAAGGTTCCTCTCTGTAAATCGTGACACAATCGCTGGGGACCGCTCTTTAAATAGTGACACACTCCCAGGGCTCCTCCCTGTAAATAGTGACACACTCCCAGGGGTCCCCTCTGTAATTACTGTCACAGTCCCATGGATCCTCTCTGTAAATTGTGACACTCTCCCAGGGGACCTCTCTGCAAATAGTGACACACTCTCAAGGTTCCTCTCTGTAAATCGTGACACAATCGCTGGGGACCGCTCTTTAAATAGTGACACACTCCCAGGGCTCCTCCCTGTAAATAGTGACACACTCCCAGGGGACCCCTCTGTGAATAGTGACAGACTCCATAGGGACCTCTCTGTAAATAATTACAGACTCCCGATGGTCCTCTCTGTAAGTAGTGACACATTGCCAGGGGACCTCAGTAAATTCTGACACAATCCCAGGGGTCCTCTCAGTAAATAGTGACACACTCCCAGGGGATCACAGAATCACAGAATCCCCACAGTGCAGATAGAGGCCATTTCGGCCCATCGAGCCTGCACCGACACATATCCCACCCTATCCCCGTAACCCCATGTATTTAATCCCCTAACACTAAGGCCTAGAAATTCATTGACACCACTTTTGGGGCGCTAAAGTGGGGCGTCGGCTAAAGTTTGCGGCCACCGCCAAATGTAGGTCACTTCTCCGATATTCATTAGCTTCGCCCTACTAGTTCGGGCGAGCGCTAAAACTGCTGCTGGACGCCTCTCTTTGGGCGCTATGCCGGAGGTGGCGATCGATAGCGCCGAGGCCGGGCGCAGCGCAGATGCGGCCATCTCGTGATTGACAGCAGACACCCTGGCGCCGGCCAGCTCTTAAGGGGGAAGGGTCGACTGTGTCTGCTGCCACGCCCTGGATAGTGGAGCCCTCCAGCTAGGCCTGAACACTGCTGCTGGAACCAAATAGCGCCTGAAGACATGGAGAAGGCCCGTGAACGTGCGCAGCGCTTCTCAGAGCATGATCTGAGTGTGCTGCTTGCTGCTGTGGAGAAGAGGCGCCATGTTTTGTACCCGGACAATGGCAAGAAGGCGACGGTCCACGTCTACAGGAGAGCCTGGAGGCATGTCGCCAGCAAGCTGTCAGCCAACAGCGACGTCCCCAGGACCGGTGCCCAATGCCGCAAAAAGTTAAATGACCTCACACTCATTGTCAGGGTGAGTACCCTTTCCAATGACCTCCTCATCCTTGCATGTGCACCTCACATTATGGGCAAAGGGACCTGAAAGCTCTAATGGCCAGCCTTCATCCAGCAGCTATGGCACAGGCATGAGCATCAATTGCACATTCTGCACTGAACACACTGGCCAAGCTATTCCACCATGGGAGGCATTGCACATCAGATCATGGCGACACGCTGGCCAGGCTATTCCACCATGGGAGGCAGTGCACACCAGATCATGGCGACACACTGGCCAGGCTATTCTACCATGGGAGGCAGTGCACACCAGATCATGGCGACACACTGGCCAGGCTATTCCACCATGGGAGGCAGTGCACACAAGATCACGGCGACACACTGTACTTAGAGGCCATCCTTTCTCTTGCAGGCCAAGCTGGCGAATAACCGCAAGAGCCGGACTGCGATCGGGGGAGGACGACCCCATATCCAGCCACTCACCGACCTGCAACATCGCGTGGAGCGCCTCATGGGTGGCCGGGTGATTGGGCCCGTTGCATGTGGAGATGCCGACCCTGTTCTGGGCAGCAATGGTAAGGACATCACCTTTTGCACCTCTCTCGTCCCACTTGCGCATCAGATCTATATCCTTTGCCACTGTCCGACCAATGCGCTGAATGCCACCACTCATGCATCCCGCACTGACGCCCTCTCCTCACTCTAAAGCTACTCTTGTGCCTTCCTGCTTTCAGATGGTCAAGAGGAGGTCCCTCAACTTGCCAGTGACAGACCCTCCGAGGAGGAGCAGGAGGAGGAGCAAGAGGAAGGCGGCCCATCAGGGGAACCCTCAGCCGCGGCCACCCAGGCCAATGTAGGGGACACGTCTTCCCTGGAGGGCAGCGTGGCGGAAGTGTCGAAGGGGAGGGGAGCTCCTGGGACCTGCGTGCTGCAGAAAGGCGGGAGGGGGGTGGAAGCTCGGCGGCCTTCTCCCCAGAGGGGGGATGCGTCGGAGGGGAGTCCAATTGCTGGGCCCAGCGGCCTCCAGCAACGCAGGAAGGGTCGGCCAGCTCGGCGGCCTTCTCCCCAGAGGGAGAATCCAGCCTCCAGTCAGGAGATGCTCTTCGCCAAGGAGATGGAACGCCTCGAAGACTTGTCCGCGGACTCGGAGCGCTGGCACACGGATCTCATGGCGGCAGTGGCATGGTTGCCTGAGTCCATCGATTCCCTCTCTCGGAGTGTGGCCGAGTTCGGGCCCTTAGAGGCCACCAGTCGGGCGGAATACCGGGCAGATCTGTCAGCGACTGGCCAGGTGATTAGCGGTGCCGTCCAGTCACTGGCTGCTCTGCTGCGGTCAGTGAACAGGTCAACACGGGCACTCACTGCTGCCACACTCGCTGTGTCAGCCAGGCATCGCCAGGGCACCCGGCGCGCTGCAGCAGCACATCGGTCTGTCCCTCGGCAGATTGGTGCGCATGCTGCAGTGCTGGCCCGGGCGAGTGCCAGTGTCTCAGGTGACCAGCGAGTGCCTGCCATCCGCCAGCTTGCCGCCATTCCTCCAGCCGCCACTGCCACTCCCCCAGTGGAGCTGCCAGGAGCTGCTGCAGCGACTGATGCTGGCCAGCCACAGCTGCAGCAATCAACAGCCGGCCGCTCGACGGCCAGACCTCGACTAGGCCGACCCCCAAGGGCATCTGCCGTCACGACATGTGCCCCTCAGGAGCCTGCCCCCAGCCTTGCAGCAGCCAATGGCCTTACTTTGAGGCGGAGCAGCAGGGCGGGCAGGGGCCACCCAAAGATGGCCAAGGCATCGCCCCAGCGGGCCAAATAGTCGAATGTGTGGCCATTTGTGTTTGTTTCTTGAGGCCGAGAATTGGATGTTTGTTTTTTGAAGGCCAATGATGTGATGTTTGTTTTGGACGAAGGCCGAGAATGACGGCCATTTTAGTTGCCCTATTTTGTTAATCCTCCCCAGGTTGTGGGAGCGAGTAATGTGTTTGAGTGTTTTTTGGGGGTTTCATCTGTTTTTGGTTTTCATGTGGGAAGGGCCCAGAGTTTGTACAATAAAGCATTTTATTTATTCACATTGTCCATGCTTGATCTTTGAAGTGTTTGTTGCCTTAACCGGCTGAGGGCTTGCGGAGCGGCTGCAATCATGTTCTATCATTGGCACAAGCCATTCCCTGACAGGGGGCCTAGAAGTGACGTTCAATAAGCTGACGACGGGCGGCCCTTGGACCTTGTGCGTCCCTCCTGGGCTGGTACTCCTCGTCCTCGTCGTGCTCATGCTCCTCCTGCTCCTCCTCCTGAGGTGGTGGTCCAACGTGAGGTGGCAGTGCCTGAGTCCTGCGGATAGCCAGGTTGTGCAGCATGCAGCAAACGACGACGAATTGGGAGACTCGATCCTGCGAATACTGGAGGGCTCCCCCGGAGCGGTCGAGACAGCGGAACCATTGCTTGAGCACGCCGATTGTTTGTTCTATGAGGTTCCTCGTCGCTTGATGGCTCTCATTGTATGCCTCTTCAGCAGGGGTCGTGGGCACGCGGAGCGGGGTCATGAGCCAGGTACACAAAGGATAGCCTTTGTCCCCGATAAGCCATCCTCTTGGGGGAGGCTGTGCCTGGAACATGTCAGCCACAGTTGTCTGTCGCAGGATAAAGGCATCGTGGCTGCTGCCTGGAAAGCGGGCATTGACAGCTAGGATGCGCTGCCTGTGGTCACACACCAGCTGTACATTGAGGGAATGGTAGCCCTTCAGGTTGCGGTACTCCTCGGCATGCTCAAGAGGTGCCCGCAAAGCCACATGCGTGCAATCAATGGCGCCCTGCACCATGGGGAAGCCCGCTATTCTTGCAAACCCCACTGCACGCTGCTGCTGCTTGTCCAGGGTCATGGGGAAGGAGATGAATTGATGTCTCCTTCTGAAAAGGGCTTCGGCCACCTGGCGGATGCAGCAATGCACGGCGAACTGGGAGATGTTAGCGATGTCCCCAGTAGCGGATTGGAAGGAGCCGGAGGCATAGAAGTTGAGAGCCACCGTCACCTTCACTGCCACTGACAGAGACGTCCTGCGCATCAGCTGTGGCTGCAGATCTCTCTGAAGCAGCCGGCAGATGTCTGCAACCACCTCCCTTCGGAAACGCAGCCTCCTAACACACATCGCGGCAGACATGGTCAGATAGGAGGTCTGCTGGCGGTATACCCTGCGTGGGTAAGGCCTCAGTTGGCGACGCCTGTTGCCCCCTCTGCGTCTAGCCAGGGCTGCCACTCTCTCACGGCGTCTGTCAGCCCTTCTGGCATAAGGCTGAAATTCAGCGTTGCCACCCAATGCAGCCCCCATTATATGTTGGCAAACACTAAGCTCTGAATGAAGGCAAAGATAATTGGTAAGCTCTGGCCTGAGCCAAAAATACCTGTCCAAGTGTTGGTCCAAACCAGTAAACTCTCCTCCTTGGTCTCTGTCCAAAAAACAGTTGCACAAGAGTGAATGCTGCAAAATGGCTGGCCTTTATACTGCTGGGTAAGTGCCCTTTAATTAGCGCTACCCCCGGCCCGGCTGGCCTGTGTACCGTTCCACTTCACAGTCGCTCGGGACGCCAGGCGCACAATGGGCCGGCGCGAGTGAAGTTCCGGTTTGGGGCGCACAAAGGGCGTTGCACTGTTAAATGACGTCATGATCTGCGCGCGCAGCAGGGCGCGCGCTAAGACTTTGCGCCGGCGCTAAATGTGTCCTGAAGTTGGGGAGAGGCGCAGATCGCGCAGCGCCCGGGCAATAAGCGCCTAGCGCTCGAGATCTACTCCCCCTAAGGCGCTAACGGCTGGCGCACCCAACTGAATTTCTAGGCCTAAGGGTCAATTTATCATAGCCAAATCAACCTAACCCGCACATCTTTGGACTGTGGGAGGAAACCGGAGCACCCGGAGGAAACCCACGCAGGCACAGGGAGAATGTGCAAACTCCACACAGACAGTCGCCTGAGGCCAGATTTGAACCCGGGTCCCTGGCGCTGTGAGGCAACAGTGCTAACCACTATGCCACTGTGCCCCCCATCTCTTTGTAAATAGTGACACACTCCCAAGAGAACTCCGTAAATAGTGACACACACCCAGGGGTCCTCTCTACAAGTAGTGACACACTCGCAGGGTACCTCCCTGTAAATAGTGAAACACTCACAGGAACCTCTCTGTAAATAGTGAGAAACTCCCAGGGGACGCCTCTGTAAATAGTAACACACTCCCAGAGGACATCTGTGTAAATAGTGAAACACTCCCAGGGGAACTCTGTGTAAATAGTGACACACTCCCAGGGGACATCTGTGTAAACAGTGACACACTCCCAGGGGACCTCTCTGTAAATAGTGACACATTCCCAGGGGACCTCTCTGTAAGTAGTGACACAGTCCATCGTGACCTCTCTGTAAATAGTGAAAGACTCCCAGGGGACATCTGTAAATAGTGACACACTCTCAGGGTTGCTCTCTGTAAGTAGTGACACACTCCCAGGGGACCTCTGTAAACAGTGACACAGTCCCAAAGGACCTCCTTTAAATAGTGACACCCTCCCAGGGGACACCTCTGTAAATAGTGAAACACTCCCAGGGGACATCTGTGTAAATAGTGACACACTCCCAGGGGACGTCTCTGTAAATAGTGACACGCTCCCAGGGGACCTCTCTGTAAATAGTGAAACACTCCCAGGGGAACTCTGTGTAAATAGTGACACACTCCCAGGGGACATCTGTGTAAACAGTGACACACTCCCAGGGGACCTCTCTGTAAATAGTGACACATTCCCAGGGGACATCTGTAAATAGTGACACACTCTCAGGGTTGCTCTCTGTAAGTAGTGGCACACTCCCAGGGGACCTCTGTAAAGAGTGACACAGTCCCAAAGGACCTCCTTTAAATAG
Organism: Somniosus microcephalus; assembly: GCF_052327205.1. NCBI lineage: Eukaryota > Metazoa > Chordata > Chondrichthyes > Squaliformes > Somniosidae > Somniosus > Somniosus microcephalus. The sequence continues at coordinate 112,224,028 of NC_140999.1, forward strand.
TGACACCCTCCCAGGGGACACCTCTGTAAATAGTGAAACACTCCCAGGGGACATCTGTGTAAATAGTGACACACTCCCAGGGGATGTCTCTGTAAATAGTGACACGCTCCCAGGGGACCTCTCTGTAAATTGTGACACGCTCCCAGGGGACCTCTCTTTAAATAGTGACAAATTCCCAGGGGACCCCTCTGTAAATAGTGACACACTCCCAGGGGACATCTGTGTAAAGAGTGAAACACTCCCAGTGGAATTCTGTGTAAATAGTGACACACTCCCAGGGGACCGCTCTGTAAACAGTGACACATTCCCAGGGGAACTCTCTGTAAATATTGACACAGTCCAGGGGATCTCTGTGTAAATACTGAAAGACTCCCAGGGGCCTCTGTAAATAGTGAAACACTCCCAGGTTTCCTCTCTGTAAATAGTGACACACTCCCAGGGGATGTCTCTGTAAATAGTGACACACTCCCGGGGGTCCTCTCTGTAAATAGTGACACGCTCCCAGAGGACCTCTGTGAAAATAGTGACACACTCTGAGAGGTTCTCTCTGTAAACAGTGACACATTCCCAGGGGACCTCTCTGTATAAAGTGACACACTCACAGGGGAGTCTGTGTAAATAGTGACAGAATCCCAGGGGAACCCACTGTAAATAGTGACACACTCCCAGGGGACCTCTCAGTAAGTAGTGACACAGTCCAAGGTGAACTCTCTGTAAATAGTGAAAGACTCCTCGGGACATTATAAAATAGTGACACACTCCCAGTGGACCTCTCTTTAAATAGTGACACACTCCCAGGGGACCCCTCTGTAAATAGTGACACATTCCCAGGTGACATCTCTGTAAATACTGAAAGACTCCTAGGGGACATTTGTAAATAGTGACACACTCTCAGGGTTGCTATCTGTAAGAAGTGACACACTCCCAGGGGACGTCTGTAAATAGTGACACAGTCCCAGGGGACCTCTCTTTAAATAGTGACACACTCCCAGGGGACCCCTCTATAAATAGTGACACACTCCCAGGGGACATCTGTGCAAAGAGTGAAACACTCCCAGGGGAATTCTGTGTAAATAGTGACAAATTCCCAGGGGACACCTGTGTAAATAGTGACACACTCCCAGGTTTCCTCTCTGTAAATAGTGACATACTCCCAGGGGACGTCTCTGTAAATAGTGGCACACTCCCGGGGGTCCTCTCTGTAAATAGTGACACACTCCCAGGGTTCCTCTCTGTAAATAGTGACACAATCCCAGGGGACGTCTCTGTAAATAGTGACACGCTCCCAGGGGACCTCTCTGTAAATAATGACACGCTCCCAGGTGTCCTCTCTGTAAATAGTGACACACTCCCAGGGGACCTCTTTGAAAATATTGACACACTCACAGAGGAGTCAGTGTAAATATTGACACAATCCCAGGGGAATCACAGAATCACACAGTGCAGATAGAGGCCATTTCGGCCCATCGCGCCTGCACCGACACATATCCCACCCGATCCCCGTAACCCCTACACCAACACATCTCCCACCCTATCCCTGTAACACCACGTATTTAATCCCCCTAACACTAAGGGCCAATTTATCATAGCCAATCAACCTAACCCGCACATCTTTGGAAACACTCACAGGAACCTCTCTGTAAATAGTGAGACACTCCCAGGGGACGCCTCTGTAAATAGTGACACACTCCCAGGCGATCTCCCTGTAAATAGTGACATACTCCCAGGGGTCCTCTCTGTAATTAGTGACACAGTCCCATGGATCCTCTCTGTAAATAGTGACACACTCCCAGGGGTCCTCTCTATAATTAGTGACACAGTCCCAGGGGGCCTCTTTTAAAATAGCGACACACTCCCAGGGGACCACTCTGTAAAGAGTGACACACTCTGAGGTGTCCTCTCTGAAAATAGTGACACACTCCCAGGGGACCTCTGCAAATAGTGACACAAACCCTGGGCTCCTCTCAGTAAATAGTGACACACTCCCAGGGGACCTCTCTGTAAATAGTGACACACTCCCAAGAGAACTCTGTAAATAGTGACACACACCCAGGTGTCCTCTCTGCAAGTAGTGACACACTCGCAGGGGACCTCCATGTAAATAGTGAAACACGCACAGGAACCTCTCAGTAAATAGTAAGACACTCCCAGGGGACGCCCCTGTAAATCGTGACACACTCCCAGGTTTCCTCTCTGTAAATAGTGACATACTCCCAGGGGACGTCTCTGTAAATAGTGACACACACCCGGGGGTCCTCTCTGTAAATAGTGACACACTCCCAGGGTTTCTCTCTGTAAATAGTGACACAATCCCAGGGGATGTCTCTGTAAATAGTGACACGCTCCCAGGGGACCTCCCTGTAAATAGTGACACGCTCCCAGGTGTCCTCTCTTTAAATAGTGATACACTCCCAGGGGACCTCTTTGAAAATAGTGACACACTCACAGGGGAGTCTGTGTAAATATTGACACAATTGCAGGGGACCCACTGTAAATAGTGACACACTCGCAGGGGACCCCTCTGTGTATAGTGGCAGACTCCATAGGGACCTCTCTGTAAATAGTGACAGACTCCCGGGGGTCCTCTCTGTAAGTAGTGACACACTCTCAGGGGACCTCTGTAAATAGTGACACAATCCCAGGGGGCCTCTCAGTAAATAGTGACACACTCCCAGGGGACCTCTGTAAATAGTGACAGACTCCCGGGGGTCCTCTCTGTAAGTAGTGACACATTCCCAGTGGACCTCTGTAAATAGTGACACACTCCCAAGAGAACTCTGTAAACAGTGACACACACCCAGGGATCCTCTCTGCAAGTAGTGACACACTCGCAGCGGAACTCCCTGTAAATAGTGAAACACTCACAGGAACCTCTCTGTAAATAGTGACACACTCCCAGGCGATCTCCCTGTAAATAGTCACATACTCCCAGGGGTCCTCTCTGTAATTAGTGACACAGTCCCATGGATCCTCTCTGTAAATAGTGACACACACCCAGGGTTCCTCTCTGTAATTAGTGACTCAGTCCCAGGGGGCCTCTTTTTAAATAGCGACACACTCCCAGGGGTCCTCTCTGTAAATAGTGACACACTCCCAGGGGACCCCTGTAAATAGTGACACAAACCCTGGGGTCCTCTCAGTAAATAGTGACACACTCCCAGGGGACCTCTCTGTAAATAGTGACACACTCCCAAGAGAACTCTGTAAATAGTGACACACACCCAGGGGTCCTCTCTGCAAGTAGTGACACACTCGCAGGGGACCTCCATGTAAATAGTGAAACACTCACAGGAACCTCTCAGTAAATAGTAAGAAACTCCCAGGGGACGCCCCTGTAAATAGTGACAAACTCCCAGAGGACATCTGTGTAAATAGAGAAACAGTCCCAGGGGAACTATGTGTAAATAGTGACACACCACCAGGGGACATCTGTGCAAACAGTGACATACTCCCAGGGGACCTCTCTGTAATTAGTGACACATTCCCAGGGGACCTCTCTGTAAATAGTGACACACTCCCAGGGGTGCTCTCTGTAAATAGTGACACAATCGCTGGGGACCGCTTTTTAAATAGTGACACACTCCCAGGGGACCCCTCTGTGAATAGTGACAGACTCCATAGGGACCTCTCTGTGAATAGTGACGGACTCCCGGGGGTACTCTCTGTAATTAATGACACATTCCCAGGGGACCTCTGTAAATAATGACACAATCCCAGGGGTCCTCTCAGTAAATAGTGACACACTCCCAGGGGACCTCTCTGTAAATAGTGACACACTCCCAAGGGAACTCTGTAAATAGTGACACACACCCAGGGGTCTTCTCTGCAAGTAGTGACACACTCGCAGGCGACCTCCATGTAAATAGTGAAACGCTCACAGGAACCTCTCTGTAAATTGTGAGATACTCCCAGGGGACGCCTCTGTAAATAGTGACACACTCCCGGAGGACATCTGTGTAAATAGTGAGACAGTCCCAGGGGTACTCTGTGTAAACAGTGACACACTCCCAGGGGACCTCTGTGTAAATAGTGACACATTCCCAGGGGACCTCTCTGTAAGTAGTGACACAGTCCAAGGTGACCTCTCTGTAAATAGTGAAAGACTCCCAGGGGACATCTGTAAATAGTGACACACTCTCAGGGTTGCTCTCTGTAAGTAGTGACACAGTCCCAGGGGACCTCCTTTAAATAGTGACACCCTCCCAGGGACCCCACTGTAAATAGTGACACACTCCCAGGGGAACTCTGTGTAAATAGTGACAAACTCCCAGGCGACGTCTCTGTAAATAGTGACAAACACCCGGGGGTCCTCTCTGTAAATAGTGACACACTCCCAGGGGACATCTCTGTAAATAGTGACACGCTCCCAGGTGTCCTCTCTGTAAATAGTGACACACTCCCAGGGGACCTCTGTGAAAATAGTGACACACTCTGAGGGGTCCGCTCTGTAAACAGTGGCACATTCCCAGGGGACCTCTGTGTAAAGAGTGACACACTCACAGGGGTCTTCTGTGAAAAAATTGTGACACATTCGCAGGGGACGTCTCTGTAAGTAGTGACACGCTCCCAGGGGACCTCTCTGTAAATAGTGACACGCTCCCAGGGGTCCTTTCTGTAAATAGTGACACACTCACAGGGGAGTCTGTGTAAATAGTAACACAGTCCCAGGGGACCTCTGTGTAAATAGTAAAACACTCCCAGGTGTCTTCTCTGTAAATAGTGACCCACTCCCAGGAGATCTCCCTGTAAATAGTGACACACTCCCGGGGGTCCTCTCTGTAAATAGTGACACACTCCCAGGGGACGTCTCTGTAAATAGTGACACGCTCCCAGGGGACCTCTCTGTAAAAGTGACACGCTCCCAGGTGTCCTCTCTGTAAATAGTGACACACTCCCAGGGGACCTCTTTGAAAATAGTGACACACTCACAGGGGAGTCTGTGTATATATTGACACAATCCCAGGGGACCCACTGTAAATAGTGACACACTCGCAGGGGACGCCTCTGTGTATAGTGACAGACTCCATAGGGACCTCTCTGTAAATATTGACAGACTCCCAGGGGTCCTCTCTGTAAGTAGTGACACATTCTCAGGGGACCTCTGTAAATAGTGACACAATCCCAGGGGTCCTCTCAGTAAATAGTGACACACTCCCAGGGGACCTCTGTAAATAGTGACAGACTCCCGAGGGTCCTCTCTGTAAATAGTGACACATTCCCAGTGGGCCTCTGTAAATAGTGACACACTCCCAAGAGAACTCTGTAAATAGTGACACACACCCAGGGGTCCTCTCTGCAAGTAGTGACACACTCGCAGCGGAACTCCCTGTAAATAGTGAAACACTCACAGGAACCTCTCTGTAAACAGTGAGACACTCCCAGGGGACGCCTCTGTAAATAGTGACACACTCCCAGGCGATCTCCCTGTAAATAGTGACATACTCCCAGGGGTCCTCTCTGTAATTAGTGACACAGTCCCATGGATCCTCTCTGTAAATAGTGACAAACTCCCAGAGTTCCTCTCTGTAATTAGTGACACAGTCCCAGGGGGCCTCTTTTTAAGTAGCGACACACTCCCAGGGGAACTCTCTTTAAATAGTGACAAACTCCCAGAGGACATCCGTGTAAATAGAGAAACACTCCCAGGGGAACTCTGTGTAAATAGTGACACACTCCCAGAGGACATCTGTGCAAACAGTGACACACTCGCAGGGGACCGCTCTGTAATTAGTGACACATTCCCAGGGGACCTCTCTGTAAAGAGTGACACACTCCCAGGGGGCCTCTTTTAAAATAGCGACACACTCCCAGGGGACCTCTGTGAAAATAGTGACACACTCTGAGGGGTCCGCTCTGTAAACCGTGGCACATTCCCAGGGGACCTCTGTGTAAAGAGTGACACACTCACAGGGGTCTTCTGTGAAAAAATTGTGACACATTCGCAGGGGACGTCTCTGTAAGTAGTGACACGCTCCCAGGGGACCTCTCTGTAAATAGTGACACGCTCCCAGGGGTCCTTTCTGTAAATAGTGACACACTCACAGGGAAGTCTGTGTAAATAGTGACACAGTCCCAGGGGACCTCTGTGTAAATAGTAACACACTCCCAGGTGTCTTCTCTGTAAATAGTGACCCACTCCCAGGAGATCTCCCTGTAAATAGTGACACACTCCCGGGGGTCCTCTCTGTAAATAGTGACACACTCCCAAGGTTCCTCTCTGTAAATAGTGACACAATCCCAGGGGACGTCTCTGTAAATAGTGACACGCTCCCAGGGGACCTCTCTGTAAATAGTGACACGCTCCCAGGTGTCCTCTCTGTAAATAGTGACACACTCCCACGGGACCTCTTTGAAAATAGTGACACACTCACAGGGGAGTCTGTGTAAATATTGACACAATCCCAGGGGACCCCTGTAAATAGTGACACACTCGCAGGGGACGCCTCTGTGTATAGTGACAGACTCCATAGGGACCTCTCTGTAAATAGTGACAGACTCCCGGGGGTCCTCTCTATAAGCAGTGACACATTCTCAGGGGACCTCTGTAAATAGTGACACTATCCCAGGGGTCCTCTCAGTAAATAGTGACACACTCCCAGGGGACCTCTGTAAATAGTGACAGACTCCCGAGGGTCCTCTCTGTAAATAGTGACACATTCCCAGGGGACCTCTGTAAATAGTGACACACTCCCAAGAGAACTCTGTAAATAGTGACACACACCCAGGGGTCCTCTCTGCAAGTAGTGACACACTCGCAGCGGAACTCCCTGTAAATAGTGAAACACTCACAGGAACCTCTCTGTAAATAGTGAGACACTCCCAGGGGACGCCTCTGTAAATAGTGACACACTCCCAGGCGATCTCCCTGTAAATAGTGACATACTCCCATGGGCCCTCTCTGTAAATATTGACACACTCCCAGGGGTCCTCTCTGTAATTAGTGACACAGTCCCAGGGGGCCTCTTTTTAAATAGCGACACACTCAGAGGGGACCTCTCTTTAAATAGTGACAAGCTCCCAGAGGATATCTGTGTAAATAGAGAAACACTCCCAGGGGAACTCTGTGTAAATAGTGACACACTCCCAGGGGACATCTGTGCAAACAGTGACACACTCCCAGGGGACCTCTCTGTAATTAGTGACACATTCCCAGGGGACCTCTCTGTAAAGAGTGACACATTCCCAGGGGTCCTCTGTAAAGAGTAACACAGCCCCAGGGGGCCTCCTTTAAAATAGCGACACACTCCCAGGGGACCTCTCTGTAAATAGTGACATACTCCCAGGGGTGCTCTCTGTAAATAGTGACACAATCGCTGGGGATCGCTCTTTAAATAGTGACACACTCCCAGGGGTCCTCTCTGTAAATAATGACACACTCCCAGGGGACCCCTCTGTGAATAGTGACAGACTCCATAGGGACCTCGCTGTAAATAGTGATTGGCTCCCGGGGGTACTCTCTGTAAGTAGTGACACATTCCCAGGGGACCTCTGTAAATAGTGACACAATCCCAGGGGTCCTCCCAGTAAATAGTGACACACTCCCAGGGGACCTCTCTGTAAATAGTGACACACTCCCAAGAGAACTCTGTAAATAGTGACACACACCTAGGGGTCTTCTCTGCAAGTAATGACACACTCGCAGGGGACCTCCATGTAAATAGTGAAACACTCACAGGATCCTCTCTGTAAATAGTGAGAAACTCCCAGGGGACACCTCTGTAAATAGTGACATACTCCCAGAGGACATCTGTGTCAATAGTGAAACAGTCGCAGGGGTACTCTGTGTAAACAGTGACACACTCCTAGGGGACCTCTCTGTAAATAGTGACACATTCCCAGGGGACCACTCTGTAAGTAGTGAAAAACTCCCAGGGGACATCTGTAAATAGTGACACACTCTCAGGGTTGCTCTCTGTAAGTAGTGACACACTCCCAGGAGACCTCTGTAAATAGTGACACAGTCCCAGGGGACCTCCTTTAAATAGTGACACCCTCCCAGGGGACCCCACTGTAAATAGTGACACACTCCCAGGGGAACTCTGTGTAAATAGTGATAAAATCCCAGGGGACATCTGTGTAAATAGTGACACACTCCCAGGGGACGTCTCTGTAAATAGTGAAACACTCCCAGGTTTCCTCTCTGTAAATAGTGACACACTCCCAGGGGACGTCTCTGTAAATAGTGACAAACACCCGGGGGTCCTCTCTGTAAATAGTGACACACTCCCAGGGGACATCTCTGTAAATTGTGACACACTCCCAGGTGTCCTCTCTGTAAATAGTGACACACTCCCAGGGGACCTCTGTGAAAATAGTGACACTCTCTGAGGGGTCCTCTCTGGAAACAGTGGCACATTCCCAGGGGACCTCTGTGTAAATAGTGACACACTCACAGGCGTCTTCTGTGTAAATAGTGACACACTCCCAGGGGTCCTCTCTGTAATTAGCGACACAGTCCCAGGGGGCCTCTTTTTAAATAGCGACACACTTCCAGGGAACCTCTCTGTAAATAGTGACAAACTCCCAAAGGACATCTGTGTAAATAGAGAAACTCTCCCAGGGGAACTCTGTGTAAATAGTGACACACTCCCAGGGGACATCTGTGTAAACAGTGACACAGTCCCAGGTGACCTCTCTGTAAATAGTGACACATTCCCAGGGGACCTCTCTGTAAGTAGTGACACAGTCCAAGGTGACCTCTCTGTAAATAGTGAAAGACTCCCAGGGGACATCTGTAAATAGTGATACACTCTCAGGGTTGCTCTGTGTAAGCAGTGACACACCCCCAGGGGACGTCTCTGTAAATAGTGACACAGTCCCAGGTGACCTTCTTTAAACAGTGACACCCTCCCAGGGGACCCCTCTGTAAATAGTGACACACTCCCAGGGGACATCTGTGTAAATAGTGACACACTCCCTTGGGAACTCTGTGTAAATAGTGACACATTCCCAGGGGACCTCTGTGTAAATATTGAAAGACTCCCAGGGGACCTTTGTAAATAGTGACACACTCCCAGGGGACCTCTGTGAAAATAGTGACACACTCTGAGGAGTCCTCTCCATAAACAGTGGCACATTCCCAGGGGACCTCTGTGTTAAGAGTGACACACTCACAGGGGTCTTCTCCATAAATAGTGAAACACTCCCAGGTGATCGCCCTGTAAATAATGACACACTCCCAGGGGTCCTCTCAGTAAATAGTGACACACTCCCAGGGGACCCCACTGTAAATAGTGACACAGTCCCAGGGGACCTCTGTGTAAATAGTAACACACTCCCAGGGTTCTTCACTATAAATAGTGAAACACTCCCAGGGGTCCTCTCTGTAATTAGTGACACAGTCCCATGGATCCTCTCTTTAAATAGTGACACACTCCCAGGGGTCCTCTGTAAATAGTGACACACTCCCAGGGTCTTCTCTGTAACTAGTGACACACTCCTAGGGGACGTCTCTTAAAATAGTGACCTACTCCCAGGGGTCCTCTCTGTAAATAGTGGCACATTCCAAGGGTTCCTCTCTGTAAATAGTGACACACTCCCCGGTGTCCTCTCTGTAAATAGTGACACACTCACAGGGGTCCTCTCTGTAAATAGTGACACTCTCCCAGGGGACCCCACTGTGAATAGTGACAGACTCCAAAGGGACATCTCTGCAAATAGTGACACACTCCCAGGGGATCTCTCTGTAAATATTGACACACTCCCAGGGCACCTCTCTTTAAATAGTGACACACTCCCAGGGGACCTCTCTGTAAATAGTGACACACTCCCAGGGTTCTTCTCTGTAAATAGTGACACACTCCCAGGGGACGTCTCTGTAAATAGTGACACACTCCCGGGGGTCCTCTCTGTAAATAGTGACACATTTCCAGGGGCCTCTGTAAATAGTGACACAGTCCCAGGCGTCCTCTCAGCAAATAGTGACACACTCCCAGGGGACCTCTTTTTAAACAGTGACACACTCCCAAGAGAACTCTTTAAATATAGTAACACACTCTCAGGTTTGATCTCTGTAAGTAGTGACACACTCAGAGGGGACCTTTGTAAATAGTGACACAGTCCCAGGTGAGCTCTCTTTAAATAGTGACACACTCCCAGTGGACCCCTCTGTAAATAGTGACACACTCCCAGGTGACATCTGTGTAAATAGTGACACAGTCCTAGGGGAACTCTGTGTAAATAGTGACAATCTCCCAGGGGACATCTGTGTAAATGGTGGCACACTCCCAGGGGACCTCTCTGAAAATAGTGACACATTCCCTGGGGAACTCCCTGTAAATATTCACACAGTCCAGGGGACCTCTGTGTAAATAGTGAAAGGCTCCCAGGGGACCTCTGTAAATAGTGAAACACTCCCAGGTTTCCTCTCTGTAAATAGTGACACACTCCCAGGGGACGTCTCTGTAAATAGTGACACAATCCCGGGGGTCCTCTCTGTAAATAGTGACACACTCCCAGGGTTCCTCTCTGTAAATAGTGACACCCTCCCAGGGGACCCCTCTGTAAATATTGATACGCTCCCAGGGGACCTCTCTGTAAATAGTGACACGCTCCCAGGTGTCCTCTCTGTAAATGGTGACACACTCCCAGGGGACCTCTGTGAAAATAATGACACACTCTGAGGGATCCTCTCTGTAAACAGTGGCACATTCCCAGGGGAACTCTCTGTAAAGAGTGACACACTCCAAGGGGAGTCTGTGTAAATAGTGACATAATCCCACGGGACCCCACTGTAAATTGTGACACAGACCCAGGGGACCTCTCTGTAAATAGTGACACGCTCCATGGGGACCTCTCTGTAAATAGCGACACACTCCCAGGGGACCTCTCTGTAAATAGTGACAAATTCCCAGGGGTCCTCTCTGTAAATAGTGACACAATCGCTGGGGACCACTCTTTAAATAGTGACACACTCCCAGGGGTCCTATCTGTAAATAGTGACACACTCCCAGGGGACCCCTCTGTCAATAGTGACAGACTCCATAGGGACCTCTCTGTAAGTAGTGACAGACTCCCGGGGGTCCTCTCTGTAAGTAGTGACACATTCCCAGGGGACCTCTGTAAATACTGACTCACTCCCAGGAGATCTCTCTGTAAGTAGTGACACACTCCCAAGAGAACTCTGTAAATAGTGACACACACCCAGGGGTCCTCTCTGCAAGTAGTGACAGACTCTCAGGGGACCTCCCTGTAAATAGAGAAACACTCAGAGGAACCTCTCTGTAAAAAGTGAGACACTCCCAGGGGACCCCTCTGTAAATAGTGACACACTCCCAAAGGACATTTGTGTAAATACTGAAACACTCCCAGGGGAACTCTGTGTAAACAGTGACACACTCCCAGGGGACCTCTCTGTAAATAGTGACACATTCCCAGGGGACCTCTCTCTAAGTAGTGACACAGTCCAAGGTGGCCTCTCTGTAAATAGTGAAAGACTCCCAGGGGACATCTGTAAATAGTGACACACTCTCAGGGTTGCTCTCTGTAAGTAGTGACACACTCCTAGAGGACCTCTGTAAATAGTGACACAATCTCAGGGGACCTCCTTTAAATAGTGACACCCTCCCAGGGGACCCCTCTGTAAGTAGTGACACACTCCCAGGGGAACTCTGTGTAAATAGTGACAAACTCCCAGGGGACATCTGTGTAATTAGTGACAGACTCCCAGGGGACCTCTGTGAAAATAGTGAAAGACTCCCAGGGGACCTCTGTAAATAGTGAAACTCTCCCAGGTTTCCTCTCTGTACATAGTGACGCATTCCCAGGGGACCTCTCTCTAAGTAGTGACACAGTCCAAGGTGGCCTCTCTGTAAATAGTGAAAGACTCCCAGGGGACATCTGTAAATAGTGACACACTCTCAGGGTTGCTCTCTGTAAGTAGTGACACACTCCTAGAGGACCTCTGTAAATAGTGACACAATCCCAGGGGACCTCCTTTAAATAGTGACACCCTCCCAGGGGACCCCTCTGTAAATAGTGACACACTCCCAGGGGAACTCTGTGTAAATAGTGACAAACTCCCAGGGGACATCTGTGTAAATAGTGACACACTCCCAGGGGACCTCTGTGTAAATAGTGAAAGACTCCCAGGGGACCTCTGTAAATAGTGAAACTCTCCCAGGTTTCCTCTCTGTAAATAGTGACACACTCCCAGGGGACGTCTCTGTAAATAGTGACACACCTGTAACTGGAGTATTGAATAAATTTTTTAAAGTAATTAAAGGGGTAAGTCATGGCAGGAGAGTTCAGACCCGTGCTCTGCTCCTCCTGCTCTATGTGGGAAGTCAGGGATGCTGCCAGTGTCCCTGACGACCATGTGTGCGGGAAATGCATCCAGCTGCAGCTACTTGTAGACCGCATTGCGGCGCTCGAGCTGCGGGTGGATGAATTTTGGAGCGTGCGCGATGCTGAAAGGCTCGTGGATAACACGTTTAGCGAGTTGTGCACGCCTCAGGGTCGGGCAGCACAGGGGGTGACCATCAGGCGGAGCAACAAAGGCAGGCAGGTAGTGCAGGGAACCCCTGCGGACATCCCCCTTTCAAACAAGTATACCGCTTTGGATACTGTTGAGGGGGATGACTCACCAGGGGAAGGCAGCAGCGGCCAACTTCCTGGCACTGGGGGTGCTCCTGCTGCCCAGGAAGGGGGGAAAAAGAGTGGGAGAGCAATAGTGGTAGGGGATTCTATAGTAAGGGTAACAGATAGGCGTTTCTGTGGCCGTAGACGTGAATCCAGGATGGTTTGTTGCCTCCCTGGTGCCAGGGTCAAGGATGTCACTGAGCGGCTGCAGGGCATTCTGGAGGGGGAGGGAGAACAGCCAGTGGTCGTGGTCCACATTGGTACCAACGACATAGGTAAAAAGAGGGATGAGGTCCTGCAGCAAGAATTTAGGGAGCTAGGTGAAGGATTAAGGAGCAGGACCTCAAAGGTTGTAATCTCTGGATTACTCCTGGTGCCACGTGCTAGTAAGTATAGGAATAGGAAGATAGAACAGATGAATGTGTGGCTAAAGGGATGGTGCAGGGGGGAGGGCTTTAGTTTCCTGGATCACTGGGTCTGCTTCTGGGAAAGGTGGGACTTGTACAAGTCGGATGGTTTACACCTGAACCAGGGGGGAACCAATATCCTTGCGGGGAGGTTTGCTAGCACTGCTGGGGAGGGTTTAAACTAACTTGGCAGGGGGTTGGGGTACAGAGTGGAGCTATAGTAGGGGGTGATTTACGGCCAAATACAGAGGGAAAAACAAGTCAGCTGGGAAGGCAGAGCAAATATGTGAAGGCAAAAGAGAATATGGCAGGGCTGGAAGGCATTTATTTTAATGCAAGGAGTCTTGCAAATAAGGTGGATGAACTGAAGTTGTTGTTGAACACATGGGAGTATGATATTGTTGCTATCACGGAGACATGGATGAGGGAGGGTCAGGACTGGCAGCTCAATATTCCGGGGTATAGAATCTTCAGGCGAGACAGAGAGGGGTGTAAAAGGGGAGGGGGTGTTGCAATATTAATTAAGGAGTCAATTACTGCTGTAAGGAGGGATGATATATTAGCGGGTTCCTCTAATGAGGCCATATGGGTAGAACTTAAAAACAAAAAGGGGGCAAGCACTTTGCTGGGAGTGTACTATAGGCCCCCAAACAGTCAGGGGGAGATAGAGGAACAGATATGTAGGCAAATCTCAGAGAAGTGCGAAAATAATAGGGTAATAATAGTGGGGGATTTCAACTTCCCCAATATAAATTGGAACAGTCAGAGTGTGAAAGGCTTAGAGGGTGCAGAATTCTTAAAGTGCATCCAGGAGAGCTTTTTGAGCCAACATGTAGAAAGTCCTACAAGAGAGGGGGCGGTACTGGACCTAATTCTGGGGAATGTAGCCGGGCAAGTGGTGGAAGTGTCAGTAGGAGAGCATTTTGGCGACAGTGACCATAATTCGGTGAGATTTAAGGTGGTCATGGAAAAAGACAAAGACGGCCCGGAAATAAGGGTTCTAAATTGGGGGAAGGCCGATTTTAATATGATAAGGCAGGATCTGGCCAAAGTGGACTGGGAGCAGCTGCTTATAGGAAAATCCACATCAAAACAGTGGGAGACTTTCAGAAGGGAAATAGAGAGAGTACAACGCCAACATGTTCCTGGAAAGGTCAAGGGTGGGACCAACAAGCAAAGGGAACCTTGGATGACAAGGGATATACAAAAATGCATTAGAAATAAAAGGGGGGCTTTTGGCAGTTACAAAAGACTAAAGACAGAAGAGGCCCTAGAGGAGTATAAAAAGTGCAGGGGCATACTTAAAAAAGAAATTAGGAGGGCGAGGAGGGGCCATGAAATAACACTGGCGAGCAAAATAAAGGAAAATCCTAAGATGTTTTATAAGTATATTAAGGGCAAGAGGATAACCAGGGAAAGGGTAGGGCCCATTAGGGACCAAAGTGGCAATCTGTGTGTAGAGCCAGAGGATGTAGGCGGGGTTTTCAATGAATTTTTTGCATCTGTGTTCACTATGGAGAAAGACGATGCAGACATAGAAATCGGGCAAGGGGACTGTGACATACTTGAACATATTAGCATCGAGAGGGAGGAGGTGCTAGCGGTTTTAGCGGGCCAAAAAGTGGATAAATCCCCAGGCCTGGATGAGATGTATCCCAGGCTGCTGTGGGAGGCAAGGGAGGAGATTGCAGGGGCTCTGACACTAATTTTCAGAACCTCTCTGGCCACAGGGGATGTACCAGAGGACTGGAGAACAGCTAACGTAGTACCATTATTCAAGAAGGGTAGCAGGGATAAACCAGGGAATTACAGGCCAGTGAGTCTAACATCTGTGGTGGGGAAATTATTGGAAAAAATTCTGAGGGACAAAATTAATCTCCACTTGGAGAGGCAAGGATTAATTGGGGATAGTCAGCATGGCTTTGTCAAGGGTAAATCATGTCTAACAAATCTGATCGAATTTTTCGAGGGGGTGACTAGTGGGGTGGATGAGGGAAATGCTGTGGATGTGGTTTACATGGACTTCAGTAAAGCTTTTGACAAAGTCCCGCATAGGAGACTGGTCAAGAAGGTAAGAGCCCATGGGATCCAGGGTGCCTTGGCGCGTTGGATCCTAAACTGGCTGAGTGGCAGGAGGCAGAGGGTGATGGTCGAAGGTTGCTTTTGTGACTGGAAGCCTGTGTCCAGTGGGGTACCTCAGGGATCGGTGCTGGGTCCCTTATTGTTTGTGATCTACATAAATGATTTGGATGAGAATGTAAAAGGTATGATCAGTAAGTTCGCAGATGACACGAAAATTGGTGGGGTGGTAAATTGCGAGGAGGAAAGCCTCCGGCTACAGGACGATATAAACGGGTTGGTCAGATGGGTGGAAAAGTGGCAAATGGAATTTAACCCTGAAAAGTGCGAGGTGATGCATTTTGGACGGACAAATAAGGCAAGGGAATACACAATGAGTGGTAGGACCCTAGGAAGTACAGAGGGTCAGAGGGACCTTGGTGTACATGTACATAGATCCCTGAAGGCAGCGGAGCAGGTAGATAAGGTGGTTAAAAAGGCATATGGGATACTTGCCTTCATTAGCCGAGGCATAGAATATAAGAGCAGGGAGGTTATGATGGAGCTGTACAAAACGCTGGTGAGGCCACAGCTGGAGTACTGTGTGCAGTTCTGGTCGCCTCACTATAGGAAGGATGTGATTGCTTTGGAGAGGGTGCAGAGAAGATTCACCAGGATGTTACCTGGGATGGAGCGCCTCAGCTATGAAGAGAGGCTGGACAGGCTGGAGTTGTTTTCCTTGGAGCAGAGAAGGCTGAGGGGGGACCTGATTGAGGTGTACAAAATAATGAGGGGCATAGATAGGGTAGATAAAGAGGAACTTTTCCCCTTAGTGGGGGAGTCAATAACAAGGGGGCATAGATTCAGGGTAAGGGGCAGGAGATTTAGAGGGGATTTGAGGAGGAACTTTTTCACCCAGAGGGTGGTTGGAATGTGGAACTCAATGCCTGAAAGGGTGGTGGAGGCAGGAACCCTCACAACATTCAAGAAGCATTTGGATGAGCACTTGAAATGCCATTGCATACAAGGCTATGGACCAAATGCTGGAAAATGCGATTAGACTGGACAGGGATGGATGGGCGGCGCAGACACGATGGGCCGAAGGGCCTCTTTCTGTGCTGTAAAACTCTATGGCCTAGATTTTCAGTATAGACAGTTTTGGGGTGCTAACCTTAGCGCCCGCCCGAAGTTAGCGCCCGCCCCAAAGTAGCGCCCCGTTGCCGGAAATTCAGTGGCTTCGCCCTAAGAGGTTGGTGGAGCGCTAAAAGAGGCGTTCCACTACTATCTTTAGGCGCTAAGCCGGCGGTGCAGAGCGCAACACCCGAGCTCGGGCGCAGCGCACGGCAGACACTCTGGTGCCAGTGAGCTCTTAAAGGGGACGGGTGCATGTGTTTTTTGCAAAGGCAGAGTCTGGGGGGGAAAAGACGAAGAAGATGATGATGATGATGATGAGGAAGAGGAGGAGGAAGACGAGGAGGAGGAGGAGGAGGAGGAGGAGGAGGAGGAGGAGGAGGAGGAGGAGGAGGAGGAGGACATAAATACACCATTCAGAACACACTGGTTCCTTCCATTATAGTGCAGGAGGAGGGCCCTTTAATTTGCGCTCCCCAGGGTGTGTTGCGTTCCATTTTACAAACGCACTGGACGCCAGCCGCACAATCGGGCGGTCCGACTGAAGTTTGTATTCGGGGCGGCCAAAGGGCGTTGCACGAGGATGTGACGTCATTTTCTGCGCGCGCATCCGGGCGGCCGCTAAACTTTGCGCCGGCGCTAACGGGCAACTTAATTTGGGGCGGGGCGCAAACTGCGTTGCGCCCGGGCGCTACACGCATAGCGCCCGAAAATCACTTCTCTTAAGGCGCTAACTGCTGGCGCAAGCAACTGAAAATCTAGCCCTATGACTCTATGACTCTGAGGGCTAGATTTTCAGTATAGACAGTTTTGGGGCGCTAACCTTAGCGCCCGCCCGAAGTTAGCGCCCGCCCCAAAGTAGCGCCCCGTTGCCGGAAATTCAGTGGCTTCGCCCTAAGAGGTTGGTGGAGCGCTAAAAGAGGCGTTCCACTACTATCTTTAGGCGCTAAGCCGGCGGTGCAGAGCGCAGCGCCCGAGTTCGGGCGCAGCGCACAGCAGACACTCTGGTGCCAGTGAGCTCTTAAAGGGGAAGGGTGCATGTGTTGTTTTAAAAGGCAGAGTCTGGGGGGAAAAGATGACGAGGAGGAGGAGGAGGAGGAGGAGGAGGAGGAGGAGGAGGAGGAGGAGGAGGAGGAGGAGGCGGTGGCGGTGTCCGGAAACATAAATACGCCATTCAGAACAACACACTGCATCCTTCCACACAACACATGCAGACTGCCGTTTATAGTGCAGGAGGAGTGCCCTTTAATTTGCGCTCCCCAGGGTGTGTTGCGTTCCATTTTACAAACGCTCTGGACGCCAGCCGCACAATGGGGCGGTCCGACTGAAGTTTGGATTCGGGGCGGCCAAAGGGCGTTGCACGAGGATGTGACGTCATTTTCTGCGTGCGCATCCGGGCGGCCGCTAAACTTTGCGCCGGCGCTAACGGGCAACTTAATTTGGGGCGGGGCGCAAACTGCGCTGCGCCTGGGCGCTACATGCATAGCGCCCGAAAATCACTTCTCTTAAGGCGCTAACTGCTGGTGCAAGCAACTGAAAATCTAGCCCTCAGACTCCCAGGGGACCATTCTGTAAATAGTGACACACTCCCAGGGGACCCCTCTGTAAATAGTGAAACAGTCCAAGGGGACCTCTCTGTAAATAGTGACACACTCCCAGGGGACCCCTATGTAAATAGTGAAACAGCCCAAGGGTAACTCTCTGTAAATAGTGGGACACTCACAGGGGACCTCGCTGTAAATAGTGACACACTCCCAGGTGACCTCTGTGTAAAGAGTGACACACTCCCAGGGGACCTCTGTAAATAGTGACACACTCCCAGGGGACGTCTGTAAATAGTGAAACACCCCCAAGGGTCCTCTCTGCAAATAGTGACACACTGCCAGGGGACGCCTCTGTAAATAGTGACACACTCGCAGGGGCCCTCTGTGTCAATAGTGAAACAATCCCAGGGGTCCTCTCTGTAAATAGTGACACACTCCATGGGGACCTCTCTGTAAATAGCGACAGGCTCCAAGGGGTACTCTCTGTAAATAGTGAAACGCTCCCGGGCGCCGTCTCGGTAAATAGTGACACTTTCCCAGCGGACCATGGTAAATAGTGACACAGTCCCAGGGGTCCTCTCAGTAAATAGTGACACACTCCCAGGGGACGTCTCTGTAAATAGTGACACACTCCCAGGGACCTCTGTGTAAATAGTGACGCACTCCCAGGAGACCTCTCTTTAAATAGTGACACGCTCCCAGGGGTCCTCACTGTAAATAGTGACACACTCCCCGAGGACCCCTCCCTACATAGTGACAGACTCCAAGGGGACCTCTCTTTAAATAGTGACACACTCCCAGGGGTCCTCTCTGTAAATAGTGACACACTCCCAGGGGTCCTCTCTATAAATAGTGACACACTCCCAGTGGATCTCTCTGTAAATAGTGACACAGTCGCAGGGGACCTCTCTTTAAATAGTTACACACCCCGAGGGGACCCCTCTGTAAATAGTGAAACAGTCCAAGGGGACCTCTCTGTAAATAGTGAAACACTCCCAGGGGACCTCTGCGTAAATAGTGACACACTCCCAGGGGACCTCTCTGTAAATAGTGCACACTCCCAGGGGACCCCTGTGTAAATAGTGAAACAGTCCAAGGGGTCCTCTCTGTAAATAGTGACACACTCCCAGGGGACCTCTCTGTAAATAGTGACACATTCCCAGGGGAACTCTGTGTAAATATTGACAGAGTCCAGGGGACCTCTGCATAAATATTGAAAGACTCCCAGGGGACCTTTGTAAAGAGTGACACACTCCCAGGGGACCTCTGTGAAAATAGTGACACACTCTGAGGAGTCCTCTCCGTAAACAGTGGCACATTCCCAGGGGACCTCTGTGTTAAGAGTGACACACTCACAGGGGTCTTCTCCGTAAATAGTGAAACACTCCCAGGTGATCTCCCTGTAAATAATGACACACTCCCAGGGGTCCTCTCAGTAAATAGTGACACACTCCCAGGGGACCCCACTGTAAATAGTGACACAGTCCCAGGGGACCTCTGTATAAATAGTAACACACTCCCAGGGGTCTTCTCTATAAATAGTGAAACACTCCCAGGGGTCCTCTCTGTAATTAGTGACACAGTCCCATGGATCCTCTCTGTAAATAGTGACACACTCCCAGGGGTCCTCTGTAAATAGTGACACACTCCCAGGGGTCCTCTCTGTAACTAGTGACACACTCCTAGGGGACATCTCTTAAAATAGTGACCCACTCCCAGGGGTCCTCTCTGTAAATAGTGGCACACTCCAAGGGTTCCTCTCTGTAAATAGTGACACACTCCCCGGTGTCCTCTCTGTAAATAGTGACACACTCACAGGGGTCCTCTCTGTAAATAGTGACACATTCCAAGGGTTCCTCTCTGTAAATAGTGACACACTCCCCGGTGTCCTCTCTGTAAATAGTGACACACTCACAGGGGTCCTCTCTGTAAATAGTGACACTCTCCCAGGGGACCCCACTGTGAATAGTGACAGACTCCAAAGGGACATCTCTGCAAATAGTGACACACTCCCAGGGGATCTCTCTGTAAATATTGACACACTCCCAGGGCACCTCTCTTTAAATAGTGACACACTCCCAGGGGACCTCTCTGTAAATAGTGACACACTCCCAGGGTTCTTCTCTGTAAATAGTGACACACTCCCAGGGGACGTCTCTGTAAATAGTGACACACTCCCGGGGGTCCTCTCTGTAAATAGTGACACATTTCCAGGGGCCACTGTAAATAGTGACACAGTCCCAGGCGTCCTCTCAGCAAATAGTGACACACTCCCAGGGGACCTCTTTTTAAATAGTGACACACTCCCAAGAGAACTCTTTAAATATAGTAACACACTCTCAGGTTTGCTCTCTGTAAGTAGTGACACACTCAGAGGGGACCTTTGTAAATAGTGACACAGTCCCAGGTGAGCTCTCTTTAAATAGTGACACACTCCCAGGGGACCCCTCTGTAAATAGTGACACACTCCCAGGTGACATCTGTGTAAATAGTGACACAGTCCTAGGGGAACTCTGTGTAAATAGTGACAATCTCCCAGGGGACATCTGTGTAAATGTTGACACACTCCCAGGGGACCTCTCTGAAAATAGTGACACATTCCCTGGGGAACTCCCTGTAAATATTCACACAGTCCAGGGGACCTCTGTGTAA
The DNA here is from genome assembly GCF_052327205.1 of Somniosus microcephalus. Classification (NCBI taxonomy): domain Eukaryota; kingdom Metazoa; phylum Chordata; class Chondrichthyes; order Squaliformes; family Somniosidae; genus Somniosus; species Somniosus microcephalus. Next base: position 112,244,399 of record NC_140999.1, read on the forward strand.
ATAGTGAAAGGCTCCCAGGGGACCTCTGTAAATAGTGAAACACTCCCAGGTTTCCTCTCTGTAAATAGTAACACACTCCCAGGGGACGTCTCTGTAAATAGTGACACACTCCCAGGTGTCCTCTCTGTAAATAGTGACACACTCCCACGGTTCCTCTCTGTAAATAGTGACACCCTCCCAGGGGACCCCTCTGTAAACAGTGGCACATTCCCAGGGGACCTCTCTGTAAAGAGTGACACACTCCAAGGGGAGTCTGTGTAAATAGTGACATAATCCCACGGGACCCCGCTGTAAATTGTGACACAGTCCCAGGGGCCCTCTGTAAATAGTAACACACTCCCAGGGGTCTTCTCTGTAAATAGTGACACACACCCAGGGGTCCTCTCTGCAAGTAGTGACACACTTGCAGGGGACGTATCTGTAAATAGTGACACGCTCCATGGGGACCACTCTGTAAATAGCGACACACTCCCAGGGGACCTCTCTGTAAATAGTGACAAAATCCCAGGGGTCCTCTCTGTAAATAGTGACACAATCGCTGGGGACCGCTCTTTAAATAGTGACACACTCCCAGGGGTCCTATCTGTAAATAGTGACACACTCCCAGGGAACCCCACTGTCAATAGTGACAGACTCCATAGAGACCGCTCTGTAAATAGTGACAGACTCCCGGGGGTCCTCTCTGTAAGAAGTGACACATTCCCAGGGGACCTCTGTAAATACTGACTCACTCCCAGGAGACCTCTCTGTAAGTAGTGACACACTCCGAAGAGAACTCTGTAAATAGTGACACACACCCAGGGGTCCTCTTTGCAAGTAGTGACAGAATCGCAGGGGACCTCCCTGTAAATAGAGAAACACTCAGAGGAACCTCTCTGTAAAATGTGAGACTCTCCCAGGGGACCCCTCTGTAAATAGTGACACACTCCCAAAGGACATTTGTGTAAATACTGAAACACTCCCAGGGGAATTCTGTGTAAACAGTGACACACTCCCAGGGGACCTCTCTGTAAATTGTGACACATTCCCATGGGACATCTCTGTAAATAGTGAAAGACTCCCAGGGGACATCTGTAAATAGTGACACACTCTCAGGGTTGCTCTCTGTAAGTAGTGACACACTCCCAGGGGACCTCTGTAAATAGTGACACAGTCCCAGGGGACCTCTCTGCAAGTAGTGACACACTCGCAGGGGGCCTCCCTGTAAATAGTGAAACACTCACAGGAACCTCTCTGTAAATAGTGAGAAACTCCCAGGGGACGCCTCTGTAAATAGGGAAACACTCCCAGGGGAACTCTGTGTAAATAGTGACACACTCCCAGGGGACATCTGTGTAAACAGTGACATACTCCCAGGGGACCTCTCTGTAAATAGTGACACATTCCCAGGGGACCTCTCTGTAAGTAGTGACACAGTCCAAGGTGGCCTCTCTGTAAATAGTGAAAGACTCCCAGGGGACATCTGTAAATAGTGACACACTCTCAGGGTTGCTCTCTGTAAGTAGTGACACACTCCTAGAGGACCTCTGTAAATAGTGAAACAATCCCAGGGGACCTCCTTTAAATAGTGACACCCTCCCAGGGGACCCCCTCTGTAAATAGTGACAAACTCCCAGGGGACATCTGTGTAAATAGTGACACACTCCCAGGGGACCTCTGTGTAAATAGTGAAAGACTCCCAGGGGACCTCTGTAAATAGTGAAACACTCCCAGGTTTCCTCTCTGTAAATAGTGACACACTCCCAGGGGACGTCTCTGTAAATAGTGACACACTCCCAGGGGACCACTCTGTAAATAGTGACACACTCCCAGGGGACCCCTCTGTAAATAGTGAAACAGTCCAAGGGGACCGCTCTGTAAATAGTGACACACTCCCAGGGGACCCCTATGTAAATAGTGAAACAGTCCAAGGGGAACTCTCTGTAAATAGTGACACTCTCCCAGGGGACCTCTGTAAATAGTGAAACACCCCCAGGGGTCCTCTCTGCAAATAGTGACACACTGCCAGGGGACGCCTCTGTAAATAGTGACACACTCGCAGGGGACCTCTGTGTAAATAGTGACACGCTCCCAGGTGCCTTCTCTGTAAATAGTGACACACTCCCAGGGGTCCTCTCTATAAATAGTGACACACTCCCAGTGGATCTCTCTTTAAATAGTGACACAGTCCCAGGGGACCTCTCTTTAAATAGTGACTCTCCCCCAGAGGACCCCTGTGTAAATAGTGAAACAGTCCAAGGGGACCTCTCTGTATATAGTGACACAGTCCCAGGGGACCCCTCTGTAAATAGTGAAACAGTCCAAGGGGACTGCTCTGTAAATAGTGGGACACTCCCAGGGGACCTCGCTGTAAATGGTGACGCACTCCCAGGCGACCTCTGTGTAAATAGTGACACACTCCCTGGGGACCTCTGTGTAAATAGTGACACACTGCCAGGGGACCGCTGTAAATAGTGAAACACCCCCAGGGATCCTCTCTGCAAATAGTGACATACTCCCAGGGGACGCCTCTGTAAAGAGTGGCAAACTCGCAGGGGACCGCTCTGTAAATATTGACACACTCCCAGGGGCCCTCTCTGTAAATAGTGACACACTCGCAGGGGCCGTCTGTGTAAATAGTGAAACACTCCCAGGGGTCCTCACTGTAAATAGTGACACACTCCATGGGGACCTCTCTCTAAATAGAGACAGACTCCAAGGGTACTCTCTGTAAATATTGAAACGCTCCCGGGGGTCCTCTCTGTAAATAGTGACACATTCCCAGGGGACCTCTGTAAATAGTGACACAGCCGCAGAGGTCCTCTCAGTAAATAGTGACACACTCACAGGGGACCTCTCTGTAAATAGTGACACACTCCCAAGAGAACACTGTAAATAGTGACACACACCCAGGGGTCCTCTCTGCAAATAGTGACACACGCGCAGGGGACCTCTCTGTAAGTAATGATACACTCCCAGGGGACCTCTCTGTAAATAGTGACACACTCCCAGAGGACCTCACTGTAAATAGTGACACACTCCCAGGGGACTTCTGTGTAAATAGTGACACACTCCCAGGGGCTCTCTCTGTAAATAGTGACACACTCGCAGGGGCCCTCTGTGTAAATAGTGCCACACTCCCTGGGGACCACTCTGTAAATAGTGACACACTCGCAGGGGACCTCTGTGTAAATAGTGAAACACTCCCAGGGGCCCTCTCTGTAAATAGTGACACACTCCTTGGGGATCTCTCTGTAAATAGCGACAGACTCCAAGGTGTACTCTCTGTAAATAGTGAAACGCTCCCGGGGGTCCTCTCTGTAAATAGTCACACTCCCAGGTGACGCCTCTGTAAATAGTGACACACTCGCCATAGAACTCTGTAAATAGTGACACACACCCAGGGGTCCTCTCTGTAAATAGTGACACAATCCCAGGGGACCCCTCTGTAAATAGTGACACGCTCCCAGGGGACCTCTGAGTAAATAGTGACACAGTCCCAGGGGAACTCTCTGTAAATAGTGACATACTCCCAGAGGACCTCACTGTAAATTGTGACACTCTCACCGAGGACCCCTCCCTACATAGTGACAGACTCCAAGGGGACCTCTCTTTAAATAGTGACACAGTTCCAGGTGACCTCTCTGTAAACAGTGAAACAGTCCAAGGGGAGCTCTCTGTAAATAGTGGGACACTCCCAGGTGACCTCGCTGTAAAAAGTGACATACTCCCAGGGGATCTCTGTGTAAATAGTGACACACTCCCAGGGGACCTCTGTGTAAATAGTGAAATACTCCCAGGGGACCTCTGTAAATTGTGAAACACTCCCAGGTTTCCTCTCTGTAAATAGTGACACACTCCCAGGGGACGTCTCTGTAAATAGTGACACACTCCCAGGGGACCACTCTGTAAATAGTGACACACTCCCAGGGGACCCCTCTGTAAATAGTGAAACAGTCCAAGGGGACCGCTCTATAAATAGTGACACACTCCCAGGGGACCCCTATGTAAATAGTGAAAATGTCCAAGGGTACCTCTCTGTAAATAGTGGGACACTCACAGGGGACCTCGCTGTAAATAGTGACACACTCCCAGGTGACCTCTGTGTAAATAGTGACACACTCCCAGGGGAACTCTCTGTAAATAGTGACACTCTCCCAGGGGACCTCTGTAAATAGTGAAACACCCCCAGGGGTCCTCTCTGCAAATAGTGACACACTCCCAGGGGACCTCTGTAAATAGTGACACTCTCCCAGGGGACCTCTGTAAATAGTGAAAAACCCCAGGGGTCCTCTCTGCAAATAGTGACACACTGCCAGGGGACGCCTCTGTAAATAGTGACACACTCGCAGGGGACCTCTGTGTAAATAGTGACACGCTCCCAGGTGCCTTCTCTGTAAATAGTGACACACTCCCAGGGGTCCTCTCTATAAATAGTGACACACTCCCAGTGGATCTCTCTTTAAATAGTGACACAGTCCCAGGGGACCTCTCTTTAAATAGTGACACTCCCCCAGAGGACCCCTGTGTAAATAGTGAAACAGTCCAAGGGGACCTCTCTGTAAATAGTGACACACGCCCAGGGGACCCCTCTGTAAATAGTGAAACAGCCCAAGGGGACTGCTCTGTAAATAGTGGGACACTCCCAGGGGACCTCGCTGTAAATGGTGACGCACTCCCAGGCGACCTCTGTGTAAATAGTGACACACTCCCTGGGGACCTCTGTGTAAATAGTGACACACTGCCAGGGGACCGCTGTAAATAGTGAAACACCCCCAGGGATCCTCTCTGCAAATAGTGACATACTCCCAGGGGACGCCTCTGTAAAGAGTGGCAAACTCGCAGGGGACCTCTCTGTAAATATTGACACACTCCCAGGGGCCCTCTCTGTAAATAGTGACACACTCGCAGGGGCCGTCTGTGTAAATAGTGAAACACTCCCAGGGGTCCTCACTGTAAATAGTGACACACTCCATGGGGACCTCTCTCTAAATAGAGACAGACTCCAAGGGTACTCTCTGTAAATATTGAAACGCTCCCGGGGGTCCTCTCTGTAAATAGTGACACATTCCCAGGGGACCTCTGTAAATAGTGACACAGCCGCAGAGGTCCTCTCAGTAAATAGTGACACACTCACAGGGGACCTCTCTGTAAATAGTGACACACTCCCAAGAGAACACTGTATATAGTGACACACACCCAGGGGTCCTCTCTGCAAATAGTGACACACGCGCAGGGGACCTCTCTGTAAGTAATGATACACTCCCAGGGGACCTCTCTGTAAATAGTGACACACTCCCAGAGGACCTCACTGTAAATAGTGACACACTCCCAGGGGACTTCTGTGTAAATAGTGACACACTCCCAGGGGCTCTCTCTGTAAATAGTGACACACTCACAGGGGCCCTCTGTGTAAATAGTGCCACACTCCCTGGGGACCACTCTGTAAATAGTGACACACTCGCAGGGGACCTCTGTGTAAATAGTGACACACTCCCAGGGGCCCTCTCTGTAAATAGTGACACACTCCTTGGGGATCTCTCTGTAAATAGCGACAGACTCCAAGGTGTACTCTCTGTAAATAGTGAAACGCTCCCGGGGGTCCTCTCTGTAAATAGTCACACTCCCAGGTGACGCCTCTGTAAATAGTGACACACTCGCCATAGAACTCTGTAAATAGTGACACACACCCAGGGGTCCTCTCTGTAAATAGTGACACAATCCCAGGGGACCCCTCTGTAAATAGTGACACGCTCCCAGGGGACCTCTGAGTAAATAGTGACACAGTCCCAGGGGAACTCTCTGTAAATAGTGACATACTCCCAGAGGACCTCACTGTAAATTGTGACACACTCACCGAGGACCCCTCCCTACATAGTGACAGACTCCAAGGGGACCTCTCTTTAAATAGTGACACAGTCCCAGGTGTCCTCTCTGTAAATAGTGACACTCCCAGGGGTCCTCTCTGTAAATAGTGACACACTCCCAGGGGATCTCTGTGTACATAGTGACACAGTTCCAGGTGACCTCTCTGTAAACAGTGAAACAGTCCAAGGGGAGCTCTCTGTAAATAGTGGGACACTCCCAGGTGACCTCGCTGTAAAAAGTGACATACTCCCAGGGGATCTCTGTGTAAATAGTGACACACTCCCAGGGGACCCCTCTGTAAATAGTGAAACACTCCCAGGGGTCCTCTCTGTAAATAGTGATACATTCCCAGGGGACCTCTCTGCAATTAGTGACACACTCCCAGGGGACGCCTCTGTAAATAGTGACACACTCCCAGGGGACCTCTCTGCAAATAGTGACACAATCCCAGGGGTCCTCTCTGTAAATAGTGACACACTCCCAGGGGACCCCTCTGTAAATAGTGACATGCTCCCAGGGGACCTCTGAGTAAATAGTGACACAGTCCCAGGGGAACTGTCTGTAAATAGTGACATACTCCCAGAGGACCTCACTGTAAATTGTGACACACTCCCCGAGGACCTCTCCCTACATAGTGACAGACTCCAAGGGGACCTCTCTTTAAATAGTGACACAGTCCCAGGTGTCCTCTCTGTAAACAGTGACACTCCCAGGGGTCCTGTCTGTAAATAGTGACACACTCCCAGGGGCTATCTGTGTACATAGTGACACAGTTCCAGGTGACCTCTCTGTAAACATTGAAACAGTCCAAGGGGAGCTCTCTGTAAATAGTGGGACACTCCCAGGTGACCTCGCTGTAAAAAGTGACATACTCCCAGGGGACCTCTGTGTAAATAGTGGCACACTCCCAGGGGACCCCTCTGTAAATAGTGAAACACTCCCAGGGGTCCTCTCTGTAAATAGTGATACATTCCCAGGGGACCTCTCTTTAAATAGTGACACAGTACCAGGAGACCTCTGTTTAAATACTGATACACTCCCAGGGGACCTCTCTGTAAATAGTGACACAATCTCATGGTTCCTCTCTGTAAATTGTGATGCACTCCCTGGGGACCTGTCTGTAAATAGTGATATATTTCCAGGGGTCCTCTCTGCAATTAGTGACACACTCCCAGGGGACGCCTCTGTAAATAATGACACACTCCCAGGGGACCTCTCTGCAAATAGTGACACAATCCCAGGGACCGCCTCTGTAAATAGTGACACACTCCCAGGGGTCCTCTCTGTAAATAGTGACAGACTCCAAGGGGTACTCTCTGTAAATAGTGAAACGCTCCCGGGGGTCCTCTGTGTAAATAGTGACACATTCCCAGGGGACGCCTCTGTAAATAGTGACACACACCCAGGGGTCCTCTCTGCAAATAGTGACACACTTGCAGGGGACCTCTCTGTAAATAGTGATACACTCACAGGAACCTCTCTGTAAATAGTGACACACTCCCAGGGAACCTCTGTAAATAGTGACACAGTCCCAGGGGACCTCTCTGTAAATAGTGACACACTCCCAGGGGACCCCTCTGTACATAGTGACACACCCCCAGTGGACATCTGTCTAAATAGTGACACACTCCCAGGGGACCTCTCTGTAAATAGTGACAGATTCCCAGGGGACCTCTGAGTAAATAGTGACACAGTCCCAGGGGAACTGTCTGTAAATAGTGACATACTCCCAGAGGACCTCACTGTAAATTGTGACACACTCCCCGAGGACCCCTCCCTACATAGTGACAGACTCCAAGGGGACCTCTCTTTAAATAGTGACACAGTCCCAGGTGTCCTCTCTGTAAACAGTGACACTCCCAGGGGTCCTCTCTGTAAATAGTGACACACTCCCAGGGGCTATCTGTGTACATAGTGACACAGTTCCAGGTGACCTCTCTGTAAACATTGAAACAGTCCAAGGGGACCTCTCTGTAAATAGTGGGACACTCCCAGGTGACCTCGCTGTAAAAAGTGACATACTCCCAGGGGACCTCTGTGTAAATAGTGGCACACTCCCAGGGGACCCCTCTGTAAATAGTGAAACACTCCCAGGGGTCCTCTCTGTAAATAGTGATACATTCCCAGGGGACATCTCTGAAAATAGTGACAGACTACCAGGGGACCTCTCTGTAAATAGTGAAACATTCCCAGGGGATGGCTGTGTAAATGGTGACACACTCCCAGGGGACCTCTCCGTAAATATTGACACACTCCCAGGGGTTCTCTTTGCAAATAGTGACACACTCCCAGGGACCTCTGTGTAAATAGTGACACACTCCCAGGGGACCGCTGTGTAAATAGTGACACACTCCCAGGGGCTCTCTCTGTAAATAGTGACACACTCCCCGGGGAGCTCTCTGAAAATAGTGACAGACTACCAGGAATCCTTTCTGTAAAGAGTGACGCACTCCCAGGTGACCTCTCTGTAAATAGTGACGTTCTCCCAGGGGTCCTCTGTGTAAATAGTGACGCACTCCCAGGGCACCCTCTGTAAATAGTGACACAGTCCCAGGGGTCCTCTCTGTAAATAGTGACACACTTCCAGGGGACCTCTCTGTAAACAGTGACACACACCCAGGAGACCTCTGTGTAAATAGTGACATACTCCCAGGAGACCTCTCTGTAAATAGTGACACACTCCCAGGGGACCTCTGTAAATAGTGACACATTCCCATGGGACCCCTCTGTAAATAGTGACACACTCACAGGGGACCTCTCTATAAATAGTGACACACTCCCAGGGGACCCGTCTGTAAAGAGTGATGCACTCCCAGGGGACCTCTCTGTAAATAGTGACGCAGTCCCATGGGACCTCTCTGTAAATCGTGAAACTGTCCCAGGGGACCTCTCTGTAAATGGTGACACACTCCAGGTAACTTCTCTATAAATAGTGACAGACTCACAGGTCACCCCTCTGTAAATAGTGATACACTCCCAGGGTACATCTCTATAAATAGTGACAGACTCCCAGGGGACCTCTGTGTAAATAGTGACACACTCCCAGGGGACCCCTCTGTATATAGTGACAAACTCCCAGGGGACCTCTGACACATTCCCATGCGACCCTTTCTGTAAATAGTGACACACTCACAGGGCACCTCTCTATAAATAGTGACACACTCCCAGGGGACCCCTCTGTAAATAGTGACACACTCCCAGGGGAACTCTCTGTAAATAGTGACTCGCTCCCAGCGATCCTCTCTGTAAGTAGTGACACACTCCCAGGGGACCCCTGTGTAAATAGTGACACACTCCCAGGGGACCTCTGTGTAATTAGTGACACACTCCCACAGCACCTCTCTGTAAATAGTGACACAGTCCCAGGGGACCTCTCTGTAAATAGTGACACGCTCCCAGGGGTCCTCTCTGTAAATAGTGACATGCTCCCAGGGCACCTCTGTGTAAATAGTGACACATTCCAATGGTCCTCTGTGTAAATATTGCCACAATCCCAAGGGTCCTCTCTGTAAATAGTGGCACACTCCCAGGGGACCCCTCTGTATATAGTGACAAACTCCCAGGGGACCTCTCTGTAAATAGTGAATCACTCCCAGTCATCCTGTCTGTAAATACTGACGCACTCCCGGGGACCTCGCTGTAAATAGTGACACAGTCCCAGGGGGCCCCACTGTAAGTAGTGACAAACTCCCAGGGGACATATGTGTAAATAGTGACACACTCCCAGGGGACATCTCTGTAAATAGTGACAACTCCCAGGGGACCTCTCTGTAAATAGTGACACACTCCCAGGGGACCTCTCTGTAAATAGTGACACAGTCCCAGCGGACCTCTGTGTAAATAGTGACACACTCTCAGGGGACCTCTCTGTAAATAGTGACACAGTCGCAGGGGCCCTCTCTGTAAATAGTGACTCACTCCCAGGGATCCTCTCTGTAAATATTGACACACTCCCAGAGGTCCTCTCTGTAAATAGTGACTCACTCCCAGGGGACCTCTCTGTAAATAGTGACACACTCCCAGGGGATCTCTCTTTAAATAGTGACACACTCCCAGGGGACCTCTCTGTAAATAGTGACTCACTCCCAGCGGACCTCTGTGTAAATAGTGACACACTCTCAGGGGACCTCTCTGTAAATAGTGACACTGTCGCAGGGGCCCTCTCTGTAAATAGTGACTCACTCCCAGGGATCCTCACTGTAAATATTGACACACTCCCAGGGGTCCTCTCTGTAAATAGTGACTCACTCCCAGGGGACCTCTCTGTAAATAGTGACACACTCCCAGAGGTCCTCTCTGTAAATAGTGACACATTCCCAGGGGACCCCTCTGTAAATAGTGACATACTCTCAGGGATCCTCTCTGTAAATAGTGACACACTCCCAGCGGTCCTCTCTGTAAATATTGACACACTCCCAGGGGTCCTCTCTGTAAATAGTGACTCACTCCCAGGGGGCCTCTCTGTAAATAGTGACACACTCCCAGAGGTCCTCTCTGTAAATAGTGACACATTCCCAGGGGACCCCTCTGTAAATAGTGACACACTCCCAGGGGTCCTCTCTGTAAATAGTGACTCACTCCCAGGGACCTCTCTGTAAATAGTGACACACTCCCAGGGGATCTCTCTTTAAATAGTGACACACTCCCGGGGGACCTCTCTGTAAATAGTGACTCACTCCCAGGGGACCTCTCTGTAAATAGTGACACACTCCCAGGGGATCTCTCTTTAAATAGTGACACACTCCCAGGGGTGTCTCTGTAAATAGTGACACACTCTCAGGGAGCCTCTCTGTAAATGGTCACGCACTCCCAAGGGACATCTGTGTAAATAGTGACACACTCCCAGGGGACCTCTCTGTATATAGTGACACACTCCCAGTGGCCCCCTCTGTAAATAGTGACTGACTCCCAGGGGACCTCTGTAAATAGTGACACACTCCCAGCGGACCTCTGTGTAAATTGTGCCCATCGTGCCTATTTCTGTTCTTTGAAAGAGCTATCCAATTATTTCCACTCCCCCTGCCCTTTCCCACAGCCCTGCAAATTTTTCCTTTTCAAGTATTTATCCAATTCCCTTTTGAAAGTTATTATTGAATCTGCTTCTACTGCCCTTTCAGGCAGTGCTTTCTAGATCATAACAACTCACTGCGTAAAAGAATCCTCCTCATCTCCCCTCTGGTTCGTTTGCCAATTATCTTAAATAGGTGTCCTCTGGTTACCGACCCACCTGCCAGTGGAAACAGTTTCTCCTCACTTACTCTATCAAAACCCCTCACAATTTTGAACACCTCTATTAAATATCCCCATAACTTTCTCTGCATTAGGGAGAATAATCGCAGCTTCTCCAGTCTCGCCACATAAGTTAACTGAAGCACCTCATTCCCGGAACCATTCCAGCAAATCTCCTCCGCACCCTCTCCAAGGCCTTGACATCATTCCTAAAGTGTGGTAACCAGAATTGGACGCAATGAGCAGGATTTTCATTGGGCCGTGGAGGCGGGATTGGAGGCGTGTTGGGGGGTTAAAATCCCGAAATCGGGGGGACACGAACCCATCCCACACCCAACCCGCCTCCATGCCAGTTTCAAAGAAGGTGGGTACCCGACCTGCATTGGGACCTGCCTTCCCGTGGCGGGAAGGGGATTAGTGCCAATTAACTGCCTGCTAACAGGTAGTTAACAGGCAGTTTTTAGCCTAATCCCTATTTTCTTGTTGAAATGTGGGATTCCTGATGGCTCCAAACCACGCCAAGTGCGGGCAGTCGGGATGAAGGGCTTGGAGGAGTCGAGATGCCCGGTGTTCAGGTGAGTGATGGGTGCATGAGTGCAGAGGTAAGTGTGTTTGATGTGTTTAAAATGTTTAAAAAAGTTTTACTTACTTTTACAGCCTTCCTTCCTTCAGGTCTCGGGAGACCCTCATCTCACCAGCACAGAAAGCAGAATGGCCGCGATCTGTCAAAAGTTCCAGCATTCAGCTTTCTGTTTCGGGGAGATCTCTAAATCATCCTGACAGGAAGGAATTAACTTAGAGTACAGATTGTCAGTGTTTGACAGCTTCAAACAGCTGTCGAACGCTGATATTTCATCTGTCAAAAGGTCTTGACAGATGAAATATCAATCTGTGACGTCACCTGTTGCTGGGTGGCCCTTAATTGGCCTGCTGAGCCCGCTGGGTGGGCTCAACAAGGTCAATCAAGTCAAAATCGCGTGGGTTGGCTAGAACTCGATGGAGGCGGGACTACAACCCCAACAGTTGAATTCCCGCCTCCTACCCGACTCCTCAATGAAAATCCAGCCCAATACTTCAGCTGAGACCCAAACAATGTCTTATAAAGGTTTATCATAACTTCCTTGGGCTAGATTTTCAGTATAGACAGTTTTGGGGTGCTAACCTTAGCGCCCGCCCGAAGTTAGCGCCCGCCCCAAAGTAGCGCCCCGTTGCCGGAAATTCAGTGGCTTCGCCCTAAGAGGTTGGTGGAGCGCTAAAAGAGGCGTTCCACTACTATCTTTAGGCGCTAAGCCGGCGGTGCAGAGCGCAACACCCGAGCTCGGGCGCAGCGCACGGCAGACACTCTGGTGCCAGTGAGCTCTTAAAGGGGAAGGGTGCATGTGTTTTTTTCAAAGACAGAGTCTGGGGGGGAAAAGAAGAGGAGGAGGAGGAGGAGGAGGAGGAGGAGGAGGAGGAGGAGGAGGTGGTGGTGGTGGTGGTGGTGGTGGTGGTGGTGGTGGTGGCCGGAAACATAAATACACCGTTCACAACAACACACTGGATCCTTCCACACAACACATGCAGACTGCCTTTTATAGTGCAGGAGGATTGCCCTTTAATTTGCGCTCCCCAGGGTGTGTTGCGTTCCATTTTACAAACGCTCTGGACGCCAGCTGCACAATGGGGCGGTCCGACTGAAGTTTGGATTCGGGGCGGCCAAAGGGCGTTGCACGAGGATGTGACGTCATTTTCTGCGCGCGCATCTGGGCGGCCGCTAAACTTTGCGCCAGCGCTAACGGGCAACTTAATTTGGGGCGGGGCGCAAACTGCGCTGCGCCCGGGCGCTACACGCATAGCGCCCGAAAATCACTTCTCTTAAGGCGCTAACTGCTGGCGCAAGCAACTGAAAATCTAGCCCCTTGTTTTTGTACTCTATACCTCTATTTATAAAGCCAACTTCAAAGATTTGTGTAGGTGATCCCCCAGCTCTCTCTGATCCTGCACCCCCTTTGAAATTGTCCTATTTAGTTTATATAGTTGGCAGCTGCATTTCCCTACATTTCAAGAGTGACTACACTTCAAAAGTACATCACTGGCTGTGAAGCACATTGGGAGGTCGTGATAGGCACTATATAAATGCAAGTTCTTTCTTTTTGTTCTATATGTAAGACAGACCCCACAGGTATAGACCCCAGTGCCAGCCTAAGAAACACAAAGGGTTAATCTAGTTTTGCAATACTTGTTGCTCACGACACTTCTTATGACGGTGTTTCATTGAACTCAGCACTGTTTTCATGAAAACTCCTCTTCTATTTAGGGACCTGGCATCAAAGCGTTGTGAGGTGATCTATAGCACACTTGTGAGTGACAAGAAAATTAAATTTTTAAGCAAACAACGCTTTCTCTGCTGTGATTTTTACAGTACATGGTGAATTAACTCCAGCGTTGCTCAAATATATACATATATACCCAGGCAATGACCCTAGCTTATGCACTGATGGAGGCAGGCATTTCTATTTAAGTTGATTCAGCAACAAAAAAAGTGTTTATTATAACAAAAGGGAAAATACACTATTGAAGTATGCAACATTCCATTACCAGCGAGCCCAAAGAGTACATGACAGGGTGTTAATTTTTAAAAAAAATCTGAAGATGGATTACAGTGAGAACCTAGATGTATCTATGCTAAATTAAATGACAGCCATTTCCAGTCAGTTTACATATTCATGAACATAAAGTTGCTGATGAGGCAATGTACAAGAGCCATGAAGGTATTGTCTGCCAGAGGTTTTTTGCTTCAGGAGCCATTCCCTTTGGGTGTAATGAGTGTTTCCCTGTGGAGTATATTGCTGTCATTTGAATAAAAGAGGGATATATAAAGCTGTGGCACTCGCCATAGCCCCAGGGATGAAATGTTATTTTAAAGTAATTATGTTTCTGCTGTTATTTCCTCAAAGATTTATGCTGTTTATAATATTTTTAAAAACCCCAAAGAGAAGCCAAGCTCCTACATGGCCTCATCATAGTGGCTACCAACATACCTTGATGGAATATAGTCACCATAAGCTAAAGGAAAGCAATGCATATATATATTACAAATGCAATTTGGTATGTGTCTAATACATGATTATATTTTAATTTGAAGTGACTGTGGAGGAAAGCTAGCTTGAAATACATTTTTCTATACAGACTCCTTCGGAAGATTTGGTTGCTATGGTAATTTTTATTTCTATTGTCGCCAAGCTCCCTGGCTGCAACAGCGTGATAAAATAAATCAGAGAAGGAAATGATGGAGGGGAGAAAAAAAGTTCAATTATTCGGCACCGAATTAATGCAAAGTGCAGTGAGGAGAGGACAAACAAATGAAAACAATTTTGAATCGGGCATCAGTGGCTATTATTCTTTGTCATTCTGAACTACTGAACGTTTCAGACAGATTGTTGTACTGAAAGTTAAGATTCCACAGAAAAAAAGACAGAAGTTAGCTAAGTTTTTTTTTAACAGTCTCCTATTGCTGAATGCAAATAGAGAGAGAGGATGTGTGTCTGGCTCAGATTGGGTGATAACTAACTGGCCAAGTGGATGCTTGGCAACACAACTTTTTTTGGATTCATTCTCATGATGTAGGTGTCGCTGGTAAGGCCAGCATTTATTGTCCATCCCTAGTTGCCCTTGAGGAGGTGGTGCTGAGCCTTCTTCTTGAACCGCTGCAGTCTGTGTGGTGAAGGTACTCCCACAATGCTGTTAGGGAGGGGCTTCCAGGATTTTGACCCAGCGACGATGAAGGATCGGCGCTATATTTCCAAGTCAGGATGGTGTGTGACTTGGAGGGGAACTTGGAGGTGGTGGTGTTCCCATGCGCCTGCTGCCCTTGTCCTTCTAGGTGGTAGTGGTCGCGGATTTGGGAGGTGCTGCCGAAGAAGCAACTTGTAAACAAACTTCTCAACAAACACTGCTACCCTGTGAATGGAGCACTCCGCAGGAAGCCTGAGACACCATAGGTGTGGGACAGCTGAGTGCAGCAAACTAATACCAATTAACTGGTTACTCATCTCATTCCTGATTGCGGGATCTTGTAAAATGACTGCTCTCCTGCACCGATCTATAAAAGGTCCTTTTAAGGGCTGTTTTGGAGTAGCTCCAAGGTGGGCTGGCCAAGGCTTGATTGGCAAACCTGTGTGCCAGTCCAGCACAGAGCTATGAGTGAGGTGCTTGTTATTAATTAACCTGCCAGCAAAGGAAGTGGGGAATAAAACAATCAAATAGAGCTGTCTTGGCAGGAGCGCACTGAGCTGGCAGCTGCATCCCACTGTTCCCTCTGCTGTAGACACCCCTGACTGGAGGGGAGAGTGGTGCTGCAGGGAGCGGGAGCCGTGCTCCATCACCTGCTGGAAGATCAACTCTTTCGGCTGGCAGCCATTTTTGTTGAACGAGGAAAGGGCTCGGTGGAAGATGGGACATTTGGAAGCGAGCCGGATTCAGCCTGGTGGTTGGCGATCCCTACAGTACAGAAGTGGCCTTGACCAGCAGACGAAAAGACCGAGTACAATTGAGCCTGAAAAATTGTCTTGCTCAGTTCTCCCAAAGGGATGGACTTCCTATTTTGTGCCACATGCCTCCAGCATGCAGTTTGACACTATGGGATAATTCACTGCGGTGGAGGAACAACGACACAAGATGTCTACAAGAAGCCTTGAACATTTGCAGCATTCAATTATACATCTCTAGCCGAGAGTGTCCAACCTCAATGGTAACTTAAAGGAAGCCATTGTAACGAGAGCTGAGGGTCTTTGGACCAGTTTTGTTACCAAACATAACCTGCCACAGAAAGTTTCCAGTTATGTGGGACGACCATTTTAAGAATAAATACTTTCAGGTGGTAACGTAGCTCAAATGTTTGCTTACACTCAGAGAAAAACAGAGACTGCTGTTCAAGAAGCGCAGGCCCCACGTGCAACGTTACGTCCTGTGGGTAAAATGGGGGACATTTCTTTTGCCTTGCACTGGGTGGAAATAACAGTTGTGAAGATGCATTTCCTTTGATTGACAGATAGCTCAAAGATGGACAGGAGATGACAACGCATGAATTGCTGGACATTGTCATCTGCAGGAGATTGAAAAAATGATGACAAGTAAAGGCATTTCACAGAAAAACTGCGTTGAATGAAATTTTTAAGACAATGACTTAATTAAATTTAAGGTTTAAGCACCACATGAGCCTCCTCGCACGCTACTTCATCTAACTCTATTAGCATAATTTTCTATTCCTTTCTCTCTTATTTACTCATCTAGCTTCCCCTTAAATACATCTATGTTATTCACCAAAACCACTCCATGTGGCAGCGAGTTCCACTTTCTAACCACTCTCTGGGTAAAGAAGGTTCATAAGGCTGAAGTAGAGAAACCAGGATACGTATGCTTTTAGTTATCCATAGCTCCTTTCAGTGATTGTGCAGACAAAGTAACAAACTAAGCGTAGGCGTGGAACAGCCATTCTGCCAATTCTTCATTTCTATTGCAGCTAAAGTCCCTAAAGAACACAGAGCTGGAGCGAGCTCACAACATTCTGTGACGTAGAATCCAAGCAGGTTTTGAATGCTATAGCACAAAATGAGTGAACCTCAGGTTATGCAGAGAACAAATTCTACCAGAATTTACAGCTCTCGGGTTGTGTCTTAACTCTGCTGAGAGAAAGCCAAGACCAGAAGACAAACAGAGATTTGAAATTACCTCAAGACAGATCTGCACATGCTTTTTCCAGAATTCATCTGCAGTGTCTGAGAGCTTTACTGTCTTCCTAATGGAAAACACTTCAGTGATTCAGAGGCAGCTTATAATGGGGGTATGGCAATCAATGGTCATCCATGGTCCCTCTACGTTATTGGATGCTCCATATGGCACTCCCCAAATGTACCTTGGAAAGCAATAACTTGCTGTTGGTTTCCAGAGAAACAATTCAATTGTTTGTAAGATTTGGGAGTGAGGTGGGAATAGTTATGTGGGCTGAGGCAGTATTCAACTGTGGGGAGTAGTGAATATTGTGGGGAGAATAGTGATTGGTTGGGAGAGGAAAGAAAATTCAAAGTGATTGTGGGTATTTGGGTAGAATTGTGATAGTGAAGAGGAGGGAGGAGCAATGAACAGTTGAGGGGAGGAATTACTGGGACAGTCAGCATTTGGGAAGATTGGAATCGTGTGTTCTTGGGGTGTGGGGTAAAGACTCATTAGAATTTGGGTTGGTAGTTGGAGAAAGTGAATACTTGAGATATTGGTAGTAGATGGAAGGAAGTAGCTAATGTTAGGAATGGTCCTGGGTATTGGGGCATACGTGAATGAGGGTTATATTGGATCATGGGGGGCAGTTGACGGAGGAGTGAGTATTGTGGAGGGTGGGTAGAGAACAGTTGGGAGGTGGATAATAGGCAGGTGGATGTCAATGGGAATTGTAGGAGGAGAGAGCACTTAGGAATGACTGGGGGTAGAATAGAGGAGGAGGAAAGAAGGTATAGAGTAATGGGCAGTGGAAGAGCAGAGGATTCAGGGAGTGGAATGGAGGAGAGAGGGGTTGGAAGGGAGACAAGGGAGACACTTGTTGGTTTGGGGCAATTTAAAATTGCGGAGGTGAGGCAGGAAAGGAGTGATACCAGGATAGCGAGAGCAGAGTGGCCTTAGGTAGAGTTAGTTATGGTGTTTTAACGTGTTAGCGGGATGGGAGGAAGGAACAAGGTGAGGGAGGGAGGGGCTGAGGCAGCTGTGAATAGAAGAACATGCAGCTGAGGAGATTGGGTAGTGTTGTTGAGTGTGTAAAGTTGGAACTGGATGAAATGAGAAGCAACATGGAGTAAAGGCATTGGAAAGGAAGAGCAGAGGAGAAAAAATGGAACATGCGAGAGAGTAACCAAGGGTCACAGAGGAGAAAGAAAGAAAGAAAGACTTGCGTTTATATAGCACCTTTCACGACCACCGGACGTCTCAAAGCACTTTACAGCCAATGAAGTACTTTTTTTGAAGTGGAGTCACTGTTGTAATGGGAGGAGGAGCAATAAACATGCAGAAGTCATAAGAACATAAGAAAGAGGAGCAGGAGTAGGCCATTCGGCCCCTCGAGCCTACTCTGCCATTCAATAAGATCATGGCTGATCTTCTACCTCACCTCCACCTTTCCGCACTATCCCCATATCCCTCGATTCCCCTAGAGTTCAAAAATCCATCGATCTCAGTCTTGAATATACTCCACAACTGAGCATCCACAGCTCTCTGGGGTAGAGAATTCCAAAGATTCACAACCCTCTGAGTGAAGAAATTTCTCCTTATCTAAGTCCTAAATGACCGATCCCTTATTCTGAGAGTGTGACCCCTAGTTCTGGACTCCCCAGCCAGGGGAAACATCCTTCAGTCTCCTCTGTCAAGCCCTTTAAGAATTTTATATGTTTCAATGAGATTACATTTCCCTACAAGTCTCGGGTGATTGGGTATAAGCACATCGGGGCAAGTTATCAGTCGTTATCATACATCATAGGTTACACTCTTGTAATAGGGGTGTTAGAGTGTGGAAGTGGGGGAGGGTTGCACACTGTGATTGAAAGGAATTAGAAAGAAGTTTGTAAGAAATCAACTCAGAATACAGTAAAGTAAAGAAAAAATTACTGCTAGAAAATCAATAAATTCTTTACTTTAATAATATTTTCTTTACCAACCTTAGATAAATAAATAAATAAATCTGCTCCCGTTCATACTATAGTTCTATAAATATGTGCATGCAACCTGCGGATCAGCTCGACCTTTACTGTCCAATTGTTTAGGGTGCGAGTTGTTATAGCAAGTGCCAATAAATATAAGAAACTGTAAGAAAGTTTAAGCTAATTTGTTTTTTTTTTCTTTTACTATCTTAAGTTTACTCAACAGATCTGCTTAAATAAACATATTTAAATTCATGACATTTCCACAGAACCACCCTCCAAACTTAAATAATGGTACGGTCCTTCCAGAATATCCTTAATTTATATTAATCATTGTTTGCTGGCTATTTTTGAGTTCACTCTTGAGTTAAGCATAAATAAAGAAAAATGCAGCTGGGGTGACCATTTAAAATACATTGTAAAATATACAGATTAAACAATGACAAATTTCAAAGCGCCAAATTTCTTTTTTCACAGGAGTAGAGGAGGGGACGGGCTTATAAACAACAAGTTCTGGCATGGCCTGAATGGCCAATCATGCTTTCAGTCATAAATGCCTGGGAGTTGTAGGTACAAGTGCCTCATTAGAGCCAGGGTAAAATACCTTGTTGCATCTCTTAAGTTGACAGTCATTTGCCTGGGAATCTGCATGAGGCTTAGTTTTCTCAGATAGACACAGGCCTCTGATGTTGTCAGACGCTTTTCAAACACACAAAGTGCTATTGTGAAGGAAAATGTAATCATATTATTGTAAATTTGTACATTTTTTTAAGGGGTAATTTTTAAGTACCGAGCAACCAACGCGCGGAATGCATTGACTGGCTGCCCAATCCTGCCGGCGGGAGACCTGGTCTCTTTTGAGGGCTTAGGCCTCATTACCATGCCGATGGCGAACTGTGGGCACCAAACTGGCACTCTGCTGCAGCTCGCCCACTTTGTGCCGCGCAACATTGGTCGGCCTGGAGGATGACCCTCGTGGCAGGAAAGTGGGTCTAGATGGGGGGGGGGGAAGGGGGAGGAGCCCGGGGCAGTTGCGGCCCAGTTGTCTGCCCATTAAAAGGGCCCACTGACCGAAACTGGCAGTCATGCTGGTCGCCCAAGGAAGGTCCTTTTTGAGGATAGGGTGGTTGGAGCAGTGGGCTAAAGGGGGGAGCGGTAAGCCATTTTTGGACCGCTATGAGGAGGCTCAAGTTCAAATCCACCCCTATGCCTTTTCCTATGTTACAAACCTTATTTCCAGTAGAAAGTTCTAAACTAACATGGTGGCTAACAGGATTTTCAAAACAAAATATTCGCAGCAATCTCTCTTATTGATGGATTTTGCTGTCTGCTCTTGCTTAGTTTGCTCTTTTCTCATCTCTTTAGTAACCCCTCATTGGTAGTGTTTTGAACTGCTTTCCTCACGTGTGATTTATTCCTGACCTTACAGTTGTGATTTGCTTCTGTTTTATTAAAACAAAATTTGAGCCAATCAATTCCAATCAATTTTCATATAAGGGTCAGACACTCAAAGTATGATCCTGAAATGTTATAACATGGTGCAAGATTCCTTTAATATAGTGAGTAGATTGTGTGTTTGTGTGTTGTCTGTGTGTGTGTGTGTGTGTGTCTGATAGTAGCGATAGAGTGATGTGTGCTTAGGAATTAATTCTGATTTGGCAAAAACTTTTCGAGACCTCCTTGAAACTCTATTTCATGATACTGTTGAGATACCGTGGCAAACGTGGGAGTCGAGACCAGAGCTATTGAAAACACAACTGCTTTATTCCAACCACATGACAAACAGGAACTAGAAAAGCCCGCGCATCCACTTAAATACTTCCCAGACAGGAAGTGCTCCTGGCAGCCTGTCCCTGCGGGAAACAAGTTGCTGGAGGAAAGGGCCCCCGGCTGGGGGCTTCTGTTTAGACTGTCTGTGCCGCCGTGAGCGGATTATGTCCAGTGGTGGCGTGTCGCCACAGAGCTCCCCCCAGAATCCGCTAAGGAGGAGTGGACGAGTCGTGACGGTGGTCTAATGGTTCTGCCGCAGCGGCTCTGAGTGGTTGCCGGTCTGGTTGGTTGGGTCGGGCGGTTCGCCGCCGGCTGTGCTGGCTTGCCGGGGGGATGGCCTCTAGTTGGAGGCTGGGCCACGGGGACCTGTTCCCCTGGTTCTGTGTGTGCTGGTTTGAGCCGGTCGATGGAGACTGTCTCGACCCTGTCGCCGAGTCGCAGCTTGAAGACCTTGTCCCCGGTTTGTAGTACCTCGTACGGACCGTCGTACGGGGGTCGCAGGGGCCCGCGGTGCGCGTCGTGTCGCACGAAGATGAAGCGCGCCTGCTGTAAATTTGGCGGGACGTGAGGTGCGAGTTCGCCGTGTCGGTTGACCGGAAGTGGGGCAAACTGCTGAGCGGAAGAGAAAGAGTCGAGCCGCTGCTGTTCGGCCGACCAAGGCTTGGTAGGCTCCGGAAGGAATTCGCCTGGGACGCGCAGCGGTTGTCCGTAGACTAACTCCGCTGCCGAGGACTGGAGGTCTTCCTTGACCGCGGTGCGTAGGCTGAGTAGCACCCACGGTAGGCGGTCAGTCCAGGTACTGTCCTGCAGGCCGGCGTGGAGTGAGGCCTTGAGTGACCTGTGGAAGCGTTCACAAAGTCCGTTGGCCTGCGGGTGGTACGCCGTGGTGTGGTGGAGCGTCACCCCGAGGTTGCGTGCTGTGGCCGTCCAGAGTTCGGAGGTGAACTGGGCGCCTCTGTCGGAGGTTATGTCGGCCGGTACGCCGAACCTCGCAACCCAGGTGTTAATGAACGCCCTGGCGATGTCGGCTGTGGTGGTGGAGGTCAGCGGCACTGCCTCAGGCCAGCGTGTGTAGCGGTCGACCATCGTGAGGAGATAAGTTTCGCCTTGCGATGGCGGCAGAGGACCGACGATGTCGACGTGTACGTGGTCGAAGCGGCGGCTGGGTACCTCGAAGTCTCCCAGGGGTGCTTTGGTGTGCAGCTGTACCTTAGCCCGTTGGCAGGCGAGGCAGGAGGTGGCCCAAGTCCGAACATCTCTGCTGAGGCCGCGCCAGACGAAGCGCTTGGAGAGGAGTTTGACGGATGCGCGGGAACCCGGGTGAGAGAGCCCGTGGAGCGCGTCGAAAACGTGGCGGCGCCAGGTCTCAGGGACGACCGGCCTGGGTTGGCCGAGTGAGACGTCGCACGTGACTGCCGTGGCTTCGGGCCTGTGCGCGACCTTGGCTAGGCGTAGCCCTGGCAGGCTGGTAGCCGCCGAGAGGAGGTCTGGGTCCGTGAGCTGGGTCACTGCTAGTTGTGCGTAGTCGACCGCGAGGTGATTCGCACAGACGGCGGGACGGGAAAGGCAGTCGGCGACCACGTTGTCTCTACCGGAGACGTGCTGAATGTCCATAGTAAACTCGGAGACGGCCGCGAGCTGGCGTTGCTGCCTAGCGGACCAGGGTTCGGTGTGCTTGGCCATCGTGTATGTGAGTGGCTTGTGGTCCACATACGCGGTGAAGGGGCGGCCTTCCAGGAGGAACCTGAAATGGCGGACCGACAGGTGGAGTGCGAGAAGCTCGCGGTCGAAAGTGGAGTATTTGACTTCCGGGGGGCGCAGTTGGCGGCTGTAGAAGGCAAGTGGCTGCCACGCGCCATTGACCCACTGCTCGAACACGGCCCCGACCGCGTGGTCGGAGGCGTCGGTGGTGAGCGCGACCCGGGCATCGGCCCTCGGGTGCGCGAGCAGAGTGGCGTCGGCGAGCGCGTTTTTGGTGGCATCGAAGGCGGCTGCCGTGTCAGTGGTCCAGGCTACGTCCATCTTGCCGGATTTTCCTCGGAGGGAGTCGTATAGGGGCTTCATGAGGGCTGCGGCTCTGGGGATGAACCTGTTGTAGAAGTTCACCATCCCGAGGAACTCCTGGAGGCCCTTGATGGTTGTGGGGCGGGGGAATTGCTGGACGGCCTGCACCTTGTTGGGCAGGGGGACGGCCCCAGCAGGGGTGATGTGGTGACCGAGAAAATCGATCTCGGTTAGGCCGAATTGGCACTTCGCCGGGCTGAGGATGAGCCCGTGTTGGGCTAGGCGCCCGAACAGGATGCGAAGGTGTTCGAGGTGTTGCTGTTTGGAGGAGCTGGCCACGAGAATGTCGTCTAGATAGACGAATAGGAAGTTCAGGTCCCGGAGGACTGAGTCCATAAGGCGCTGGAAAGCCTGTGCTGCATTCTTGAGGCCGAAGGGCATCCTCAGGAACTCGAACAGGCCGAATGGGGTGATGACGGCCATTTTGGGGATGTCCGCGGGGTGTACGGGGACTTGGTGGTAACCGCGCACCAGGTCGACTTTGGAAAAGACGGTTCGTCCGGCCAGTCGGGCCGAGAAGTCCTGGATGTGTGGCACCGGGTATCGGTCGGGGGTGGTGGCGTCGTTGAGGCGGCGGTAGTCCCCGCAAGGGCGCCAGCCTCCGCCGGGCTTGGGGGCGATGTGGAGGGGCGAGGCCCAAGGGCTGCTGGAGCGGCGGATGATGCCGAGTTGTTCCATGGTGGTGAACTCGGCTCGCGCGATTTCCAGCTTGGCCGGGTTGAGTCTGCGGGCGTGGGCAGAAACTGGGGGGCCGGTGGTGGGGATATAGTGTTCCACACCGTGCTTGGCGGCTTTGGCCGAAAAGGTCGGGTTAGTGAGGGTGGGAAACTCAGCTAGGAGTGCCGAGTAGTCGTCCGTGGCTCTGGCGAGGCAGTAGGTCGTCAGGCCGGCTGAACGGGCCGGGGTAAAGGCGCCGGGGATGGGGGCCCTAGTGTTGATGTCGACAAGGCGGTGCCTCGGAATGTCGACAAGGAGGCCGTGGGCGCGTAGGAAGTCGGCGCCGATGAGTGGGCAGAGGACCTTGGCTGTGAGGAACTCCCAGCGGTAGCGGCGGCCCGCGAGGTCGAGCGTGACCATGCGGGTGCCATATGTGCGGATTTCAGAGCCGTTGGCTGCAGCCAGTGTGATACCCCGTGTACCGCGTTGGATCTCGAGGGAGGAGGCGGGGGTGATGCTGTGCTGGGCCCCTGTGTCGCACAGAAATTGGCGGTTGGTTCTGTCGTCAGTGACGTACAGCAGGGGCTCCTTCTGCCCCGCGGCCATCGCGGGGGCCGGTGCGGGGGGGGGTTTGAAGGTACACGGTGGCGTGCAGCGTTGAGCCCTAGCGCCAAAACGGGTGTGGTATTAGCAGTGACCCGGAGTGGTAGGGCGGTCGGGCCTAGCGGCCCGGGAAGACCGCGTGGTCGTTGCCGTGAGGTCGGGCGCGACGTCGCGAGCGGCCTGTGCAGAGAGCAGCCGGTCGGCCTTTTCGGCTATATCATTCAGGTCCGTGGAGTCAGACTCCACAATGAGCGGGCGGATGCTGGCGGGGAGCTGCCGAATGAAAAGCGTGCGAGAAAGGGCGCCGGGGTTTTTGTCGTCTGAGAGGGACAGCATGTGGGAAAGCAGGTCTGATGGTGAAGCGTCACCAAGGCCGGGGAGGTCTAGGAGTTGGCAGTGGCGCTGGTAAGAGGACGTTTGAAATTTTTTAAGTAGCGCAGCCTTCAGATGTTCGTACTTGCCCTCTGTTGGTGGATTCTGCAGCGCTGCCCAAACCTTGGGGACTGTAGTGTAGGTGAGCGAGGCGACGAGGTAGTCGTACTTCGTGGCGTCGACTGTAATGCCTTTCAGCCGGAATCTGGACTCAGCTTGAACGAACCAGGCTTCGGCGAGGTTCTCCCAAAAGTCTGGTAATTTAACCGTGACTGCGTTTGTATCCGCCATGCTAGCTTAGGATTCGTCCTGAGCGTCGGGGTCACCAGTGTTGAGATACCGCGGCAAACGTGGGAGTCGAGACCAGAGCTACTGAAAACACAACTGCTTTATTCCAGCCACATGACAAACAGGAACTAGAAAAGCCCGCGCATCCACTTAAATACTTCCCAGACAGGAAGTGCTCCCGGCAGCCTGTCCCTGCGGGAAACAAGTTGCTGGAGGAAAGGGCCCCCGGCTGGGGGCTTCTGCTTAGACTGTCTGTGCCGCCGTGAGCGGATTATGTCCAGTGGTGGCGTGTCGCCACAATACCATCAATTAAAACTTGGATGATGTAAAGGTGCAGACAGGCAACTGCCTTCCACATAATGTAGAACTCTCTCTCAATAAAATTGGTGGAGCCTCAGCTAACGTACAACTTGTGACTGCACTCAGAGGACAAGAATCTAGCTCAGTCCACAAACCGTTGCATTAAGAATTTACTGCATCTTGTTATTATTGAATCGATTTTACAGAGGTACTGCGGCAGAATTCGCGACATTCTCTGCTCCAAAGGTGAGTGCAGTGGCAGAATATTATTATTTCAGACACTGTGCAAGGCACATTGTTTAGTCTACTGATTAATATTGAATGGTCCTGAGGGAATGAATAAGGTCACCATGTTTATTTCTGGACATGAGTTAGTGGATAAAATCTACTCACCGTGGCCGCGAAATTTGGCACCTTAGTGCTAGTAGTTATGACTTAAAAAAAAATGGCATCTGCCTCAATTTTGCCCACTTCCGGCGCGGCCCGCACTGTTTGCCATCTTGGTGAAGACGATAGCGCGGGTGGTACGTGTGTGCGCCGCCTGTATGCGGAGTAGACAGATGGTGATGTCGGTCCGCATGTAACGCCGATTTGACGCACGATCTGCCATTTTGACGCCGCCGCTCCATTCAATGCCCTCTCCAAATCACGCACAGCTGAAGGCATATTCAGCGGCACAAGGCATCCCCCCAGCAGTGCTATTTAAAGGGATACATCCAACATGCAGGTAAGTTGATTATTGCTTTTGTACTGGTTCTTGCAGAGTTTGTAGTAGTACTGGGTTGATGAAAGAGATTTAAAAATTGTTAGAGTGTGCAGGGAGTGCTGCTGTTTGTTAGGAAGGTGTTGGCTGCTACTGGAAGTCCTCTGAGTTCATCACTTGCTCCCAGTCATGGGGGCCCTAGTTGCAGCCGCCTCCCCCCCCCCCTCCCCACTTGTGCTGCAGCACGACAGGGAGATGGAGCAGAGGCAGCAAAGAAGACAAGCTGCTCGCAGAGGGAGGAGGAGGGCTCTCAGCAGGAGGCCTTACCCACCTAGGGTCATCAGGGAGCACTTCTTTATCTGCACCTAAGCCAGGAGCAGTGTGTTAGTCGGCTCAGTTTCACCATGGAGGTGGTCACAGAACTCTGCAACCTCTTGGAACCAGGCCTGCAGCCTCAGAGCAGGGTGATGACGTTGCTGTCAGTGGCCCCTAAGGTCACCGAGGGCCTGAGATTTTTCACCAGCGGATCCTTCCAGCTGGAACAATCGGGAGGTGGCAGAGGCTCTGTACGCTAGGAAAGGGGACTTCATTGACTTCTCTCTAAACAGAGGGAAGCAGGAGGCATGCACACATGGCTTTGCCAGGATAATGGGCTTCCCCATGATGCAGGGTGCCATAGATGGCACAAATGTGGCTTTGCGGGCGCCGCATATCAATGGTGAAATGTTCTGTAACTGCAAAGGGTACCGCTCACTTACAACATTCCCTATAAGCTGTGCGGCTGCGCAACCGCTCAGCTCTCTGCCGGTCCCGTGCAGCCCAGGACCGGCTTTTGCGCACAACTGTGAATGGGCCGTGCAGCCTCTTAAAGGGGCCACGCACCCAAAAAAAATTACGGGGAATCTTCCAGCCCCCACATTGAACCAGAGGGTGCTGCTCGGCAACAAGAGCTATCCGCTCTACACCTGGCTGATGACTCCCCTCTGCATCCCCACCACTCGTGGCCAGCAATAAGGTAGTGAGAGCCATGCTGCTACGAGGAACACCATCGAGTAGCCCATTG
The DNA here is from genome assembly GCF_052327205.1 of Somniosus microcephalus. Taxonomy (NCBI): domain Eukaryota; kingdom Metazoa; phylum Chordata; class Chondrichthyes; order Squaliformes; family Somniosidae; genus Somniosus; species Somniosus microcephalus. The sequence goes on from NC_140999.1 coordinate 112,270,953, forward strand.
GGGTGCTAAAGCAACGGTTCCGCTGCCTTGACCGCTCGGGAGGAGCCCTCCAATACTCGGCTGAGCGGGTGTCCCAATTCGTGGTGGTCTGCTGCATCTTCCACACCTTGGCCATCATGAGGGCACAGCTCTTGCCATCACGGGTTCCACGACCACATCAGGAGGAGGAGGAGGAGGAAGAGGAGGAAGAGGAGGAGGAGGAGGAAGGGAGGAGGCAGCCTGCAAATCCCCGTTCCGTACGGGCTGTCTGTGAGTGCATCATCAGACTCCGATTCCCCTGAATGAAACCCCAGATCGTTGTTGCTCAACACTTCCCCACTTTACCATCCATCTGTCAGGGAACATCACAGCTTCCTCTTGGCCACAATGCTGAAATGGAAGCCACCTGAAAACAAACATTCCAAACCACATTTATAAATCATTCAATCCAATAATACAGAACAAAGTCAACTAATCACCCTTGTGCATTCCCTTAGTACCTGTCTCCCATGTGCTTTTGCCTGTCCTAGTGCTCCTACAAAGTGCTACCCCACTAGTGGCTGCAGCATGGCTGGTGCATAGTTGCTGACTTTCAGTGGGGGAGACCGCAGATGGCTTTGCAGGACGACTTCGACCAGCTCTGAGCCGCAGACTGCACAACCTCAGCATGGTCGGCAATGTTAAGTCTGTGTGTTATAGTGATAATTACTACACAGACTAAGAGAGTAAATTCAACAGGTCTTTACTGGTTGGAGGTCGGGACTATATTGAATACAATATTACTACACAGTGCTTATATACCGGTGTGGTCACCACCGGTATTACATATACAGCAGCCAGAGAAAGTAGTACATCTCTTAAGGTGGAACAGGCTTAAGTTCTCTTAAGGTGGAACAGGTTACATACACCACAATCCTCCCTTTTTAGCTTAACAGTCATATCCCCATTTAACATAACATAATAACATATATACATATATAACTTCAGGTATAACAGTTCAAAGGTTCAGTCTCTCAGGAGGCTTTCTGATGCGGCTTGGATAACGCCTCTCAGTAGTCTCTGATTCTTGTTGTTGAGGTGCCTCCTCTATTTGGTTTCCAATGTATTGGGTGTCATCATCACCAAGTACATTCCCTGCCGAGGTAGATGCTTCAGGTTCATTAACGTCTTCCACAGTTGTCTCTGTCACAACCATGGGTTCGACCCTTGCTCTCGACTCTACCAGTTGATCCGCATGACACCTTATCACATTATGACCAATATCTACTGTGTACATCAGAGGTCCTTGTCTGGCCCGAATTGTTCCGGACTGCCATTTTTCGTTTCCATAGCCCCTTGCCAACACTGGTTGTCCTACGTCGAAAGTTCGAGTGGTCTTGTTGTTAATATGCTGAAACTGTTTGTTTTCCACTTCCCTCCGCACATTTGGTTTTAACAAGTCCAACTTGGACCGCAACCTCCTGTTATAAAACATCATGGCAGGACTTTGGTTAGTCACTGCATGATCGGCGTTTCGATACGACATCAGGAACTTGTCGACCTTGTGTTGCAGCGGAATCTGATCATCGTTCATGGCCTTAATTGCCTTTTTGAATGTCTGGACAAATCTTTCAGCCAACCCGTTTGTCGCCGGATGATATGGGGCAGAGGTATAATGTTTTACTCCATTCTTCTTTAAGAATTGTCGGAATTCTTCCGATACAAACTGTGGTCCGTTGTCCGAACAGATCTGTTCTGGCAATCCGTTCCTTGCGAATATTGTTCTTAACACCGCAATTGTCTTTTCTGAAGTAGTGGTATTCATCTTGATGACTTCTGGCCATTTGGAATGTGCGTCCACCGCGATTAGGAACATGGAGTCCATGAATGGACCAGCAAAGTCAATGTGTACGCGTTGCCATGGGGCTGAAGGCCATTCCCATGGGTGTAGCGGTGCTATTGGAGGTGCATTTTGCACTTTTTGGCACCCAGCGCAGCTTTTCGTTAACTCCTCAATCTGTTGGTCAATACCCGGCCACCATACATAAGCCCTAGCAAGACTTTTCATTTTAACTCCCCCCAGATGACCTTCTTGCAGTTCGTTTAAAACTCTTTCCCTTAACTTGGGAGGAATAATCACTCTTGTCCCGTACATCAAGGTACCATGGCAGACGGACAGCTGGTCTCGCCTTGCCGAAAATGCCGGTAACAGAGGATCACCCCGTGTTGGCCATCCTTTCACTGTCACCTCGTAGACTCTGGACAGTGTCGGGTCGTTCCTGGTTTCTCTTTCAATACTTGCATTGGTGACTGGTAAACACTTGATGATGGTTGAATGAAATAACTCAACAGGGTCAACTTTCGTCGTGTCTTCTTCTTCAGGTAGTGGCAGGCGTGACAGCCCATCAGCATTGCCATGCTGTTTCGTACCTTTGAATTCTATTTGATATTGATGTGCCCCTAGGAAAAGAGACCATCTCTGGAGACGCTGCGCTGTCATCACCGAAACACCCTTCTTAGGGTTAAAAATGGATACCAACGGTTGATGGTCTGTCAGAAGTGTGAATTTTTGGCCCTGCAGGTAATGATTAAACTTCTTCACTCCCCATACAAGGCTAAGAGCCTCCCTATCGATCTGCGCATAGTTGCGCTCAGCGGAGGTCAATGATCTGGATGCAAACGCGACTGGCCTTTCCGTGCCATTTGGCAACTTGTGTGAGAGTACTGCCCCAATACCATATGGGGAAGCATCACAAGCCAACCGAATAGGCAGTGTCGGGTTGAAGTGAGCCAACACTTCCTCTGAGGTGATCAATTCTTTGCTTTTGCAAAATGCCTTCTTACAGTTTTCGCCCCATTCCCATGGTACCCCTTTCTGTAAAAGAGCGTTTAACGGGTGCAGTACCGTGGATAGATTTGGCAGAAATTTATGGTAATAGTTAATTAATCCTAGAAATGACCTCAACTGAGAGACATTCTCCGGAGCGGGAGCCTTTACAACTGCCTCAATCTTGTCAGGAGACTTATGAAGCCCCTCCCGGTCAATGACATGGCCACAGTACGAGATCCGCTTCTGGAAGAACTCACATTTCTGCCGATTAACTCTAAGTCCATACTCTTTCAGTCTGTTGAGCACCAGTTCCAAGTTTGCGAGATGTTGTTCATCACCATCACCTGTGATCAGAATATCGTCCAGGTAACATTGTGTGCCTGGAATTCCCTATAATACCTGCTCCATGGCCCTCTGCCAAATTGCTGGAGCCGATGCCACTCCAAAAACCAGCCTATTGTACCGGTACAACCCTCGATGCGTGTTGATCGTGAGGTATTGGCGTGACTCTTCCTCAACCTCCATCTGCAAGTACGCCTGCACCAGGTCTATCTTGGTGAAGTGTTTCCCGCCAGACAATGAAGCGAAAATATCCTCAATCCGTGGAAGCGGATACTGCACCGTGTGAAGCACCGGATTAACGGTGATTTTGAAATCTCCACAGATGCGAACCTTCCCTGGATCTCCTGGCTTGTTGCTCGCAGGACGTTTCATAACGGGAACAATGGGTGTAGCCCACTCACTCCAATCTACCTTAGACAGTACACCTGAACGTTCTAGTGCTTCCAGTTCCGCTTCAACAGTAGGTCGTATTGCATAGGGTACCGGTCTGGCTTTAAAAAATTTTGGTTGTGCATGTTCATCAATCTTGATGTTTGCCGTAATTCCTCTCAGTGTTCCCAGTCCCTGCTGGAACACCTCTTTAGCATCATCCAATATTCTGGACAATCGTTTAGGTTTGACATCTGTTTCCCCGGAATCTACCGTTAGTGCCTTCAAGGAGTGCCAGTCCATATTCATTTTCCTAATCCACTCCCGTCCCAGTAGTGGTGGACCTCCTTCAGGCAGCACATATAAGTCCATTACTTGGCTTTCTTCGTCCTTGTGGACCACTTCTACCTCTATTTTTCCGATGGGGTACACTCTTTGCCCCGTGTATGTTTTCAATATAATCTCCGTATCCTGTAGGGGAATATGTTGGAATAACCTTCTGTAATCTTTCTTATTCATGACCGTCAATGCCGATCCAGTGTCCAATTCCATTTTTACTTGGACTCCTGCTATCTGAAGAGTGACCCAAATTGTCTGGAGATCTGCATCCTTACCAACGTTGTGTACTCTTAAGCTATCCAGTTCATTACTGCTAGCGTCTGAATCTGACTTCTGTTCGGTCAAACTGTTCTTTGTCTCCTTGTGTACCTTTGCGTATTTTCCTTGCGGTGACTTTTTGTTGCTGGTCTTCTTTCCTGACCGGCATACTTTAGCTATGTGGCCAAGCCTGCCACACGTTCTGCATTCTTGGTTTTTAAACCAACACTGGTTCTGATCGTGCGTTGTCTTTCCACAACGATAACATTTGACAGAACTCAAACCCAATTTGTTTGTACCGAGTTCCGGTGACCGTAGCTGCATTACTGCCATGCCTCCCGCTGCGGTTTCGTGTGCTGCTGCCATAGTGACCGCCTTCTCAAGCGTCAGCTCATTCTCCTCGAGCAGTCGCTTTTGTGTATCCTGTTTAAATAAACCACAAACAAATTTATCTCGTAGTGCCTCTGTCAGTCCCGTTCCAAACTGACAATATTTTGCTAGCTTACGTAATTCCATCAAATATTCAGCATTGCTTTCATTCTGCAGCTGCCTTCTGTCGTAAAATTTAAATCGTTCCGCTAGCATCAGCGGCGTGGGGTTTAGATGATTTTTCAGGACAGTAACAATCTCATCGAACGTCTTATCCGCCGGTTCATCTGGTGATAACAGGTGTTTCAATTGCCCGTATGTCTTCGCACCCATTAAATTTAATAATGTTAGTGCTTTATCTGCATCAGGAATTTTATTTGCCTTACAATAATTTTGTATGCGTTCTACATACATGGCCCAATCTTCGATGTCACTATCAAAGGTATTAATGTTCCCATGTTTAGGCATCGTTGCAATTTATTGTATTTTTATGTTATCCAAGATGGCAGCTTCCCGCTCTTTGTCGTCGTCCTCCGCCCACAAAATGGCGGTTTTCCCACGCTTGGCGGTCTTCAACCGTCCCCCGACGCTGCCTCCGCTTCACCGCGGCTCTCGCGCCTTCAGTTTCCCCAGACGCTGCGCCTTTTAGCCCGAATGCGGCCCTTATCTCCAGTCGCGATCGATGTCCCCGCGCTGCGCCTCTCGCTTGAAAGCGGCCCGGCCCTTATCTCCGGTCGCGATCGATCTCACCGCCCTTATTCCTCCGTCTTCCCAGCCCCGTCTGTACAGCCAACGCGGTTGACTTTCTGTCGTGTCGCTGCCCGGCTTACCCACCACCTAGGTAGAAGAAGAAAGCTGACAGTCGCTGATGGAGGCTTCGAGGTCAGGATGTCTTCTGCACTTCGGTTTCTCGATGCCTGCCACTCGACGTGTCTTCCAGTAGGGTGATGAGGGTGGAAACCTCTCTTCGACATCCTGTCTGTGGACGAAGCCGCTGTGGAAATAACTGCCGCAGGGTAAGAATCGGACTCGCCGCCACTGTTAAGTCTGTGTGTTATAGTGATAATTACTACACAGACTAAGAGAGTAAATTCAACAGGTCTTTACTGGTTGGAGGTCGGGACTATATTGAATACAATATTACTACACAGTGCTTATATACCGGTGTGGTCACCACCGGTATTACGTATACAGCAGCCAGAGAAAGTAGTACATCTCTTAAGGTGGAACAGGCTTAAGTTCTCTTAAGGTGGAACAGGTTACATACACCACAGGCAACAGTCTGGGCTGGCTGGCTGACAGGAAACAGCAAGGGCACTGGCAGAGTGCAGTGGTGGAAGTACGAATGCTGTCATCCTGAGAGAGGGCAGCAGGGTCGTGCTCCACAGTGCCACTGGCACTCCCCTGGGAAGGCGCCTCAGCAACCCTAGTAATCTGTTGGAGGACAGAGTGCTGGACTGCTGTGACACCCTGCAAGCCCCTTTCCACACTGGTAAATGCAGCCACGATGGTAGTAGTCTAAGCTTGCATGACAGAAGTCTGAGCTTCCAATGCAGCATTTAGACATTGGGTCACTTCCGCCTGTGCTACAATGGAAGCTGAGGCATCGCCCATCAGACCCAGTATCGTGGTTGGGTTCACAAGTGCTCTAATTTCCATCCTGGAAATCTTGGGCTCCCAGCTCTGTGCAAAGCCCTGTGCAAGGTTGGAGCTGAACCCCTCCATGCTCCTTGACAGTGACAACAGGCTCCCTGGCAAGCCTGCCAATGCACCAAGCATTTCTGTGTGCATACCCATCAGCCTTCATCGAAGTCCTCATCTGAGTCCCCTACAGCAGAACTTGTGTGCGACCTCGCCCTCCGGGGAGCTGGCACCTGCGCTACCCTTTCCCCCTGCCCTGGCCACAGGCCACTCGTGCCCGGTGACTCACCATGTACAGATCCCGCCTCTATACTACCCTCTAAAGTACGCACAGTGCCAGTTTCTGAGCTGATGCCTGGGAGTGTCAGATCGGTGACTGTGAGTCTTCGTCACCATCACTCTCCTCTTGCTCTTCCTGCATTGGCTGGGCAGGTTCGAGTTCTTGGGTATCTTAAAGGAGAAAGGCTCAAGGGTAGGGTTGTGGTGAGGGGAGGGTGGAGAGCAAGATGTGCATTCTTACACCATCAGCAGCTTGTAAGTGAGAAGAGATTGTGAGATGAGGGGGAAGGAGGATTAGGCTCTCAGCGCTGGGCTGCACGCATTAATAATGATAATTAGCAGGCAGCACGAATGTTGCATGCTGCCTACATTACTTTCAATGGGCGCGGGCTGCATTAAAAAAAATTCTCCTCATCTGCATCCTGGTTCTTTTGCCAATTACCTTGAACCTAATAACTGAATGCAAAGTCTGCTGTCGCAACAATTAGAAGACAATAGAAGCAGCTAATCCCTCGCCCATGATCATTCACACTTCATACTTTGCTTCAAGGACCCAACAGATATGTATGCTATGTTATTCAGCAAGTATTGCTCAGGTCATTTCTGCCGCAAGACACCGCGCTAGTTCCTAATGAGTGACACTGCACGTGGAATGCATATACATTAACACGAGGTTGTGTAATGGCAACAAGGAGGCCATCATAATGAACAGCTCATCCCACACCTGCAGTGCATGAAGCATCATCTGAAAACCACATCCATTACTAACGAAATAGGGATGGGATTATTGCAACAGGCAGTGTGCGGGTGATCAGCTCTAGGTTGGATGAGCCTGTTTGCTGGTTCTCAGCTCATGAGTGGTGTCACTCACTCTGGGACCTGGCTGATTACTTGAGGCCAATTTTCCTCAGTACGTCTCGAACGCTTAGGTCGAATCCTATGTCTAAGCGTCCAATGTTTAGGTCACATTCTGTTCGATAGATGGCATTCTAATAAGTGTGATAGAAGGAACACCAGCTTGAGAACAATAAAAGTTGCTGCAGTATTCATACTTTGCCACTAAATGTCACTGGTGCATTAATAAATATTGTTGTATTTACAGATTAGAAACCAGAGGCATCTAAAGAGTAGATGATGAGTATTACATTAATTTTTTATTCATTTTGACTCTGAATCCAATATTGGATCTCAGAAACTTACATGTGGGATTCTAAATGCAATCATAGTCCCAGAACCCTACAGGCGATGGTGCAGTGGGTGAATGTATTGAGCAGCTTGGCACTGTCAGCCATGGCTCAGTTGGTAGCACTCTCGCCTCTGAGTCAGAAGCACAAAATCTAGGCTGACGCCCCAGAAATGCAAGTATTTCTTTATTTCTTCTTTGAGCCACACAGGCCAGTAAGGAGTTCTATCCCTGGTCTGTGCTGAATTCGCAGATCTCAAGTGTGGTATAGTTGGATGTTTTGTAGTTATCCTCAAGTGATGGCTGTTCAGTGACTCCCCACCTTCCCAGTGGAAAATATCTACTGTGGATGTTGAAGGAAGAGTGTGATGCTTCCAATGGGCGAATAGCTTCCAATGCTCACCGTCCAGGCTCTCACTTGAAGAATGACCACTTGGTTGAGCTGCTGGAAGGCAGATTGGCTCCTTGGAACCACATCCCAGTGAGAGTCACCAGCTTCAGGGGAGAAAAGTTGGGGGGAAAACAATAGCATAAAATCACTTTTTTTGAGTACGGTTGTTCATAAAGGTTAAGACTAAGTTTCGGGTAAGATCTATGGAAACACTCCCATTTAGTCTTGAAAATATGACTGTGAATCTTACCAGCAGAATCAAATAGAAAGCCAGTAACAGACCCCAAATACAATCGGCTGAAAATTCAGTAGCCTTAGCGCCTCATTTGAGGCGCTAGAGGGCCTTGCGCCGGAGTTATGGCCAGTAGTGAAATTCCCTGGGGCCCTAAATCGGCGTTGCTCCGGTAGCGCTGCGCCGGCACCGATGACGTCATTGGTGTGCGCAGCGTCCCGGTTGCCGTGGTAACCCGCCCGAACTCCGAAATTGAGTTGTGGCCGCCTCGCCCGTGGCAGCCGCAACCAGCGTTTTGTCAGAGGTGCCTTACTGCAGTTAGCGCCGGCGCATTAAAGGCCCCGCGGCGGCCGGCCGCTTTCCCGCCGGCCGCCTGCCCGCAGCTCCCTCCCCGGACTTCTCTCCCCCCCCCCCCGGAACAGATGCAAGCCCGGCACTTGTCCGAGGTGCCGGGCTCATTTTTAAGCAGATTTGCGCGGGCCGCGGCCGGGTGCAGGCAGCTCCTCCTTAACGGAAGGAGGAGGCCTGCACTTCCCCAGCCTGCCGCACCGCATCGGGTGCCGCAGCGCCGGAATTGCGGCGCGAAACGGCAGTTAGCGCCCTTTTCCAGGCGCTAAGACCCTTCAGTAGCGCCGGCAGCCGTTTGGGCGCGGCGCCACTGAATTTTTGGCGCGCGCAGGGGACTTAGCGCCGGCACTAATTTCCGGCGCTAAAGCCCTGGCTAAGCCAAAACCCAATTTCTAGGCCAATACCTGGTAACTAGACTATAAGCCATATTTCACTGTATTTTTTTCCCACATGGCTAAGAAAATCCACTGCTGTGCTAAACCCCAGGTTCTGTGCCCATGTCCTTATTTGTTATCATCAGAACTAGCTGATCACCCGTGGCGTTGCTGGTGGGTAGTTTGGGGTCTGGAACATGGTTGTGGTGTTTGCCAGCCAACCTGGACAAGGATTTATCCTGGGCCCATCCCTTTCATGTCACAGTACAGGCACTCTCTGTGGGGAAGAAATCTAAATCGGCACATCTTGAAAGGAGTCAGTAGTGAATTGTTGAGGAAAGTTAGTATGTGGAACTCGCTACCACAAGGAATAGTTGAGGTGAATAGCATAGATGCATTTTAGGGGAAGCTAGTTAAACACATGAGGGAGAAAGGAATATAAGGATATGCTCATGGGTTAAAAAAAGAGGGTTGGGAGGAGCATAAACACCGGCATAGACCTGTTGGTCCGAATGGCCTGTTTCAGGGCTGTAAATACTCTGTAATTCGATGTAAAGTTTTTTTAGATTGGAAGATGCTTGTAATTCCCTTGCTACTGCCTGTCGGAAAACTGGGTGCATTCTGGATGCATTTATAGGAAGACAAGTCAACCCAGACACACTGCAGGAATTCCGGGAAAACTGAAAGTGTTAATTCCCGCATGATGGAAAATCTTAGGCACAGGCAAAGGACTCCTTAACCCTGCTATGATTACATGTTTCCATTTAAAAACCTGCCCCCAGATGAACTGAACCTGAATAAAACTGTAGACCGGTAAATGAATGAATGTGTTACAGTTCTGGAACAGGTAGGGCTAACGACTTAAGAAGAACCGTAAGCAATTCTCACGTCAGAAACTAAGTCTGTGATTTAAACACAGAGCAGAGGGAAGAAGTGTAGCATGTAATTGGATTCCCGTCCTTTGTCAAATTAACTAAAATCTGACAGCTATGGTTTCGACACATGCCGGTCCACTTGAATGATTCCTTGACAAAGGATCCATGGGATTGCAACTGATCATCTTGGTTAATCACTAACAGTCAGGTCCCTTATAGGGGATTTCCTGGCTGATATTTTGAAGCATTTAAGGTTATCCTGTGTCACCCAAATCAGAAGGAAAGTGGTATAGAGCTTTCAAAGCAAATTAGAAGGTGAAGGTTAGTGTTTAATCAAACAGAAGTAAACTACATTTGTTAGATAATAGCATAAATATCTGACCACATAAAATAAAACAATATACTACAGAGAAATAATGTGAGTGCAAAGATAGTTAAGCTGGGCAACTGAAGAAACAAGACATGACCGACTGCAACTGTCTTTAAAGGGGAAGCCCGGGTATCCCAGAGGAAGGAAAAACTGTGCAATGTCACAGTAGACAACCAACTACAAAGAATGAAGAATGAGGTTTATACTTAGGGGGAGAAATTCGGAATCGCCCTGTTTGGGGCGCAATTATCAGCCGGACGCAAAGTTTAGCAATAGAAGCCAAGTTTGCTAATTAATGCCTCCGACTGGAAACTTGGCTTCTATTGCCCCTGGAGGTGATTGGAGCGCTAAATAAGGTGCTACACACCTCTCTTAAGGCGCTAACGCTGAGGAGCGAGGCACTACCTCAGTGCGTGGGCGAAGCTCATGTGATGTCAGTCAGCAATGGAACACAGACACACTGGCGCCAGCTAGTTCGTAAAGGGGAGGGTTGATCTTGCTCCCCATCCACACCCTGCTCATTGCAGCCTTGAATCTCGGTCTGGAGAGACCTGTACATCAAATCTGATGGAAAGGACAATGGAGAGGCCCAGGGAAAGAGCTCAGAGTGCAGCCTGTGGTGTATGTAACCTGTACCACCTTAAGAGACTACCTTAAGAGATGGACTACTTTCTCTTGGCTACTGTATATTGTAGTACCGGTGGTGACCACACCGGTATATAAACTCTGTGTAGTAATTTGCTAAGCAGTTCAGCCCTGACCTTCGATTAGTAAAGACCTGTTTAAGTTATTCTTGTTGTCTGTGTCCAGTGATTTAGAATAAGCATATCTGGGACACTCAGACTCAACAGTGGCGACGAGTCCGATCTTACCCTGCGGCAGTTTTGCATCCAAGGCAGCTTCGTCCTCAGAACGGGCGTCGAGAAGAGGCATCCGCCCTCATCAACCTGCTGAGCACCGCATCACATGGGAGGCATCGAGAACCCGGGTTGAAATTACTGACCACGAAGTCCTCCATCAGCGACAGGCAGCGATCATCCTTCTACCACGGTGGTGGGTAAGCCGATCTAGCGACACGGGCAGAAAGTCGGCCGCGTTGTCAGTGGAGAAGGGGAGGGAAACCGGAGGAAAAAGGGCGGAGAACTCGACCGCAGCCGGTGAAAAGGGCCGGGCTGCAATCGGGGCCGAGAGGCGCAGCGACAAGGGCAGCGTTAATGCCACGAGAACCGCGGAGAACTCGACCGCAGCCGGTGTAAAGGGCCGGGCTGCAATCGGGGCTGAGAGGCGCAGCAACAAGGGAAGCGTTAATGCCCACGAGAACCGCGGGGGAACAAAAGCAGCGTCGGGGAAATTAAGAACCGCTGGGAGGCGAGAATGGCAACAGCGCGGTAATCGCCATTGTAGCCAGCGGGGGAAGAAGACCAGCGCGGGAAGCCGCCATTGTAGTCGGCGGGGGAAGAAGACAAGCGCGGGAAAAGCCGCCAAGCGCGGGAAGCCGCCATTTTAGTAGGGGGGGGAAGAAGACAAGCGCGGGAAGCCGCCATTTTGGGAAAATAAAATATTTAAAGAAACTCTCAAGGATGCCTAAACACGGTAACATCACTGCTTTTGATAGCGATGTTGAAGATTGGGCCACGTATGTGGAACGCATTGGAGTTTATTGTACAGCAAATGAGGTACCAGATGATAAGAAAGCAATAACCTTATTAAACTCAATGGGCTAGATTTTCAGTATAGACAGTTTTGGGGCGCTAAGCTTAGCGCCCGCCCGAAGTTATCGCCCGCCCCAAAGTAGCGCCCCGTTGCCGGAAATTCAGTGGCTTCGCCCTAAGAGGTTGGTGGAGCGCTAAAAGAGGCGTTCCACTAGTACCTTTAGGCGCTAAGCCGGCGGTGGAGAGCGCAACACCCGAGCTCGGGCGCAGCGCACGGCAGACACTCTGGTGCCAGTGAGCTCTTAAAGGGGAAGGGTGCATGTGTTTTTTTCAAATGCAAAGTCTGGGGGGGGGGGAAGAAGCAGGAGGAGGAGGAGGAGGAGGAGGAGGAGGAGGAGGAGGAGGAGGAGGAGGAGGAGATGATTGGTGCCCGGAAACATAAATAGACCGTTCACAACAACACACTGCTTACTTCCACACAACACATGCAGAGTGCCTTTTGTACGAGTGCCCTTTAATTTGCGCTCCCCAGGGTGTGTTGCGTTCCATTTTACAAACGCTCTGGACGCCAGCCGCACAATGGGGCGGTCCCACTGAAGTTTGGAATCGGGGCGGCCAAAGGGCGTTGCACGAGGATGTGACGTCATTTTCTGCGCGCGCCTCCGGGCGGCCGCTAAACTTTGCGCCGGCGCTAACGGGCAACTTAATTTGGGGCGGGGCGCAAACTGCGCTGCGCCCAGGCGCTACACGCATAGCGCCCGAAAATCACTTCTCTTAAGGCGCTAACTGCTGGCGCAAGCAACTGAAAATCTAGCCCAATGGGTGCGAAGACGTACGGGTTATTGAGGCACCTTGTAACACCAGGTAAACCGGCGGATCAGACTTTCGCGAATATTGTTACTATCCTGCAAGAACATTTAAACTCCACGCCGCTGCTGATAGCGGAACGATTTAAATTTTACAGAAGAACACAGCTGAAAGAGGAAAGCAACGCTGAATTCTTAATTGAACTGCGCAAGCTATCAAAGTACTGTCAGTTTGGTACAGGACTAGCAGATGCTCTGAGAGATAAATTCGTGTGTGGATTATTAAAAGAAGGAACACAAAAGCGACTGCTAGAGGAAAAGGACCTTACGCTTGATAAAGCTGTCACCATTGCAGCATCGCACGAGGCCGCAGCAAGAGGCACCGCGGAAATGCAGCTAAGGTCATCGGAACTCAGCACCAATCAAATGGCATTGGGTGCAGTAAAGTGTTATCGTTGCGGAAGGACAACGCACGATCAGAACCAGTGCTGGTTCAAAAATCAGGAATGCAGAAAATGTGGCAAGCTCGGTCACATAGCTAAAGTATGCCGGTCAGGAAAGAAGACCAGCAACAAAAAGTCACCGCAGGAAAAGTGCAAAAAGGTACACAAGGTGACAGAGAACAGTTCGGATGAACAGAAGACGGATTCAGACTCCAGCAGTAAGGAACTGGGTTGTCTAAGAGTACATAATGTGGGTAACACAGCAGACCACCAAACTATCTGGGTCACACTTCAGATAGCAGGAGTCCAAGTGAAGATGGAATTGGACACTGGATCAGCATTGACGGTCATGAATAAGCAAGATTACAAAAGGTTATTTCCACACATTCCCTTAAGGGATACGGAGATTGTATTGAAAACATACACGGGGCAAAGAATATACCCCATTGGAAAGATAAAGGTAAAGGTGGTCCACAAGGGTAAAGAAAGCCGAGGAATGGACTTATATGTGTTACCTGAGGGAGGTCCACCACTACTGGGACGGGAATGGATCAGGAGAATAAATATGGACTGGCATTCCTTAAAAGCACTAACTGTAGATTCCGGTAAAAAGGACGAGGTCAAACCTAAACGACTGTCCAGAATATTGGACGATGCTAAAGAGGTGTTCCAGCAGGGACTGGGAACACTGAAAGGAATTACGGCAAACATCAAGGTTGAAGAACATGCAAACCCGAAATTTTTCAAAGCTAGACCGGTACCTTATGCGATTCGACCTGCTGTGGAAGCTGAGCTGGAGGGACTAGAACGTTCCGGAGTACTGTCAAAGGTGGACTGGAGTGAATGGGCCACGCCCATTGTTCCCGTAATGAAGCGTTCATTGAGCAACAAGCTGGGGGAACCGGGGAAGGTTCGCATCTGTGGCGATTTCAAGATCACTGTTAATCCGGTGCTTCACACGGTGCAATATCCGCTTCCACGGATTGAGGATATCTTCGCTTCGTTGTCTGGTGGGAAACACTTCACCAAGATAGACCTGGCGCAGGCGTACTTACAGATGGAAGTTGATGAAGCGTCACGCCAGTATCTCACGATCAACACGCATAAGGGCTTATATCGGTATAATAGACTGGTTTTTGGAGTGGCATCGGCTCCAGCGATTTGGCAAAGGGCCAAGGAGCAGGTATTACAGGGAATTCCAGGCACACAATGCTACCTGGACGACATTCTGATTACAGGAGATGATGATGAGGAACACCTTGCAAATTTGGAACAGGTGCTCACCAGATTGAAAGAATATGGACTTCGAGTTAATCACCAGAAATGTGAGTTCTTTCAGAAGCAAATCTCATACTGTGGTCACGTCATTGACCAGGAGGGGCTTCACAAGTCACCTGACAAGATCGAAGCTGTTGTGAAGGCTCCCGCTCCGGAAAATGTATCCCAGTTGAGGTCGTTCCTAGGGTTGATTAACTATTACCATAAGTTTCTGCCAACTTTATCCACGGTGCTACACCCGCTGAATGCTCTTTTGCAGAAGGGAGTGCCATGGAAGTGGAGCGAGGACTGTAAGCGGGCCTTTCACAAAAGCAAGGCATTGATCACCTCTAAGGAAGTGTTGGCTCACTTTAACCCAACGCTGCCTATTCGTTTAGCTTGTGATGCTTCTCCATATGGTATTGGGGCAGTGCTCTCACATAAGTTGCCAAATGGCTTGGAAAGACCAGTCGCATTCGCATCCAGATCATTGACCTCCGCTGAGCGCAACTATGCTCAGATAGATAGGGAGGCTCTCAGCCTTGTGTGGGGAGTAAAAAAATTTAATCATTACCTGCAAGGGCAAAAGTTTATGCTGCTGACAGACCACCAGCCGTTGGTTTCCATTTTTAACCCTAAGAAGGGTGTTTCGGTGATGACAGCGCAGAGGCTCCAGAGATGGTCCCTTTTCCTAGGGGCACATCAATATCAGATCGAATTCAAAGGTACAAAGCAACATGGTAATGCTGATGGGCTGTCACACCTGCCACTACCTACAGCGGAAGAGGCACCGACAGTTGACCCTGTTGAGTTATTTCACTCGACCATCATCGAATGTTTACCAGTCACCAATGCAAGTATTGAGAGAGAAACCAGGTATGACCCGACACTGTCTCGGGTCTACGAATTGACAGTGAAGGGATGGCCAGCTCATGGTGAACCACTGTTACCGGCATTCTCAGCCAGACGAGAACAGCTGTCCGTCTGTCAAGGAACATTGATGTATGGAACAAGGGTGATTATTCCTCCTAAATTAAGGGAGAGAGTTCTAAAGGAACTGCATGAAGGTCATCTGGGGGGGAGTCAAGATGAAAAGCCTTGCTAGTGCTTATGTGTGGTGGCCAGGTATCGACCAACAAATAGAGGATCTGACTAAAAGCTGCTCAGGGTGCCAAAAAGTTCAAAATGCACCTCCAATTGCACCACTGCATCCATGGGAATGGCCTCAACCCCATGGCAACGTGTACATATTGACTTCGCAGGTCCATTCATGGACTCCATGTTTTTAATTGCGGTAGACGCAGATTCTAAATGGCCAGAAGTGATTAAGATGGCGACCACTACCTCGGAAAAGGCGATCGCAGTTCTAAGAACGATATTCGCAAGAAATGGATTGCCAGAACAAATATGTTCAGACAACGGACCGCAGTTCGTGTCAGAAGAATTCCAGAAATTCATAAAGAAGAATGGGGTGAAACATTATACCTCTGCCCCATATCATCCGGCTACAAATGGGTTGGCCGAGAGATTTGTACAAACGTTCAAAAAGGCGATAAAGGCCATGAGCGAAGACCAGATTCCACTACAACACAAGGTGGACAATTTCCTAATGGCATATCGAAACGCCACTCATGCAGTGACAAATCAAAGCCCTGCCATGATGTTCTATAACAGGAGGTTGCAGTCCAGGTTGGACTTGTTAAAACCAAATGTGCGGAGGGAAGTCGAAAACAAACAGTTCCAGCATATAAATAACAAGACCACTCGGAGTTTCGAAATAGGACAACCAGTGTTAGCCCGGGACTATAAGAATGAGAAATGGCAATCTGGAACAATTCGTGCCAGACAAGGACCCCTGATGTACACGGTAGATATTGGTGAAAACATAATACGACGTCATGCTGACCAACTTGTAGAATCAAGAACAAGGGTCGAACCCATGACTACGACAGAGACACCAGTGGAAGGAGTTAGTGAACCTGAAGCATCTACTTCAGACGCCAATGTATCTGATGATGTCCAATCCATAAGAGATCAACTAGATGAGTCACCCCAGCAACGAGAATCAGAGACCCCTGAAAGGCGTTATCCAACTCGGATCAGGAGGCCTCCTCAGAGACTGAATCTTTGAACAGTTTTGCATGAAGTTGTATATATGTTATCCATGTTATGTTTAAATTGGGATGTACACTGTTAAGCTAAAAAGGGAGGAATTGTGGTGTATGTAACCTGTACCACCTTAAGAGACTACCTTAAGAGATGGACTACTTTCTCTTGGCTACTGTATATTGTAGTACCGGTGGTGACCACACCGGTATATAAACTCTGTGTAGTAATTTGCTAAGCAGTTCAGCCCTGACCTTCGATTAGTAAAGACCTGTTTAAGTTATTCTTGTTGTCTGTGTCCAGTGATTTAGAATAAGCATATCTGGGACACTCAGACTCAACACAGCCCTCATAGTCTCTTCTAAATCGATGCAGGGAAGATCAAATCAAAATGAACCTGCAAAGTGTTGCTCAGTGCCCAAAACTCCTTCACACAGCGTTGAATCTCTCCCGAAGTCTCTCTCTCTCTCTCAGAATGCGTGGTGCAAAAATATCGCTGACAAAAAAAGGCAGGAAGCGGTCACCTTTAAATAACACTCCCCCAGTCCCTTCCCGACTGTAAAACATTCCCCTCAACCTGTCGTTGCTAGCGGTAGGCGGAAAGGCAGGGGGCGCCACTCAATATCCGGTCCGGGGCGCTACCGGGGCATTACACGCTCGACTGATGTCACAATCTGCGGGCACAGGAGATTGTGGCAGTAGTGTTTAGCGCCGCCGCAAAATGTCGTCAATTTCGCGAGCGGTACAAATATCTCCACGTCCGGGCGCTAGTTGCTTTGCGCCCCATTAACGCCCTCTTAGGGTGCTAACAGGAGGGCAAAGCAACCGAGTTTTTCCCTCTTAATGTTCATGTCACAGAGGGACAGTCTTCATTTTGGAAATTTAGCATTTATAAATTGAATACAAATTCTGCATGCAATCTTGCTAAGCAGTATTGTAATCTTTTACATTGAGTGTAACCAAGAATTGAACCTTGGACCTCCCTGATTAGTACCACACTGGGCAGTGCATTTAGCAAGTACTTTCTAATGGGGAGGGGCCGAGGGACACAACTTTAAGTCAACACTTGAGATTTAGTGGTAGCCCCTAAATGATGTTCCAAAAGAAGGTGGGAGGAAAAAAAACTGAAATGTAGACCAAGGCCGCCGGTTTGTTTTTCAGGTTACTTCACAACTTTATCTGTTATGTTCCTGTTCCTTACACAACCAGTGAAGTCTGACATCTGGCAAGTGAAGTGAACTGATTGCAACTTGGTTGTGACCTGACCTTAGTGAACCAGCTGGGATCTGGAAGATTTAATATTACATAGTAACATAGTAACATTAGGAACAGGAGGAGGTCATTCAGCCTGCTCCACTATTTATTTAGTTCATGGTTGATCTGCATCTCAACCCCATGTTTCTGCCTTTGATCCATATCCCTTGATGCCCTTACCCAACAAAAATCTATCAATCTCAGTCTTGAAAGCTCCAGTTGGCCAGCATCCACAGCATTTTGGGGGAGAGAGTTTCAAATTTCTACTACACTTCCAAATTTTTTCTACATGTTGCACATTCTGTGACTCAAGTGTTGCCAAAAGCCAAGCATTTTTAATTTATTGTCTGTTTTCTTTAATTCCGTTTTTCCGATATTTTCTTCTTCCCTCCTGCCTTGAAAGTGCCGACTCCTCCTGGGGTACAGTTCCACAGGGGCTGACAACATGCTCACCCCTGGCCAAGGTGGTCACCCATCACGTGAGAATCTACGCAGTGACCGAGCTTTTCTGCTTTTGCGCTCGACAGCTCATGATTTCCCCTCCCGCCCCATCCCGCTATTCCTTTTAACAGATGTAGAAATTTTGAGCTGGCAAGTGCCCGCGGGAAACCTGATCCAGTGAGTCACAGCAGGCTATGGAACCACAGAGGGCATCACAGCTGGGACCGTTTCTGTCCTGACCGTCACCCACACGGGCATTTTCTAGTAGAAGTCACTGGCTAGCAACCAGTCACGGATATCCTTGCCTTTTTATTGACCACCCCTTCCCAGCTTCACTGGGGCCCCTTGTAGTGCCCCACTTGTTGCTCCTAATAAATGTCAGCTAACTCAATGTTAAGTGGGATTGAAACTGATACGTCTGAATGCTTTGCACAACACCCTGAATGAAATCCCTTTTCTGCCGCTCCATACGTGTCTTTAATTTAACTTTATTATTAGGATTCCGCAGCAAGTGGTATCACAAGTTTACTGCAGTGTGTAGTCACCCTGTGAAATTTCATTGACTGTAGTTATTGAATATCTTTCCTGATATGATTACCTTGCCTTCAGTTCAATGTGTTCAGATGTTACTGTTTCGTTTCGCCTTATAAAGGATATTGTTTCTGTTCAGGGCAAAAAATAAAAATAAATTACGATAGCTGTTAGGTTCAGGAGGTCCTCTAAGGCGAAAATAAGTTGCTCCCGCAGGACTTGAGCAAAATAATGTTATTGTAGGAATTGCTCTTTCAGATAAGAATGTTCTCTAACCTCCAGACCTCCAGTAGTACTCTCTGTCACTCTGCTAAACGCAATAGACTAGATTGAGCTCATCGGATTCTAAACGTTTTGGAGAACATGCTCTCTTAAAATTTGATCACAATTACCTTCTTCAATTGTCTTATACATAAATGCACTTGTAAAATAAATGAGGTCAAAGATAATAATTCACCAGAGGTTGCAGTAGGAATTTAGGCGGTTAAGATCTCTCTTGTTGATGATGATGGTTTCCTGGATCTTGTGCAGCACGAATGTTACTTACCACTTATCAGCCCAAGCCTGGATGTTGTCCAGGTCTTGCTGCATGTGGGCACAGACTGCTTCATTATCTGAGGAGTTGCGAATGGAACTGAACACTGTGCAATCAGCAGCGAACATCCCCACTTCTGACTTTATGTAGGAGGGAAGGTCATGGATGAAGCAACTGAAGATGGTTGGGCCTAGGACACTGCCCTGAGAACTCCTGCAGTGATGTTCTGGGGCTGAGATGATTCACCTTCAACCACCACAACCATCTTCCTTTATGCCGGTTATGACTCCAGCCATTGAAAGCTTCCTCCTGATCCCCATTGATTTCAGATTTATTAAGGCTCCTTGGGGTCACACTCAGTCAAATGCTGCCTTGATGTCTAGGGCAGCACTCTCACCTCACCTTTGGAATTCAGCTCTTTTGTCCATGTTTGGACCAAGGCTGTAATGAGGTCAGGAGCTGAGTGGTCTTGGCGGAGCCCAAACTGAGCATCGTGAGTAAGTGCCGCTTGATAGCACTGTTGACGACACCATCCATCACTTTGTCGATGATTGAGAGTAGACTGATGGGGTGGTAATTGGCCAGGATTTGTCCTGCTTTTTGTGGACAGAACATACTGTCACTCAACTTTGCCAAAATAATAAGGGTTCCAAAATGTAGCAGTTTTCCTTAATAACGCTTAACCGTGAGTGTGTGATAAAGGGTTGTGAGTGTAGGGGGGCATCTTTTACCTGGTTTATGGTAATTTACCTGGTCAGCAGCCTTTGCCTGCACTGTGACCAATTTCCAAACAGCGGTTTCGAATCGCTAAACCCCACCTTCCAGCTCTGACTGGAGGAAATTATAATTAATGATATATTAAAAACGGACAAATGGTCTGAATGTAAGAAAGTCAAATTTTATTAAACTAAAGAAACTATACCACACGATCAAAGCAACAAAGAAACTACACCACACGATCAATGTAAAATTGCTTAACAGGGGAAGGCAGACGGCAAAAACGAGGGATAAATGGCTACAATGTAAGTCTTACAATCTTAGCAATTTCCCTTAAATTACCACCCCTCTAACTCCTTACTAGATTGCCTTGCTGAGGAGTCAGAAACCTGCTCACCTGTGGTCCAAAGAGAGAGAAAAGCTCACCTGCGGTCCAAGGAACAAGAGAGAGATGCTTCTGAGAAGCTATCTTTATATCCTGTGAGCTCCTGCTGTTTTGGCGCTGAAAAGGTCTGTGTGCAAATTCACGCTGAAAAGTTCGAATACACAAGAGAAAGGCCATGATTGGCTGATTCAAACGGTGTATTTCCCAGTGGCCAAACTGCTTCCTTTGTCTGGAATGGGTTTCGAATAAAGCTTGGGGTTGTTTGAATATGTCTTTATTCTGGGGCCGAAATGTTCCCGCCCACATCCAAGTTCATCTGGCTAAAACAAAAGGGACCCAACTGCCCTATTGTCTGAGTAATGGGTGATTCAAACCCATTCATTCCTTTTCTTAGTCTAAAAAAAGTCTCTTCCGTAGTTTAGGTGTGTCTCAATTGTGTGCTGGGCTTTGAATGGAGTTGGATTACTATGTAAACAGAAACCCATTCATTGTGGTCACTGAAACTGCAGTCTCAAGTGGTTTAATCCCTTATGTCAACAAGGCAGCAGTTTCCTGTAAACAAACATTGCCTCTGTAGGGAAGGGAAACTCCCTTTTTTTTTGATTGACAGAATCTGACTGCCACTGCTTGATCCTCCCCTTTTCACAGACATCCTCGAGCTGCTTTCTTTTGTCCTTGGCCATGCTTTTCTGATGGCCATTTTTAAACCCTTTGCAATTTACACAGTTCAAAACTCAAGAGTACATTTTTTTTTAATACAATGTGCTGTCTTAAAGTGTGCGAATTTTTCCATGAACTTCCTCGATTCCGGTGTTGTCCATGTGCTGCCCAGCTCAACGCAGCCTTTTGCGGTTCTGGGCATGCTTTAAAACATTGTCCAACCCAGAGACAATTTAAAATTACGCTCAGTCTCCGTCCACGATGTGGATTAATATCTCCAGTATCTTCGGGGCTGAGGGATTTTGCGAACCCCTACATGAGAAATGTATCTTATTGACCTCTTCTAACCTCTGACGTTTATAATGGTGCAGTGAGATAGGAAGCCGCAGAACAGAAGGCACTAGCTTGGATATCTGTCTCGCTTTGATTTGTTGTCCAAGCTAGCATAAAGGAAGATAAAAAAGGTATTCTTCCCAAGTGATGCAAACTGTCCGCTAAAATAGATTGCAAAGCATCAATGGGCATCTTGATGAGCTTGTGCAAAGCAATGCTCACCATCAATGCTTCAGTCATCAGACATAATGGCTGGCAATCACAAACAATTCTCATCTCCTAGCATGCTTTGATACCTGTTTGATAGGAAGTCCAAGAATGAAATGTACCTGGTTCTTCAAAAGGTGCATACCTTTGGTCAGCGCAGTTCAAAGTGGTACTGGGCCATCAGACCAGATGAAGCTCACTTCAAATTCATAGGATTACATGGGATATACAGCGCAGAAACTGGCTATTTGGCCCAACAAGTCTATGCCGGTATTTATGCTCCACTCGAGCCTCCTGCCGTCTTTCCTTATCTAACCCTATCAGCATAACCCTCTATTCCCTTCTCCCTCATAAGCTTATCTAACCACCCCTTAAATGCATCTATACTATTCGCTTCAATCACTCCATGTGGTAGCGAGTTCCACATTCTCGCCACTCTCTGGGTAAAGAAGTTTCTTCTGAATTCCCTATTTGATTTCTTGGTGACTATCTTACATTGATGGCCTCAGTGTTTTGCTCTTCCCCACAAGTGGCAACACTCTCTCTGTAAAACCTTTCATGATTTTAAAGACCTCTATTAGGCACCCCTCAGCCTTCTCTTGTCAAGAGAAAAGAGACCCATCCTGTTCATCCTTTCCTGATAGGTGTACCCTCGCATTTCTGGTATCATCCTTGTAAATCTTCTCTGTACCCTCACCAGTGCCTCTATATCCTGTTTATAATATAGTGACCAGAATTGCACATAGTATTCCAAGTGTGGTCTAACCAAGGTTCGATACAAGTTTAGCATAACTTCACTACTTTTCAATTCTATCCCTCTAGAAATAAAACCTAGTGCTTGGTTTGCTTTTTTTTTATGGCCTTGATAACCTGTGTCGATACTTTAGGTGATTTGTGTATTTGTACTCCTAGTACCCTTTGCTCCTTTACCCCATTTTGATTCTTATTTTCCAAGTAATATGTGACCTCCCTATTTTTCTTACCACAATGTAATACCTCACATTTATCTGTGTTGAATTTCATTTGCCAATTATATGCCCATTCTACAAGTTCATTAATGTCTTCTTGTAATTTGTTGCAGTCCTCCTCAGTATTGGCTATGCCCCCCAATTTGGTGTCGTCTGCAAATTTAGAAATTGTGTTTTTGATTCCAATGTCTAAATCGCTAATATAAATTGTGAACAACAGTGGTCCCAGCACCGATCCCTGTGGAACAGCACTTCCCACCTTCTGCCACTCTGAATAGCTACCCTTTACCCCTACTCTCTGCTTTCTGTCTTGAATGAAGTTGGCTATCCATTCTGTTACTTGTCCTCAGACTCTGTATTCCCTGACCTTATTCATTAGTCTATTATGTGGTACTTTAAAGAAGGCCTTTTGAAAATCTAGATAAATTACATCTACTGCATTACGCTTGTCTACTCTCTCTGTTACCTCTTCAAAAAATTCAATTAGGTTGGTCAAACAAGACTTATTTTTGAAATCCATTGTGACTATTTATTATTATATCTTTAATTTCTAGATGTTCTTCTATTTTCTCCTTTAGTAGGGATTCCATTATTTTTCCTACCACTGATGTTAAGCTGACTGGTCTACAGTTCCCTAGACATGTTCTATCTCCCTTCTTAAATTTAGGTATTACGTTAGCTATCCACCTCTGGCACTACACCTTTTTCTAATGAATTACTAAATATGTGTAGAAATGCCTCTGCTATTTCTTCCCCAGATGCTTTTAAACTGTGTGGATGTTTTATCCTCTTTGAGTTTCATTAGTTTATTTAGTATATCGCCTCGTTTTATTTTAAATGCAGTTAACTCATTACTAATCTTATCACCTGATGGCATCTCCACCTGTTCTATCTCCCTGGTAAATACTGAAGCAAAGTAATTATTTAACATCTCTGCCATCTCTCTATTGCTGCCAATGGTATTACCCTCAGCAGATTATTCCGCTCTTTATATTCGCTCCTCTCAGCAGATTCTCCCGCTCTATTCCAAACTATAGAATCAATGGTTTCTCCTAGGGAACTGCTGGCTGGAGCCCATTTTAAAAAACCCAAGGCATTGGTCCTGTTAAAAATATACAATAGATGGAAGTTCTTACGATCTAAAACATGATGACTCCTTCTATGCTTTATAGCAATGTCCTTGGGTTTTAAAAGTCATGGAACCAAAATTATAAAATGTTCTAGAGGATGAATTTCATCTATTTCATACCACATGAATTTATATGCTGTGCTTATTTTAATTTCACTGTGCGCAGCTACATCATAATGTATTGGAAGTTAGTAAAGACTCGTGTGGAGCATAAACGCCAGCATGGACTGGTTGGGCTGAATGGCCTGTTTCTGTGCCATATATCCTATGTAATCCTATGTAATATAAGAACATAAGAACATAAGAAATAAGAGCAGGAATAGGCCATACTGCCCCTCGAGCCTGCTCCGCCATTCAATAAGATCATGGCTGATCATTGACCTCAACTCTACTTTCCTGCCCGATCTCCATATCCCTTGATTCCCCTCGAGTCCAAAAATCTATCGATCTCAGCCTTGACTATACTCAAAGACTCAGCATTCACAGCCCTCTGGGGCAGAGAATTCTGAAGATTCACAACCCTCTGAGTGAAGTAATTCCTCCTCATCTCAGTCTTAAATAGCCTACCCCTTATCCTGAGACTATGCCCCCTAGTTCTAGACACTGCAGCCAGGGGAAACAACCTCTCAGCATCTACCCTGTCAATCTCCTTCAGAATCTTGTATGTTTCAATGAGGTCACCTCTCATTCTTCTAAACTCCAAAGAGTATAGGCCCATTCTACACAATCTCTCATCATAGGACAGCCCTCTCATCCCAGGAATCAATCTAGTGAACCTTCGTTGCATCGCCTCCAAGGCAAGTATATCCTTCCTTAGATAAGGAGACCAAAACTGTGCAGAGTACTCCAGGTGTGGTCTCACCAAGGCCCTGTACAATTGTAGCAAGACTTCCTTACTCTTATACTCCAACCGTTGTAATAAAGGCCAACATGCCATTTGCCTTCTTTATTGCTTGCTGTACCTGCATGCTAGCTTTCTGTGTTTCTTGCACGAGGACACCCAAATCTCTCTAAACACCAACATTTGAAAGGTACTCACCATTTCTCACCATTTAAAAAATATTCTGTTTTCTATTCTTCCTACCAAAGTGAATAACCTCACATTTCCCTATCTTATACTCCATCTGCCACCTTACTGCCCACTCAGTTAGTCTATCTATATCCCTTTGCAGACTCTTTGGGCTGGATTTTGCCAGGCCCGAGGAGGCAGAATGGAGGCGTGTGGGGTGTTAAAATTGCAGAAAGTGGCGGGCGGGCCCGAACCCACTGCCATCCCGCCTCCAAGCAATTTTCACAAATGTGTGGTTTCTGATCCCGTCTCCGTCCCACCTCCAAGAGGCGGGATAGGCCCTTAAGGCCCTTAACAACCACTAAATTGCCTCTATAATCCCATTTTGAGAGGCCTTTTCGATTTTAACACGTTTCCCACGTGATTCACGTCTCCTCTGCAACACGAAGGTGAAACCTGGCGGGAGCACAATTGGATTGCTGACTATCAGCTGCAGCTCCACAATTAAATAGGAGATTTGATCAGTCATCATTTGCAGGTGGCAGGACTATGTTGTCTCAGGTCTGGGGGAACTTTTAGCAGGCATAACCATAGCTGTGGAAGTTTGGAGCCTGACACCCATCTCTAGTGTGACCTCCTGGGAAACCCCTCTCGCAACCTTGACTGAGCGCTTCCTTAACTGAGGCATCTACCAGAAGCATGGGAATCATTTATTTCCTTTCCTCCTGGACATCAAATTCGGACGAAGACCAGCCGCGGCAGCAGCAGAACCATGAACAACAGCAGCACCAACAGCAGCAGCAACAACAGGAGCACCAAGCTGCTGCTCACCCACCTGAAGCTGCACAGGCCAGAAGACGCCAGCCCATGGAAGCCCAGAGATACCCCACGAACAGGGTCTACAGACAGAGGATCAGCTACCTCAACATGGGTGAACAGCAGTGCCAAAGGCGGCTCTGACTTTCGCTAGAGGTAGTGGGAGACATCTGCGCAATGGTGCAACAAGACCTGGAGCCAAGAGGAGCAGGTGGACACCCCTTACCAGTGGCCATCAAAGTCACCACCGCACTCAACTTTTTTGCCTCAGGCTCATTACAGGGATCAGCAGCAGACATCAGCGGCATCTCCCAGGTGGTCGCACACACTTGCATCATGCAGGTAACTGATGCCCTCTTTGCCATTGCGCACAATCACATCCATTTCTCCAAGGATCAAGCAAGTGTCACGGCGCGTGCGGTTGGATTAGCTAACCTGGCAGGCTTTCCAAGGGTGCAGGGCGTCGTTGACTGCACACATGTGGCCCTTAAGGCACCCCATCGTAATCCAGGTATTTTTGTCAACCACAAGGGCTTCCACTCCCTCAACGTGCAGCTGGTGTGTGACCACAAGAAGGAAATTTTGCATGTTTGTGCCAAGTACCCTGGCAGTTGCCACGACTCCTTCATACTGCACCAGTCTAGTGTGCCTCCACTCTTCAGTCTGCCAGACCAACTTAACGGATGGCTACTTGGAGACAAGGGCTATCCCCTGAAGACTTGGCTAATGACGCCGTTGAGGAGCCCATCCAACGAAGCTGAGGAGAGCTACAACTACAGCCACATTTCCACCAGATCCATAATCGAGCAAACCATCGGCATGCTGAAGATGCGCTTGAGATGCTTGGATAGATCAGGTGGAGCCCTGCAGTACTCAGCAGCCACGGTCTCCAGAATGGTCGTGGTTTGCTGTGCATTTCACAACATGGCACAGCATCGTGGCTTGCAGATTCCTGAGGACCAAGTGGCTCCTCACATATCCTCCTCAGATGAGGAGGAGAAGAAGGAGGAGAGTGAAAATGAAGATCTTGCAGAGGCCTATCAACCAGCGGCAGCAGTACGCGAGAACATTGCTGCCCGGGATGCAAGGAATGCACTCATCTTGGTCAGATTTGCTTAGCCTAGCCAATCAAGCACTTTTGCCTCACAGCTTCTTACCAGAGCATTGACAATGGCCAAGAACCAGCGGATTCCTAGCACTCTGGCCACCATACTGACAATTGCAAGTAATCCTAAGCCCTCAATGTGGAAGTCCCATTTACGAAATGACACACGACACAACTGCAACAGTTGCCATCAGAATTTTTATTTACAATAACCAACTGCTGGCATTTAAAAAATAAACACAACATTTCACCCAAGTGACTACCCTTGTGACTATTTGTGCAGTATCTTTCTCTTACACGTGCTCCTATGTGGTGCTTCCCCTGTGGCTTCAGCAGATGTGGAGGCCCCTTGATCACTTTCTTGCTGCTCCTGTCTCGACACCTTTAGCGGGCGTCCTCTGGAGTTGCGAACTTGTGAGTGCTCAGCCACAGTCTGCTGCTCCTGCAGCTGTGCAGGGGTTGAGACGCTGATCTCAGTTGGGTGGGGACTCTGGTGGGGCTCTGACCGAGGACTTGGCAGTGGCATGGAAGTGTGAGCGCTTGGAGAGGAGCCCCCTCTTTCTTGTTCTCTGCCACCAACATCCCTCTCATGGGTCAGGTACATCTCAACGCTTGCAAGTGGTTTGAGAGCACCTTGCTGCACATCAGGGGGGCCATGGGGACCCGTATCTGCACTGGCAGTCCTACTCAGAAGGACTTCCATGAAGGTCTGATTTCTCTGTTCAATAGCTGACCATTGCTCCTCCAGAGATGTCAGTCTATTCTGACCACCAACCATGTTTTCTACACTCAGGCGAGTTAGCTCCTCCATGGCCGAAGCCATCCTCTCGTCTACTGTAGCCATCCTTTCCACGGAGGTTGCCATCCTTTCTGTGGTGCTGCGTTTATGCGCCAATGACTCCACAAAGGCTCTGCTCATGTTCGCGATGGACTCCTCCATTCGCTCCACACTCGCAGCGACCCTGGAGACAAAACCTGCCAGAGACTCCTGGAGTTCCAGCACCGCTGTTCTTCTGGATGGACCCAGAGGCAGATCTTATGTTCATTAATAAATAGACATTCTTATTATGAACACAGCTAGCTTTTGCTAGTTACTTTATTGAGCACATGTGGACTAGGTACTGTATCTGTAGAGGCTTCCATCTTGACTGCTGCCTTGTGGGTAGCCTAGTGCCTTATGGGTAATGTAGTCTTAAACACATACAGCTGGGTAGTGTAGTCTTATACATACAGCTATATACAGCTCTACACAGCTCTACGGCTCCACCTAGTGTCCACTATAGAATGACATGTTATTGATCATTACATCCCCCTTTCATTGAGGTTTAACAAAATCAATATCAATCAACTTTCAAGAAAACAATAAAGATAATATCAGTAACACTTTTGTTAGTGCTCTATAAACATAAACATTTTCAAAACAGTCAACACATTTTCAAAGCTTTACATTGTACTCAAAGATTAAGTCTATCAGGCTTTTTTACTTCACGTGTGGATCTTCTCAACACGGGTAAGTCTGATGTGTCTTCATGAGATTGTTCTGGCGGTGAATGACAAGATGCAGTTGCGGCATTGTCATCAATCTGCTCTTGTATAGATCGAGGTCTCCTTGCGATCTTTGCTTGGAGAGGGTTTCAGTGTTTCCTTCACTCTTCATGCCATAACTCTCAATGTAGTCAATGCACTCTCGAAAAACTGCTGGCAGCTGGATCCCATCATACAGCATAGTCCTCTCAGCAGCCTCGGCTAATGGAACACCAAAGATTGGCCTGAGGGAAGAAGGAGTATCCACCGGAACTGCTTCCTGCTCTGGTGCAGGCTTCTTCTTTTTCTTTTTCTCTTTCCACTGCTTAACAACATCTGCTGCGGTTATATCTTTGGACTTTTTCTCCTTGTGTTTTTCCTCTTTGTGCTTTTCTTCCTTTGGCTTCTCTTTGACCTTAAAGTCTTTTTCTTCCTTCTTGGAGGAACTAGGCTGTTTGAAGACATGGATACCCTTTGGCCTTTTCATCCTTGATGGGCTCTCTGCTTCATCACCTGAGTCATCTGGTCTGCTTATGGCACAGTTTATACGGTAGACTCTCTTGACCAGTTCTAAGTCTTCACAAGCTTTGTCACCTAGTATCGAATCAAGTCTTTCAGCCACAACAGAAAACATGAGATGATGCACTTTGTCTTTGACTGTCACTTTAAGTCTGCATACACCTAAGCTATCTATTTTCTGTCCATTATAGCATTATAGCTCTCCAGTAGTACTGACTTTTTCTGTATTTTGGGCTTTTCTTTCATATTTTTTATGTCACTCATGCTGATTAAGTTTGCTTTTGCCCCAGTGTCTAGTTTCAAGGTAACTAATGCTCCATTTACCTGCAGTGGGATCATCTATTTGTCCTCTTTTACTGCATTAACTTTATGTTCAGCATTGTCCATTTCTGAGGGCTGCACATTTTCTGTATCTTTTTTGATATCGTCACATGACACCATTCCTACAAAAAATGTCTCACTTAAATCAGTGTCCTCAATCACATTAACTTGTTGCCCTTTCGTCGTTTTTACTTTTGAAAAGCATTGTTTGGCAAAGTGATTCTTTCCATTACACTTTGTGCACATTTTTCCAAACGCTGGGCATTGTCTTAACTGGTGTTTGTAACCAAAGCGTTTACAATTTAAAATTTCATCCTCCGATTGCTTTTCATTTCTGTTCTGCCCACGTTTCTTCCCCTTGTAGGATACAGCACCGACAGCAGCATTATCACTCATTACAATCGCATCATTATTGATTTCACTGAAAGTCTTCGCGTGCTTTCGAGCTAGCTCGCTGGCTTGGCATATTTTCACCGCATTTTCCAAATTTAGTTCGGTTTCTCTCAACAGACGTTCCCTGACTTTTTTATCATGAATACCAAACACAATCTGGTCATGAGTCATGGATGATTTCAGCTCAGAGAAATTATATGTCTGTGCTTTCAGTTTCAGATCAGTTATAAAGCTATCAAAAGTCTCATTTTGTTGCTGTGTCCGAG
Source organism: Somniosus microcephalus (assembly GCF_052327205.1). Taxonomy (NCBI): domain Eukaryota; kingdom Metazoa; phylum Chordata; class Chondrichthyes; order Squaliformes; family Somniosidae; genus Somniosus; species Somniosus microcephalus. The sequence goes on from NC_140999.1 coordinate 112,300,488, forward strand.
AACGGAAGATGTATCTTTCATACGTCTCATTCTTTTTGGGAGAGCAATGTGCATCAAATTTTTTTAGCACACCTTCTAATTTTTCTCTGTTCTCTTCTGGATTAAATACAAATGTATTAAATACCTCTATCGCCTGTGGGCCTGCAACCGTAAGCAGCAACGCTATCTTCCTTGCGTCTGGCTTCGTACCGAATCCGATGGCTGCAATGTAGAGTTCGAATTGTTGTTTAAGAGTCTGCCAATTGTAGTCGATGTTTCCTGTGAGTTTCAAACGCTCTGGTGGCTTCAAATTCTCCATGTCGCTTTTCACAATTTTCAGCAGATCTTCACCATCCTGGTACCATCTTATGTTCATTAATAAATAGACATTCTTATTATGAACACAGCTAGCTTTTGCTAGCTGCTTTATTGAGCACATGTGGACTAGGTACTGTATCTGTAGAGGCTTCCATCTTGACTGCTGCCTTGTGGGTAGCCTAGTGCCTCATGTGTAATGTAGTCTTAAACACATACAGCTGGGTAGTGTAGTCTTATACATACAGCTATATACAGCTCTACACAGCTCTACGGCTCCACCTAGTGTCCACTATAGAATGACATGTTATTGATCATTACAGCAGGGGGTCGACATGCAGCTGAGCCAAGCTGGGAGAGTCCTGCGCCCTCTGACTAGGACTCTCCACTGCTGTCCCTGTCTCCACAATCTGCTGATGCTCACTTGTGAGCTGTGATACACCAGGTGACAACACTACTCTATCTCACGATGGCCCCACCGAGGTGTGAGTGTCTGCGCTGGTGCTGAGTTGGCTGAATTCTGCTGACGCTGTGCCCTCAGAGGTTGTAGCTTCCTCTGAGGAGTCTAGAGGCTCAGGCTGTTCCTCCTGGCTAGTGGGGACGGGTGCTTGCGATGGTCCTGTGGGGGAGTAAAGGAAAGAGTCAGAGATGTGAGGCCAAGGTTACATGCACATTGCATATTGCAGATGATCATAAGTCCATCTGTTAGAGCTTCAGAATCATTATCAGCGACTCATGCAATGTCAATGAGAGAGATGAAAAACTATTCTGTCACCAGCTTGCTGTGATGCACCTGTCTGTCCGCCCCCCACTTGCGCATCGTCCTCAATCCCACGATCTCCAGGACCGCCTTCGCCCAAGGGGTGAGGTGGGCTACTGAGGGGTGGCCCTCCTCCCATCCTCGCTCTTTCCCTCTTATTATGAGCTCTCTTTTCCTGCAATGAGGGAGACAAGTGGAGTTTGAGTGAGAATGAAGGAGTGAGTGTAGAGAATCCATAGCATAGATGCTTAGAAGGAGACAAAGATGGAGTGTGTTGGCAAGACCAAGGGCCCTGCCTATGTTTTGTAAGTTGTTTTCATAGCATCACAGTGATAGGAAGTGTGAGGGCTGCATAGTCGAATAGTTAGGTGAATGTGACCATATAGAGAGAGGGAATGGGTAAGGGTGCAGGGATGTCAGTGTCAAGTGGGATATGGAGGAAAAGGTTGCTAAAGCTGAGTGCTGGTGAGGAGAGGCAATGGGGATCATATTGAGGGTGATGGGAAAGTCATACTCACTTTTCCAGTGCGCAGAAGGTCATGAAACCTCTTCCTGCACTGAAGCCAGGTTCTGCGGATCATCGACAACAAGTTGACCTCCTGGGCCACCTGGATCTACACAGCCTTCATCTGCTGGGGAGGCTTCTTCCTCCTTGAAGGAGGGAAGAGCACCTCCTTACTAGCTCTTGCTCTCTCCACCAAAGCTTGCAGGGCGACGTCATCAAATCTGGGAGCAGACTTAGGTCTCCCTCTGCTCATTCTGCCTCCATGTCCCTCTCACTGCAAAGGCCAAAATGTTGGCAGTCTGCAGAAGAAGCAAGGCTTCTTGCAGACCTTAAATGCATCTCCAATGATGACGTCATCGAAGGCGAGTTTCAGACTGAAAAAACTAATTGGGCCATGGGTTCCCACACGCTAGAACTCAATTGCCCAATTATGTGAAAATCGCATCAATCTCCCTCATCGATTTGGAATCGGGTGGGTAACACTAAAAGCGGATGACACGACCCCAGCCCGCCCTGACAAAATCCAGCCCATAGTGTTCTCCTCACAGCTTACTATCCCACCTAGCTTTGTATCATTAGCAAACTTGGATACATTACTCTCGGTCCCTTCATCTAGATCATTAATATAGATTGTAAATAGCTGAGGCCCCAAAACTGATCCTTGCGGCACCCCACTAGTTACAGCCTGTCAACCTGAAAAAGATCAGTTTATACCTACTTTCTGTTTTCTGTCCGTTAACCAATCCTCTATTACCCCCAATCCCATGTGCTTTAATTTTGCACACTACCCTCTTATGTGGGACTTTATCAAAGGCCTTCTGAAAATCCAAATACACGACATCCACTGGTTCTCCCTTATCTATTCTACCAGTTACACCCTCAAAAAACTCCAGTAGGTTTGTCAAACACAATTTTCCTTTCATAAATCCATGTTGACTTTGTCTAATCCCATTGATATTTTCTAAGTGTCCTATTATCACATCCTTTATAATAGATTCTAGCATTTTCCCTACTACTGATGTTAGGCTAACCGGTCTGTAGTTCCTGGTTTTCTCTCTCCCTCCTTTTATAAAAAGTGGGGTTACATTTGCCACCCTCCAATCTGCAGGAACTGTTCCATAATCTATAGAATTTTGGAAGATGACAACCAATGCATCCACTATTTCCATGGCTACCTCTTTTAGTACTCTGGGATTTATCGGCTTTCAGTCCCATTAATTTCCCCAGCACTATTTTTTTGCTAATACTAATTTCCTTTAATTCCTCCTTCTCACTAGACCCTTGGTTCGCTAACATTTCTGGGAAGTTATTTGTCTCCTCTTCCGTGAAGACAGAACCAAAGTATTTGTTTAATTACCCTGCCATTTCCTTGTTCCCCATTATAAATTCTCCTGTTTCTGACTGTAAGGACATAAAATCATAGAATTTAACAGCATTGAGGCCATTTGGCCTTTTGTGCTTGTGCTGGCTCTCTAAAAGAGCTAGCTGCTTCATCGGTTTCCCTATACTCTTAAGTTTTTCTTCTTCAAATATTCATCCACCTCCTGTTAGCTGTGTCTCAGCAGGTAGCACACTCGCCTCTGAGTCAGAAGGTTGAGTTCAAGTCCCACTTCAGGGACTTGAGCACACAAATCTAGGCTGACACTCCAGTGCAGGGCTGAGGGAGTGCTGCACTGTCGACGCTGCCATCTTTCAGGTGAGATGTTAAACCGAGGCTCCATCTGCTCTCTCAGGTGGACGTAAAAGTTCCCATGGCAATATTTCGAAGAAGAGCAGGGGAGTTATCCCCGGTGTCCTGGCCAATATTTATCCCTCAATCAACATCACCAAAGCAGATTATCTGGTCATTATCACATAGCTATTTGTGGGAGCTTGCTGTGCACAAATTGGCTGCTGTGTTTCCCACATTACAACAGTGACTACACTTCAAAAGTACTTCATTGGTTGTAAAGCACTTTGAGACATCCAGTGGTCGTGCAAGGCAAGTATTTCTTTTTCTTTCTTACCCCTTTAAAAGCTATTGTGGGTTCTGCTTCTGGTTATGGCAGGGGATTCCACATCCTAACAACCAACAGGGTAAAAAAAAATCTCCTCTATCCTCTCCCTTGGTTCTTTTGGCAGCTGGTGAAGGGACACTCCCAGGTGAAGGCTGGAAATGCAAAGTGCACCCTGCTGTGTAATGGGCATTTGTGGTAAGCTGTGGAAGTCATTTAAGAGAGTGTGAGTGGGAGGCAATTGTAAAGACCATGCACACATAGTACTCTGTGTTAATGGGAGGTTATGGTCACTGAGTTTCTCTCTGCGCTGTTTCTATCTCTGTAGTGCTGTGGAGACAGCACTGATGCTAGTCGAACCTCTCATTCTTCCTGCCCAATTTTTCTTGTGATCCTGCAGTGCTCATGCCCAAAGAGGATCTCCCCCCTCCTCCTCTGCCCCACTTCCTCCAAGAGAAATTCAATGGTCTCATCTGAGTGGGCCACACTCTAGTCTCTTGTATTCTTTATGTTGCTCTGAAGAAGCTTGCTGATATTGACATCTGTAAATCGTCAGGCCTGGCACTTTAAGCTGCTCGGGTATTTAAATCCTGCAGCAGCACCTGATCGCCCATCTACCAGTGACTGAGCTGAAAATCATAGGCCTTTTCAATGCTGGGAGCTTGCCCATGTTATGATAATGAGGCTGACCCTGGACAAACATGCAGGGTCAGAGCATCAAGCAGTGAGTGGGCTCTGTTCCCACACTGCCCCACTCCTGGTTGAACATATGCCCAGTCAAAAATCTAGGCTAGTGTGTCACCAAGGCACAGTTAGTAACACACTTGTCCCTGAGTCAGGAGGTGGTGGGTTCAAGCCTTACTCAAGGAATTAAGCACATAACCTAGGCTGACACTTGACGTGCCTCAATAACTTCAAGACTCGAAGTTAGCAGAATAAAACAAGGCTTTTATTAGCAAAGAAAAGATGCCGGTGGCTGCACCTAGCTTCACCTGGCGTGCTGCTGTTCTACTGCAGGACAAGCCTGGACTTGTCTTAAGTAGGGCCAGGTATGGGCGGAGCCAACACACAAAGGGGGCGGTGCCCTATACACAATACAAGGTGCAAACACCGGAGCAGGCAATACAATATATACAGTTAACTACAGAGCCTGATGAATGACATATTTCATCACATTCACCCCTTCTACAGATTTAGTCTGTCCGGGGGTGTGATAGTCCTCTGTGACCGACGTAACGGTTGGGGTGCCGCAGGTGCCGGCTGGGTGTCCCGGGTGGTCTCCTGGGTCTCTGCCGGGGGCGCCACCGGGGTTGTTGACGTAGTAGGTGGTGGGGGAGTAGGTGGTGGGTGTACCGTTGGCTGGTGTTCTTCCGGGGGTGATGAATAATTAGTGGGTGGAGTGGGTGGGTAACAGTTGTTGTGGTTGTTGTTGTTGTTGTTGTAGTCATTGTCGTTGTTGCTGTTGTTACCGGCTGGGGCGAGGTCTTTTATGGACACAGTGTCCTCCCATCCGTCGGCGTGCCGGACATACGCATATTGTGGGTTGGCGTGGAGCAGGTGCACTGGCTCCACGAGGGGGTCCGTCTTGTGGCCCCTCACATGCTTCCGCAGGAGTACCGGACCTGGGGTGGAGAGCCATGACGGTATGGATACGCCTGAGGTGGATTTCCGGGGAAACACAAACATTAGCTCATGAGGCGTGGCATTAGTGGCGGTACACAATAGTGACCGTCTTGAGTGGAGCACATCTGGGAGGACTTCCTGCCAGCGGGAGATAGGGAGGCCCTTGGTCCTTAGAGTTAGGGTGACTGCCCTCCATACTGTCCCGTTCTCTCGCTCCACCTGACCGTTACCCCGGGGGTTGTAGCTGGTGGTACGGCTCGTGGCAATCCCCTTGGACAGCATGTACTGGCGTAGCTCTTCACTCATGAAGGACGCCCCCCTATCCGTGTGGATATAGCTTGGCATACCGAACAGGCAGAACAGGCTGTTGAGGCATTTAATGACCGTGGCGCTGGTCATGTCTGGGCAGGGGAAGGCGAATGGGAAACGGGAGTATTCGTCCACAATGTTCAGGAAGTAAACATTGCGGTCGACGGACGGGAGGGGGCCCTTGAAATCTAAGCTAAGCCGCTCAAAGGGCCGTGTAGCTTTGATTAGGTGGGCTCTATCAGGGCGGTAGAACTGAGGCTTGCACTCAGCGCAAGTGCGGCAGTTCCTGGTCAGAGACCGAACTTCCTCAATCGAGTAGGGTAAGTTGCAGGACTTTATGAAGTGGAACAGCCGTGTGACCCCTGGGTGGCAGAGGTCGTTGTGGAGGGTCTGTAGCCGATCCCCGGTGTAAGATTCGAAATTTTCAGCAATAATCACGCAAGAAAACAGGATAAAATAAGACAGTTTATTGACCAAAGTAAGCTTGCACAGAAAAAACCTTTGATAAAAGGGCATACAAAATGGCCGCCGGGCCTCGTGATCAGTTTCTGGACCATTTGATTTCTGTTACTGCAAGCCAGACAGGCTTGTGGATTGAAAACAGTAAGCCCGCGAAAGCTAGTATCGGGAAACCGAAACTCAGGGAAACAGCATACATATTCAATGGATTCTAAGTACAGGACGGTTTCAGGCAAACAGGATGGGGCCCATCAAGATATGGGCGGACAATGCATGAACACTTATACCCATTTAATGTACAAAGGAGAAACCGTTTAACAGCCATCAAGGGAAATCTCCAGACCGATCAATATGCGAACCGAGTCACGGTGACAATGTAAAAGACATTAAAAGACATTATCGGCCAGGAAGGCCAGTTAAGTTATCACCGGCTCCCGTTACAAGACAAAGCGCCCCTGCAGAGATTTCTGCCCACCAAAATTAATACAAAGACAGGACTATGATTTGGCGGGAGATAAGACTGTCCCAAAAGGGTATAACTATGGATTGAAAGTCCATCAAAGTTACGGTTACACAGATCCAGGATCAAGTTCACGTTTCACTTCTTCGGAATTCGACCAAGACGTTTCTTCTTTTCGAGGACGCTTCGGATGGACTTTTCAGTGCAAGGCAGCACTTCGATTTCGGGACACGATCGGTGTTCAGCCAGACAAGGCTCGGCCACGACGGGAAGACGACGAGGGTGGCCCGGGTGCTGTTGTCGGGAGATCATCGATGACCCAGGCCGAAGGAGAAGACACCCTCGGGAAAAACCGACGATCCAGGTCGGATAAAAAGGACATTCCGAGCCTAGCCAGGCAAGGCCTCGACACGTGCATCCATTTCTTCAATATCACATTGGTGGCAGGGACTGCTCCATGAACCCAAATCCACAATAGTGGATCTCAACCTTGATGAGCGCTCATCGAGGCTGTGTCTACCCCGCCGCCTCGAGAGAGAGAGAGTATCGACTGCGCCAGAAGTTTCCAGATCCACGTGACGACGGAAAGCTGTGCTAAAAGATTGCGAACCCCTTTTTGCGATTCTGATAGTGGTGAGCATGATCCCGAGTTCCTCAAATCGAAACTTAGTTTAGGTATTTAGGGGAGGGAGTAAGGTTAAATCGTAATGTGTTTCCCCTTTTACGACGTGCCATGTGTTCCCCATTTCCATAGAGTCAAGTTCATAAATTTGTGCATGATTGTAGTTACTTTAATCTGTGCCTATGACATGTGTTTTGTAATGCTTCAAACTGTTTAAAAATAAAACCATCCATTTCGTGCTATTCAACCTGGTCTATTGAGTCCTTTCTCTGCACTACAGTTCTCTGCATCTAAGTCCAAGGTCTAGAACCGTAGGGGAGGGTGGGTCGAACCACTCAAGGGTAATTATTGCACAAAGCCTGGCAGGAGACCAGAACGAGCAAGAGAAACCCCCTACAGAAATGGCGACTGCGGCAGGACCTTGGCAGCAGGAAAGTAGTGTGTTAGATCAAGGTCTGAATAAACGAAATGTGATGGATGAAAGAATAGCGGATTATGTTTTTGGAAAAGTCAACCTCACAAAACAATGGATATCTGACCTATTAAGGGATAGGCACCCGCTAGACGCAGCCATCAAGTGGACAGAGGGTAAAGAGCATAAGAAATCTGTAGAAAAGGCGGTCTGGCTGATGTGCTACAAGAAGCAAGTCCAGCTTTTGGACCAAGTCGTTGCAGCACAAACAGCCCAGATCAAAGGGTTGCTTACAGACGTAGAGGAAAAGGTTGCGGGAGGTCAAAAACTGATTGAATCGCTTAACGCGCTGAATCAGGAACGCCACTCCACAACTCGCTGCCACGAAACCCGGGTAGAGTATTTAAAATGTCAGGTCATTGAAGCCAAGGCCTCTGAAGGTAGAATGAGAGAGAGGTGTTTCCGTCTAGCTAAGCAAATAGAGACCCAAGAGGAAAAACTTCTGGGAGCCAGGGCAGCATATAAGATGGCCATGGAGGATAGATCTGAGAGCACCGACCACAGCGCTTGCCGCCGGGAGCAAGAGGACCTGAGAACGGCCCTAGCCAAGGCCAACGGGTTGGTGTGTCTCATAAACCCACCAGCGAGCCAGCTATTGCTAGCCAAGGAATCCAAAAGACCGATTCCACAAGAGATAGTTCAGGAACCAACCCCCGAACCCTCTGCGCCTCCTGCTTATGATGAGTCTTGGACTCCGGGGAAGGAAACGGAGACGGTAGATGAAGAGATTCTTGAGGTAGAGCAACACCAGATAGTAGAGTCGGGGCCGGCGCCGATGTGTCCAACTCGACACCGGAGGCTCGGTCCGAATGAAGACAATGGCGAGGACGGACCCCTTGTGAATCAGATCATAATGCCCCACAGCGCACAACAGCTGAGGGCAATGATAAGTCACATCCCAAAACTCTCCGAGTCAGGGGATCCCTCCGTCCATTTTAGGGACGTGGAGCAGACCGCAGCAGTTAATGACGGCGACGGGGCTGAACAGTCTAAGATGCTGCTGTTCTCCCTGGACAGCTCGCTCCTCCAGTGTCTCCCTGACGAGAGCAAGAGAGGGCACAGGGAATATGAGTTGTTACGGGACGAGATCCTGGAGATTATAGGAGAGGGTGACGGAACTCCGTTCCTCCGTTTAGAAAAGACAGTGCAGCTAGAGGGAGAACCCCCACGGGTTTTCACCGGAAGGTTGTGGCCCGTGTATCGGCGCAGCTGCCCGGGAGGACCGGAACGGAACGCCCTAAATGATGAGCAAAGGGCTCATTGGCTCCGGTGCCTGGTAGCAGGTTGCTTGCCAATAGTGAGGGAGCAGGCCAAAGCATGGTTTGACCCCACTAACGCCCGCTCCACGGAGGAACTAGTACTTGATCAGCTCACGATCAGTTACAGGAACAACAAGGGTAGGAAAATGCCTGTTTTAAAAGGAAAGGTACATGAGGCAAGGCCCGCAGCTTCTGCTAAAAAGGAATGGCATCAGGAAGGGAATCGCCCTCCCCAAGCCAACAGCAGTTGTTACGGGTGTGGGAAGGAGGGTCATTGGCGCAAGGACTGTAGAAATCCATGGAAGGATAAGAGAGAGAGAATGTTCGCCGCAGCCCAAGCCCGAGCCCAAGCCCAGACCGTTGCCCCAGCACCAGTCCAAGCCCAAGCCCAGACCGCTGCCCCAGCACCAGCCCAGAACCCAACCGTAGCCCCTGCCCCAACAACAGGAGGTGGTGCGGTTGTGGATCCCGCTACGATTGAGTCAATCTTGGAGACTATGCGGTCTCTGATGACCTCGCAGGGGAAGGTAGCGGTCGCCAACAGCCCTATCGCTCCCGAGACCCCAACCGAAGCACCTAAATGACTGACGCCTGCGCAGCCCGTCTACTTGTGTCCGCTCCGCTATGACGCCTGGAGAAGACCTGTGGTGGAAATGGAGGTGGAAAGGGAAAAGGGTAGTTACCTGTTGGATACGGGAGCTTCGTGTACCGTGATCCACACAGCTAGACCTTTTGCCTCACCTCTGTCCACCCAGGCTCCATTCTTAGTAGCGGGTTTCACAGGCAGAGAACAGGCTGGCGCGTACTCCATCCCGCTCTCCATTCATTTGGGAGCACTCCACACCACATGGACGTGTATCCTATTGAAGTGGAGTGAGGGGGGTGGAAAAGGCATCCTCGGGGCTGATTTCTTGGTGGAACACGGGATCCTCGTGGACCTGAGAAATCACTGTCTCTGGGGAGCCGAGAGCGGTTTTGGTAAGGTAGTCGTAATCCCAGGGAGGGAAGAAAAGGGGGCCCTGTGCATCATGAAGCCGTCAGGAGGTTACGATCTCGAGCTCATGGTAGCGAACGTCCCAACGGACTTGCAGGCGTGTGTGTCGGAAAATCTGACCGCGTTTGCCACCCACAAGCACGACTGTGGGAGAGTCACTGGGTTTGAAGTCAGCGTAGACGGGGACCCCATGATCCGACCCCAAAAGCAGTATAATTTCCCCAAGGAGGCAGAACCCGACATGGAGACCGCAATATCTTCATTGGTGCAGCAGGGTGTATTGAGACCAATAGCCACTCACGTGAACTCCCCCTTATGGCCGGTAAAGAAGCCGGACAATTCGTGGAGAGCCACGGTGGACTACAGAGTCCTCAATAGTAACATCCCAGCCTGCGTGCCCATGGTAGCAGCAGTTGCAGACCTAATAGGGAGTATTCCAGCATCGGCGACCACGTTCACGGTGCTGGACATCTCGAACGGTTTCTGGTCCATTCCGCTGCGGCGGGAGGATCAGTACAAGTTTGCCTTTACTTTCAAAGGGCAACAGTACACTTGGAACTGCTTGCCACAGGGTTTTCACAACAGCCCCAGCATTTTCCATCAATGCATGGCGGGGAGTTTAAAAGAGTTTAGCCAGCCCAACCAGATAGTACAGTATGTGGACGACCTACTCCTGTTCACGGACACAAGGGAGGAGCACGTCCCACTATTAGCTGAATTATTGGAACTGTTAGAAAGGAAGGGTTTCAAAGCAAACCCAAAGAAAGCACAGATCGGCCAGCAGGAAGTCAAATTCCTGGGTCTGGCCATCTGCGCTGGAGAAAGAGCCATAGATAAGGCCAGAAGGGAATCAGTACAAGATCTGCCGATCCCCAATACAGTAACGGGTGTAAGGTCCTTTTTGGGATTGACCGGGTACTGCAGAGATTTCATCGAGGACTATGCTGCCACAGCAGCCCTGCTACTCCGACTCTTACACAAGGGAGTCGAGTGGTCTTGGGATGAGGGGTGCCAGGCAGCATTCGAGAAGTTGAAAAGAGATCTGCAGACCGCGCCAGCCCTAGGGGCCATAGATGGGGGAGAGGAGTTCTTCCTGGAGGTAGCCACTAGTGGGGACAGCCTGAGCGCCGTGTTGCTCCAGGAGCGGCACGGCAAGCTGAGACCGGTAGTTTATTCCTCCAGGGTGCTCACGGATGTAGAGAGGAGTTTCTCCAGTTGCGAACGGCATCTCCTGGCCACGCATTGGGCTGTGAACAGACCAGTGATCTTCACAGGAACCTCTCCCATCACGCTCCTCACCCATCACACCCCCACAAAGATGCTTCTGGATGGAAGGATTAAGGATGGGACCGTAAGCAGCGCTCGGATTGCGCGCTGGACCCTCCTCCTTTCCCAGATGGATCTCAAAATTAAAGGCCTCTGCGAGCCAAAGCTCGCAGCCAACATGGTATATCCCGGAACAGCCCATCGGTGTTCCGTAGAAGGGGTATGGGAGGTCAACATAGGTTTACGGGCCGGGATACACCCCACAGGCCGCGAAATCTACGTAGACGGTTCTAGCACTGTATCTGCTGGCGAACGACTCACAGGGTGTGGAGTTTATGACCCTGCGGCAAACATTGCCCTGGCAATTAAGCTCCCCAGCACTATGAGCGCACAGCAGGCTGAACTGTCCGCGGTGGCGTACGTGGTTACCCACCCCGAGATTTTCCCAAGCCCACACACGATTTGCTCAGACAGCATGTTCACATGCAATTCGTGTACGGAGTACCTCGCCATCTGGTCCCGCCACGGATATACCTCCGCGGACGGGCGGCCTTTAACAGTTAAGCCCTTGCTGGAAAAGATCCTGGCAGCTGTGGGAGAGGAAGGGGAGGTGTTCATCCATAAGGTGAAGGCTCATTCCACCACAGAACCCCGCAGTCAGGGCAACCAGCAGGCGGATGCGCTAGCCAGGGAGGGTGCCCGCAACGGCATTCTCTGGGACCCCTATGGACCCGAACCCGTGGCGGCGATCCAAGGCAGGGAGGGAATTCCAGGGAACACAGGGGTGACACCGCCCCCAGACCTAAAGACCGTCCAAACCCTGGATCCCGCCCTAAAAACAGTCCTAAAAGCCATCACAGAAGGCAAGCAGGTAGAGGGTCCGTACAGTACGGCAGCCCTCTCAGTCAAAGAAGGCATGCTGTTCCGAGAGGAGCAGTGGGTTGTGCCGCAGCAGCACCGGAGGGAATTCCTGCAACTGGCCCACGAGGGTCCAGGGGCGGGACACCCCGGGCCTGAGGTTACCTGGCAGCGGGTAGAGCAGGCGGGATGGTGGCCGGGACTTCGGGACGATGTCCGCGAATTCTGCACAAGCTGTCTTGTGTGCGCTGCAAACAACCCAGACCCCCACAAAAGGAAGGTGCCCATGGGGCACATCAGGAGGGTAGAGGGACCATGGCAGTCGATTCAGGTCGACTACATAGGGCCCCTGCCCGCCGCCCAGGGAGGATATAAGTACTGCCTTGTCCTGGTAGATGTGTTCACCAAATGGGTAGAAGCTTTCCCGTGCAGAACAGCTACGGCACTGGGCACTGCTAAGATCTTGATTCGGGAAGTGTTCTCACGGTGGGGACTCCCCCGTTTTGTAGAGTCCGACCAAGGGAGTCAGTTCACCGGTCAAGTAATGCAGAACGCCCTCATGCTCTTGGGCATTGAGGGGAAGTGGCACGTAGCATACAATCCCCAGTCATCCGGGATTGTTGAACGCATGAATCGGACCCTCAAGGAAAAGCTGAGGAAAGAGACAATGGGCTCGCCCCAGAAATGGGCGAAGGTCCTGCCTTTAGTCCTCATGGGGATCCGAGCCAGCCAGTCCAAAAGTACGGGGTATTCCCCGCACGAATTAATGACTGGAAGGATCATGCGAACACCCACCCATGTACTAGCCCCGGTGCTCACTGAGGGCCAGCTCCGAGAGGTGAAGCGAGACAAATTCGTCCAAACCCTTTTGGAGTGCCTGAAACAGATTTATGGGCAGGCGGCTGGGAACATGGGAAGACAGCACCAGGGAAATCGACTGTTACTGGAACCTCGTAAGCAACAAGAGTGGGTAGTCGGAGGCCAGGTCATGGTCCGAAACTACGCCAGGGTAGGGAGTTTTGAACCATTGTACATGGGGCCTTACAGCATTGTAGACAAGGCCAGCCCCATGGTTTATGCAGTGAAGGTGCCCCGACGTACCAAATGGTTTCACATTAACCAGTGTAAACTGTTTAAATCGGGTGCACAAGGGCCAACAAAAGGGATCAGGTCTGAGAACAAAAATCCTCAGCCTGTAACAGAGTCACAGACCACACAGGCTGGAACAGTAGCCTGCGTGAAGGGAGGGGCCACCCCATCGGAGTGGGAGGTCTCCCCTCTAATTTGGGATTCGGACGAGGAAGAGCCCGAACAGCTCAACCTCGCCTTAGACCCAATCACGGAGGAGGAAGAGGCAGAGGACGACGATCCCGCCCTCGACTCAAGCTTGGGGGAGGTAGGGAATGGGGGCGGAGACTCACTACCTGTAGGGACAGGTGAGGTGGAGTCGGAAGCCACAAATCCCGGCCCCGGGGGGGCGGAGCCTGAGGGAGGGGAGCTGGAGCCGGCAGCTGTGGTGGAACCACAGGCTGTGACGGTGACAGTCCCAACCCCCGGTCCATCAGCCCCGGGAGCCTCACCCAAAGCAGCCCCTCGTAGGTCGCCTCGAGCGCCCCAGCCCAGAAAGTTTTGGCCAGATTCTCCCCATCCTTCCCAACCTCGGTTTAGAGCAGCCCCAGAAAGGCATGGTTCCCGTTCAACAGCGACAGGCTGCGGGGGATCAAAGCCGAAGGTCAGTGCAGCCCCACCACAGGGTGCGGCACGCTGCAGCCCTCACAGGAATTCAGTAGGCCACCCGGCGGAGGGCGGCGCTGTACATAAGTTAAGTTAGGTAATTATGATGATAGTTTAAGGAATATAAAGTTTACAGTGTTAAGAAATGTTAAGAGTACAATTTTGAAGTCTGCCCGGTATGTGTGCTTGTTTGGAAGCGGGGTCTAGGAACCCGCGCGTCCATTTAATTAGGCCAGCACCTATTGGGAGCCTGGCCACATCATTTTATTGGTTACAGAAACCTGGGGTATGATGAAAAAGATTCTCATCGTGTTCGTGGCGATCGGGTGCGGGTGGGCCTACCGAGGCCGCACCAAGGACGTCATCATCTTCGGGTGTTCCGGGGACACGGCCCCCATCGCAACGGATGGGACAGGGGAGTGAGAGGTTGAGGAAACCGCCACCTACTTCCACCAGGGGAGATGGCCAGGTTGGCTGGGGACGAATTCTACGGAATACTCCAGCAATTTCGGTTTTGCCTACCAAGAGACTTCGTTAACGTGCCCTCAGGTGAGGATCCTTGCACCCAGAGTCAGCGTTACCGTGGGAAAGAGGATCTATCTGGTGTGTAATGGGAACGTACCACTAAGGCGATGGTGGTGGCTGCGAAAGCTGGGAAAGGACATGAAGAACTCTACGGTCGAGTGGGAGCGACTGGGTAATAATACCCATCGGACTATTACGGGGACTCACGGACAATTACGTGTGTGTTGGGACAAATGGTGGGAACCAGATGAAGGCATATATGTCTGTATGTGGGGTTCAAAACGCGTTTGCCCCAAGGGCGTATCCATCTTCTTCCAGAGGCAGTGGCAGGATGAAGGAAAGGGGATGAGATGGGATGTCAGCACTCGAGCGTGCAGAGCCCCATACTCCCCTATTCCGGTAAACGCCACTGAACTCATCACCCGCCCACGCAAGCCCCTGCCCACGCTTCCGGTAGCACTAGCCCAGAAAGAAGGGTGCCCAACCACCACCAAGGGACCCGGGAACGGTTTAGTATTGGTACCCACCGGTCAGGTGCTGTACCAAGGGGTACACTACGCGGTGGCCTCAGTGATTTTAAACCTCACTGAGGTACGATTGCCGGAGTGGTGTCCCAAAGAAACGGAACAATTATACCAGGTCCTGTTAACCCGAATGTTTAGACAGTTTTACGAGTTTGACTTTGCCGACATCGACAAAGACAAATTATACACCACACCACCAGAAGTTTTGGATCGAGTCGGGAGGCAAAGAAGGGGTACAGTAAATGACATATTCACTGCTTTTAATACCGGGACATCTGTCGTCAACGCTCTAGATAACGTGGAGCTGCAGACACAGATCAACGGTTTAAAAGCCCAGTTAAGGAACATACTGACAGACGAAAATAAGGTAGTGGGTTCTGAGTTACATGAGGACCAGGCCATGACACTACACTTTAAGGAAATAATAGCTGAGCTGGAGAAACACGCGAGAACGGTAAATGCGCTCATTAAGGAGGATCGGAATGCGTCCGATGAAGCTGCGCAAAACGAGGCCTGTATGCTATACGGGGCGTGGTTACTGGGCGAGGGCCGCAGTAATCTTGAGGAATTAAAACAGGGTTTGGTCCCGTCCTGGATCAGCAACAAGCACTTGCAAGCGCTCCACCCTTTTGAGAATGCATTAAGCCCATGCCAGCTCAGACTAGCTGCAGAAGCGTACCCAGTCCCAGTGGACTGCGGACGTTCGAATCATACTATCATGGGAATAGTGGTAAGAATGCCGGTGTTGGGTCCTGCAGCAAAGCCCGCCCCGGTATACAGGGTGGAGAACATTGGAGTCATTCAGGGGGGCGCACACATTCGTTACGCAGTGGTCCCGCCTTACGTCATCAGATGGGAGCATACGATGACAGGCACCGACCTCTCGGGGTGTCGGAGCCGGGGAGCACACATCATCCTGTGTCCCCAGCACTTGAATGCCTTTTTGAAACCACAGTGCGGGTTCAGAACCGCTAGCGCAAAGCCGATAAATTGCACCATGGAGGCAATGGCAGAGGACCATGTGCCCCCGCAGGTAGCATATATCGGGGGTGGGACATACTGCGTCACCACTGCAGCGCCTCACTACCGCTACGGACAACACGAGTGGTGTTCGATCAGTGATAGCAGTTTCTGTTTCAAACCCAGGGCCGAGGTTCAAGTGGCACAACAACGAATTGTCCCCATTCCTGCACCCTCCACCGTTCACCTCACTGTCAAAGAGAATTTCACGGACTTGCAACGATTCGTCACGCATTTTGGTTATGTCATTCCCCCTCTTCCCGAACACCTCACCAAGATTTTAAAAGCCATTATAGTTTCACAGAAACATTTTTACACACTGGAACAGAAGACTTTAGAGATAGGAAAAGACATATTGGACATAGTCATCCCACCATGGTGGGACTTGTTCACTAACATAGAGGTCCCGGCCTGGATTAGAATAGCATCCCACATCCTAGTAGTGTGTCAGGTTTTAATTGTGATATTTTTGCTATTCGTGCATTGCAAAAGAGGCAAACGCCTCCAGAGGCACGAGAACACAGGAGAATGGAGAGAACACTATGTGCGAATGGGGGAAGAAGACACCCCACTTTAAGTTGCTAGTATTGAAGGTTAAGCGTCCCTCCATTTTTAGATTTTGGCCATTTGCGTGTTTTTGTTTTAAGCATATGAATATTGTTATGTTATTAGTCGTTCTTAAGTTTTTGGATTAATAAAAGGTGTATGCAGGTGGTGCAAGAGGGTATCAACCCCTGCACATCTGACAGATGAATGTGTTATAGTTTAAGAAGTGCTGCCTATGATTGTCCAAATGTGCACAAAGTAATTTTCATTTTTTTTCGGAAATGGGAACTGCATGTGTCGTGAGGGTCATAGATAGTTAAGTGCCAGGAATGTTTGGATGTGGGGAATCAGGGAAAATTTGCTCACCAAGGATCATTGATACCTCTAGCAAGCTATCAGTATCACAGGGGGGCCTGTAAGATTCGAAATTTTCAGCAATAATCACGCAAGAAAACAGGATAAAATAAGACAGTTTATTGACCAAAGTAAGCTTGCACAGAAAAAACCTTTGATAAAAGGGCATACAAAATGGCCACCGGGCCTCGTGATCAGTTTCTGGACCATTTGATTTCTGTTACTGCAAGCCAGACAGGCTTGTGGATTGAAAACAGTAAGCCCGCGAAAGCCAGTATCGGGAAACCGAAACTCAGGGAAACAGCATACATATTCAATGGATTCTAAGTACAGGACGGTTTCAGGCAAACAGGATAGGGCCCATCAAGATATGGGCGGACAATGCATGAACACTTATACCCATTTAATGTACAAAGGAGAAACCGTTTAACAGCCATCAAGGGAAATCTCCAGACCGATCAATATGCGAACCGAGTCACGGTGACAATGTAAAAGACATTAAAAGACATTATCGGCCAGGAAGGCCAGTTAAGTTATCACCGGCTCCCGTTACAAGACAAAGCGCCCCTGCAGAGATTTCTGCCCGCCAAAATTAATACAAAGACAGGACTATGATTTGGCGGGAGATAAGACTGTCCCAAAAGGGTATAACTATGGATTGAAAGTCCATCAAAGTTACGGTTACACAGATCCAGGATCAAGTTCACGTTTCACTTCTTCGGAATTTGACCAAGACGTTTCTTCTTTTCGAGGACGCTTCGGATGGACTTTTCAGTGCAAGGCAGCACTTCGATTTCGGGACACGATCGGTGTTCAGCCAGACAAGGCTCGGCCACGACGGGAAGACGACGAGGGTGGCCCGGGTGCTGTTGTCGGGAGATCATCGACGACCCAGGCCGAAGGAGAAGACACCCTTAGGAGAAACCGACGATCCAGGTCGGATAAAAAGGACATTCCGAGCCTAGCCAGGCAAGGCCTCGACACGTGCATCCATTTCTTCAATATCACATTGGTGGCAGGGACTGCTCCATGAACCCAAATCCACAATAGTGGATCTCAACCTTGACGAGCGCTCATCGAGGCTGTGTCTACCCCGCCGCCTCGAGAGAGAGAGTATCGACTGCGCCAGAAGTTTCCAGATCCACGTGACGACGGAAAGCTGTGCTAAAAGATTGCGAACCCCTTTTTGCGATTCTGATAGTGGTGAGCATGATCCCGAGTTCCTCAAATCGAAACTTAGTTTAGGTATTTAGGGGAGGGAGTAAGGTTAAATCGTAATGTGTTTCCCCTTTTACGACGTGCCGTGTGTTCCCCATTTCCATAGAGTCAAGTTCATAAATTTGTGCATGATTGTAGTTACTTTAATCTGTGCCTATGACATGTGTTTTGTAATGCTTCAAACTGTTTAAAAATAAAAGCATCCATTTCGTGCTATTCAACCTGGTCTATTGAGTCCTTTCTCTGCACTACAGTTCTCTGCAACTAAGTCCAAGGTCTAGAACCGTAGGGGAGAGTGGGTCGAACCACTCAAGGGTAATTATTGCACAAAGCCTGGCAGGAGACCAGAACGAGCAAGAGAAACCCCCTACACCGGTGGCATTGGCACACATCCCTCGTGAGAGGGCGTCGGGGGATTCGTTAAGGGCCCCTGGCCGGTATATGATGTCGTACTCGAAGGTGGAGAGCTCGATCCGCCACCTAAGAATCTTATCATTTTTAATCTTCCCCCTCTGTTTATTATTGAACATAAACGCTACCGACCGCTGGTCGGTAAGTAGGGTGAAGCGTTTGTCGGCTAGGTAGTGCCACCAGTGGCGCACTGCCTCCACGATGGCTTGGGCCTCCTTTTCCACGGAGGAGTGTCTGATCTCGGGCCCCTGGAGGGTCCTCGAGAAGAAAGCTACGGGCCGCCCTGCCTGGTTGAGGGTGGCCGCCAAGGCAAAGTCAGACGCATCACTTTCCACTTGAAATGGAGTGTTCTCGTCCACTGCCTGTAGCGTGGCCCGCTCAATATCCTGCTTAATGCTTTTGAAGGCAGCATGGGCCTCAGCAGAGAGCGGGAAAGTGGATGCTTTCAAGAGGGGACGGGCTTTATTGGAGTAGTTAAGGACCCATTGGGCATAATATGAGAATAACCCCAGGCACCTTTTCAGGGCTTTGGGAGTGTTGGGCAGGGGCAGCTCCCGTAGGGGGCGCAATCGGTCGGGGTCTGGTCCGATTTCCCCATTCTCCACCACGCTGCCTAGTATGCAAAGGCGCGTGGTGTTGAAAACGGACTTGTCCTCGTTGTAGGTGAGGTTGAGTTTTTGTGCGGTTTTCAGAAAACTCGCGAGGTTTGAGTCGTGGTCCTATTGGTTGTGGCCGCAGATGGTGACGTTGTCGAGATAGGGGAAGGTTGCCTGCAAGTGGTGGTCATCGACCATGCGGTCCATCTCCCTCTGAAAGACCGAGACCCCATTCGTCACCCCAAAGGGGACTCTGAGGAACTGGTAGAGGCGTCCGTTTGCCTCGAAGGCGGTGTACGAACGGTCCTCTGGTCTGATAGGGAGCTGGTGGTACGCTGACATGAGGTCGATGGTGGAGAACACCCGGTATTGGGCGATTTGGTTCACCATCTCGGATATGCGGGGTAGCGGGTAGGCGTCTAGTTGGGTATAGATGTTGACTGTTTGACTATAGTCAATCACCATCCGCTTCTTCTCGCTACCCCTCACCACCACCACTTGGGCGCGCCACGGGCTGTTGCTGCGTTCAATAATGCGCTCCTTCAGGAGCCTGTCTACCTTGGTCGCGATAAACCGCCTGTCCTCCCAGCTGTACCTCCTGCTTTTGGTCGCTATTGGCCGGCAGTTGGGGGTAAGGTTCGCGAATAGCGAAGGCGGCTTTACCTTCAGG
Organism: Somniosus microcephalus; assembly: GCF_052327205.1. Lineage (NCBI taxonomy): Eukaryota > Metazoa > Chordata > Chondrichthyes > Squaliformes > Somniosidae > Somniosus > Somniosus microcephalus. The sequence goes on from NC_140999.1 coordinate 112,319,961, forward strand.
GTAGCCAGACCGCACACTGTGAGGGGCGGCTGGGTCCCACCGAAATTGAGCGTGATGCTTTGGTGGTGGCACTGAAAATCCAGGCCCAAGATCACGCTCACACATAAATCCTTCATAATTAACAGTTTAAAATTATTATATACAGTGTCTTTAACGGACAATCGTACCGCGCAGTAACCCGCAATAGTCGATATCTGGGTTTTGTCGGCCATAGAGATCCTGCCCTGAGTAGGGACTATAGTTAGAGAGAGTCGTTGTGCCAGATCAGGGTGAATGAAGCTCTCTGTGCTCCCGCTGTCAATTAAACATTTAACCTTGCACCCGTTTACCTCAATGTCCACCATCGATTTGGATAGTGGGTGCGGTCTGGACTGGTCCACTGTGATCGACGCCACTGTAGGGCCCTGATCGGGACAAGATGGTGGGCCACACGAGGCCGGGTAAGATGGCGTCCACGCTGTCTGCTCGCGAGATGGCGGACCCCACGAGGTCGGACAAGATGGCGTCCAAGATGGCCGCTCCCACGGCGCGCACGCGGCGGTGGCGGTTTTGCCTGTGGGGTTCCCTCTGCACACCTTCCCAAAGTGCCCCTTCTTACCGCACTTAAAGCAGGTGGTGTCTTTCGCCGGGCACAGGTTCCTGGTGTGCTTCGGCTGCCCGCAGAAGTAGCATTTGGGGCCCCGATGCGTCGCGGCGGTCGTAGGGCTTCTGGGGGGAGAGCAGGGCCCCGACGGTGTTGGGCTACTGGGCTGGGAAACAGAGGCGGCGTGGGCTGCGCGGCCTGCCGAGTAGGAGTCAGAGTTCTTCTGAGCCACATCCAACGATCGCGCTGTGTCCACAGCCTGTTTCAGATCTAGGCCCGTTTTCTCTAGCAGTCTCTGCTGGATATAATTAGAGCTAAGGCCTGTGATAAAGGCATCCCAAATCAGCTCGTCTTTGTATACCGTGGCTTTCACGTCTTTGCATTTGCAGTCTTTACCAAGCACTTTTAGGGTGACTAGAAAGTCCTCCAGCGACTCTCTGGGTCGCTGTGTGCAGGTAGCAAGCAGGTGCCTGGCGTACACTTCGTTGGTAGGCCGCTGATAGCGGGCCTTTAGGATGTTGCAGGCATCCAGGTAGCTGGCGGCGTCTTGTATGAGTGGAAAAACCCGGTGGCTTACCCAATTCTGTAGGATCCCGAGTTTCACATCTCCGGTGGCTGTAGAGGCTGTGACGGCTTCGGAATTGGCCATAAAGAATTCCAAGCACTGGAACCAGTGTCCAAACCGTGCCGATGCATCCGAAGCATGCGGGTCCAAATCCAAGCGTTCCGGTTTCAAAAGTTGATCCATCGTTAAAAGTTTGCTAATAAAATTGACGTGCCTCAATAACTTCAAGACTCGAAGTTAGCAGAATAAAACAAGGCTTTTATTAGCAAAGAAATGATGCCGGTGGCTGCACCTAGCTTCACCTGGCGTGCTGCTGTTCTACTGCAGGACAAGCCTGGACTTGTCTTAAGTAGGGCCAGGTATGGGCGGAGCCGACACACAAAGGGGGCAGTGCCCTATACACAATACAAGGTACAAACACTGGAGCAGGCAATACAATATGTACAGTTAACTACAGAGTCTGATGAATGACATATTTCATCACAACACTTAAGTGCAGTACTGAGGGAGTGCGGCACTGTCACAGGTGTTGTCTTTCAGGTCAGATGTTAAACCAAAGCTCCGTCTATCTGGCACTATGCAATGGAGAGCTGGGAGTTTTCCTTGGTGTCCCAGACAATGTTCCTCCCTCAACTAACAACAATGACAACTTTTTCTTATATTTCACCTTTAATGTAGAAAGAAATGCTCCAAGGTGCTTCACAGAGGTGTAAGCCAAATACAGATTCATTGGTCATTCCCCTTGTTCGTTGTGAGTGGGACCTTGCTATGAGCAATTGCCTGCTGTGTTTGTCTACGTAACAACAGAGACTGCATTTAAAAAGTAGTCTCGGTCCCTATCCTATATATATTTTTTATCCATACCTTTTGTTTGTGTCTTTTCTTCTCTTCCACATGGCAGCTGTCTTTCATTCTGCCAGCGCAATTTACACTTCATCTAGAGCCATCCTTTGTTTCTTAACCTGTCCCATTACCATTTCCTTTTGCCTTGAATATCTCTTAATGGCCTAGAAATTCAGTTGGGCGCGCCAGCCGTTAGCGCCTTAGGAGGAGTAGATCTCGAGCGCTAGGCGCTTATCGCCCGGGCGCAGCGCGATCTGCGCCTCTCCCCAACTTCAGGACACATTTAGCGCCAGCGCAAAGTCTTAGCGTGCGCCCTGCTGCGTGCGCAGATCATGACGTCATTTAATAGTGCAACGCCCTTTGTGCGCCCCAAACCGGAACTTCACTCGCGCCGGCCCATTGTGCGCCGGGCGGCCCTAACGACTGTGAAGTGGAACGGTACACAGCCCAGCCGGGCCGCGGGGAGCGCAAATTAAAGGGCACTTACCCAGCAGTACAAAGGCCAGCCATTTTGCAGCATTCACTCTTGTGCAACGGTTTTTTGGACAGAGACCAAGGAGGAGAGTTTACTGGTTTGGACCAACACTTGGACAGGTATTTTTGGCTCAGGCCAGAGCTTACCAATTATCTTTGCCTTCATTCAGAGCTCAGTGTTTGCCAGCATATAATGGGGACTGCATTCAGTGGCAACGCTGAATTTCAGCCTTATGCCAGAAGGGCTTACAGACACCGTGAGAGAGTGGCAGCCCTGGCTAGACGCAGAGGGGGCAACAGGCGTCGCCAACTGAGGCCTTACCCACGCAGGGTATACCGCCAGCAGACCTCCTATCTGACCATGTCTGCCGCGATGTGTGTTAGGAGGCTGCGATTCCGAAGGGAGGTGGTTGCAGACATCTGCCGGCTGCTTCAGAGAGATCTGCAGCCACAGCTGATGCGCAGGACGTCTCTGTCAGTGGCAGTGAAGGTGACGGTGGCTCTCAACTTCTATGCCTCCGGCTCCTTCCAATCCGCTACTGGGGACATCGCTAACATCTCCCAGTTCGCCGTGCATTGCTGCATCCGCCAGGTGACCGAAGCCCTTTTCAGAAGGAGACATCAATTCATCTCCTTCCCCATGACCCTGGACAAGCAGCAGCAACGTGCAGTGGGGTTTGCAAGAATAGCGGGCTTCCCCATGGTGCAGGGCGCCATTGACTGCACGCATGTGGCTTTGCGGGCACCTCTTGAGCATGCCAAGGATTACCGCAACCGGAAGGGCTGCCATTCCCTCAACGTACAGCTGGTGTGTGACCACAGGCGACGCATCCTAGCTGTCAATGCCCGCTTTCCAGGCAGCAGCCACGATGCCTTTATCCTGCGACAGACAACTGTGGCTGACATGTTCCAGGCACAGCCTCCCCCAAGAGGATGGCTTATCGGGGACAAAGGCTATCCTTTGTGTACCTGGCTCATGACCCCGCTCCGCGCGCCCACGACCCCTGCTGAAGAGGCATACAACGAGAGCCATCAAGCGACTAGGAACATCATAGAACAAACAATTGGCGTCCTCAAGCAACGGTTCCGCTGTCTCGATCGCTCCGGGGGAGCCCTCCAGTATTCGCAGGATCGAGTCTCCCAATTCGTCGTCATTTGCTGCATGCTGCACAACCTGGCTATCCGCAGGACTCAGGCACTGCCACCTCACGTTGGACCACCACCTCAGGAGGAGGAGCAGGAGGAGCATGAGGACGACGAGGACGAGGAGTACCAACCCAGGAGGGACGCACAAGGTCCAAGGGCCGCCCGTCGGCGGCTTATTGAACGTCACTTCTAGGCCCCCTGTCAGGGAATGGCTTGTGCCAATGATAGAACATGATTACAGCCGCTCCGCAAGCCCTCAGCCGGTTAAGGCAACAAACACTTCAAAGATCAAACATGGACAATGTGAATAAATAAAATGCTTTATTGTACAAACTCTGGGCCCTTCCCACATGAAAACCAAAAACAGACGAAACCCCCAAAAAACACTCAAACACATTACTCGCTCCCACAACCTGGAGAGGATTAACAAAATAGGGCAACTAAAATGGCCGTCATTCTCGGCCTTCGTCCAAAACAAACATCACATCATCGGCCTTCAAAAAACAAACATCCAATTCTCGGCCTCAAGAAACAAACACAAATGGCCACACATTCGACTATTTGGCCCGCTAGGGCGATGCCTTGGCCATCTTTGGGTGGCCCCTGCCCGCCCTGCTGCTCCGCCTCAAAGTAAGGCCATTGGCTGCTGCAAGGCTGGGGGCAGGCTCCTGAGGGGCACATGTCGTGACGGCAGATGCCCTTGGGGGTCGGCCTAGTCGAGGTCTGGCCATCGAGCGGGCGGCTGTTGATTGCTGCAGCTGTGGCTGGCCAGCATCAGTCACTGCAGCAGCTCCTGGCAGCTCCACTGGGGGAGTGGCAGTGGCGGCTGGAGGAATGGCGGCAAGCTGGCGGATGGCAGGCGCTCGCTGGTCGCCTGAGACACTGGCACTCGCCCGGGCCAGCACTGCAGCATGCGCACCAATCTGCCGAGGGACAGACCGCTGTGCTGCTGCAGCGCGCCGGGTGCCCTGGCGATGCCTGGCTGACACAGCGAGTGTGGCAGCAGTGAGTGCCCGTGTTGACCTGTTCACTGACCGCATCAGAGCAGCCAGTGACTGGACGGCACCACTGATCACCTGGCCAGTCGCTGACAGAGCTGCCCCGAATTCCGCCCGACTCGCTGCCTGATCTGCCCGGTATTCCGCCCGACTGGTGGCCTCTGAGGGCCCGAACTCGGCCACACTCCGAGAGAGGGAATCGATGGACTCAGACAACCGTGCCACTGCCGCCATGAGCTCCGTGTGCCGGCGCTCCGAGTCCGCGGACAAGTCTTCGAGGCGTTCCATCTCCTCGGTGAAGAGCATCTCCTGACTGGAGGCCGGACTCTCCCTCTGGGGAGAAGGCCGCCGAGCTGGCCGACCCTTCCTGCGTTGCTGGAGGCCGCTGGGCCCAGCAATTGGACTCCCCTCCGACGCATCCCCCCTCTGGGGAGAAGGCCGCCGAGCTTCCACCCCCCTCCCGCCTTTCTGCAGCACGCAGGTCCCAGGAGCTCCCCTCCCCTTCGACACTTCCGCCACGCTGCCCTCCAGGGAAGACGTGTCCCCTACATTGGCCTGGGTGGCCGCGGCTGAGGGTTCCCCTGATGGGCCGCCTTCCTCTTGCTCCTCCTCCTGCTCCTCTTCGGAGGGTCTGTCACTGGCAAGTTGAGGGACCTCCTCTTGACCATCTGAAAGCAGGAAGGCACAAGAGTAGCTTTAGAGTGAGGAGAGGGCGTCAGTGTGGGATGCATGAGTGGTGGCATTCAGCGCATTGGTCGGACAGTGGCAAAGGATGTAGATCTGATGCGCAAGTGGGACGAGAGAGGTGCAAAAGGTGATGTCCTTACCATTGCTGCCCAGAACAGGGTCGGCATCTCCATATGCAATGGGCCCAATCACCCGGCCACCCATGAGGCGCTCCACGTGATGTTGCAGGTCGGTGAGTGGCTGGATATGGGGTCGGCCTCCCCCGGTCGCAGTCCGGCTCTTGCGATTATTCGCCAGCTTGGCCTGCAAGAGAAAGGACGGCCTCTAAGTACAGTGTGTCGCCGTGATCTTGTGTGCACTGCCTCCCATGGTGGAATAGCCTGGCCAGTGTGTCGCCATGATCTGGTGTGCAATGCCTCCCATGGTGGAATAGCTTGGCCAGTGTGTTAAGTGCAGAATGTGCAATTGATGCTCATGCCTGTCCCATAGCTGCTGGATGAAGGCTGGCCATTAGAGCTTTCAGGTCCCTTTGCCCATAGTGTGAGGTGTGTGATGAAATATTCCATTCATCACTGCCTGTGACTGTGGTTGGTTTCAGGTTTCCCCTCACCATTGTATTGCCTGTGACTGTGGTTGGTTTCAGGTTTCTCCTCACCATTGTCACAGAATCACAGAATCACAGAAACCCCACAGTGCAGATAGAGGCCATTTCGGCCCATCGAGCCTGCACCGACACATATCCCACCCGATCCCCATAACCCCAACAGATATCCCACCCTATCCCTGTAACCCCACGTATTTAAGCCCCCTAACACTAAGGATCAATTTATCATAGCCAATCAACCTAACCTGCACATCTTTGGGCTGTGGGAGGAAACCGGAGCACCCGGAGGAAACCCACGCAAACACAGGGAGAATGTGCAAACTCCACACAGACAGTCACCCGAGGCCGGATTCGAACCCGGGTCCCTGGCGCTGTGAGGCAACAGTGCTAACCACTATGCCACCGTGCTCCGCCCATACCTGGCCTCTATGTAAGCCAGCTCAGTCTGGCCTCATATCCAGTACTGCAGAGCTCCAGATGGAAGATACCTCTCTCCACTGCATGTTATCTTCTAAGTTAATAAAAGCCTTGTTTTGTTCCGCTAACATCGAGTCTCGGGATTATTGAGGCACATCAATTTTATTAACTTATTTTTCAACACAATGGATCAACTCCTGAAACCCGAACGTTTGGATTTGGATCAGCATGCTCTGGACGCATCAGCACGCTTCGAACACTGGTTTATGTGTATGGAATTCTTCCTGGACAATTCCGCAGCCGTCAAAGACGCTACGGACGCTGCGAGTATGAAACTCGGAATTCTGCGGAATTGGGTAAGCCACCGGGTTTACCCCCTCATCCAAGACGCCGACATGTACCTGGCCGCCTGCGACATCTTAAAGGCGCATTACCAGCAGCCTACGAATGAGGTGTATGCTAGGCATCTGCTCGCCACTCGCACACAGCGACCTGGGGAATCGGTGGAGGAGTTCCTAGGCACCCTGAAAATGCTTGGCAAAGACTGCAAGTGCCGAGATGTAAAAGCCGCAGTGTACACCGACGAGCTTGTTCGCGATGCCTTTATCACAGGCCTCAGCTCCACTTACATCCGGCAAAGACTGCTGGAAAAAACGGGATTGGACCTGAAACAGGCTGCGGACACCGCGCGATCCCTGGATGTGGCCCAGAGAAACTCGGACACCTACTCTTCAGCCCGCGCCGTCCACGCCGCCACGTGTGCACCAAGGGCGCCGCCATCTTGGAAGGCATCTTCCCCGCCCGGCAGCCCGACACCGTCGGGGCCCCGCTCTCCCCCCAGAAGCCCTACGACAGCCGCGACGCGTCGGGGACCCAACTGCTACTTCTGCGGGCAGCCAAAGCACACCAGAAACCTGTGCCCGGCGAAAGGCACCACCTGCTTTAAGTGCGGTAAGAAGGGGCACTTCGGGAAGGTGTGCAGAGGGAAACCCGCCGGAAAACCAAAACCCGCCACCGCCGCGTGTGCGCCGTGGGAGCGGCCATCTTGGACGCCATCTTGCCCGACCTCGTGGGGTCCGCCATCTTGTGAGCAGACAGCGTGGACACCATCTTGTCTCGATCAGGGCCCTACAGTGGCATCGGTCACAGTGGACCAGACCAGGCCCCACTCGCTATCCAAATCAATGGTGGACATCGAGGTAAACGGGTGCCGGGTTAAATGTTTAATTGACAGCGGAAGCACGGAGAGTTTTATCCACCCTGAACTGGCACAACAACTCTCCCTAAAGGTGGTCCCTACTCGGGGTACCATCTCTATGGCTGATAAAACCCAGACATCGACCATTCTGGGTTACTGCACGGTACAATTGTCCGTTAACGGGACTGTATACGATAATTTTAAAGTATTAATCATGAAGAATCTATGCGCGAGCGTGATCTTGGGCCTGGATTTCCAGTGCAACCACCAAAGCATCACGCTCAAGTACGGTGGGTCCCAGCCGCCCCTCACAGTGTGCGGCCTGGCTACCCTGAAGGTAAAGCCGCCTTCGCTATTCGCGAACCTTACCCCTAACTGCCGGCCAATAGCGACCAAAAGCAGGAGGTACAGCTGGGAGGACAGGCGGTTTATCGCGACCGAGGTAGACAGGCTCCTGAAAGAGCGCATTATTGAATGCAGCAATAGCCCGTGGCGCGCCCAAGTGGTGGTGGTAAGGGGTAGCGAGAAGAAACGGATGGTGATCAACTATAGCCAAACGATCAACAGGTACACCCAACTAGACGCCTACCCGCTACCCCGCATATCAGAAATGGTGAACCAAATCGCCCAATACCGGGTGTTCTCCACCATTGACCTCAAGTCAGCGTACCACCAGCTCCCTATCAGACCAGAGGACCGCCCGTACACCGCCTTCGAGGCGAACGGACGCCTCTACCAATTCCTCAGAGTCCCCTTTGGGGTGACGAATGGGGTCTCGGTCTTCCAGAGGGAGATGGATCGCATGGTCGATGACCACCACTTGCAGGCAACCTTCCCCTACCTCGACAACGTCACCATCTGCGGTCACAACCAGCAGGATCACGACTCGAACCTCAAGAGATTCCTGAAAACCGCACAAAAACTCAACCTCACCTACAACGAGGACAAGTGCGTTTTCAACACCACGCGCCTCTGCATACTAGGCAGCGTGGTGGAGAATGGGGAAATCGGACCAGACCCCGACCGATTGCGCCCCCTACGGGAGCTGCCCCTGCCCAACACTCCCAAAGCCCTGAAAAGGTGCCTGGGGTTATTTTCTTATTATTCCCAATGGGTCCCCAACTACTCCGACAAAGCCCGCCCCCTCTTGAAAGCATCCTCTTTTCCGCTCTCTGCTGAGGCCCCCGCCGCCTTCAAAAGCATTAAGCAGGATATTGAGCGGGCCACGCTACAGGCAGTGGATGAGAACACTCCATTTCAAGTGGAAAGTGATGCGTCTGACTTTGCCTTGGCGGCCACCCTCAGCCAGGCGGGGCGGCCCGTAGCTTTCTTCTCGAGGACCCTCCAAGGGCCCGAGATCAGACACTCCTCCGTGGAAAAGGAGGCCCAAGCCATCGTGGAGGCAGTGCGCCACTGGCGCCACTACCTAGCCGGCAAACGCTTCACCCTACTTACCGACCAGCGGTCGGTAGCGTTTATGTTCAATAATAAACAGAGGGGGAAGATCAAAAATGATAAGATTCTTAGGTGGCGGATCGAGCTCTCCACCTTCGAGTATGACATCATTTACCGGCCAGGGGCCCTTAACGAATCCCCAGATGCCCTCTCACGAGGAATGTGTGCCAGCGCCACCGGGGATCGGCTACAGACCCTCCACAACGACCTCTGCCACCCAGGGGTCACGCGGCTGTTCCACTTCATAAAGTCCCGCAACTTACCCTACTCGATTGAGGAAGTTCGGTCTCTGACCAGGAACTGCCGCACTTGCGCTGAGTGCAAGCCTCGGTTCTACCACCCTGATAGAGCCCACTTAATCAAAGCTACACGGCCCTTTGAGCGGCTCAGCTTAGATTTCAAGGGCCCCCTCCCGTCCGTCGACCGCAATGTTTACTTCCTGAACATTGTGGACGAATACTCCCGGTTCCCATTCGCCTTCCCCTGCCCAGACATGACCAGCGCCACGGTCATTAAATGCCTCAACAGCCTGTTCTGCCTGTTCGGTATGCCGAGCTACATCCACACGGATAGGGGGGCATCCTTCATGAGTGAAGAGCTACGCCAGTACATGCTGTCCAGGGGTATCGCCACGAGCCGTACCACCAGCTACAACCCCCGGGGTAACGGTCAAGTGGAGCGAGAGAACGGGACAGTATGGAAAGCAGTCACTCTAGCTCTAAGGACCAAGAGCCTCCCTATCTCCCGCTGGCAGGAAGTCCTCTCAGATGTGCTCCATTCGATACGGTCGCTATTGTGTACTGCCACTAATGCCACGCCTCATGAACGAATGTTTAGCTTTCCCCGGAAATCCACCTCAGGCGTATCCATGCCATCATGGCTCTCCACCCCAGGTCCGGTATTCGTGCGAAGGCATGTGAGGGGCCATAAGACGGACCCTCTCGTGGAGCCAGTGCACCTACTCCACGCCAACACCCAATACGCGTATGTCCGGCACACCGACGGAAGGGAGGACACCGTGTCAATAAAAGACGTCGCCCCAGCCAGTAACGACAACAACCACGGCAATAGCAGCAACAACGACCACAGCAACTCTTACCCACCCACTACTCTTCCATCACCCCCGGAAGAACATCGACCAACGGCACCCCCACCAACTACCCCTTCAACAACCCTGGCGGCACCCCCGGCAGAGACCCAGGAGGCCACCGGGGACACCCAGCCGACACCCGCGACACCACAACAGCCACGTCGGTCTCAGAGGACTACCAAACCCCCGAACAGACTAAATCTATAGAAGGGGTGAATGTGATGAAATATTCCATTCATCACTGCCTGTGACTGTGGTTGGTTTCAGGTTTCCCCTCACCATTGTATTGCCTGTGACTGTGGTTGGTTTCAGGTTTCTCCTCACCATTGTATTGTATATTGGAATGTATGGAATGTATTGTGTGTAGGGCTCCGCCCATACCTGGCCTCTATGTAAGCCAGCTCAGTCTGGCCTCATATCCAGTACTGCAGAGCTCCAGATGGAAGATACCTCTCTCCACTGCGTGTTATCTTCTAAGTTAATAAAAGCCTTGTTTTGTTCCGCTAACATCGAGTCTCGGGATTATTGAGGCACATCAAGGTGCACATGCAAGGATGAGGAGGTCACTAGAAAGGGTACTCACCCTGACAATGCGTGTGAGGTCATTTAACTTTTTGCGGCATTGGGCACCGGTCCTGGGGACGTCGCTGTTGGCTGACAGCTTGCTGGCGACATGCCTCCAGGCTCTCCTGTAGATGCGGACCGTCGCCTTCTTGCCATTGTCCGGGTACAAAACATGGCGCCTCTTCTCCACAGCAGCAAGCAGCACACTCAGATCACGCTCTGAGAAGCGCTGCGCACGTTCACGGGCCTTCTCCATGTCTTCAGGCGCTATTTGGGTCCAGCAGCAGTGTTCAGGCCTAGCTGGAGGGCTCCACTATCCAGGGCGTGGCAGCAGACACAGTCGACCCTTCCCCCTTAAGAGCTGGCCGGCGCCAGGGTGTCTGCTGTCAATCACGAGATGGTCGCACCTGCGCTGCGCCCGGCCTCGGCGCTATCGATCACCACCTCCGGCTTAGCGCCCAAAGAGAGGCGTCCAGCAGCAGTTTTAGCGCTCGCCCGAACTCCTAGGGCGAAGCTAATGAATTTCGGAGAAGTGGCATCGATTTGGCGGCAGCCGCAAACTTTAGCGGATGCCCCACTTTAGCGCCCCAAAAGTGGCGTCAATGAATTTCTAGGCCAATGTCTCTTAACCTCTCCTGCCTTCTATCCTATCACAGACCTTCCCTTTTGTTCTTTCATCCCCTCCTCCCTTTCCCAGCCCCTACACTTGCTTAAAAATCTGTTCCATTTCCTGTTTTTATTTCAAACATTTTAATTGGCTGCGAAGAACTTGGAGATGACATAAAACGGTGCTATAAAAATGTCATTTTCTAATTGGGGAGCAGAATTGGATTTATTCGGAGGGTCGATTGACACCACTGTGTCAGCCAATGAGTTGGAGGCGGGGCTGGACTTATGGCAGGACTCACAGCAAACAAATCAAACAGCAAAGCAAATAAAGCTTATTTACAGAGTCTATTTAAAAGAGTCTCTACCAATTACAGCAAGCAGGACTCATGACCGAAACTACAGCAACCTCTCCCGATAAAAGTAGGGTGATTTCTCCAGCAAAATGCAGCGAGTGGAGGAGGGTTACATAATACAAATTGATTATTTCTCCAGCAGAATGCAGTGGAGGAAAGTTACATACAAATTATGTGCGTAAAATCAATCCCAGTCACTTACAGCAGTGCGGTCTCCTAGCGTGATTGATGGGGGAATTACCCAATCATCTCTATTCTGGCCGAGAATAGTGGTGTCACTATATGCAGCTGATACATTCAGAGAGCTGCATAGTTTGTGTTACTTTGATCAAGACAGAAATTAACAAATGTGAAACTCAAAAGCAAACAAACGCAAGATGCTGGAAATCTGAAATAAACCCAGGAAATACTGGAAGCACCCAGCAGGACAGTCAAACATCTGTGGAGAAAACAGGTGGCTTTGCATTCCAGGTGTGGACCCTCAACCAGCACCATGTGGGATTTAGGTTAGCAAAACGGACAAATACTGCCCCAGTGAAACATTCAGCACTCAGAATGTAGGATCTGCAGGGCTTCTGCACTTACGGAGAGGGTTGGAAAAGTCTATCCCAAAGAGATAAGCGGAGTCCGGTTGGTTTGTTATATCTTTACCTCTACACTCCAATATTCACAAACTGTGCTGCAAATTTGTAGTTGGAAACACTGTTATTCCTTTGGGAATGAAACACAAGTAGTGAGAGCTGGTGTAGAATTTATAACAGTACATTTCAGATTTATTACACTGTTTAGTGCAAGATTATAAAGAAAGTGTACATAGCGATATGACTTCTCATGGTCAGTCGAAAATATTGCACCGTCTAATATCATAAAAAGCGAATTTCCAAGGACCTGGTTGTACCAAGTTGTCAAGTCTTATCTAAGGTCATATATAATGAATCTCACTATCGACATCATGGAACCAGTTACTATGGTAACTCATGTCATCCGTCGTCTGTTTACCTGAATTGGCCAAAATGGTGATTTCTAATGAAACGGTTTTCCTGTTAAGTAAATATTAGTACAGACACATCCCTAACAAATGTCTATTAACTTTAATGCTCCTTTGTGTTTATGTTGCAAACTGTTTCAAGTAGAGGGAGTTCTGTAGCACTCTGGAACTCCAGGTGCTGTGAATCTGTTTCTGTTTACAATGTCGGGTGGATTCCACAGCAGTGATAGCGAAGAGCAAATGGTGATCCTTGCAGAAGGTTGCGCAGGCTCAATTGTTTGCAAGCCATGTATCTGTGACTTCCTTCACTAGCCAGTGGACCTTGCCCCCAACGCAGGGGCTCATCCACACTGGACAGCGGTGGGAAAACCAACATGGTGGCCATCTGCGTTGCTACTTCGGCCCAACTGCATCTGGAAGCAATTGGGAAAAAGCACATTTTTCAGACGAGTCTCAGTATCTCTGAAAAAAACTAGTCCCACCTCAATTATGTTACACCCTGCTACTTACAGCACTGTCGGAGGGACGGTCTTTCAGATGAGACGTTAAACCGAGGCCCCGTCTGCTCTCTCAGGCGGACATAAATGACCTCATGGCACTATTTCGAAGAAGAGCAGGGGAGTTATCCCCCACAATCAACATCACTAAAAACAGCATATCTGGTCATTATCACATTGCTGTTTGTGAGAACTTGCTGTGCGCAAATTGGCTGCCACGTTTCCCTACATTACAACAGTAACTCCACTTCAAAAGGTACTTAATTTGCTGTAAAGCGCTTTGGGACGTCCTGAGGTCGTGAAGGCGCTGTAGAAATGCAAGTTCTTTCTTTCTTCCTTTACTCAAGTTGTGACTGCTGCTGGCAATGGCTCTGTAAGGGGAAACTTAGCACTACTCAAGCTACAACTATGTGTGTTTCACTCATATTGACTGATTAGAAAGGTTAGACTTGATTTACAGCCATGCCGACCATATCCATATTGATTAGCAAGTTCTTGTGCAGTGGGAATGAATGGAGAAAATTTTCTCTTAAATTATCAGCTAGTTTACATGATAGCCTAACAATTGTGATCTCAATTAGAATTTCATGGTTAATTAACCACGCACAGGCTTAAATGGTTTCACAGCAAGAATATAGCGCTCATCCATTAATATTTCTAAGCAGTAAGACGAAGCAGAGAACATGATTGTCGCATTGGGATCACAAATTGCTGACAGAATAATGTAAACATACAGTCGAGTGTGGTTGAGGCTGACTAATAAAATGACTATTTAATTGAAGGGTTCAGATATAACTACAAAGCCCTGAGAGGTTTCTCGTAATGTTCAGCATGGAGTCAAAGAAGTAGCCCGTGACAGTTCAAAAGTATTGGATACGACACGACATTCTTAGCTTCACTGGGAAGCTGAACACCTGTGGTGTAGCTAGTGAGCTGTTAAATTGGATCCCTCATGAGTCGGCAACACTAGGTTGTCTTATTGTTTAGTCACGTCACCTACACAGGGAGGCTCCCCTGGAGACATGCGCCTGGTCTCGCTCTAATCCTCATCAGTAATGACTAGGTTTATGCCATTAAAAGTGATGCCCCTTGCGCTGATGGTACCTTGCTAGAGCTAGTGTTTAATTTGAAGTAGTGACAGAGTCACTGCAGGCAGGTATCAGCAGAACTGGGAAATACACAGAAATGTGTCTGGGGGCTAAATTGGATAGCCCCTGAAAACGGGCGCTGGGATTGCAAAGCGCGATTAACCCATGCCCGTTGCTTGCAATGCAGGCAGCATGCCAACTTCATGCTGCCTGCTCATTTAAATGATCTCTGCATCCAGCCAGTGCTAACTGCGCTGTTCATTGGCTAGGCACATCAGCAGGAGGTCAATATCATGAGAGGCTAGCACCAGTTAGAGCTAGCCTACATTGCTTAAAGCCAGTCTGCACCTCTTAAAGGAAATATGCATTGTGGATGGAGCAGGTGCTGAGAGTCATGGTTGAAGAGATTCTGACCTGGGAAACAGTGAAGAATGGCACAAAATGGGAGAGAGCAGGCCTCAAGGTTTTTGAATGCTGCACTGGAGGCCTTGGTGGCGGAGCTGGATAGTAGGAGGGATGTCCTGTATCCACAGGGGGCCAGGAGGCCTCCCCTAGACACACACTCAGTAGGCAGTGCGAGCAGATTGCATTGGAGGTCAATGCCAGGAGTCAAGCCCTGAGGACCTGGATGTAGCACCGCTAAAAGTTTAATGACCTCACAAGGGTGGTCAAGGTCAGTGAATGTATCTTCAAATGCCATATCCTACCAACTGCACCATTAGCCTCAGCCACTGCTCAATGCACCACACTCCCATCACTCACCTACCAACAATCTCTATCAATCAGGACTCATACCTAACATTCATCGCTTCAGCTCACCCTCACACACTTACCACTGTTGCAAGCCTCACACCCACATCTCACAGCTTGCACACACTGCCAGCTATGACAGCCACATTGCCCAAACAAAATGCACAACACTTACTGCCACACTTCCCTCTCCCTTGCAGGACAAGGTGGCACACAACCGGAGGCAGCAGGAGCTAACCGGCAGGGGACAGGCACGCCTGCATGTCCTCACTCCATGGAGGAGGCAGTTCTGGCCATTATTGGAATGGCCATTGCTGAGGCCAGCAGTGGGGCTGAAACCATCAAGGATGGCACCATCCTCGTACCTAATCCTCCTTCTCGCATCCTACTTCCTCCTCATCCCACAATCTCTTCTGACTGAGAAGCTGCTGATGGTGTAAGCATGCACCTCTTACTTTCCCCCGCTCCCCTAACCACAACCCTACCCTTGTGCCTTTCTCCTTTCAGATACCCAAGAAGTACAACCTGGCCAGGCAGTGGAGGAACAGCAAGAAAACAGTGATGATGAAGACATGCTGTCACTCGATTTCACACTCGCAGCCAGCAGCTCAGATACTGACATTGCACATAATTTAGAGAATAGCATAGAGGGGGGATCTGCACGTGGTGAGACACTGGGCATGAGTGGCCTGCAGCCAGAGCAGGGGGCAAGGATAGCACAGGTGCCAGCTTGCCAGAGGGTGAAGTCACGCATGAGTTCTACAGCAGAGAACTCAGATGAGGACTTTGCTGGGGCTGATGGGCATGCACAATGAAATGCTTGGTGCATTGGGAAGCCTGCCAGAAAGTCTGTGTGCAATGACAAGGAGCATGGAGGAGACCAGCACCAACTTGGCCCAGGGCTTTGTGCAGAACTTGGAGCCCACCCTTTCCAGCAGGAAGTGGTGGCCAACTCCGTTTGCATACTTGTGGATCCAACTATGATGCAGCGTCTGATGGCCGATGTCGCAGCTTCCATTGCAGCACAAGCAGCTTCCACCAAAAGTCTGAGTGCTGCAGTGGAAGCTCAGACTGCTGCCATCATGGCTATGGATTACAGAGTGAAAAGGGGCTTGCAGGGTCTCCTCCACTGAAAGTCAGCAGCCTTCCACCAGCCATGCTGCAGCCACTGGGGTAGCACTACATAGGAGCACTAGGAAAGGCAAAGGCACACGGAAGACAGGCACTAAGGGAATGCACAAGGGTGATTAGTTGACTTTTGTATGCAATATAGCATGATTTCATTTATAAATTTGGCTTGGAATGTTTATTTTCTTATCATGTTTACTTTTGCATTATAGCCAAAAGGATGATGTGACGGTCAGTGACAGAGAGAGGGTAAGGTGTGGGACTGTTGGTGAATGGGCAATTGGGTTTGTGGCAGTAGTTCTTCACGGACAGCCTGGGCAGAAAGAGACTGTTTAGGATGCCTCCTCCCTTCCACCCTCCCCTTCCTCCTTCCCCTCTTCCTTCTCCTCATGCTCCTTCTCCTCAGCTGGTCTTGTATGCCTGGTGGCAAGGGCTGTGCCCTCATGATGGTGAGGTTGTGCAGCATGCAGCAGATCAACACGAGTCTTGACACCCGCTCTGCCAAATACAGCAGAGCTCCTCCAGAGAGTAGGTATACAGTGGTGTCCCCACAGGTCAGTACTAGGACCATTGCTTTTCTTGATGTATATTAATGGCTTGGACTTGGGTGTACAGGGCACTATTTCAAAATTTGCAGATGACACAAAACTTGGGAGTGTAGTGAACAGTGAGCAGGATCATGATAGACTGCAAGAGGACATAGACAGGCTGCTGAAATGGGCGGACACGTGGCAGATGAAATTTAACGCAGAAAAGTGTGAAGTGATACATTTTGGTAGGAAGAACGAGGAGAGGCAATATAAACTAAAGGAAACAATTCTAAAGGGGGTGCATGAACAGAGAGACCTAGGGGTGTAAAATGAAAATACTGCAGATGCTGGAAATCTGAAATAAAAACAGAAAATGCTGGAGATACTCAGCAGGTCAGGCAGCATCTGTGAAGAGAGAAACAGAGTTACGGGCTGGATTTTCATTGGGGAGGCGGGTCTACAACTTTTGGGTTTGTAGTCCCGCCTCCATCGAGTTCTAGCCAACCCACGAGATTTAGATTTGATTGACCTTGTTGAGTCCACCCAATGGCCTCAGCAGGCCAATTAAGGGCCACCCGGCAACAGGTGATGTCACAGATTGAAATTTCATCTGTCAAGACCTTTTGACAGATGAAATATCAGTGTTTGATAGCTGTTTGAAGCTGTCAAACACTGACAATCTGTACTCCAAGTTAATTCCTTCCTCTCAGGATGATTTAGAGATCTCCCCAGAACAGAAAGCAGAGGCTGCAGATTTTGACAGCTGGCGGCCATTCTGCTTTCTGTGCTGGTGAGATGAGGGACTCTTGAGACCTGAAGGAAGGAAGGCTGTAAAGGTAAGTAAAGGTTAGTAGAAATTCTTTAAACACTTTACACAGACCAAACACACTTACCTCTGCACTCATGCACCCATCACTCACCTGAACACCGGACGGACATTTTGACCCCTACAAGCCCTTCATCCCGACAGCCCGCCTCGCTAACTTGGCGTGGTTTGGAGCCGTCGGGAATCCCACATTTTAACAATGAAGATAGGGATTAGGCTAAAAACTGCCTGTTAACTACCTGTTCACAGGCAGTTAATTGGCACTAATCCCCTTCCCGCCTCGGGGAGGCAGGTTCCAGTGCGGGGCGGGTACCATCCTCCTTTGAAACTGGCATGGAGGCGGGTTGGGGGCGGGATGGGGTCAGGACACCCGATTTCGGGATTTTAAACCCCCACACGCCTCCAACCCCAACTCCACGGCCCAATGAAAATCCAGCCCAATGTTTCAGGTCGATGACCTTTCGTCAGAACTGGAAAAAAGCAGGAAATGGAACAGATGTTTAAGCAAGTGTAGGGGCCGGGAAAGGGGGGAGGGAATGAAAGAACAAAAGAGAAGGTCTGTGATAGGATAGCAGGCAGGAGAGATTAAGAGATATTCAAGGCAAAAGGAGATGGTAATGGGACAGGTTAAGAAACAAAAGATAACATAAGAAATAGGAGCAGGAGTGGGCCAATTGCCCCTCGAGCCTGCTCCACCATTCAATAAGCTCATGGCTGATCTGATCCTAACCTCAAATCTTCTATCACTCTCCGTCCACCTGAACCCATGTGATCTCCCGGGAGAGGCGAAAAACCAGATAAAAGACCCAATGGCCAATTTGGGAGAAAAAAATCTGGGAAATTCCTCTCCGACCCATCTAGGCGATCGAAATTCTTCCAGGAGATCACTCTGTCCCTATATTTTCTACAGTACTTACCTTCTGTAAAGGCGATCTCCACCCCAGCCAGGAACAGGAATAAAACCATCTCCTGAAATCTAACACAGAATTAGAACACAGTAGGAGCAGAACCAGGCTACATGGCCCCTGGGCCCACTCCACTACCCACAGGGCCATGACCATTCCGAACCTAGACTCATGTCCAATTTCCTGCCCGCTCCCCGTAACCCTTAATTCCCTTTACTTCTAGGAAACTATCTATTTCTGTTTTAAATTTATTTAATGATGTAGCTTCCACAGCTTTCTGGGGCAGCAAATTCCACAAGCCTACCACCCTCTGAGTGAAGAAGTTTCTGCTCATCTCAGTTTTGAAAGAGCAGCCCCTTATTTTAAGATTATGCCCCCTAGTTTTAGTTTCACCCATCATTGGGAACATCCTCACCGCATCCACCCGATCAAGCCCCTTCACAATCTTATATGTTTCAATAAGATCGCCTCTCATTCTTCTGAACTCCAATGAGTAGAGTCCCAATCTACTCAACCTCTCCTCATATGACCACCCCCTCATCCCCGGGATTAACCGAGTGAATCTTCTTTGTACTGACTCGAGAGCAAGTATGTCTTTTCTTAAGTATGGACACCAAAACTGTATGCAGTATTCCAGGTGCGGTCTCACCAATACCTTGAACAACTGCAGCAATACCTCCCTGTTTTTATATTCTATCCCCCTAGCAATAAAAGCCAACATTCCATTGGCCTTCTTGATCACTTGCTGCACCTGCATACTAACTTTTTGAGTTTCGTGCACCAGGACCCCCAGATCCCTTTGTACTACAGTACTTTCCAGTTTCTTGCCATTAAGATAATAATTTGCTCTATGATTTTTCCTGCCAAAGTGCATAACCTCACACTTTCCAGAATTGTATTCCATCTGCCAAATCTCTGCCCACTTACTTAGCCTGCCTATGTCCCTTTGCAGGTTTTTTATGTCCTGCTCACTCACTACTTTCCGTCCCATCTTTGTATCATCTGCAAACTTTGATATGTTACACTCGGTCCCCTCCTCCAAATCGTTAATATAGATTGTAAAGAGTTGGGGACCCAGCACTGACCCCTGCGGAACACCACTAGTTACTGGTTGCCAATCTGAGAACGAACCATTTATCCCAACTCTCTGCTTTCTGTTAGAGAGCCAATCCTCCACCCACGCCAGAATATTACCCCCAATCCCGTGATTTTTTATCTTGAGCGATAATCTTTTGTGTGGCACCTTGTCTAAATACACTACGTCCACTGGTTCCTGTAGTGTCCGTGTGTTGATAAAGACACTGGAGGCAGGAGTTGGTTCATAGGTGTTTACTAAGCAAAGTCTGGGGGGGGTTCTAATGGATATACACAATATACAGGCTTATATAGCCCGAGTGGCCATTACCGGCATTACAGCACACCTGGGGCTCTTAAAGGCACATACACTAACCAGTACATCATATTTTAAGTAATTATTAATTACATGTTATAAGAAAAATAATATACACATTGCTGTAGTTAATTAATTATAAGTCAGTCTCTCAGGAGGCTTCCGGACTCGGTCCGGATAACGCCTCGGGGGTGTAGTAGTTTCTGGTGGTGTAGTAGGTTCTTTTAGCAAGGCTGATTTGGCTTGAATGCCAGTGTCGGGTTCATCGGGTTTCAGTATCACCGGATCGGAGGTAGATATGGGTATCTCTACTTCATCATTAGACGTATAGAGTTGTGGTGTAGGTTGTCCCTTTTCGGATGACTTTATGATTTGGTCAGCATGGCGCCTTATTATGCTTTCTCCGATGTCCATGGTATACATCAGTGGTCCTAGTCGTGTGCAGATAGTTCCAGGCTGCCATTTCTCGGTACGGTAGTCCCGGGCCAAAACTTGTTGACCTATCTGGAAGGTTCTAGTTGGCCTTTCATTCATGCCTTGAAACTGCCGGTTCTCCACGTCCCTTCTGATGTTGGGCTTGACCAAATCCAGCCGGCATCTTAGGTTTCTATTGAAGAACATCATGGCGGGAGTTTGGTTGGTAACCATATGTGTTGCATTCCTGTATGCGAATAAGAATTTATCCACCTTGTGCTGAAGTTTTATGTCTTCATTACCCATGGCCTTTATGGCCTTCCTGATGGTCTGGACAAACCTTTCAGCCAATCCATTGGTGGCGGGATGGTATGGGGCGGACGTGTAGTGCTTAACCCCATTGTTTTTTAAGAACTTTCTGAATTCTTCGGACATAAATTGCGGTCCATTATCAGAACATATCTGTTCCGGCAGCCCATTCCTGGCAAATATGGTCCTTAATACTGTGATGGTTTTTTCCGTGGTGGTGGAGGACATCTTTATTACCTCCGGCCACTTGGAGTGTGCATCAACCGCGATTAAGAACATTGAGTCCATAAATGGACCAGCAAAGTCGATGTGCACCCTTTGCCAGGGAGATGAAGGCCACTCCCATAGATGTAGAGGGGCTTGTGGTGGAGCGTTTTGGACCTTCTGGCATCCTAGGCAGCTCTTGGTCATTTCTTCGATGTCTCCATTGATACCTGGCCACCATACAAACGCCCTAGCTAGGTTCTTCATTTTTACTCCACCCAGATGCCCCTCATGAAGCTCCTTTAGCACTTTATCCTGGAGTTTGGGTGGAATCACCACTCTGGATCCACACATCAAGGTTCCTCGGCACACTGACAGCTGTTCTCTTCTTTGCGAGAATGCTGGCAACAGTGGTTCGCCATGTGCTGGCCATCCCTTCACTGTTAAATCATAGACCCGTGAGAGAGTCGGGTCATTTCTCGTCTCCCTTTCAATGGCAGCATTTGTTACTGGTAGACATTCCACTATGGTAGAGTGGAACATCTCTACTGGGTCTACTGTAGGTGCCTCTTCTACCGTTGGTGTTTTGATCCTTTGTATTCTATGTTGTATTGGTGTGCCCCTAGAAAAAGGGACCACCTCTGTAGCCTTTGCGCTGTCATAATGGGAACACCCTTTTTAGGGTTGAATATGGAGATGAGGGGTTGATGGTCAGTCAACAAGGTAAATTTTTGTCTGTGTAGGTAATGGTTGAATTTCTTCACTCCCCATACCAGGCTGAGTGCTTCCCTGTCGATTTGGGCATAGTTACGCTCAGCTGAGTGTAATGAGCGCGACGCAAAAGCTATCGGCCGTTCTGAGCCATCAGGGAATTTATGGGATAATACTGCTCCTATGCTGTAAGGGGATGCATCGCACGCCAGTCTGATTGGCAGTGATGGGTGGTAATGAGCCAAAACTTCTTCGGATGTGATTAAGTCTTTGCATTTATGGAAGGCACGTTTACAGTCTTCGTTCCATTTCCAAATCACTCCTGTTTGTAGAAGTTCATTAAGAGGGTGTAGAAGAGTTGATAAGTTCAGTAAAAATTTATGATAGTAATTTATTAATCCCAGGAACGACCTTAATTGTGAAACATTTTCAGGTGCTGGGGCTTTTATGGCCGCTTCAATTTTTTCAGGTGACTTAAGCAACCCTTCCTTATTAATTATGTGGCCACAATATGATATCTGATTTTGGAAAAATTCGCACTTGGGGCGATTTGCTCGTAAGCCCTGTTCTTTCAGCCTAGTGAGCACCTGCTCCAAATTGGCAAGGTGCTTGTTGTCGTTTTCTCCTGTTACAAGGATGTCGTCCAGGTAGCATTGAGTCCCCGGAATCCCTTGCAGGACTTGCTCCATAGCTCTTTGCCAGGTAGCTGGAGCTGATGTTACTCCAAAAACCAGTCGATTGTACTGGTACAGGCCTTTGTGTGTGTTTATCGTGAGATACATTTTAGAGGCCTCCTCAACCTCCATCTGTAGATATGCCTGTGCCAAGTCAATTTTGGTGAAACGTTTCCCTCCAGATAGTGAGGCGAAAATATCTTCTATCCTCAGAAGAGGATACTGTACTGTGTGAAGGACCGGGTTTACAGTCGCCTTGAAGTCTCCACAGATGCGAATTTTTCTCTGTTCTTCAGATTTATCATTATTCAATGCTTTTTTCATGACTGGAACGATGGGTGTTGCCCACTCGCTCCAATCTATTTTGGATAATACGCCTGCCTTTTCCAAATTCTCCAGCTCTGCCTCGACTGCTGGACGAATTGCATGTGGCACCAGTCTTGCCTTAAAAAATTTGGGAATTGCTGCATCTTCCACTTTTATTGAGGCGGTGATGCCTTTCAAGGTTCCTCGTTTCTCTTGAAACACTTCTTTGGCATTGGCCAAGATGTCTTTTAATCATTCAGGTATGATGTCATCATTGTTTTTTTTCTTACTGGTCACCGTCAGTGCCTGAATGGAGTGCCAGTCTAAACATATCTTTCTGATCCATTCACGTCCCAACAACGGTGGACCACCATCTTGTAGAATGTATAAATACAACTTTTGTATTTCTTTGCCGTTGTATACAACAGGCACCCTTATTTTTCCTTTGGGGTATACTTTCTGCCCCGTATATGGTTTTAAGATAATGGATGTGTCTTTTAGAGGTATATGCGAAAATAGCCTCTCGTAATCCCGTCGATTTATGACGGTCAGAGCTGATCCTGTATCTAGCTCCATTGTAACTGGGGACCCTGCTATCGTGAGGATAACCCAAATGGTTTGATAATCATCTTTGGCAAGTACATTATGTAATTTGAGACAGCTTAGTCTCTTGTTTTCGGAGTCGCTATCGCTCTTCTGGTCTTCGGAGCTACTGTCCGTCATCATTTGTACCTTCCTGTACTTCCCTTTTTGATTTTTTTTTTCTGTCTGTGGATTTATTTTGTCCAGATCGGCATACCCGTGCAATGTGTCCAATCTTTCCGCATTGCCTGCATGCTTTGTCCTTGAACCAGCAGTCCCTCTGGTTATGGGTGGATCTGCCGCAGCGATAACATCTTTCGAAACCCTGTGTCATTTCATGGGTGCCGAAGTCCTGTGTCTTTTGTTGTATCTCTGCAGCTCCTCTTGCTGCTGCTTCGTATGATACAGCCATACTGAAAGCTTTGTCCAATGTTAAATCTTTTTCAGAAAGCAGCCTTTTTTGTGTTCCTTCACTTAAGAGACCGCAAACAAATTTGTCTCGAAGATAATCTGCTAGTCCTGCCCCGAATTGGCAGTACTTTGATAGCTTTCTTAATTCGGTTAGGTAATCAGCGTTACTTTCATTCTTGTGTTGATTTCTCTTAAAGAATTTGAATCGTTCCGCTATCAGCAGCGGTGTTGGGTTTAAGTGCTCCTGCAGGGTATCAACAATTTCTTTAAAATTCTTGTCCTTTGGTTTGGCTGGAGTGATTAAATTTTGTAACAGCTCATATGCCTTTGCGCCCATTAGGTTCAGCAGTACTGAAGCTTTTTTTCATCTTCTATTCCATTTGCAGTGCAATATACCTCTATTCTCTCCACGTATGTGGTCCAATCCTTTATTTTGCTATCAAAAGCATCAATATTGCCAGACTTAGGCATTTCAGAAAAGATATGGCGCTTCCCGCGCTTTCCCGCCGCTGCTGCCAATGACAACGCTGTTTCCCGCGGTTTCCGTTCTTTTTTTATTTTTTATTTATTTACAGTTGGAGACTCGTTCCCGCCGGACTTGCTCTCCAGGTCTGACCGCTGACCTGCTTGCCGCGCCGGCCGTCTCCCGAGTGCTCCCTCCCAGTCTGTTATTGCTTGCCTCCGATTTCGCTGCCTGTCTCAGCTGTTGAGCCAGCCGCTGGAGCCCCAGCCTGACGCCCAGGAAGGATTAGCACAGTACCTGCCACCAGCTTGGCCAGCTGGTGAAATCACAGCTTCTCTCACTTTCTTGAGTCTTCTGGACGCCCGAGGAATCGATGTCCTTGAGGTGCTGCCGAATTGCAGGTAAATCCGTTTCCACTTCGTCGCCACTGTAGTGTCCGTGTGTTGATAAAGACACTGAAGACAGGAGTTGGTTCATAGGTGTTTACTAAGCAAAGTCTGGGGGGGTTCTAATGGATATACACAATATACAGGCTTATATAGCCCGAGTGGCAATTACCGGCATTACAGCACACATGGGGCTCTTAAAGGCACATACACTACAGTTCCCCTTTATCCACCCTGTATGTTACTTCCTCAAAAAACTCAAGCAAATTTGTGTGTGGCTCTAGATGAAGTGTAAATTGCGCTGGCAGAATGAAAGACAGCTGCCATGTGGAGGAGAAGAAAAGACACAAACAAAAGGTGTGGATAAAAAATATATATATGATAGGGGCCGAGGTTATGATCTGAAATTGTTGAACTCTATGTTGAGTCTAGAAGGCTGTAAAGTGCCTAATCAAAGGATGAGGTGCTGTTCCTCGAGCTTCCCTCTCTAGGGGTATATGTGCCTAGGGGTATATGTGCAGAAATCGTTAAAAGTGGCAGGGCAGGTTGAGAAAGCAGCTAAAAAAAATACGGGATCCTGGGCTTCATAAATAGAGGCATAGGGCTCGATTTTGCCAGTGTGGGCGGGCTGGGGCGTGTCAGGTGTTTTTAGAGTCCTGAACCCGACTCCAGTGTGATGTGGGGAAAAAGAGCGATTTTCCCCTAATTGGGCAATTGATTTCCAGCGTGTGGGAGCCCCTGGCCCAATTAGTCTTTCCATCCTGAAAGTCGCCTCCGATGACTTCATCAGTGCTGCTGGATTCAAGGCCTGCAAGCAGCATTGCTTCTTCTGGAGACTAGAGATGCCTTGGACATTGTATGGAATCTTGGCTTTTATTGTAAGGGGGATGGAGTATAAAAACAGGGAAGTCTTGCTGCAGTTATACAGGGTATTGGTGAGGCCACACCTGGAATACTGCGTGCAGTTTTGGTTTCCATATTTAAGAAAAGATATACTTGCTCTCGAGGCGGTTCAGAGAAGGTTCACTCGGTTGATTCCGGAGATGAGGGTGTTGACGTATGAGGAAAAGTTGCGTAGGTTGGGACTCTATTCATTGGAGTTCAGAAGAATGAGAGGCGATCTTATCGAAACATATAAGATTGTGAGGGGGCTTGATTGGGTGGATGCGGGGAGGATGTTTCCACTGATGGGTGAGACTAGAACTAGGGGGCATAATCTAAGAATAAGGGGCTGCCCTTTCAAAACTGAGATGAGGAGAGACTTCTTCACTCAGAGGGTAGTAAATCTATGGAATTTGCTACCCCAGAGAGCTGTGGAAGCTGCAACATTAAATAAATTTAAAATGGAGATAGACAGTTTCCTAGCAGATAAGGGAATTAGGGGTTACGGGGAGAGGGCAGGGAAGTGGACGTGAGTCTAGATTCGGATCAGCCATGGTCCTGTTGAATGGCGGAGCAGGCCCGAGGGGCCGTATGGCTTACTCCTGCTGCTACTTCTTATGTTCTTATGTTCTTATGAAAGACTTCATTTACCGACCATGTCTACCAACAAGCAAAAGTGTGCACCTCGATTTGATGAGCCCTCCCTCCAAGCTCTGGTGGAGGGAGCAAGATCTAATAAGGAGGTGCTCTTCCCTTCCTCAGGGAGAAGAAAGCCACCACAACAAACTAAAGCTGTGTGGCTGCAAGTGGCCAGGGAGGTCAATACCATCTCTATGTTCCGCAGAACCTGGCTGCAGTGCAGGAAGAGGTTTCATGACCTTCTGCGCACTGGAAAAGTGAGTATGATTTTCCCTTCACCCTCAATCTGACCCCCATTGCCTCTCCTCACCAGCACTCTGCTTTGCCAACCTCTTCCTCCACATCCCACTTGACACTTGCATCCCTGCACCCTTACCCATTCCCTCTCTCACTATGGTCACATTCATTAACTATTCGACCATCCAGCCCTCACACTCTCTATCACTGTGATGCAATGACAACTTACAACATACAGGGAGGGCCCTTTGTCTCCTTCTAAGCATCTATGCTATGGAATCTCTACAATCACTCCTTCATTCTCACTCAAACTCCACTTGTGTCCCTCATTGCAGGAAAAGAGAGTCCACAATAAGAGGGAAAGAGCGAGGACAGGAGGAGGGCCACCCTCAGTAGCCTAGCTCACCACCTTGGAGGAGGTGGCCCTGGAAATTGCCGGGATCGAGGACGATTCCCAAGTGGGGGACGGACAGGCAGGCACATCACAGCAAGCTGGTGACAGAATAGTTTGGCATCTCTCTTATTGACATTGCATGAGTCACTGATAATGAATCTGATGCTCTAACAGATTGACTTATGATCATCTGCGCTATTTAATGTGCATGTAACCTTGACCTCACATCTCTAACTCTTTCCTTTACTCCCCCACAGGACCATCGACAGCTCCCGTCGCCACTGACCTGGAGGAAGAGCCTGAGCTTCCAGACTCCTCAGAGGAAGCTGCAACCTCTGAGGGCGCTGCGTCAGCAAAATTAAGTGCAAACATCACCAGCGCAGACACTCACACCTTGGTGGGGCCTTCGGGACATAGAGTAGAGTTGTCACTTGGTGTATCACAGCTCACAAGTAAGCATCAGCAGATGGTGGAGACAGGGACAGAAGTGGAGAGTCCTCGTTGGAGGGCGCAGGGCGCTCCCAGCTCAGCTCCGCTGCATGTCGACCCTGTGCTTCCGGGCCCATCCAGAAGGACAGCGGTGCTGGAACTCCAGGAACAGGTGCACGAGTCTCTGGCAGGTTTTGTCTCCAGGGTCGCTGCGAGTGTGGAGTGAATGGAGGAGTCCATCGCTAACATGAGCAGAGCTTTTGTGGAGGCATTGGCACATGAACGCATCACCACGGAAAGGATGGCAACCTCCGTGGAAAGGATGGCTACCGTAGAGGAGAGGATGGCTATGGCCATGGAGGAGCTTAGGCGCCAGGGTCGTGAAAACATGGTCATTGTTCACAATAGACTGACATCTCTTGAGGAGCGATGGTCAGCTATAGAGCATACAAACCAGACATTCATGTAAGTCCTCGGGAGTAGGACTTCCAGTACAGAAACGGGTCCCCATGGCCCCTCTGAAGTGCAGCAAGGTGCTGTCAAGCCATTTGCTAGCTCTGAAGTGGGGCTTATTATGTCCGTGTATAATTGAGACACGGACTGCAGGAGTTGATTATAACAAGTCTTTACTGAATGGAGACAACCTGGAAACTGAAACTACAGAAGCCTGCTAGTATAGCGGTCCCACGGGTTGTTCTATACATTGAGATACATAATTCTCTTTAACTTAACTTATGCATGTATAACTTACCTTCCCTTTAATTTAACTTATTTATGCATGTATAACTTACCTAACTGTATGTATTTAACTTACTTATTTGTATTACTTACCAGTTAGGGCTGTTACCCCTTTAACTATCCTGTTCTGGTAAGACCTACAACATGGTGCTCCTGCAGTCAGTCATCTTACCTGCTACCTTACCTGCTGTAATTATCCTGTTCTGGTAAATAAACCTCTTATTTATAGTTCGTCGAAGTTAAACTCTTTTATTTAGTGGCGATTTACACGAACCGCTACATTGGTGACCCTACGACGTGAGTACGGGAGCTCATCGATTCCAACGCTACATTGGTGATCCCATGATGTGAGTATGGGAGCTCATCAATTCCAACGCTACAATTGGTGAATCCGTATCCGTGAACGATTTTCACGGTAGCAACGCACGCCTGAACCTCGTCTACACTCAAGATGACTAATGTACAACCGACGAACAACACGGAACAGTAATTGCAACCGCAACCAAAAGCGACCCCATCTTTGCGAACGTCTTCGCAATGGAAGCGCAGCTTGGAGGTGAGCCTGTTCTTCATGAACACTTACATAGAAGTAGAGCACGACCAACGGCAACCGTCGTCCACCAGCGCTACAATTGGTGGGTTTGTGAACGTTTTTCACAAACGAAGCACGCTATGGAAGCATCAGCCGTTCTGCTGTCGCTACCGCAATATAGGGAGCCACAGCCTCCCTCGTGCTTTATGAAGGTAGAAGCCCTGTTCGCCGAGAACATCGATGCGGTACAGACCACGCAAGTGCACACGGTCCCCGCATTCGACTATTCTACCGCCTCACGGATCGTCCGCCTCTACGTCTATACAAGTATACATCTCTCCAAGCGCGGGGTACAGCATGTTCGGGCCCACAAGATCGGAGCGCACCCAGCGGGGATACCACGAGGACTCACCCCCGCAAAATACGAGGACGCACACCTCGCCCATCGAGAACCCCTCCCTCGTGAACACCGATGATTCTTTTTCCGCCGACGATGCACCAGCTTTTCAGCTTGCTGTGTGGTATTTATTACACGATTCGGCGTGAACAAAAGTGTGCCGCCTTTCTGGCTGTTTTTTCCTAAATTTACAACCTGAACTGTTGCCGCCTTTCAGGTAGAGTTAATCTCTCTTGAAAGCAACAACAACCTGGACCGTTGCCGCCCTTTTTCCAGTTTTCCTTTAACAAACGCAAATGCCTAATGAAGCTGCACATATTGAGGACGGGTCCCACGGGCATCCTGCGGCCGCGATCAACACAGCAACTCTTCACCCTCCGTTCTGTTCATGTCGTAGCATTATGGCACGCACTGTTCCGTGCGTTCCAGCCTCCTGATGGTTTTGCTCATCAGTCAACGGAGACATCGCCCGCGTCCGCCCAATCAGCCCGTCACTCTGACAAGGCCTGCTGTTTCGCACATTACTATGGTCCTTCGCCTGACGGATACGTTTTATTCGCCATGACACGCGTAAGGATCCGCTTACGAGCAGTATTTTTATACCTCGCCTACCAAGTCGAGACAGCATGACCGCTGTGACCACCAGCTCGTCAGACCATCTCATTCTTGGACTTTCATTAAAGCGAATTCTGGGGGGCCTGTATAGCGGTCCCACGGGTTGTTCTATACATTGAGATACATAATTCTCTTTAACTTAACTTATGCATGTATAACTTACCTTCCCTTTAATTTAACTTATTTATGCATGTATAACTTACCTAACTGTATGTATTTAACTTACTTATTTGTATTACTTACCAGTTAGGGCTGTTACCCCTTTAACTATCCTGTTCTGGTAAGACCTACAACATGGTGCTCCTGCAGTCAGTCATCTTACCTGCTACCTTACCTGCTGTAATTATCCTGTTCTGGTAAATAAACCTCTTATTTATAGTTCGTCGAAGTTAAACTCTTTTATTTAGTGGCGATTTACACGAACCGCTACACTAGGGCCTTTTATACAGGGGTGGTCACTGCTGGTACTGCCGTCTGAGACCAGTTATTCCCTTAAAGGTACATACACAACAATTCCTCCCCTTTTAGATAAACAGTACATAACATTCATTTAACAACTAAATAATAACTAATTACAATTACAATTACGGTTGCTAGATACATTGGTTGAAGTTAAGCAATTATAAGTTCAGTCTTTGAGGAGGCTTCCTGATTCTGTCTGGATAACGCCTCTTTGGGATATCAGGTTCTTCTGGCAAGGTTGAGTCAGGATCAATGTCGTTGTTTGGTTCGTCTGCTTCCAATATCACCGATTCTGCGGTAGATGCAATTGGTACTTCGGTTTCATCGTCAGGTGTATCAGATCATGGTGTGGAGTTGACGTTTTCCAGTGACTCTAGAATCTGGTCAGCATGGCGTCTTACAATGCTCTCCCCAACGTCCACGGCATACATTAGAGGTCCTTGCCGTGTACAGATCTTTCCTGGCTGCCATTTCTCTGTGCGATAGTCCCGGGCCAAAACTGGTTGACCTATCTTAAAACTCCTGGTCGGCCTTTCATTCATAATCTGAAACTGCCTATTCTCCACATCTCTTCTGACGTTTGGCTTAACCAAATCCAAGCGGCATCGTAGTCTTCGATTGAAGAACATCATGGCTGGAGTTTGATTGGTAACCGCATGTGTCGCATTCCGGTAGGCAAACAAGAAGTTATCCACCTTGTGTTGCAGGGGTATATCTTCATTACACATTGCCTTGATAGCCTTCTTGAATGTTTGAACAAACCTCTTGGCCAATCCATTAGTGGCTGGATGATATGGGGCGGATGTGTAATGCTTAACACCATTGTTCTTTAAGAACCTCCGGAACTCTTCAGACACAAACTGTGGTCCATTGTCAGAGCAAATCTGTTCAGGCAGCCCATTCCTGGCGAATATGGTTCGTAAGACTGTGATAGTTTTTTCTGTGGTGGTTGAGGACATTTTTATTACCTCTGGCCACTTTGAATGTGCATCCACCGCAATTAAAAACATCGAGTCCATAAAGGGACCAGCAAAATCAATGTGCACCCTTTGCCATGGAGATGAGGGCCACTCCCATGGATGTAGAGGAGCTTGTGGTGGGGCGTTTTGGACCTTCTGGCACCCTGTACAGCTCTTGGTCATCTCTTCGATTTCTCTATCGATTCCCGGCCACCACACAAATACTCTGGCTAAGTTCTTCATTTTTACCCCTCCCAGATGACCCTCATGAAGCTCATTGAGCACTCTATCCTTCAATTTGGGTGGAATTACTACTCTGGATCCACACATCAAGGTTCCTCTGCACACTGACAGCTGTTCTCTTCTCGGCGAGAATGCTGGCAGCAGTGGTTCGCCATGTGCTGGCCATCCCTTCACTGTTAAATCATAGGCCCAGGAGAGTGTCGGGTCATTTCGTGTTTCCTTTTCTATGTTTGCATTCGTCACAGGGAGACATTCGACTATAGTCGAGTGGAATAACTCCACTGGATCCACTGCCAGTTCTTCTTCCACCATTGGCAACGGTAGGCGCGACAATCCATCAGCATTCCCATGCTGTTTAGTTGCTTTGTACTTGATGTCATATTGATGAGCCCCTAGGAAAAGGGACCACCTCTGCAGCCGTTGTGCCGTCATTATTGGTACGCCCTTCTGAGGGTTGAAAATGGAGACGAGAGGTTGATGATCAGTTAGTAGAGTAAATTTCTGACTGTGCAGGTAGTGATTGAACTTCTTCACCACCCACACCAGGCTGAGGGCCTCTCTGTCAATCTGGGCGTAGTTACGCTCGGCTGAAGTTAACGAGCGTGACGCAAAAGCTATCGGCCTCTCTGAACCAAGAAGGAATTTATGTGACAGTACCGCCTCAATGCCGTAGGGAGACGCATCACATGCCAGTCTTATCGGTAGTGATGGATTGTAGTGAGCCAATACTTCTCTTGAAGTGATTAGGTCCTTACTCTGCTGAAAGGCCCGCTTGCATTCATCGCTCCATTTCCATGCTACTCCCGTTCGTAGTAGGGCGTTCAGTGGATGCAGAATTGTGGACAA
This sequence comes from Somniosus microcephalus, assembly GCF_052327205.1. Taxonomy (NCBI): domain Eukaryota; kingdom Metazoa; phylum Chordata; class Chondrichthyes; order Squaliformes; family Somniosidae; genus Somniosus; species Somniosus microcephalus. Next base: position 112,351,482 of record NC_140999.1, read on the forward strand.
ATTCGGCAAAAACTTAAGGTAGTAATTCACCAATCCGAGGAATGACCTCAGTTGCGACACATTTTCAGGCGCTGGAGCCTTAACTACCGCTTCAATTTTGTCAGGGGACTTATGCAACCCCTCTTCATCAATCACGTGGCCACAATATGATATCTGTTTCTTAAAAAACTCGCACTTAGGGCGATTGGCTCGTAGCCCATGTTCACGTAGTCTAGTGAGCACCTGCTCTAGGTTGGCAAGGTGTTCACTGTCATCTTCACCTGTCACTAGGATGTCGTTCAAGTAACACTGAGTCCCCGGAATCCCTTGCAGGACTTGTTCCATCGCTCTTTGCCATATCGCCGGAGCTGATGCTACTCCGAATACCAGTCGATTATACTGGTAAAGACCTTTGTGAGTGTTTATCGTGAGATACTTCCTAGAGGATTCTTCAACCTCCATCTGCAAATATGCTTGTGCTAGGTCAATTTTTGTAAAACGCTTCCCTCCAGATAGTGAGGCAAAGATATCTTCTATCCTTGGAAGAGGATATTGTACTGTATGAAGGACTGGGTTCACCGTCACCTTGAAGTCCCCACAGATGCGAACCTTCCTTGGCTCCTCAGACTTATTGTTTAACGTTTTCTTCATGACAGGAACGATGGGTGTCGCCCACTCACTCCAGTCTACCTTAGATAACACGCCTGCCTTCTCCAGATTCTCCAGCTCTGCCTCGACGGCTGGGCGAATTGTATATGGTACCGGTCTTGCTTTGAAAAACTTGGGAATTGCATTCTCCTCGATATTTATCGAGGCGGTTACGCCTTTAAGAGTGCCCAGTTCTTGTTGAAATACCTCTTTGGCGTCAGCTAAGATTGTTGACAATCGTCCAGGAGTGACGTCGTCATCCTTTTTACCAGCCACCATCAGTGCCTGAATGGAGTGTCAGTCTAAACTTATCTTTCTGATCCATTCACGTCCCAATAACGGTGGTCCACCATCTTGCAGAATGTAGAGATACAATTTCCGTATTTTCTTGCCGTTGTATCCGACAGGCACCCTTATTTTTCCTCTGGGTTATACTTTTTGCCCCGTATACGTCGTCAAGACAATGGATGTCTCTCTCAAGGGTATGTGTGAGAATAGCCGCTCGTAGTCTCATCGATTCATAATGGTTGGAGCTGATCCTGTATCCAATTCCATTTTGGCTTGGAACCCTGCTATCGTGAGGGTGACCGAAATGGTTTGGTGATCCTCTTTTGCGATTACGTTGTGAAGTTTGAGACAGCTTAGTTTCTTGTTCCCGGATTCACTATCGCTCATCTGGTCTTCAGAACTACTGTCCGTCATCTTTTGTACTTTCCTGTACGGCTCCTTAGTAGCCTTTTTGTTGTCGTTGGTCTTCTTCCCAGACCTGCAAACTCGTGCAACGTGTCCCATCTTTCCGCATTGCCTGCATAGTTTGTCCTTGGACCAGCAGTCCTTCTGGTCATGGTTTGTTCTGCCGCAGCGATACCATTTTGCAAATCCCCGCGTCATTTCGTGGGTGCCGTATTCCTGTGGCTTTTGTTGTATTTCTGCAGCTCCCCTTACTGCTGCTTCGTACAATACTGCCACGCTGAAAGCCTTATCTAGCGTCAGCTCTTTCTCTGAGAGTAACCTCTTCTGGGTTCCTTCACTCAGGAGTCCACAGACAAATTTGTCCCGTAAGGTATCTGCCAGTCCTGCTCTGAACTGGCAGTGCTTTGATAGCTTGCGTAGTTCCGTAAGGTAATCAGCATTGCTCTAATTTTTATGCTGATTTCTCCTGTGGAATTTAAATCTTTCTGCTATCAGCAGCGGTGTAGGGTTTAGATGTTCCTGTAGGATAGCAACAATATCGTTAAAACTCTTCGCCTTCGGTTTGGCTGGAGTAATCAGGTCCCGCAATAGGCCGTACGTTCTTGCGCCCATTAAATTTAGCAATACCGATGCCTTTTTCTCATCGGCTATTTCGTTTGCCTCGCAATATACCTCGACTCTTTCCACATACGTGGTCCAGTCTTCTATTACATTATCGAAGGCAGTGATATCGCCAGTCTTTGGCATCTTGAAAATCTAAGATGGCGCCTCCCGCGCTTTGCCTTCGTCCCCGATGGATCAAAATGGCACCTCCCGTGCTTTTCCTTCTTCCCCGCTGAGTTAAGATGGCGCCTCCCGCACTTTCCCGCCGCTGCCGCTGCTGCCAATGCTGTTGCTGGCGATTATATTTATTTTACTATCCTGTAATGGCGACGCCCTATGGTCTTCGCGCCTCCCCGATCGCTGCTGCCAACGCCACTCTCCGCGGTATTTTTATTTTTCTATCGCGCTTCAATATTTGCTCCGTTAGTTGAAGAACCATTCCCGTCGTGGAGCGGACCCTCTGGGACACTTCCCTCCCTCTTCTTAGGTCCGAACGCTGCCCGGCTGCGAAGCACCGGCCGCGCCCTGTGTGCTCCACCCTCTCTCTCTCTCTTTGCTTCCCGACTCGCTGCCCAGCCCCGTTGCAGAGCCACCCGATCGAGCTCTAGCCCGCCGCAGCCCAGGAAGGATCAGTGCACTACCTGCCACCAGCCCGATTAGCTGGGAAACCACAGACTGGAGACCAAGCCTGGCTCTCGACAGTCTCTCCTGCACTTTTCAATTCGATGATTTGGAGGGCGGTTGCCCACGGTCGACGCCCGTTTCTGGAGTTTCTTTGGATTATTTTTTTTTCTTTCTTCTGGCTTTGACCTTCAATAACGTCGTCTGAGGTGCTGCTGAGTTGCAGGTAAGTTCGTTTCTTACTCATCGCCAGTATTATGTCCGTGTATAATTGAGACACGGACTGCAAGAGTTGATTATAACAAGTCTTTACTGAATGGAGACAACCTGGAAACTGAAACTACAGAAGCCTGCTAGGGCCTTTTATACAGGGGTGGTCACTGCCGGTACTGCAGTCTGAGACCAGTTATTCCCTTAAAGGTACATACACAACAGGGCTGACTCATGAGAGGGATGTTGGTGGCAGACAGCAAGGAAGTGGGGGCTCCTCTCTAAGCGCTCACACGACCATGCCACTGCAAAGCCCTCGGTCAGAGCCCCACCAGAGTGCCCACCCAACTGAGATCGACGTCTCAACCCCTGCACAGCCGTAGGAGCAGCAGACTTGCCGAATCCTCACAGGTTCACAACCCCAGAGGACGCCCGCCAAAGGTGTCGAGACAGGAGCAGCAGGAAAGTGAGCAACGGGCCTCTACATCTGCTGAAGCCACAGGTGAAGCACCACGTAGGAGCATGCGTAAGAGGAAGATAATGCACAAGTAGTCACAAGGGTAGTCACTTGGGTGTAATGTTATGTTTAATGTTGAAAAGCCATCAGATGCTTATTACCATTAAAAATTCTGATGGCGAACTGTTGCAGTTGTGGCATGTGTCATGTCGCTAATGGGCCTTCCACATTGAGGGCTTAGGATTACTTGCAATTGTCAGTATGGTGGTCAGAATGATAGGAATCCGCAGGTTCCTGGCCATTGTCGAGGGTCTGATAAGAAGGTGCGAGGCAAAAGTGTTTGATTGTGAAGGCTAAGCAAATCAGGCCAAGATGAGTGTGTGCCTTGCATCCCGTCAGCAATGTGCTCTCATGCTGCTGCCGCTGGTTGATGCACCTCTGCAAGCTGTTCGTTGTCGCTTTCCACCTCCTCCTCCTCCTCCTCATCTGAGGAGGCTATGTGATGAGCCATTTGTTCCTCAGGCATCTGCAAGCCACGATGCTGTGCCATGTTGTGATGTGCACAGCAAACTACGACCATTCTGGAGACCCTGCCTGCTAAGGACTGCAGGGCTCCACCTGATCTATCAAGGCATCTGAAGCGCATCTTCAGCAAGCCAATGGTTTGCTCGATTATGGATCTGGTGGACATGTGGCTGGAGTTGTAGCACTCCTCTGCTTCGTTGGAAGTGCTCCTCAACGGCATCATTAGCCACGTCTTCAGGGGATAGCCCTTGTCTCCAAGTAGCCATCCGCAAAGTTGGTCTGGCGGATTGAAGAGCGGAGGCACACTAGACTGGCACAGGATGAAGGAGTCATGGCAACTGCCAGGGTACTTGGCACAAAATTTCCTTCTTGTGGTCACACACCATCTGTACGATGAGGGAGTGGAATCCCTTGCGGTTGACAAAATTACCTGGATTGTGATGGGGTGCCTTTAGGGCCACATGTGTGCAGTCAACAATGCCCTGCACCCTTGGAAAGCCTGCCAGATTGTCAAACCCAACCGCATGCGCAGTTACACTGGCTTGATCCTTGGAGAAATTGATGTGATTGTGCGCAATGGCAAAAAGGGCATCAGTTACCTGCATGTTGCAAGTGTGTGCGGCCGCCTGGGAGACGCCACTGATGTCTGCTGCTGATCCCTGGAATGAGCCTGAAGCTAAAAAGTTGAGTGTGGTGGTGACTTTGACGGCCACTGGTAAGGGGTGTCCACCTGCTCCTCTGGGCTCCAGGTCTTGCTGCAGCATTGCGCAGATGTAACCCACTGCCTCTCGCGAAAGTCTGAGCCTCCTTTGGCACTGCTGCTCAATCATGTTGAGGTAGCTGATCCACTGTCTGTAGACCCTGTTTTTGGGGGTATCTCCTGTGCCGACGTGCTTCCATGCGCTGGCGCCTTCTGGCCTATGCAGCTTCAGGTGGGTGAGCAGCAGCTTGGAGCTCCTGCTGTTGCTCCTGCAGTTGGTGCTGCTGTTGGTCAGGGCTCTGCTGCTGCCGCGGCTGGTCTTTGTCTGAATCTGATGTCCAGGAGGAAAGGAAATAAATAGTTCCCATTCTTCTGGTAAATACCTCAGTTGAGGAAGCGCTCAGTCAAGGTGGGGAGAGCGGTTTCCCAGGAGGTCACACTGGAGATGGGTGTTAGGCTCCAAACTTCAACAACAATGAGTATGCCTGCTAAAAGTTCCCCCAGACATGAGACAACAAAGTTCTGCCACCTGCAAATGATGACTGGTGAAAACTCCTTTATAATGGTGGAGCTGCAGCTGTTAGTAAGCAGTCCACCTGTGAAGCCGCCAGGATTCACTGGCATGTTCCAGAGGAGGCGTGCAGAATGTGGGAAAAGGGTTAAAATCAGAAAGGCCTCTCAAAATGGGATTATAGAGGCAATTAAGTGGTTGTTACGGGCCTTATGGACCTATCCTGCCTCTTGGAGGCGGGATGGAAATTGGGTCAGAAAACATGCATGTGGGAAAATTGCTCGGAGGTGGGATGGAGGCGGGATCGGGCCCGCCCGCCATTTTTTGCGATTTTAACAACTCACACGCCTCCAATCTCACCTCCTTGGGCCTGGCAAAATCGAGCCCAAAGAGTACAAAAGCAAGGAAGTTATGATGAACCTTTATAAAACACTGGTTCGGCCTCAACTGGAGTATTGTTTCCAATTCTGGGCACCGCATATTAGGAAGGATGTGATGACCTTAGAGAGGGTGCAGAAAAGCTTTACAAGAATGGTTCCAGGGATGAGGGACTTCAGTTACGTGGATAGACTGGAGGAGCTGGGAATTGGATAAGTACCTGAAGGAAAAAAAATTGCATGGCTACGGGGAAAGGACGCGGGAGTTGGACTAGATGAAGTGGTCTTGCAGAGAGCCAGCACGGGCTCGATGGGCTGAATGGCCTCCTTCTGTTTTGTAACCATTTTACGATTTTATATGAGAGGTCCAGGCAGCGGAAGGGTTGTTTCAGCATGCCAATGTTCTGCTCTATTACATTTGGTGTGGTGGCATGGACGTCATTGTATGTATGCTGTGCGCGTGTGCGTGGGTTGTGGACCGGAGTCATGAACCACGTTGTCAGCGGATAACCCTTGTCACCCAGTAGGGTGGGGACACAGACACTGCGGATAGAGGATCACTTCCGCAACAACTCGGACCCCCGGCGCATGTGGCAAGGCATCCAGTCCATCACTGACTACAAGGGCAAAAACACCAGTCCCCCGGTTAGCGATGCCTCCCTTCCGGAGGAGCTTAACAACTTCTACACTCGCTTCAACAGGGACAACAGGGAGCCGGCTACCAAAGCCTTGCCACCCCCAGAAGACCAGGTGCTCACTCTGTTGACCTCCGACGTAAGGGGTGTTCTACGCGGAGTGAACACACGAAAGGCTGCTGGACCGGATAGCATCCCTGGACGGGTACTCAAGGAATGTGCTGATCAGCTGGCTGATATCTTCACCACCATCTTCAATCTGTCATTGGCCCAGGCAGTAGTCCCTACATGCTTCAAGACCGCTACCATTATTCCTGTGCCAAAACAAACGGTTGTGACGTGCCTGAACGACAATCGACCTGTCGCACTCACACCCATCATAATGAAGTGTTTTGAGAGACTGGTCTTAGCCCACATCAAAGCTAGTGTTCCTGCCTCTCTTGACCAACACCAGTTTGCCTATCGTGCAAACAGATCAACGGAGGATGCAATCACAACTGCTCTACACTCGGCACTGAATCACCTAGATGGTAAGGAGACCTACATCAGAATGCTGTTCATAGACTACAGCTCAGCATTCAACACTATCGTCCCCAACAAGCTGGCCACCAAACTCCAAACTCTTGGCCTGAACACTTCCCTCTGCAACTGGACCCTGGACTTCCTAACAAACAGACCCCAGTCTGTCAAATTAGGTAACCACACCTCCCCCCCCCGACCCTGAACACGGGGGCCCCACAAGGATGTGTGCTGAGCCCCCTCCTCTACTCCCTCTTCACCCACGACTGTGTGGCTGTTAATGGTTCCAACACCATCATCAAGTTTGCGGATGACACCACGGTAGTAGGCCAGATCACCAACAACGATGAGTCAGCCTACAGGGAGGAGGTCCAGCATCTCGTGAAGTGGTGCGCCGATAACAACCTGGCCCTTAACACCAAGAAAACAAAAGAAATCATTGTGGACTTCAGGAAGTCCAAAGGCGGAAGTCACACCCCCATCCACATCAATGGGGCTGTGGTGGAAAGGGTGGACAGCTTTAAGTTCCTCGGAGTCCACATCACGGAAGACCTCTCCTGGTCCCTCAACACCTCCTCTCTGGTGAAGAAGGCCCAGCAGCGCCTATAGTTCCTAAGGAGGCTGAAGGGATGTAATCTGTCACCCCTGATCCTCTCTAACTTTTACCGCTGCACTATAGAGAGCATCCTGACAAACTGTATCACAGTATGGTATGGCAGCTGTAGCTACTATGACCGGAAAGCCCTGCAGCGGGTAGTCAAAACTGCCCAACGCATTACCGGCACCCGGCTACCGACCATAGAGCACATATACCAGAAACGCTGTCTACGGAGGTCACGGTCCATCATCAAAGACCCTACCCACCCCAGCCACAGTCTGTTCGCCCTCCTGCCATCTGGGAGACGCTACAGATGCATTCGCACCCGTACGACCAGATTTAGGAACAGCTTCTTTCCCAGGGTTGTCATCCTACTGAACTCCACAAATAAACTCTAAAGCCTGCACATCTGCCAATGCACTTTATTATGGTTATATTTATGTTAATATACTACAAGCCAAATGTATGTTGAATGTTTAAATGTCTTAATCCAAATGTACACTCTCGGGAGCCGCAAGCCTACATTTCGTTGTACTGCACTTGTGCACTAACAATGACAATAAAGTTGATTTGATTTGATTTGATAGGCACCCTTTGGTTTGCTGCGGTGGCTGAAATGCAGCTGGCACAGTGAACTGCCACAGAATGAAGGCATAATGAATGATGCCAGGATACCGGGCATTGATCTGCATGATGCTGCACTGCCTATGGTCACACATCAGCTGGATGAGGGAATGGAATTTCTTTCGGTCTGGTCTAGGACAGAGTTGACATGCGGCGCCTGCAAAGCGATGTGCGTTCAGTCAAATGTACCCTGCACCATGTGTCAAATGTACCCTGCACCATGTGTCAAATGTACCCTGCACCATGTGTCAAATGTATCCTGCACCATGGGGAAGCCTGCAATCCTAGCGAAGCTGTGTGCTCGCTCTGCCTGGTGGTCTGGCAAGGGTGAATGAAATGTAGTCAGCTCTCTTTAAATACAGAGCCTCAGTGACCTTCCTTAGTGGACAGCAAACTGTGAGATGTTGTAAATATCTCCAGCTCCAGCCTGGAAGGAGCCCGATGCATAAAAGTTCATCGCCACGGTCACCTTCACAGCCACTGGCAATGTGATCCATGCGCTGCTCTGAGGTTGCAGTTGTGGCTGCTGCAGGTGGCAGATTTTGGTGAGGACATCTTTACTGAAGCAGAGATGTCTGACACATTGTTCCTCACTGAGATTCAGGTTGGAGTATTTCTCCCTGAACACCCTGGGCAGATATGGTCTCCTGCTGAGAGCCCTTTCCCCCTCCTCCTCCTCCCTCTTCCCGCAGCTTGTCCTGCTCTGCATGGCCTCTGTTCTTTCTCCCAGTCATGCTGTATTCCAAGGGGAATGCCTACTAGTGGACCCATGTCTGGCAGCAACTGGTTTGTGCAGAATCCTTGAAGTCAGCAAAAAGTCCTTCAGCACCTGCCAGACCACACCCTGTAAACTTTTGCTACTTGAAACAACTATGGAAAGCACCAAGAATGTGTAGAATTGTAGCAACAGCCAGAAGAAATCAACCAGCCACTAAGCTGTAAGTAGTTGATGATCCCTTTAAATATCGCTGGTGGGGAATCCTTCCTGCTGCTGAATGCGTGTGCAGCTGTGCGAGCTTAAGAGAGGGCGTTGGCAGAGTGTTGAGCTCCAAAATGGCATCGCTGGTATCAAATCAGCTTTGCACGCTGATTGACGTCATTTATTTTCTGCTCTGCATAGTTCCAGCGCACGTGAACTGCACACACAATAATGCCCTCACCAATATGGCGTCCGGCGCGATTCGCCCCACAAGTGCACGCCATTTTGGTAACCAAACGGCACCCATAGCACCCAAACAACAGGCGCTACCGATCCCAATATCTTTAGCTTCAATATTAAGAAGATAAGTTCAATGACACTGATGAGAAAGCTCGATTGGGATGTTGCCAAACTTGTTGCGCGTGCATTGTGGTGTCAGCCGTGGCTTAGTGGGTAGCATTCTTGTCTCTAATTCTTGTGGGTTCAATTCCCAGTCCAGAAGTTTGAGCACAAAAAGCTAGGTGGACACTCCAGTGCTGCACTGTGGGAGGTGTCATCTTGCAGAAGAGATGTTAAACTGATGCCCCCTCTGCCCTATCATGTGGATTTAAAAGGTCCCATGACACTATTTCAATAGAAGAGCAGGTTTATTCTCCCTGGTGTCCTGGCCAATATTCAACACTAAAACAGATTATATTTATCACAGTGCTGTTTGTGGGAGCTTGCTGTGCAAAAATTGGCTGCTGCACTTTCTACATGTAATACCCACTGGAAATGTTATGTACGATAAGTATGGTTATCAATCTTTAACTTAGACACTGTATTATCATTGTTATAAATCCCTGGGTTAAAGTTGCCCATGTGAAGGTACGGCAAGAACTTTTAAGGACACAATGTGACTAAGAGCAGACTTTCCATAATTCTGCACCAGTATCAACTGTTGCAGACAGTGAGGCTGCGCAGTCTCCAGGCAGAAACCCCAGGAGGAAGGGGTGGAGTCGGGGTTTTCGAGCGGGAAAAAGGAGCGACTGGGAAAGAAGAGGGCAGGAGCTCTGAAAAGAGGGCTCAGGAGGCAAATGGCTGCCGCATCCCGTCCCGGGTTTCCAAACTCGGCCGCCGCCCTTCGTATTAGTAGCTCTGCATCCAGAACTCAAAGTGGGATTCAGTGATCGTGAAGAGAATTCAACGAAGGGGTTCGGAGTCGTAAGTCTTGCAGACATTATACATACCATGAGCTCCAACTTAAGCATGCCAACGAAAGAGTGCACTCGAATTTGGACACAGGGACAGATTCTCCTTTGAATCCATGTAAATGGAGAATGTATGTTTATTATGTCTAGATTCATTCTAATGTATGCAAATGTCTAATTTAGTTCATTGACCTGTAATCTTCTTATACTGTCTGACGTTAAAACTATAAAGTAAGATAATTAGAATTAAGCCATTGTAGTAGTGATCTCCTTACTGGACTATAGAATACTGTCTACAACAGAGACCACATCTCACATATATCTAGAGAACCGTGAAGGGGTTGCATACATTACAACAGTGACTACACCTTAAAAGTACTCCATTGGCTGTAAAATGCTTTGGGGTGGCCTGAGGTTATGAAAGGCGCTATATAAATGCAAGTCTTTCTTTCTTTTACGCTTACCCTTTACTTAACAGCATCTGCCTTCTCGCTTCATATTCACACCTGGGCTACAGTAGGTAAGCAGGTGGCTGGTAAAGTGATTAGGAAATTAACAAAAAGACTCATGTCGACCTCTTGCTGAGAACAGTGCTCAGCGCAGTTACACAGAAGGCATATGTTATAAAACAGAACTTTGAGCTTTCCATGTGATCTGGAGCCTAATTGCACCTGTGTTTATAAGGTTTTAAATACAGTTGAGTATTTTAGTGTAAATCATTTTGCACCCGTGTTTAATTCACCAGCACTTTTAAAAATAACATTTCCATTTCTATTCCAATATATTGTTTTGCAGCACGGAATTGGTATTCTGTATGCTCCTGCATTTCTTAGTCTCTCTTCTATCTGTGTGTCTGGTTTCTTCTCTCCTATTCTCCTTCTTTCTGCTCCCCTAACAGGCAGAAGGATGGAAACCTGCACGGCAGCAAGATCTCCCACATCAGCAACCCATTCAAAATCTCACTTGTGTAAGAAATGGGAGTTGGCCATTCTCCCCATTTAAAAAAAAATTAATTCACAGGATGTGGGCATCGCTGGCAAGACCAGCATTTATTGCCCACCCCTAATTGCCCTTAAGAAGCTGGTGGTGAGCCGCCTTCTTGAACCGCTGCAGTCCGTGTGGTGAAGGTACTCCTACAGTGCTGTTGGGGAGGGGTTTCCAGGATTTTGACCCAGCGATGATGAAGGATCGGCGCTATATTTCCAAGTCAGGGTGGTGTGTGAATTGGAGGGGAACTTGGAGGTGGTGGTGTTCCCATGCGCCTGCTGCCCTTGTCCTTCTAGGTGGAAGAGGTCGCGGGTTTGGCAGGTGCTGTCGAAGAAGCCTTGGAGAGTTGCTGCAGTGCATCTTGTAGATGGTACACACGGCAGAAACCACTGAGCCTGATCCAATAGTTTTGTCAGCCCTGCAAGCTCTATCTATTTTTTTTACCCGTACCCCTTAATACCCTTGTTACATTTTGGGGTTTTACTCGGGTATTTCTGTCACGCTCAGTGGTCACCACATGTAAATGAGCGCTCACTCTATGAACTGGGAGGGTGACTTTATACATCCAATACCCTGTTTTTTAAACATTTATTCTTGGGTTGTGGGTGTCACTTGCAAGGCTCCATTTATTGCCAATACTTAGTTACACTGAACACGACTGAGTGGTTTGCTAGGCCACATCAGAGGGCAGTTACGAGTCAACCATGTTGGTGTGGGACTGCAGTCACATGTAGGCCAGACCAGGTAAAGACAACAGGTTTCCTTCCTTCCCTGAAGAGCATTAGTGAAGCAGTTGGAAGTTTAACAACAGCTTTAGGGTTACTTTTAATGATGCCAACTTTTTATTTCCTAATTTTTTGAAACTGAATTCAAATTTTCACACTGGCACGGTGGGACTTGAGCTCATGTTCCTCTGGATTATTGGTCCAGTAACATAACCACTACACTACTGTATCCCTGTATGTATATATTAATATAACAAGCTGCAATTTCAAGCAGGAACCTTGTGTTAAGATCGCTGGACCTGTCACCAGCTTGCTTGTTGTCTCCTTGATTTTGAAAAGTGATAAAATAAACATTCTATCCAACTATGACTTGGGGAATTAACCATGGAGCGTGTTTATTAATAGTGGAAAGCAGTAGCCAGGATAATCCTGCAGTACCACTGTAGGCCTACTCAACAACTGCCTTGTCTGTGCATTTGATGCCCTCATCTGTAATGATATCAGCAAATAGTGATGATATTTGTCTGTGTTTGATTACTTATGCCTTACAGCATATTTGTCTGTGTTTTTGATTGCTTGTGCCTGAGCAGCAGAGGTCATGTGACTGAGAGAAGCAAGGCAGAGAGTTTTTACTTTCAGTTTCATTCTAGATGCATCACAGCATAGTGTGTTCTGTAAAGGCTGTTAAAAAGAGTTGAATAGACTTTAGATTAAAACTCATTCTCTTTCATAAATGAGTCGTTATTGAACCCACGAAGAAATCAATACATGATGTCAGAAGTGGCTGAAAGAGAAAAAATCTGAAGTTAGCAACTCGATGGGACAGTGAAAGCAGTTGTGGCAAGTGAGCGAAATCAGCTCTCCACATATTAGCAAGCCAAAAGAGAACATTGTTGCTTACCATTAGAGAATAGCTAATGAAGTGAAAAATGGAAGGTTTACTCCCACCGGCGACGCTTCAGTTGTCAGGTAATGTGGCTGAAAATTGGAGAAGGTTCAAACAACGTTTAGAGTTGTATTTAGTGGCAATCGGAGCTGACAAGAAAAGTAATAAAAGGAAATCGTCACTGTTCTTACATGTCGTGGGTGATGAAGCGCTGGAGGTATATAATAATTTCATATTTGCTGTTGATGGAGACAAAATGAAGCTAGATAAAATAATGGAACAGTTTGAGGCCTACTGCATACCTAACCGCAACGTGACCTTTGAGAGGCACAAATTTTTCACATGTGTACAGAAAATCAGCGAGACTATTGATCAGTATGTGACTGAACTGAGAAACCGAAGCAAATCGTGTGAATTTGGGGGACTCACAGACTCGCTGATAAAAGACAGACTGGTGTGTGGTATTCCAGATAATGGTCTAAGGGAAAGACTGCTACGAGAGCAAGATCTAGACCTGGGAAAAGCCATAGCACTGTGTAGGGCTACAGAGACTGTGAAGTTGCAGGCAAAGGAGCTGTTCAGTGACAGTAGCTGCAACGTGGATGCAGTGAGTAAGAACGGACACAAACCGTTTAACAAAACGAGCGCCAATGTGAAAAAAGAGGCGTGGCCAGCGAACGAAAATGAAGAAAGAGACTGGATGTTGACACTAAAAGTGAATGACATACACATTCCATTTAAATTGGATACTGGAGCACAAGTTAATGTGATATCAGAGACCGATTTTAAGAGAATTAGACCCAGACCAAAGTTACATGGAATACAAGTGAAAGTGACCGGATACTCAGGTACTGATATACCAGTGAAAGGAAGATGCATTGTCAAAGTAACACACAAGGACAGAGAGCACACGCTAGCATTAATCGTGGTGCCAAAGGATGTGCAAGCCATACTAGGTTTAAAAGCCTCTGAGAGACTGAACCTGGTAGAGTCCTCGTTGTGGAAAGTGAAAGAGAGACAGTCTATGATGAACGGAATGTTGCGTACACACCGGGTAAGCTGATGTATACAGCAGACACATTGTCCAGAGCTGTTGACCCAGGAGAGCCCGCAAACACAGTGAAAAGACTGAAGTACAAGGCAAAAGACAGTGGAACTGACTTCTACCAAAGCATGCTTGTATACCGCACAACGCCGCTCAAGTGTGGTATGTCACCAGCCCAACTCCTGATGGGACGTTGGCTAAGGTCAAACCTACCCATCCCGGAGAACCTCCTGAAAACAAAAGAGGGGGAGAAAGTGAGGAAGTTCAAAGAACAACCTGATCACGCAGCTGAGAACCAATCATCTGAGGCAACAACTCAGATTCAAGGACAATCAATCAGAAAATCCTCAAGACACGTGAAGCCTCCTGAGAGACTCATTGAGCAAATTTAAGGACTATTGTTATAGAAGGAAGTAATGTTATCTTATTCTTTCTTCAAGTTCTAGTGTATTGACATATTTCATGTGAACACACAAAGCAAGGGTAAAAAACCTTGATCATGATAATGATAATGTAAGTTCATTAAATGTTGTTAGTTAAAAGTAAAATACTTTTGTTTTAAGAAAGGGAGATGTAATGATATCAGCAAATAGTGATGATATTTGTCTGTGTTTTTGATTGCTTGTGCCTGAGCAGCAGAGGTCATGTGACCGAGAGAAGCAAGGCAGAGAGTTTTTACTTTCAGTTTCATTCTAGATGCATCACAGCATAGTGTGTTCTGTAAAAGCTGTTAAAGAGTTGAATAGACTTTAGATTAAAACTCATTCTCTTTCATAAATGAGTCGTTATTGAAACCACAAAGAAATCAAAACATCATCCACACCTGATACTGGATGGCCTCTCATGCTTACGATTTTTTTTATTCATTCCTGGGATGTGGGCATCACTGGCAAGGCCAGCATTTATTGCCCATCCCTAATTGTCCTTGAGAAGGTGGTGAGCCGCTTTCTTGAACCGCTGCAGTCCGTGTGGTGAAGGTACTCCCACAGTGCTGTTAGGTAGGGAGTTCCAGGATTTTGACCCAGTGACGATAAAGGAACGGCGATATATTTCCAAGTCAGGATGGTGTGTGACTTGAAGGGGAACTTGGAGGTGGTGGTGTTCCCATGCACCTGCTGCCCTTGCCCTTCTAGGTGGTAGAGGTCGTGGATTTGGGAGGTGCTGTCGAAGAAGCCTTGGCGAGTTGCTGCAGTGCACCTTGTAGATGGTACACACTGCAGACACGGTGCGCCGGTGGTGGAGGGAGTGAATGTTTAAGGTGGTGGATGGGGTGCCAATCAAGCGGGTTGCTTTGTCCTGGATGGTGTTGAGCTTCTTGAGTGTTGTTGGAGCTGCACTCATCCAGGCAAGTGGAGAGTATTCCATCACACTCCCAACTTGTGCCATGTAGATTTGGACAGGCTTTGGGAAGTCAGGATGTGAGACACTTGCCGCAGAATACCCAACCTCTGACCTACTCTTGTAGCCACAGTATTTATGTGGCTGGTCCAGTTAAGTTTCTGGCCAATGGTAACCCCTATAATGTTGATGGTGGGGGATTCGACAATGGTAAGGCCATTGAATGTCAACGGGAGGTGGTTAGAATTTCTCTTGTTAGAGTTAGTCATTGCCTGGCACTTGTGTGGCACGAGTTTTACCTGCCACTTATCAGCCCAAGCCTGAATGTCGTCCAGGTCTTGCAGCATGCAGGCATGGACTGCTTCATTATCTGAGGAGTTGCGAATGAATCTGAACACTGTGCAGTCATCAGCGAACCTCCCCATTTCTGACCTTATGATGGAGGAAAGGTCATTGATGAAGCAGCTGAAGATGGTTGGGCCTCGGTCACTGCCCTGAGGAACTCTTGCAGCGATGTCCCCAGCCATCTTTCCAAACTCAAATTCCAAGGCTTTGTAGGGGGTGGTGTGGAGTTGGCGCGTGCGCCCAGTCAGTTATGCCCCTGACTGTTTGTGAGCGGTTCGAATCGCTCCCACGCCCCTGGGGTCTAGACACCGGACTTAGGTACAGGCGGCGATACAGAAAAGACTCGAGTAGACAGGTGGTTTGGATGTGAGAAAACCAAGATTTTATTAAAATAGAAATTAACACAAACTTATGAGAAGTTACTAGTATAAAATTACAGGCAAATACAAAATAACTATGCTTATACAGGGAATGGGGAACACACGGCACATCGAGGGAAAACAGCTATCTTAACAATCCCCTTATCCTTATCCCACCCCTTATACATAAGAACATAACATAAGAACATAAGAAATAGGAGCAGGAGTAGGCCAATCGGCCCCTCGAGCCTGCTCCACCATTCAATAAGATCATGGCTGATCTGATCCGAACCGCCAATCTACTATCACAGAACCATCTCCTGAATCTAACAGAATTAGACACACGAACTAGGAGCAGGAGCAGGCTACACGGCCCCTGGGCCCGCTCCGCTACCCACAGGGCCATGACCGATCCGAACCTAGACTCATGTCCAAATTCCTGCCCGCTCCCCGTAGCCCTTAATTCCCTTTACTTCTAGGAAACTGTCTATTTCTGTTTTAAATTTATGTAATGATGTAGCTTCTACAGCTTTTTGGGGCAGCATATTCCATGGACCTACCACCCTCTCAGTGAAGTAGTTCCTCCTCATCTCAGTTTTGAAAGAGCAGCCCCTTATTCTAAGACTATGCCCCCTAGTTCTAGTTTCACCCATCATCGGGAACATCCTCCCCGCATCCACCCGATCCAACCCCTTCACAATCTTATATGTTTCAATAAGATCACCTCTCATTCTTCTGAACTCCAATGAGTAGAGTCCCAATCTACTCAACCTCTCCTCATACGTCCATCCCCTCATCCCCAGGATTAACCGAGTGAACCTTCTTTGTACTGACTCGAGAGCAAGTATGTCTTTTCTTAAGTATGGTCACCAAAACTGTATGCAGTATTCCAGGTGCGGTCTCACCAATACCTTGTACAACTGAAGCAATACCTCCCTATTTTTATATTCTATCCCCCTAGCAATGAAAGCCAACATTCCATTGGCCTTCTTAATCACTTGCTGCACCTGCATACTAACCTTTTGAGTTTCGTGCACCAGGACCCCCAGATCCCTTTGTACTTCAGTACTTTCCAGTTTCTTGCCATTAAGATAATAACTTGTTCTACGATTTTTCCTGCCAAAGTGCATAACCTCACACTTTCCAGTATTGTATTCCATCTGCCAAATCTCTGCCCACTTACTTAGCCTGTCTATGTCCCCTTGTAGGTTTTTTATGTCCTCCTCACTCACTACTTTCCCCCCCATCTTAGTATCATCTGCAAACTTTGATATGTTACACTCGGTTCCCTCCTCCAAATCATTAATATAGATTGCAAAGAGTTGGGGACCCAGCACTGACCCCTGCGGAACACCACTAGTTACTGATTGCCAGTCTGAGAATGAACCATTTATCCCAACTCTCTGCCTTCTGTTAGATAGCCAATCCTCTATCCATGCCAGAATATTACCCCCAATCCCATGATTTTTTATCTTGAGCAATAATCTTTTGTGTGGCACCTTGTCAAATGCCTTTTGGAAGTCTAAATACACTATGTACACTGGTTCCCCTTTATCCACCCTATATGTTACTTCCTCAAAGAACAATACCTAACTAGATTTAGCTATGAGGGGCCAGAATTCATGCTCACCAATCAAAGATCTGCTGAATTCAAACAGCGGTGGGGCTTGGGGTTCGCTCTTTGTGCTCTCTGGTGCCTGCCGGCATCACGTGGTCTCGGGGCGCTGCAAGGGTGTCATCCAGGTACAAGTACCCCAAGATTAAAGTCTTTGCTTGGGTACTTTACCTCGCAGGGATGATGGTTCCTCTTTCTCGGGCGGCAGTTGGAGTTTGCATGAAGATAGTCGCAGGTCAGCTGGATTGAAGGCCCGATTATTCGAAGCGCTCTTCAATCATCTCCCAATTCGTCTCGTCTCACCACCTCACCCCATTTCGTCCCGCCTTGCCTGGCCTGGTTTGTCCGTGTCCGCCTGGTGCAATGCCGGTCGTTCCTGATGGGATGGGGAAACGCACGGGCAGTGGCCAGGCGGCAAGCGCGGGAGGGGAAAGAGCAGCAGCCACGAGGGAGAGGGGCCGGAGTAGGAGCCAAGAGCAAGAGCAGAGAGCAGAGAGCGTTGGTCGTCGGTGGGCCTGCAATTATACTCCTTCGGTTGGCCCTTATCTGCGCGCCAAATCAGGTTAGTTCATTGTCCCAATCTTGGCGGGCTAGTTTAAATAATCGTAGCAATCTAAACTAACTGTTTTTAGATGGCCGGTGATCGCACCTACTGGCCTGATGTCTGTGCTGTATTGTTATTAATGCATTTTAATCGGCCTGCCCAGCCTCGATGGCTTCCTTAAGCTGTTTTTGATTATTTATGCAAACAGCTTGATGGCCTCAAGTATCGGCCTAACTGGTTTTGGTCTATCTGCGATTTGGTTGAATGCATAATTAAGAGTTCTGTCTGCTTTTCAAAATACAAAGTCCTTTTTCACAGAAACTGCAGCTTAGGTTTCGATTTCCCCAAAAGCTGCTTGTGCCACAGAGTCCAAGCTTTTAAAATCTTGCAGGTTTTTGGTCACGAGGTGCGGACATCATCTTTGGGTACCCTTTTTAAAAAAATGTCCATGCAGGGTCCCTTTTATCAATAATAACCTTGGGGAAATGTGGAAATTTTGCGAATCTTACACTCCACCCTGTGATACTAAAACTTGCTTGAAGTATCATTGTTACAAGGTGAGCAAAATTTTTTCTGACCTTCCATAGTCAACCTTCCCCTGTAATTACCTATCTAATATACCCATGACACATGCACTTCCCATTCCGCAAAAATGTAGTGTACATTAGCATACAGAGAGTAAATCACAGACTTTTACACACATCCAAGCATGGAGGGGGTCCAACACCCCTGCACCACTTGGTACACATGCATCTTTATTAACCACGCACAAAAAACTGACAGAAAAACCTTTATTAAAAACAACAAGCACAAAAAAACAACAATCTTTTAATCAGAATACAAGGAAAAAGACTTAAACGGGCATATCTCCCTCCAACTTCACATAATGTTCCTTCCAGATCTTCTGGTTTCGGAATTCTAACAACTGACCCTTTCCCTTACACTGAATGCAACCTAGATACAACACTATCCCTAACTGACAAACCACGAGAATGTGGGAAACCAGTCTGATCCACGAAGGGACCTCTATGTTATTGAAAATGTCCCACCAGGGTGGAATCACAATATCCAATATCTTAGTCCCTATCTCTACTGTTTTCTGCTCTAGAGTGTAAAAATGTTTCTGCGAAACTATAACGGCTTTGAGTATTTTGGTAAGGTGTTCAGGGAGAGGGGGAATTTCGTAGCCAAAGTGCGCTACGTACTTTTGCAAATTCGTAAAATGTTCCTTCACAGTGAGGTGAACAGTGGAGGGTTCAGGAATGGGGACAATTCGCTCCTGGGCCACTTGAACTCCTGCCTCGGGTTTAAAACAGAAACTGCTGTCACTGACCGGACACCAGCTATGCTGTCCATGCTGGTAGTGGGACGTGCCGGGGGGTGACACAATATTTCCCACCTCCTATATATGCTACCTGCGGGGGAACATGGCCTTGTGCCATTGCCTCCATGGTACAATTTATAGGCTTCGCGCCAGCAGCTCTGAACCCACACTGCGGTTTTGAATAGGCATTCAAGTGCTGGGGACACAGGATTATGTGTGCTCCCTGGCTCCGGCACCCTGAGAGGTCAGTACCTGTCATAGCGTGCTCCCACTTTATGACGTAAGGCGGGACCGCTGTGAAACGAATGTGCGCACCCCCTTGAATGACTCCAATATTTTCCACCCTGTATACCGGTGCGGGTCGGGCTGTCCTACCCATGACCGGCATCCTAACTACTACTCCCATGATTGTGTGGTTGGACCGCCCACAATCCACGGGGACTGGGTAGGCTTCAGAAGCTAGCCGGAGTTGGCACGGGCTTAATGCATTCTCAAACGGGTGGAGGGCTGCGAGATGCTTGTTGCTAATCCAGGAGGGGACTAAACCCTGTTTTAAATCCTCCAGATTACTGCGGCCCTCGCCCAGTAACCACGCCCCGTATATCATGCACACCTCATTCTGCGCAGCCTGGTCAGAAGCATTTCTGTCCTCCCTTATGAGAGCATTTACCGTCTTTGCGTGCTTTTCCAACTCCGCTATGATTTCTTTTAAATGGACCATCATGGCCTGGTCCTCATGCAACTCTGAGCCCACTACCTTGTTCTCATCCAGTAATATTTTCTTTAACTGTGTTTTTAAACCGTTTATCTGGGTCTGCAGCTCTATGTCATCTAAACTGTTGATGACAGAGGACCCAGTATTAAACGCAGTAAAAACATCATTCTATACTCCCCTTCTTTGCTTCCCTGCATTACCCAAAAACTCTCGGTGTGTGGTGTACAGTTCGGTTTTGTCCACATTGGCGAAATCGAACTCATAAAACTTCTTGAACATGTCCTCTAATAGGGCCGGGTATAGCTGCTCTGTTTCTTTGGGACACCACTCCGGTAAATGTACCTCGGTGAGATTTAAAATCACGGAGGCTACCGTGTAGTGTACCCCCTGGTACAGCATCTGATCGGTAGGTACTAGTACCAACCGATTCCCTGGTCCCTTGGTGGTGGTGGGGCACCCTTTGCTGGATAACCTCACCGCCTGCGCTGTGGGCAGGGGCTTACGGGGGCGGGTTACAAGCTCAGTGGCATTGACTGGGATCAGGGAGAATGGAACTGCGCATGCCTTCAGGCTGGTATACCACTTCATCCCCTCCCCGGCGTCTTGCCACTGCCGGTGGAAAATGATGGATATGCCTGCGGGGCAGACCTCCTCTGACCCCCACATACAGATATAAATCCCTTGGTCCACTTCCCACCACTTGTCCCAACACACACTTAATCCTCCATGAGTCCCTGTAATCGTCCGGTGGGTGTTGATCCCCAACCGTTCCCACTCGACTTCGGGGTTCCTCATGTCTTTGCTCAGCTTCCTGAGCCACCACCACCTATCCAGAGGAATGTGTCCTTTACACGTTAAACATATACGCTTTCCAATGGTGACGCTGACCCTCGTGGTAACGACCCGTACCCTGGGGCACAGGAGGGAGGTCTCCCCGTACGTGAATCCAGTTTGGCTGGAGTACTGAGACGAACTGGACCCCAGCCATCCTGGCCACCTTCCCTTGTGGACGTAGACGGCGGTTTCCCCCGCATCCCGTTCACCGCTTCCGTCGGTCGCTATAGGCGCCTTGTCTCCCAAGCACCCGTAGATCTGGGAATCCTGTATGTCGCCTCGCCTCCCGACGCCCATCCCAATCAGGGTGAATAGGATTACAATTACCTTCATCCTGAAAACCTTTCTGCAAAAAGATACAAAAACATGCAGCCAGGTCCCCAAGAGATTCTCTGGCTTGGTGAAGCATGGTCGGGTCTCGCAACCTCGACCCAAAATACACACTCTTAGCAGATTACTTACTTAAAACTACCCATCACCTTATTTAACTTAAACTAAAACACCCAAACTTAAGCTAAATAATTAAACTTAACAACAAACAATAACCAAAAACTTAAACTACCTAAACTATGTACATCCGCCGCCCGTCTCCGGGCGGCCAGGCTAATCCCTGGTTGGACTGCGGCTCACCGCTACCCCCGGCGTGACCGCATCGTCCTGCACTGTTGGTCCCCCGCAGCCCGTGGCTGCTGGCTGAGGACCTCTGTCCTTGGACCTCTCCCTGACTCGAGGGGCGGCCCTTGGTAACTGGAGAGCTGGTGACCATGGCTTTCTCGGCTGTGGTGTCCGTGGGGACCTTCTAGGGACTTTGGCGGGTGGGGCTTTCTTGGCCGCTGGGCCTTTAACCCGAACCGCTGCTCTCTCAGGCTTGACCTCTCCCGAACCTGGGCTAGGGGCAGGTAACTCTTCGCAGCTTGCTGCTGCAAGCTGAGAGTCTCCGCCCCCAGGTCCCATGGCTGGGTCCGGGGCGGGGTTTTCAACCTCAGGTCCCTCCCTCTCTACACCTGGGCTCGGTCGGGGCGGGGTTTTCGCCCTCAGGTCCCTCCCCCTCGTCTGGATTCCAGAAGAGCGGGGGAGTGTTCCAATCGATGGGTGGGATGGCCCCTCCCTTCAAGCAAGCCACAGCGCCTGCCTGTGCAGTCTGTGAACTCGCTCCTGCTGCAGGCTGAGGATCTTTATCCTCAGACCTTTCCCCAACTGGCTGTTTTCCCCTTTCAGGTGTAAACAGCTTGCACTGGTTAATATAGCCAGCAGCCTGTTTTAAAACCTCGTCTGCTGCCCCGAACGGGCCTTCTAGGGACTCCCCATTCTCTTCCCTTACCGGGACGGCCTCACAGATGGGATCTTGGGCTTGGACCTGCTTTAGGTCCGGGGCCAAAGCTATCCCCTGTGTGCCTCCCTTGTCCCGGACTGCGGCTACCGAACCTGCTCTACAGGGATCCCAGAACTCTCCTTACCTGGCCCCCTGTTCGGATACCTCGTTGGTCCTTTGGTTACCCTCCCACGTGGTAGGGAGGGATCCTAAAACTGTGGCCAAATGTTTGGCCATTTCCCCAGCCTGCTCGTTCCCTGCAGCTCCCATTGGGCTAAATGGGACCTCGTTAGACCTGGGTGGATTGGTCGGGTCTTCCGAATGGACCACCATGCTGGAAGCTCCAGTGTCCACTGAATATCTCCCCTGCTCCGTCTCCACCTGCATCTTAACACAGGGCCTGCTCCCCTTGTCGTTTTCAAGGGGACACAGGTCAACAGGCTGCGCTGGTTCTAGTCAGGGCTGTGGGTTGGATGGGGCTGACGGGGTCAGAGCACCGGTAGCGGCTGCTACCCTCCCTTGGCCAGCCAATATGGACCTCATTGCGTCCAAAAATGACTCGACCGCTGCGGAAGGGATCCCTGCCCCCGCCCTTTGGACTGGGGCTGTGGAATGCTTTCCCTTGTTATCCTTCCAAGGGTTTTTGCACTCCTTCCGCCAGTGACCATCCTTCCCACACAATTGGTCTTTGTGTTGGGGGTGTTACTCCCTTCCTGGTGCCACTCTTTCCTACCCGGTCCAGGTTTTACCTCATGCACCTTTCCCTTGGGTGGGTGTGCATCGGCTCCCCTACCGTTTTTATAGGCCAGAGTGAGCTGCCTGATCACCGTAAGTTCGGTGGGTGGGGATTTTTGGGGTCGAACCAGGCTTCTGCCTTGGCCCGGACCTGTGGCAAGCTGTTCGCCACCAGGCAACAGAGCCAATGGGCCAGGAGGTCCCCGTTCAGGAACACTCAGTCCGGCGTCCCCGGACAGGCCCTCCGGTACACCGGCCACAACCGGTCCGCAAAAGCCTGCTGGATTTCCCCTGGGAGCTGGATTGTCTTCTCCACATGGGAGAAAGGACTTCCCTCATTCATCCCCATGGCCTTCAGAACTGCATCTCTAAGCTCCTCATACCCGCTCTGCCCCCTTTTACACTCGTCAGAAAGGGATTGGAGGAGATTACTCTCCAGGGAGAATAGCAGCATCTTGGCCTTCTCAGCGTCATCGCAGTCATTGACGCTGGCTGCCTGCTCTACTTCCCTGAAGTGGATCGAGGGGTCTCCCTTTTCGGAGAGCCTCGGGATATGGTTGACCATAGCCCTAAGCTGTTGGGTAGTTAAAGGGTAATATGAACTGGCTTTGGAGGAGTCCCTTATTGTCACCATTGGTGGGTGGGCCGAACCTCCGATGCCGTGCTGGGCACATCGGTCCCGGTTCCGACCTCTCTGGCGGGGGTTGCTCTACCTCCGCCTCCACCTCTGGCTCCACCCCTGGTTCCACCCCCCTTGCTGCCAAACCTCGCTGAAACTCGGCGCTACGGGTGGTGGTCGTGAGGCCTCCTCTCTCTCAACCGGGTCGTCCCTAGGCACTACCGGTGACATTGGAACTGTCCTCCCCTCGTTCCCCATAAAATCTGCCTGGCCTGCCTTTGGGCTTATGAGGCATACCATGCCTTTTGCCTTCCGGAGGGCCCGGCTCTGATTTTCTATCCTCTCTTTACAGGGGCCGTGGTCTGCCTCCTCAAACCCCTGCTCGCTCGCTAGCTTATACGCTGCCTTTACCTCCTGTACTTTCTCTTCCTTTCCCTAATCTGCCTTGCCAAGCGAGCGTTCTTCTCCCGCAACCTTAGCTCATTTCCCTTGGCCTCGGTGACTTGGCACCGTAGGTATTCCAACTGGGCCTTGTGTTCTCCTATTAAATGCACTCTCTCCTGATTCAGGGCCTGCAAAGCTACTAATAACTTCTCCCCTGCAAGAGCCTTATCTTGGATCTCCAGGGCTGACTCCCTTAACTCGACTGCCTGTGCTGCAATGAGCCTGTCCAAAAGCTGGACCTGCTTTTTAAAACACATCAGCCAAACTGCCTTCTCTACGGACTTCTTGTGTTCCTTTCCCTCTGTTCACTTAGCTGTTGCATCTACCGGACGCCCAGCCTTCAACAGATTGGTGATCCACTTCTTAGTGATATTCACCTTGCTAAACACATAATCAGAAATCCTTTCCTCCATCATGGTTTGCTCATCCGAACCATTGTCTACTGTATCACAACCCTGTTGCCGGTGTCCTGCCGTGGTCGCCATTTCTGTAGAGGGTGGTGTGGGGTTGGCGCATGCGACAAGTCAGTTATGCCCCTTAACTGTTTGTGAGCGGTTCGAATCGCTCCCACGCCCCCGGGGTCTAGACACCAGGTACAGGCGGCGATACAGAAAAGACTCGAGTAGACAGGTAGTTTGGATGTAAGAAAACCAAGATTTTATTAAAATAGAAATTAACACAAACTTATGAGAAGTTACTAGTATAAAATTACAGGCAAATACAAAATAACTATATACTTATACAGGGAATGGGGAACACATGGCACATCGAGGGAAAACAGCTATCTTAACAATCCCCTTATCCTTATCCTACCCCTTATATCTAACTAGATTAAGCTATGAGGGGCCAGAATTCATGCTCACCAATCAAAGATCTGCTGAATTCAAACAGCGGTGGGGCTTGGGGTTCGCTCTTTGTGCTCTCTGGGGCCTGCCGTCGTCACGTGGTCTCGGGGCGCTGCAAGGGTGTCGTCCAGGTACAAGTACCCCAAGATTAAAGTCTTTGCTTGGGTACTTTACCTCGCAGGGATGATGGTTCCTCTTCCTTGGGCGGCAGTTGGAGTTTGCATGAAGATAGTCGCAGGTCAGCTGGATTGAAGGCCCAATTATTCGAAGCGTTCTTCAATCGTCTCCCAATTCGTCTCGTCTCACCACCTCACCCCGTTTCGTCCCGCCTTGCCTGGCCTGGTTTGTCCATGTCCGCCTGGTGCAATGCCGGGTGTTCCTGATGGGATGGGGAAAGGCACGGGCAGTGGCCAGGCAGCAAGCGCGGGAGGGGAAAGAGCAGCAGGCACGAGGGAGAGGGGCCGGAGTAGGAGCCAAGAGCAAGAGCAGAGAGCAGAGAGCATCGGTCGTCGGTGGGCCTACAATTATGCTCCTTCGGATGGCCCTTATCTGCGTGCCAAATCAGGTTAGTTCATTGTCCCAATCTTGGCGGGCTAGTTTAAATAATTGTAGCAATCTAAACTAACTGTTTTTAGATGGCCGGTGATCGCACCTACTGGCCTGATGTCTGAGTTGTATTGTTATTAATGCATTTTAATTGGCCTGCCCAGCCTCGATGGCTTCCTTAAGCTGTTTTTGATTATTTATGCAAACAGCTTGATGGCCTCAAGTATAGGCCTAACTGGTTTTGGTCTATCTGCGATTTGGCTTAATGCATAATTCAGAGTTCTGTCTGCGTTTCAAAATACAAAGTCCTTTTTCACAGAAACTGCAGCTTAGGTTTCGATTTCCCCAAAAGCTGCTTGTGCCACAGAGTCCAAGCTTTTAAAATCTTGCAGGTTTTTGGTCACGAGGTGCGGACGCCATCTTTGGGTACCCTTTATTTAAAAAATGTGCATGCAGGGTCCCTTTTTATCAATAATAACCTTGAGGAAATGTGGAAATTTTGCAAATCTTACAGCTTGCAGACTCAAACACATATGGTTCGCAATGAGGCTGACTCTCCACCGTCAGATGGGCCTTGGCCTTTTCAAATGATACCAGCCCGGAATTTCTTTGGAGCTGTTCCCCCTTCACCACCGCATCTTCACTGGATTTTACGCTGCACTTCCGGCAAAGATACGGCGGTGTACAAACCCCAGGCTGTTGTCTCTACTTTGCAGCCTAGACCTACTGCTGCTCCCTCTGCAGGCCCTGCCACCCTCACCCTTGACAGCAGATGCGAGGACCTTCTCAACTATCTTTACCCACTCCGGCTCCAGCACCTCCAGTCCCCTGCTCCCTCCCGTCTAGTTTACCCAAAAGTTCCTGCAAGAGAAAAAGATTGGTGAAGTCAAGCGTAGATTCCTTGCAGTCAGAATCAGGGGAAGTTATAATGGGAAACAAAGAAATGGCAGACCAACTAAATTCATACTTTGGTTCTGTCTTCACAAAGGAGGACACAAATAACCTCCCAGAGATGCCGGGGAACATAGGGTCTGATGAAAGGGTGGAACTGAAAGAAATCAGTATTTGTAGGGAAATGGTGTTTGGAAAATTGATGGGACTGAAGGCCGATAAATCCCCAGGGACTGATAATCTACATCCCAGGGTACTTAAGGAAGTGGCCCTAGAAATAGTAGATGCATTGCTGGTCATCTTCCAGAACTCGATAGACTCTGGAACAGTACCCATGGATTGGAGGGTAGCTAATATTACCCCACTATTCAAAAAAGGTGGTAGAGAAAAAGCGGGGAATTATAGACCGGTAAGCCTGACATCGGTAGTGGGGAAAATGCTAGAGTCTATTATAAAAGATGTAATAGCAGAGCACTTGGAAAGCAGTGACAGGATCGGACAAAGTCAACATGGATTTACAAAAGGTAAATCATGCTTGACTAATCTACTGGAATTTTTTGAGGATGTAACTGGTAAAATAGATAAGGGAGAACCAGTGGATGTGGTGTATTTGGACTTTCAGAAGGCTTTCGATAAGGTCCCACATAAGAGATTAGCGTGCAAAATTAAGGCACATGGGATTGGGGGCAAGGTATTGACTTGGATAGAGAACTGGTTGGCGGACAGAAAGCAAAGAGTTGGAATAAACGGGTCGTTTTCCGAGTGGCAGGCAGTGACTAGTGGGGTACCGCAAGGATCGGTCCTAGGACACCAGCTGTTCACAATATATATTAATGATCTGGACGAGGGAATTGGATGTAATATCCCCAAATTTGCAGACGACACAAAGCTGGGTGGGAGGGTAAGCTGTGAGGAGGATGTCGTGAAACTCCAGTACGATTTGGACAGGTTGGGTGATTGGGCAGAAACATGGCAAATGCACTATAATGTGGATAAATGTGAGGTTATCCACTTTGGTGGCAAAAACAGGAAGGCAGATTATTATTTGAATGGCAATAGATTGGGAGAAGGGGAAGTGCAAAGAGTCCTAGGTTTTTCTTGTGCACCAGTCGCTGAACTTAAGCATGCAGGTACAGCAGGCGGTTAAGAAGGCAAATGGTATGTTGGCCTTCATAGCAAGAGGGTCCGAGTACAGGAACAAAGATGTCTTGCTACAGTTGTACAGGGCCTTGGTGAGACCACACCTTGAGTATTGTGTGCAGTTTTGGTCGCCTTACCTGAGGAAGGATGTTCTTGCCATGGAGGGAGTGCAGCGAAGATTCGCCAGGCTGATATCTGGGATAGCAGGAATGACGTATGAGGAGAGATTGTGTCGATTGGGCTTATACTCACTGGAGTTTAGAAGATTGAGAGGGGATCTCATTGAAACCTATAAAATTCTGTCAGGACTGGACAGACTAGATGCAGGAAGGATGTTTCTGATGGCCGGGGATCCAGAACCAGGGGTCATAGTCTAAGGATAAGGGGTAAGCCATTTTGGACTGAAATGAGGAGGAATTTCTTCACCCAGAGAGTGGTGAACCTGTGGAATTCTCTGCCACAGAGGGCGGTGGAGGCCAGTTCATTAAATATATTCAAGGAAGAGTTGGATATATTTCTTAAGGCTAAAGGGATCAAGGGATATGGGGAGAAGGCAGGGACAGGGTACTGAATTTGGATGATTAGCCATGATCTCATTGAATGGCGGAGCAGGCTCGAAGGGCCGAATGGCCTACTCCTGCTCCTATCTTCTATGTTTCTATGTTTACATATTCCTTATCTATATTCTGCCCTCAATGACAGCTTTCACAAACATGGGGTTAGCTTCCTTATGTAAGCACATGTCTGCAATCTTCTCCAACTCTGCATCCCACCCTTGCACTCTTCCAATTCTGTTCTACTGTGTACCCACCCCCCACCCCCCACCTCACCTCCACCTCCAGTCCACCACTGATGTTCAAAATATTCCAGCCATTATGTCTCACTCTGGGATTCTTCTCATCGCCTTTCCCTCACTACCTCCCTCCTCACCGTCAATGTCCTCGTTAACGCATACCTCTCTGATTGTGCCTTTGGTAGCCTCTCCTAACGGGAGCCCTCCTACTACTTGCTTGG
Source organism: Somniosus microcephalus (assembly GCF_052327205.1). Classification (NCBI taxonomy): domain Eukaryota; kingdom Metazoa; phylum Chordata; class Chondrichthyes; order Squaliformes; family Somniosidae; genus Somniosus; species Somniosus microcephalus. The sequence continues at coordinate 112,379,554 of NC_140999.1, forward strand.
TTTCCATTCCTCCCTCTCTAAAGCTCCTCGTGACCTTTCGTTATGTGAAAGATGCCCTATTAATGCTAGTTGGTGGCAGTTGTACAGAGCTGTTTAATGGTACAATACAGTATATTGGTATATTATAACATAGAATTATACAACTAAAGTAACATATAACGGTCTATATATACTGTTACAGATTGGAGAGAAGGATAGAAAATAAAACTGAATAGAATAGCTAAAATGCTGATGGTTCACATTGAATATCAGTCTGAGGTAGATGTAATTCCCTGAGTTTCATTTCTTAATATGCTCATCTTCCCTGGGCTGTGAAATCCACAAAATGATTAAGATATAAATGTGATGTGGGTTCTTGCTGCAGCAACATAAATGATGTAGAATGAAGTTCAGAATTTCCTTCAACCGCATTTTACAGGAAACTCTTTGGTATCCGGCACCGACGGGACCGGGATGGTGCCGGTTGATTAAAAATTCCGGATGGCGGAGAGGGTTATCTACCGAGGCTATTTTTAACAAACAAAAATAAAAAAATAAAGGAATGTGCAGTATACAGTAATTGGGTACTCACCTACAGAATGTTGTGTTAAATGGATGGTGGAAGATGCTGGATTAAGTACAGTACTGCCAGTTGAGGGTAATCCATATCTCTTTAAATTACTTAACAGTAAAACAAAACTTATACAGTAAACGACTGTATACAGCACGGGAGAGTCAGACTCCTGTTATTGAGGTGTTCGGACTTCCGACAGCGCCAAGAAGCCGAGTAGCGGCAGTTTGGAGAACTACCCCCACTGACTAACTCGGCCACCGCGGGAGACTCGGACTCGGCAACATTTCCGGTTATTGAGGTGTTGTTTTCGGAGTATGAATTTTGCCGGTTAATAGAGAATTCTGGATATTTAGGTGCCGTTTAAACGAGAGTTTCCTGTATCAGCTCATTTGAGTGAAAACTCTTTACTGAGCTGCCCTGTTCCCCCATCCCTGTCTATCGCTGTGCTGCTATAGATTCAAATAACTTGATGGTTCTTGTGTTTCTTCTCTTTCTCCCACTCATTACCTCCCTCTTTGGTTTTCTCCCTGACTGCCTTTTTGCTTCCCTCTCTCTGGCCAGAATTTTCCAGGGCCTGTGCAGGCGCGATCGGAGGCGGGTTGGGTGGGAAATTTGAAAAAAGTCAGATCGGGTCGGGAACCAGCCGTCATCCCACCCGGACGTGCCTTTCCCTCGGGCGCGTTTGTCGGTGCAGCAGTTACCCGACCGGTAGAGGTGGGCGACCTAATTGAAATCATTATCAGCTTGTTGTCAGACACTTAAGAGCCTTTTTCCCCCTACATTTCAAATTTCCCTGCATGGCCACGGGATTCACGCAGCTCGGGAACCACATCTGTCAACCTGAGTGCTCAATACTCCAGCTGATTACTTGACAGCATTAAATGAAGTATAAAAGCTCCGACCTCACAGCTGATCACTTTCCTCAGGCAGAAGCTGCTGCTGCCTACATTGCCAGCACAGATTTAACTTTCTGTAGGCTGCAAGTGTTTCCAGCAAAGTCTCCATCCAGTGTCACCTCATTGGAAGAACATCTCTCACCATTGACAGATTGCTTCTGTCATCTACTTCACCTGCCATCTATTCCATCAGCATGGGTGCCATTTATACTCTCTCACCTTGGTCCTCAGAATCGGACCACGATGAGCCCCAACACCAGCAACACCAACAAGAACACCACCAACCTTCTCCGAAACACCTGATGCTGCACAGGACAGAGGGCATCAGTACCTGAGCACATTGCTGCCCGGAAGGCCAGGGATGGCCTCATCATGGCCAGATTTACTTGACTTTACACTGTACACTCATATGGCTGCCACATGATGCACCGGGTTGGCACCACCCCACAGCAACACCATAAAGGATCCCTACAATAACCAAGCCATTCTTTTGACAAGGACCACCATTGCTGGGGGTACCGTTATGTCTCAGCAGTCACTGCAACTCACTGAGTCATTCCCAAAGGTGCACACAAATGTGTCCAAGATGGGAAAGTGGTGAAAATAAAGATTTTAATGACTGACAATACATTAACGGAAACTTACCATTAACATTGAATAAAACACCCAAGTGGCTACCCTTGTGAATCTACTTGTGTGTCATCTTTCTCTTCCGCCTACTTCTATATGGTGTTACCCCTGTGGCTTCAGCAGAGGTAGAGGCAGCTTGCTCACTTCCCTGCTGTGACTGCTTAGATACTCTTGGTGGATGTCCTGTGAGTTTTGGAGCCTGTGATGACCCCGCCAAAGACTGCTCCTCCTGCGACTGTGCAGGGGCAAACTCGGCCATTGCTGTCCGAGGAGTCATCTGGGACTCTGACTGAGAGGGTGGCAATGGGGGAGAAGTGCAAGTGCTTTGAGAGGAGCCCACAATTCCCTCTCCCCTCTCACCATCATCCCTCTCATGGGCCACCCACACTTCCCTGCTAGCAAGGAGCTGGAGAGCACTTGCTGCACATCAGTGGGGCCATGAGGACCCATGTCTATGCTGACATCCCTCCTAGACAGGAGGTCTATGAGTCTCTGCCATCTATGCTCCATAGATAACCATCTATTCTCCATAGAGACCATGTGCTCCTCTGAGTGGCGTTTTAGCTGCTCCATGCAGGTGGCCATCCTATCCATGGAAGAGCCTACAGTCGCCATCGCCTGTGACATGGTGGTGCACATGTAAGAGATGGACTCCTCTATTCTCTGAATATTTGCAGGCATCGCGCTCGTAAAACCTGTCAGAGCCTCCTGCACTTCCTGCTGCACCTCCAGGATCGCCCTCTTTCTGGATGGCCCCCGGAGCTCAGCGTCTGTATGCCGCTGAGCAGAGCTGGGTGTGTCCTGCGCCCTCCGGCGAGGAGTCTCCACTGCTGTCTCTGTCTCCACCATCTGCTCTTGCTCACTTGTGACTTATGACAGACCTGGTGACAACACTACTGTCTCATGCTTGGGACCCACCGAGGTGTGCGTCTCTGTGCTGGTGCTGGGTACGCTTATGTCTGGTGACACTGCACCCTCAGAGGCTGGAGGCTCCTCTGAGGAGTCGTCTTGCTCTTCCTCCTGGACAATGGGGGATGGGGGGGGGGGCTCTTGATGGACCTGTGGGAGAGTAAAGAAATGAGTTAGATATGCCATATGAAGTATGGGCACAGACAGCATATTGCACACGATGACCATTCAGTGGCTGATGACATCAGTCCCCATAGGACCATGTAGCTGTATGATATGTAATTCTGTCACCAGGTTGCTGACATGTCCCCCTCTCTCCATCTCCCACTTCGAGCTGATTGGCGACTCCTGCTACTTCTAATGCAGCCTCCCCTGCTGTTGTGATGGTCGCAAATGATGGCGTTCCACCGCCAGTTCTCTCCCTCTCCCTCTTATTGTTTGCTCTCTTCTCCTGCAAGGAGGGAAAGAAGAGAAGGTTGAGTGAGAGTGATGGATTGAGTGTAAGGAATGGATGAGTTACATGTTTAGAGGGAGACTATGATGGAGTGAGGTGGCAAAGACAAGTGTGCTCCTTGTGTGTTGTTAGTTAGTATGATTGCATTAGGATGAGGGTGAGTGTGAGGAGAGGCTAGTGAGATGGGGATGTGATAATGTAGGTAGAGAGGGATGGGTGGAGGTGCAAGGTATGTTGGTGTGAGTAAGGATGTGCAGGAGTAGGGTTGGGAAGGCAGAGTGATGGGGATGTGATGAGAGGCACAGCAGGATGAAGTTGAGTGTGGCTTTGTACTCACCTTTCCTGATCTAATGAGATCATTGAAACGTTTCTGGCACTGTGCCCAGGTCCTCCTGAACACATCCTTGCTGTTCAACTCCTCTGCAATTTGGAGCCAGGCTCTTTTTGCCTCCTGGGAAGGTCTCTTCCGCCCATTAGAAGGGAAGAGGACCTCCCTGCCTGCTCTGACTCCCTCCCCAAGGATATGGAGCGAATAATCGGAGAACCTGGGTGTAGCCCTCTGCCTCTGTGCAGCCATCTCTCCAACTGTTTGGAGCAATGAAAACCTCCAGTGCAGTGACTGCACACTCCAAGATGAACCTTCAAATGCAATGTGGCCATGGCTCCTTTAAATATCCTGGATGAAAACGCTTCATGGATGACGTCATCAAACCCGAACCATTTAATTGGGCCGGGTAACGCGCTGGGCTGGCTTAATAGGCCCATTATTGCAAAGTCATTTTCTGCAGAGGGATGGAAGTAGCAACGGGGTCGCGACCCGCCACGTCGACCGCCCGCACCCGACCCGCCCAGGTACAGAAAATTCCGGCCTCTGTCGCTGCTTCCCACTCTGTCTCTACTTCCCACTCTGTCTCTGCTTCCCGCTCTGTCTCTGCTTCCCACTCTGTCTCTACTTCCCACTCTGTCTCTGCTTCCCACTCTGTCTCTACTTCCCGCTCAGTCTCTGCTTCCCACTCTGTCTCTACTTCCCACTCTGTCTCTACTTCCCACTCTGTCTCTACTTCCCACTCTGTCTCTGCTTCCCGCTCTGTCTCTACTTCCCACTTTGTCTCTACTTCCCGCTCTGTCTCTACTTCCCGCTCTGTCTCTACTTCCCGCTCTGTCTCTGCTTCCCGCTCTGTCTCTGCTTCCCACTCTCTCTATTTCCCACTCTGTCTCTACTTCCCACTCTCTCTATTTCCCGCTCTGTCTCTACTTCCCACTCTCTCTATTTCCCGCTCTGTCTCTACTTCCCACTCTCTCTACTTCCCGCACTGTCTCTGCTTCCCGCTCTGTCTCTGCTTCCCACTCTGTCTCTACTTCCCACTCTGTCTCTACTTCCCACTCTCTCTATTTCCCACTCTGTCGCTGCTTCCCACTCTGTCTCTGCTTCCCACTCTGTCTCTGCTTCCCGCTCTGTCTCTGCTTCCCACTCTGTCTCTACTTCCCGTTCTGTCTCTACTTCCCGCTCTGTCTCTACTTCCCGCTCTGTCTCTACTTCCCACTCTGTCTCTACTTCCCGCTCTGTCTCTACTTCCCGTTCTGTCTCTACTTCCAGCTCTGTCTCTACTTCCCGCTCTGTCTCTACTTCCCGCTCTGTCTCTACTTCCCGCTCTGTCTCTACTTCCCACTCTGTCTCTCCTTCCCACTCTGTCTCTACTTCCCGCTCTGTCTCTACTTCCCGCTCTGTCTCTGCTTCCCACTCTGTCTCTACTTCCCACTCTGTCTCTGCTTCCCACTCTGTCTCTCCTTCCCACTCTGTCTCTACTTCCCGCTCTGTCTCTGCTTCCCACTCTGTCTCTACTTCCCGCTCTGTCTCTGCTTCCCACTCTGTCTCTGCTTCCCGCTCTGTCTCTACTTCCCGCTCTGTCTCTACTTCCCGCTCTGTCTCTACTTCCCGCTCTGTCTCTACTTCCCACTCTGTCTCTACTTCCCGCTCCGTCTCTACTTCCCGCTCTGTCTCTACTTCCCGCTCTGTCTCTACTTCCCGCTCTGTCTCTACTTCCCGCTCTGTCTCTACTTCCCGCTCTGTCTCTACTTCCCGCTCTGTCTCTACTTCCCCCTCTGTCTCTAATTCCCACTCTGTCTCTACTTCCCGTTCTGTCTCTACTTCCCACTCTGTCACTACTTCCCGCTCTGTCTCTACTTCCCGCTCTGTCTCTACTTCCCGCTCTGTCTCCACTTCCCGCTCTGTCTCTACTTCCCGCTCTGTCTCTACTTTCCACTCTGTCTCTATTTCCCGCTCTGTCTCTACTTCCCACTCTGTCTCTACTTCCCACTCTGTCTCTACTTCCCACTCTGTCTCTACTTCCCACTCTGTCTCTACTTCCCACTCTGTCTCTACTTCCCACTCTGTCTCTACGTCCCACTCTGTCTCTACTTCCCACTCTGTCTCTACTTCCCACTCTGTCTCTACTTCCCACTCTGTCTCTGTTTCCCACTCTGTCTCTGCTTCCCATTCTGTCTCTACTTCCCGCTCTGTCTCTACTTCCCGCTCTGTCCCTACTTCCCGCTCTGTCTCTACTTCCCGCTCTGTCTCTACTTCCCACTCTGTCTCTACTTCCCGCTCTGTCTCTACTTCCCACTCTGTCTCTGTTTCCCACACTGTCTCTGCTTCCCATTCTGTCTCTGCTTCCCACTCTGTCTCTGCTTCCCGCTCTGTCTCTACTTCCCACTCTGTCTCTGCTTCCCACTCTGTCTCTGCTTCCCACTCTGTCTCTGCTTCCCGCTCTGTCTCTACTTCCCGCTCAGTCTCTACTTCCCACTCTGTCTCTACTTCCCACTCTGTCTCTACTTCCCACTCTGTCTCTACTTCCCGCTCTGTCTCTACTTCCCGCTCTGTCTCTACTTTCCACTCTGTCTCTATTTCCCGCTCTGTCTCTACTTCCCACTCTGTCTCTACTTCCCACTCTGTCTCTACTTCCCACTCTGTCTCTACTTCCCACTCTGTCTCTACTTCCCACTCTGTCTCTACTTCCCACTCTGTCTCTACGTCCCACTCTGTCTCTACTTCCCACTCTGTCTCTACTTCCCACTCTGTCTCTACTTCCCACTCTGTCTCTGTTTCCCACTCTGTCTCTGCTTCCCATTCTGTCTCTACTTCCCGCTCTGTCTCTACTTCCCGCTCTGTCTCTACTTCCCGCTCTGTCTCTACTTCCCGCTCTGTCTCTACTTCCCACTCTGTCTCTACTTCCCGCTCTGTCTCTACTTCCCACTCTGTCTCTGTTTCCCACTCTGTCTCTGCTTCCCATTCTGTCTCTGCTTCCCACTCTGTCTCTGCTTCCCGCTCTGTCTCTACTTCCCACTCTGTCTCTGCTTCCCACTCTGTCTCTGCTTCCCACTCTGTCTCTACTTCCCACTCTGTCTCTGCTTCCCACTCTGTCTCTGCTTCCCGCTCTGTCTCTACTTCCCGCTCAGTCTCTACTTCCCACTCTGTCTCTACTTCCCACTCTGTCTCTACTTCCCACTCTGTCTCTACTTCCCACTCTGTCTCTACTTCCCACTCTGTCTCTACTTCCCGCTCTGTCTCTACTTCCCACTCTGTCTCTGCTTCCCGCTCTGTCTCTACTTCCCATTCTGTCTCTACTTCCCACTCTCTCTACTTCCCACTCTGTCTCTGCTTCCCACTCTGTCTGTACTTCCCACTCTGTCTCTGCTTCCCACTCTGTCTCTGCTTCCCGCTCTGTCTCTACTTCCCACTCTGTCTCTGCTTCCCACTGTGTCTCTACTTCCCGCTCTGTCTCTATTTCCCGCTCTGTCTCTACTTCCCACTCTGTCTCTGCTTCCCGCTCTGTCTCTGCTTCCCACTCTGTCTCTACTTCCCACTCTGTCTCTACTTCCCACTCTGTCTCTACTTCCCACTCTGTCTCTACTTCCTGCTCTGTCTCTACTTCCCGCTCTGTCTCTACTTCCCGCTCTGTCTCTGCTTCCCACTCTGTCTCTATTTCCCGCTCTGTCTCTACTTCCCACTCTGTCTCTACTTCCCGCTCTGTCTCTACTTCCCACTCTGTCTCTACTTCCCACTCTGTCTCTACTTACCACTCTGTCTCTACTTCCCACTCTGTCTCTACTTCCCGCTCCGTCTCTGCTTCCCACTCTGTCTCTACTTCCCACTCTGTCTCTATTTCCCACTCTGTCTCTATTTCCCACTCTGTCTCTATTTCCCACTCTGTCTCTATTTCCCGCTCTGTCTCTGCTTCCCACTCTGTCTCTACTTCCCGCTCTGTCTCTACTTCCCACTCTGTCTCTATTTCCCACTCTCTCTCTACTTCCCGCTCTGTCTCTATTTCCCACTCTGTCTCTACTTCCCGCTCTGTCTCTACTTCCCGCTCTGTCTCTATTTCCCGCTCTGTCTCTATTTCCCACTCTGTCTCTATTTCCCACTCTGTCTCTATTTCCCACTCTGTCTCTACTTCCCGCTCTGTCTCTACTTCCCGCTCTGTCTCTGCTTTCCACTCTGTCTCTATTTCCCGCTCTGTCTCTACTTCCCACTCTGTCTCTACTTCCCGCTCTGTCTCTACTTCCCACTCTGTCTCTACTTCCCACTCTGTCTCTACTTCCCACTCTGTCTCTACTTCCCGCTCTGTCTCTGCTTCCCACTCTGTCTCTACTTCCCACTCTGTCTCTACTTCCCACTCTGTCTCTATTTCCCACTCTGTCTCTATTTCCCACTCTGTCTCTATTTCCCGCTCTGTCTCTGCTTCCCACTCTGTCTCTACTTCCCACTCTGTCTCTACTTCCCGCTCTGTCTCTGCTTCCCGCTCTGTCTCTACTTCCCGCTCTGTCTCTACTTCCCGCTCTGTCTCTACTTCCCATGCTGTCTCTACTTCCCATGCTGTCTCTACTTCCCACTCTGTCTCTGCTTCCCACTCTGTCTCCACTTCCCGCTCTGTCTCTACTTCCCATGCTGTCTCTACTTCCCACTCTGTCTTTACTTCCCACTCTGTCTCTACTTCCCACTCTGTCTCTACTTCCCACTCTGTCTCCACTTCCCGCTCTGTCTCTACTTCCCGCTCTGTCTCTACTTCCCACTCTGTCTCTACTTCCCACTCTGTCTCTACTTCCCGCTCTGTCTCTACTTCCCACTCTGTCTCTGCTTCCCGCTCTGTCTCTCCTTCCCGCTCTGTCTCTACTTCCCGCTCTGTCTCTGCTACCCACTCTGTCTCTACTTCCCACTCTGTCTCTGCTTCCCACTCTGTCTCTCCTTCCCACTCTGTCTCTACTTCCCGCTCTGTCTCTGCTTCCCACTCTGTCTCTACTTCCCGCTCTGTCTCTGCTTCCCACTCTGTCTCTGCTTCCCGCTCTGTCTCTACTTCCCGCTCTGTCTCTACTTCCCGCTCTGTCTCTACTTCCCGCTCTGTCTCTACTTCCCGCTCTGTCTCTACTTCCCACTCTGTCTCTACTTCCCGCTCTGTCTCTACTTCCCGCTCTGTCTCTACTTCCCGCTCTGTCTCTACTTCCCGCTCTGTCTCTACTTCCCGCTCTGTCTCTACTTCCCGCTCTGTCTCTACTTCCCCCTCTGTCTCTAATTCCCACTCTGTCTCTACTTCCCGTTCTGTCTCTACTTCCCACTCTGTCACTACATCCCGCTCTGTCTCTACTTCCCGCTCTGCCTCTACTTCCCGCTCTGTCTCTACTTCCCGCTCTGTCTCTACTTCCCGCTCTGTCTCTACTTCCCGCTCTGTCTCTATTTCCCGCTCTGTCTCTACTTCCCACTCTGTCTCTACTTCCCACTCTGTCTCTACTTCCCACTCTGTCTCTACTTCCCACTCTGTCTCTACTTCCCACTCTGTCTCTACTTCCCAATCTGTCTCTACTTCCCACTCTGTCTCTACTTCCCACTCTGTCTCTACTTCCCACTCTGTCTCTACTTCCCACTCTGTCTCTGTTTCCCACTCTGTCTCTGCTTCCCATTCTGTCTCTACTTCCCGCTCTGTCTCTACTTCCCGCTCTGTCTCTACTTCCCGCTCTGTCTCTACTTCCCGCTCTGTCTCTACTTCCCACTCTGTCTCTACTTCCCGCTCTGTCTCTACTTCCCACTCTGTCTCTGTTTCCCACTCTGTCTCTGCTTCCCATTCTGTCTCTGCTTCCCACTCTGTCTCTGCTTCCCGCTCTGTCTCTACTTCACACTCTGTCTCTGCTTCCCACTCTGTCTCTGCTTCCCACTCTGTCTCTACTTCCCACTCTGTCTCTGCTTCCCACTCTGTCTCTGCTTCCCGCTCTGTCTCTACTTCCCGCTCAGTCTCTACTTCCCACTCTGTCTCTACTTCCCACTCTGTCTCTACTTCCCACTCTGTCTCTACTTCCCACTCTGTCTCTACTTCCCACTCTGTCTCTACTTCCCGCTCTGTCTCTACTTCCCACTCTGTCTCTGCTTCCCGCTCTGTCTCTACTTCCCATTCTGTCTCTTCTTCCCACTCTCTCTACTTCCCACTCTGTCTCTGCTTCCCACTCTGTCTGTACTTCCCACTCTGTCTCTGCTTCCCACTCTGTCTCTGCTTCCCGCTCTGTCTCTACTTCCCACTCTGTCTCTGCTTCCCACTGTGTCTCTACTTCCCGCTCTGTCTCTATTTCCCGCTCTGTCTCTACTTCCCACTCTGTCTCTGCTTCCCGCTCTGTCTCTGCTTCCCACTCTGTCTCTACTTCCCACTCTGTCTCTACTTCCCACTCTGTCTCTACTTCCCACTCTGTCTCTACTTCCTGCTCTGTCTCTACTTCCCGCTCTGTCTCTAATTCCCGCTCTGTCTCTGCTTCCCACTCTGTCTCTATTTCCCGCTCTGTCTCTACTTCCCACTCTGTCTCTACTTCCCGCTCTGTCTCTACTTACCACTCTGTCTCTACTTCCCACTCTGTCTCTACTTCCCACTCTGTCTCTACTTCCCACTCTGTCTCTACTTCCCGCTCTGTCTCTGCTTCCCACTCTGTCTCTACTTCCCACTCTGTCTCTATTTCCCACTCTGTCTCAACTTCCCGCTCTGTCTCTACTTCCCACTCTGTCACTACTTCCCACTCTGTCTCTACTTCCCACTCTGTCTCTACTTCCCACTCTGTCTCTGCTTCCCACTCTGTCTCTACTTCCCACTCTATCTCTACTTCCCACTCTGTCTCTATTTCCCACTCTGTCTCTATTTCCCACTCTGTCTCTATTTCCCACTCTGTCTCTATTTCCCGCTCTGTCTCTGCTTCCCACTCTGTCTCTACTTCCCGCTCTGTCTCTACTTCCCACTCTGTCTCTATTTCCCACTCTGTCTCTACTTCCCGCTCTGTCTCTATTTCCCACTCTGTCTCTACTTCCCGCTCTGTCTCTACTTCCCGCTCTGTCTCTATTTCCCACTCTGTCTCTACTTCCCATGCTGTCTCTACTTCCCACTCTGTCTCTGCTTCCCACTCTGTCTCCACTTCCCGCTCTGTCTCTACTTCCCGCTCTGTCTCTACTTCCCACTCTGTCTCTACTTCCCGCTCTGTCTCTACTTCCCGCTCTGTCTCTACTTCCCGCTCTGTCTCTACTTCCCACTCTGTCTCTACTTCCCGCTCTGTCTCTACTTCCCACTCTGTCTCTGTTTCCCACTCTGTCTCTGCTTCCCATTCTGTCTCTGCTTCCCACTCTGTCTCTGCTTCCCGCTCTGTCTCTACTTCCCACTCTGTCTCTGCTTCCCACTCTGTCTCTGCTTCCCACTCTGTCTCTACTTCCCACTCTGTCTCTACTTCCCACTCTGTCTCTACTTCCCACTCTGTCTCTACTTCCCGCTCTGTCTCTACTTCCCACTCTGTCTCTGCTTCCCGCTCTGTCTCTACTTCCCATTCTGTCTCTACTTCCCACTCTCTCTACTTCCCACTCTGTCTCTGCTTCCCACTCTGTCTCTACTTCCCACTCTGTCTCTGCTTCCCACTCTGTCTCTGCTTCCCGCTCTGTCTCTACTTCCCACTCTGTCTCTGCTTCTCACTGTGTCTCTACTTCCCGCTCTGTCTCTATTTCCCGCTCTGTCTCTACTTCCCACTCTGTCTCTGCTTCCCGCTCTGTCTCTGCTTCCCACTCTGTCTCTACTTCCCACTCTGTCTCTACTTCCCACTCTGTCTCTACTTCCCACTCTGTCTCTACTTCCTGCTCTGTCTCTACTTCCCGCTCTGTCTCTACTTCCCGCTCTGTCTCTGCTTCCCACTCTGTCTCTATTTCCCGCTCTGTCTCTACTTCCCACTCTGTCTCTACTTCCCGCTCTGTCTCTACTTCCCACTCTGTCTCTACTTCCCACTCTGTCTCTACTTACCACTCTGTCTCTACTTCCCACTCTATCTCTACTTCCCGCTCCGTCTCTGCTTCCCACTCTGTCTCTACTTCCCACTCTGTCTCTATTTCCCACTCTGTCTCTATTTCCCACTCTGTCTCTATTTCCCACTCTGTCTCTATTTCCCGCTCTGTCTCTGCTTCCCACTCTGTCTCTACTTCCCGCTCTGTCTCTACTTCCCACTCTGTCTCTATTTCCCACTCTGTCTCTACTTCCCGCTCTGTCTCTATTTCCCACTCTGTCTCTACTTCCCGCTCTGTCTCTACTTCCCGCTCTGTCTCTATTTCCCACTCTGTCTCTATTTCCCACTCTGTCTCTATTTCCCACTCTGTCTCTATTTCCCACTCTGTCTCTACTTCCCGCTCTGTCTCTACTTCCCGCTCTGTCTCTGCTTCCCACTCTGTCTCTATTTCCCGCTCTGTCTCTACTTCCCACTCTGTCTCTACTTCCCGCTCTGTCTCTACTTCCCACTCTGTCTCTACTTCCCACTCTGTCTCTACTTCCCACTCTGTCTCTACTTCCCGCTCTGTCTCTGCTTCCCACTCTGTCTCTACTTCCCACTCTATCTCTACTTCCCACTCTGTCTCTATTTCCCACTCTGTCTCTATTTCCCACTCTGTCTCTATTTCCCGCTCTGTCTCTGCTTCCCACTCTGTCTCTACTTCCCACTCTGTCTCTACTTCCCGCTCTGTCTCTGCTTCCCGCTCTGTCTCTACTTCCCGCTCTGTCTCTACTTCCCGCTCTGTCTCTACTTCCCATGCTGTCTCTACTTCCCACTCTGTCTCTGCTTCCCACTCTGTCTCCACTTCCCACTCTGTCTCTACTTCCCATGCTGTCTCTACTTCCCACTCTGTCTCTACTTCCCACTCTGTCTCTACTTCCCACTCTGTCTCTACTTCCCACTCTGTCTCTACTTCCCGCTCTGTCTCTACTTCCCGCTCTGTCTCTACTTCCCACTCTGTCTCTACTTCCCACTCTGTCTCTACTTCCCGCTCTGTCTCTACTTCCCACTCTGTCTCTGCTTCCCGCTCTGTCTCTCCTTCCCGCTCTGTCTCTACTTCCCGCTCTGTCTCTGCTACCCACTCTGTCTCTACTTCCCACTCTGTCTCTGCTTCCCACTCTGTCTCTCCTTCCCACTCTGTCTCTACTTCCCGCTCTGTCTCTGCTTCCCACTCTGTCTCTACTTCCCACTCTGTCTCTACTTCCCGCTCTGTCTCTACTTCCCGCTCTGTCTCTACTTCCCACTCTGTCTCTGCTTCCCGCTCTGTCTCTCCTTCCCGCTCTGTCTCTACTTCCCGCTCTGTCTCTGCTACCCACTCTGTCTCTACTTCCCACTCTGTCTCTGCTTCCCACTCTGTCTCTCCTTCCCACTCTGTCTCTACTTCCCGCTCTGTCTCTGCTTCCCACTCTGTCTCTACTTCCCGCTCTGTCTCTGCTTCCCACTCTGTCTCTGCTTCCCGCTCTGTCTCTACTTCCCGCTCTGTCTCTACTTCCCGCTCTGTCTCTACTTCCCGCTCTGTCTCTACTTCCCGCTCTGTCTCTACTTCCCCCTCTGTCTCTACTTCCCACTCTGTCTCTACTTCCCGCTCTGTCTCTACTTCCCGCTCTGTCTCTACTTCCCGCTCTGTCTCTACTTCCCGCTCTGTCTCTACTTTCCGCTCTGTCTCTACTTCCCCCTCTGTCTCTAATTCCCACTCTGTCTCTACTTCCCGTTCTGTCTCTACTTCCCACTCTGTCACTACATCCCGCTCTGTCTCTACTTCCCGCTCTGTCTCTACTTCCCGCTCTGTCTCTACTTCCCGCTCTGTCTCTACTTCCCGCTCTGTCTCTACTTCCCGCTCTGTCTCTATTTCCCGCTCTGTCTCTACTTCCCACTCTGTCTCTACTTCCCACTCTGTCTCTACTTCCCACTCTGTCTCTACTTCCCACTCTGTCTCTACTTCCCACTCTGTCTCTACTTCCCAATCTGTCTCTACTTCCCACTCTGTCTCTACTTCCCACTCTGTCTCTACTTCCCACTCTGTCTCTACTTCCCACTCTGTCTCTGTTTCCCACTCTGTCTCTGCTTCCCATTCTGTCTCTACTTCCCGCTCTGTCTCTACTTCCCGCTCTGTCTCTACTTCCCGCTCTGTCTCTACTTCCCGCTCTGTCTCTACTTCCCACTCTGTCTCTACTTCCCGCTCTGTCTCTACTTCCCACTCTGTCTCTGTTTCCCACTCTGTCTCTGCTTCCCATTCTGTCTCTGCTTCCCACTCTGTCTCTGCTTCCCGCTCTGTCTCTACTTCACACTCTGTCTCTGCTTCCCACTCTGTCTCTGCTTCCCACTCTGTCTCTACTTCCCACTCTGTCTCTGCTTCCCACTCTGTCTCTGCTTCCCGCTCTGTCTCTACTTCCCGCTCAGTCTCTACTTCCCACTCTGTCTCTACTTCCCACTCTGTCTCTACTTCCCACTCTGTCTCTACTTCCCACTCTGTCTCTACTTCCCACTCTGTCTCTACTTCCCGCTCTGTCTCTACTTCCCACTCTGTCTCTGCTTCCCGCTCTGTCTCTACTTCCCATTCTGTCTCTACTTCCCACTCTCTCTACTTCCCACTCTGTCTCTGCTTCCCACTCTGTCTGTACTTCCCACTCTGTCTCTGCTTCCCACTCTGTCTCTGCTTCCCGCTCTGTCTCTACTTCCCACTCTGTCTCTGCTTCCCACTGTGTCTCTACTTCCCGCTCTGTCTCTATTTCCCGCTCTGTCTCTACTTCCCACTCTGTCTCTGCTTCCCGCTCTGTCTCTGCTTCCCACTCTGTCTCTACTTCCCACTCTGTCTCTACTTCCCACTCTGTCTCTACTTCCCACTCTGTCTCTACTTCCTGCTCTGTCTCTACTTCCCGCTCTGTCTCTAATTCCCGCTCTGTCTCTGCTTCCCACTCTGTCTCTATTTCCCGCTCTGTCTCTACTTCCCACTCTGTCTCTACTTCCCGCTCTGTCTCTACTTACCACTCTGTCTCTACTTCCCACTCTGTCTCTACTTCCCACTCTGTCTCTACTTCCCACTCTGTCTCTACTTCCCGCTCTGTCTCTGCTTCCCACTCTGTCTCTACTTCCCACTCTGTCTCTATTTCCCACTCTGTCTCAACTTCCCGCTCTGTCTCTACTTCCCACTCTGTCTCTACTTCCCACTCTGTCTCTACTTCCCACTCTGTCTCTACTTCCCACTCTGTCTCTGCTTCCCACTCTGTCTCTACTTCCCACTCTATCTCTACTTCCCACTCTGTCTCTATTTCCCACTCTGTCTCTATTTCCCACTCTGTCTCTATTTCCCACTCTGTCTCTATTTCCCGCTCTGTCTCTGCTTCCCACTCTGTCTCTACTTCCCGCTCTGTCTCTACTTCCCACTCTGTCTCTATTTCCCACTCTGTCTCTACTTCCCGCTCTGTCTCTATTTCCCACTCTGTCTCTACTTCCCGCTCTGTCTCTACTTCCCGCTCTGTCTCTATTTCCCACTCTGTCTCTACTTCCCATGCTGTCTCTACTTCCCACTCTGTCTCTGCTTCCCACTCTGTCTCCACTTCCCGCTCTGTCTCTACTTCCCGCTCTGTCTCTACTTCCCACTCTGTCTCTACTTCCCGCTCTGTCTCTACTTCCCGCTCTGTCTCTACTTCCCGCTCTGTCTCTACTTCCCACTCTGTCTCTACTTCCCGCTCTGTCTCTACTTCCCACTCTGTCTCTGTTTCCCACTCTGTCTCTGCTTCCCATTCTGTCTCTGCTTCCCACTCTGTCTCTGCTTCCCGCTCTGTCTCTACTTCCCACTCTGTCTCTGCTTCCCACTCTGTCTCTGCTTCCCACTCTGTCTCTACTTCCCACTCTGTCTCTACTTCCCACTCTGTCTCTACTTCCCACTCTGTCTCTACTTCCCGCTCTGTCTCTACTTCCCACTCTGTCTCTGCTTCCCTCTCTGTCTCTACTTCCCATTCTGTCTCTACTTCCCACTCTCTCTACTTCCCACTCTGTCTCTGCTTCCCACTCTGTCTCTACTTCCCACTCTGTCTCTGCTTCCCACTCTGTCTCTGCTTCCCGCTCTGTCTCTACTTCCCACTCTGTCTCTGCTTCTCACTGTGTCTCTACTTCCCGCTCTGTCTCTATTTCCCGCTCTGTCTCTACTTCCCACTCTGTCTCTGCTTCCCGCTCTGTCTCTGCTTCCCACTCTGTCTCTACTTCCCACTCTGTCTCTACTTCCCACTCTGTCTCTACTTCCCACTCTGTCTCTACTTCCTGCTCTGTCTCTACTTCCCGCTCTGTCTCTACTTCCCGCTCTGTCTCTGCTTCCCACTCTGTCTCTATTTCCCGCTCTGTCTCTACTTCCCACTCTGTCTCTACTTCCCGCTCTGTCTCTACTTCCCACTCTGTCTCTACTTCCCACTCTGTCTCTACTTACCACTCTGTCTCTACTTCCCACTCTATCTCTACTTCCCGCTCCGTCTCTGCTTCCCACTCTGTCTCTACTTCCCACTCTGTCTCTATTTCCCACTCTGTCTCTATTTCCCACTCTGTCTCTATTTCCCACTCTGTCTCTATTTCCCGCTCTGTCTCTGCTTCCCACTCTGTCTCTACTTCCCACTCTGTCTCTACTTCCCGCTCTGTCTCTACTTCCCACTCTGTCTCTATTTCCCACTCTGTCTCTACTTCCCGCTCTGTCTCTATTTCCCACTCTGTCTCTACTTCCCGCTCTGTCTCTACTTCCCGCTCTGTCTCTATTTCCCACTCTGTCTCTATTTCCCACTCTGTCTCTATTTCCCACTCTGTCTCTATTTCCCACTCTGTCTCTACTTCCCGCTCTGTCTCTACTTCCCGCTCTGTCTCTGCTTCCCACTCTGTCTCTATTTCCCGCTCTGTCTCTACTTCCCACACTGTCTCTACTTCCCGCTCTGTCTCTACTTCCCACTCTGTCTCTACTTCCCACTCTGTCTCTACTTCCCACTCTGTCTCTACTTCCCGCTCTGTCTCTGCTTCCCACTCTGTCTCTACTTCCCACTCTATCTCTACTTCCCACTCTGTCTCTATTTCCCACTCTGTCTCTATTTCCCACTCTGTCTCTATTTCCCGCTCTGTCTCTGCTTCCCACTCTGTCTCTACTTCCCACTCTGTCTCTACTTCCCGCTCTGTCTCTGCTTCCCGCTCTGTCTCTACTTCCCGCTCTGTCTCTACTTCCCGCTCTGTCTCTACTTCCCATGCTGTCTCTACTTCCCACTCTGTCTCTGCTTCCCACTCTGTCTCCACTTCCCGCTCTGTCTCTACTTCCCATGCTGTCTCTACTTCCCACTCTGTCTCTACTTCCCACTCTGTCTCTACTTCCCACTCTGTCTCTACTTCCCACTCTGTCTCTACTTCCCGCTCTGTCTCTACTTCCCGCTCTGTCTCTACTTCCCACTCTGTCTCTACTTCCCACTCTGTCTCTACTTCCCGCTCTGTCTCTACTTCCCACTCTGTCTCTGCTTCCCGCTCTGTCTCTCCTTCCCGCTCTGTCTCTACTTCCCGCTCTGTCTCTGCTACCCACTCTGTCTCTACTTCCCACTCTGTCTCTGCTTCCCACTCTGTCTCTCCTTCCCACTCTGTCTCTACTTCCCGCTCTGTCTCTGCTTCCCACTCTGTCTCTACTTCCCGCTCTGTCTCTGCTTCCCACTCTGTCTCTGCTTCCCGCTCTGTCTCTACTTCCCGCTCTGTCTCTACTTCCCGCTCTGTCTCTACTTCCCGCTCTGTCTCTACTTCCCGCTCTGTCTCTACTTCCCACTCTGTCTCTACTTCCCACTCTGTCTCTACTTCCCGCTCTGTCTCTACTTCCCGCTCTGTCTCTACTTCCCGCTCTGTCTCTACTTCCCGCTCTGTCTCTACTTCCCGCTCTGTCTCTACTTCCCCCTCTGTCTCTAATTCCCACTCTGTCTCTACTTCCCGTTCTGTCTCTACTTCCCACTCTGTCACTACATCCCGCTCTGTCTCTACTTCCCGCTCTGTCTCTACTTCCCGCTCTGTCTCTACTTCCCGCTCTGTCTCTACTTCCCGCTCTGTCTCTACTTCCCGCTCTGTCTCTACTTCCCGCTCTGTCTCTATTTCCCGCTCTGTCTCTACTTCCCACTCTGTCTCTACTTCCCACTCTGTCTCTACTTCCCACTCTGTCTCTACTTCCCACTCTGTCTTTACTTCCCACTCTGTCTCTACTTCCCAATCTGTCTCTACTTCCCACTCTGTCTCTACTTCCCACTCTGTCTCTACTTCCCACTCTGTCTCTACTTCCCACTCTGTCTCTGTTTCCCACTCTGTCTCTGCTTCCCATTCTGTCTCTACTTCCCGCTCTGTCTCTACTTCCCGCTCTGTCTCTACTTCCCGCTCTGTCTCTACTTCCCGCTCTGTCTCTACTTCCCACTCTGTCTCTACTTCCCGCTCTGTCTCTACTTCCCACTCTGTCTCTGTTTCCCACTCTGTCTCTGCTTCCCATTCTGTCTCTACTTCCCACTCTGTCTCTGCTTCCCACTCTGTCTCTGCTTCCCACTCTGTCTATACTTCCCACTCTGTCTCTGCTTCCCACTCTGTCTCTGCTTCCCGCTCTGTCTCTACTTCCCGCTCAGTCTCTACTTCCCACTCTGTCTCTACTTCCCACTCTGTCTCTACTTCCCACTCTGTCTCTACTTCCCACTCTGTCTCTACTTCCCACTCTGTCTCTACTTCCCGCTCTGTCTCTACTTCCCACTCTGTCTCTGCTTCCCGCTCTGTCTCTACTTCCCATTCTGTCTCTACTTCCCACTCTCTCTACTTCCCACTCTGTCTCTGCTTCCCACTCTGTCTGTACTTCCCACTCTGTCTCTGCTTCCCACTCTGTCTCTGCTTCCCGCTCTGTCTCTACTTCCCACTCTGTCTCTGCTTCCCACTGTGTCTCTACTTCCCGCTCTGTCTCTATTTCCCGCTCTGTCTCTACTTCCCACTCTGTCTCTGCTTCCCGCTCTGTCTCTGCTTCCCACTCTGTCTCTACTTCCCACTCTGTCTCTACTTCCCACTCTGTCTCTACTTCCCACTCTGTCTCTACTTCCTGCTCTGTCTCTACTTCCCGCTCTGTCTCTAATTCCCGCTCTGTCTCTGCTTCCCACTCTGTCTCTATTTCCCGCTCTGTCTCTACTTCCCACTCTGTCTCTACTTCCCGCTCTGTCTCTACTTCCCGCTCTGTCTCTACTTCCCACTCTGTCTCTACTTCCCACTCTGTCTCTACTTCCCACTCTGTCTCTACTTCCCGCTCTGTCTCTGCTTCCCACTCTGTCTCTACTGCCCACTCTGTCTCTATTTCCCACTCTGTCTCTATTTCCCACTCTGTCTCTATTTCCCACTCTGTCTCTATTTCCCGCTCTGTCTCTGCTTCCCACTTTGTCTCTACTTCCCGCTCTGTCTCTACTTCCCACTCTGTCTCTATTTCCCACTCTGTCTCTACTTCCCACTCTGTCTCTACTTCCCGCTCTGTCTCTACTTCCCGCTCTGTCTCTGCTTCCCACTCTGTCTCTATTTCCCGCTCTGTCTCTACTTCCCACTCTGTCTCTATTTCCCGCTCTGTCTCTACTTCCCACTCTGTCTCTACTTCCCGCTCTGTCTCTACTTCCCGCTCTGTCTCTACTTCCCACTCTGTCTCTACTTCCCACTCTGTCTCTACTTCACACTCTGTCTCTACTTCCCGCTCTGTCTCTGCTTCCCGCTCTGTCTCTACTGCCCACTCTGTCTCTATTTCCCACTCTGTCTCTATTTCCCACTCTGTCTCTATTTCCCACTCTGTCTCTATTTCCCGCTCTGTCTCTGCTTCCCACTTTGTCTCTACTTCCCGCTCTGTCTCTACTTCCCACTCTGTCTCTATTTCCCACTCTGTCTCTACTTCCCGCTCTGTCTCTATTTCCCACTCTGTCTCTACTTCCCGCTCTGTCTCTACTTCCCGCTCTGTCTCTATTTCCCACTCTGTCTCTATTTCACACTCTGTCTCTATTTCCCACTCTGTGTCTATTTCCCACTCTGTCTCTACTTCCCGCTCTGTCTCTACTTTCCGCTCTGTCTCTGCTTCCCACTCTGTCTCTATTTCCCGCTCTGTCTCTACTTCCCACTCTGTCTCAACTTCCCGCTCTGTCTCTACTTCCCACTCTGTCTCTACTTCCCACTCTGTCTCTACTTCCCGCTCTGTCTCTGCTTCCCACTCTGTCTCTACTTCCTACTCTATCTCTACTTCCCACTCTGTCTCTATTTCCCACTCTGTCTCTATTTCCCACTCTGTCTCTATTTCCCACTCTGTCTCTATTTCCCGCTCTGTCTCTGCTTCCCACTCTGTCTCTACTTCCCGCTCTGTCTCTACTTCCCACTCTGTCTCTATTTCCCACTCTGTCTCTACTTCCCGCTCTGTCTCTATTTCCCACTCTGTCTCTACTTCCCGCTCTGTCTCTACTTCCCGCTCTGTCTCTATTTCCCACTCTGTCTCTGCTTCCCATGCTGTCTCTACTTCCCACTCTGTCTCTGCTTCCCACTCTGTCTCCACTTCCCGCTCTGTCTCTACTTCCCGCTCTGTCTCTACTTCCCACTCTGTCTCTACTTCCCGCTCTGTCTCTACTTCCCGCTCTCTCTCTACTTCCCGCTCTGTCTCTACTTCCCACTCTGTCTCTACTTCCCGCTCTGTCTCTACTTCCCACTCTGTCTCTGTTTCCCACTCTGTCTCTGCTTCCCATTCTGTCTCTGCTTCCCACTCTGTCTCTGCTTCCCGCTCTGTCTCTACTTCCCACTCTGTCTCTGCTTCCCACTCTGTCTCTGCTTCCCACTCTGTCTCTACTTCCCACTCTGTCTCTGCTTCCCACTTTGTCTCTGCTTCCCGCTCTGTCTCTACTTCCCGCTCAGTCTCTACTTCCCACTCTGTCTCTACTTCCCACTCTGTCTCTACTTCCCACTCTGTCTCTACTTCCCACTCTGTCTCTACTTCCCACTCTGTCTCTAATTCCCGCTCTGTCTCTACTTCCCACTCGATCTCTGCTTCCCGCTCTGTCTCTACTTCCCATTCTGTCTCTACTTCCCACTCTCTCTACTTTCCACTCTGTCTCTGCTTCCCACTCTGTCTCTACTTCCCACTCTGTCTCTGCTTCCCACTCTGTCTCTGCTTCCCGCTCTGTCTCTACTTCCCACTCTGTCTCTGCTTCCCACTGTGTCTCTACTTCCCGCTCTGTCTCTATTTCCCGCTCTGTCTCTCCTTCCCACTCTGTCTCTACTTCCCGCTCTGTCTCTGCTTCCCACTCTGTCTCTACTTCCCGCTCTGTCTCTGCTTCCCACTCTGTCTCTGCTTCCCGCTCTGTCTCTACTTCCCGCTCTGTCTCTACTTCCCGCTCTGTCTCTACTTCCCGCTCTGTCTCTACTTCCCGCTCTGTCTCTACTTCCCACTCTGTCTCTACTTCCCGCTCTGTCTCTACTTCCCGCTCTGTCTCTACTTCCCGCTCTGTCTCTACTTCCCGCTCTGTCTCTACTTCCCGCTCTGTCTCTACTTCCCGCTCTGTCTCTACTTCCCCCTCTGTCTCTAATTCCCACTCTGTCTCTACTTCCCGTTCTGTCTCTACTTCCCACTCTGTCACTACATCCCGCTCTGTCTCTACTTCCCGCTCTGTCTCTACTTCCCGCTCTGTCTCTACTTCCCGCTCTGTCTCTACTTCCCGCTCTGTCTCTACTTCCCGCTCTGTCTCTACTTCCCGCTCTGTCTCTATTTCCCGCTCTGTCTCTACTTCCCACTCTGTCTCTACTTCCCACTCTGTCTCTACTTCCCACTCTGTCTCTACTTCCCACTCTGTCTCTACTTCCCACTCTGTCTCTACTTCCCAATCTGTCTCTACTTCCCACTCTGTCTCTACTTCCCACTCTGTCTCTACTTCCCACTCTGTCTCTACTTCCCACTCTGTCTCTGTTTCCCACTCTGTCTCTGCTTCCCATTCTGTCTCTACTTCCCGCTCTGTCTCTACTTCCCGCTCTGTCTCTACTTCCCGCTCTGTCTCTACTTCCCGCTCTGTCTCTACTTCCCACTCTGTCTCTACTTCCCGCTCTGTCTCTACTTCCCACTCTGTCTCTGTTTCCCACTCTGTCTCTGCTTCCCATTCTGTCTCTACTTCCCACTCTGTCTCTGCTTCCCACTCTGTCTCTGCTTCCCACTCTGTCTATACTTCCCACTCTGTCTCTGCTTCCCACTCTGTCTCTGCTTCCCGCTCTGTCTCTACTTCCCGCTCAGTCTCTACTTCCCACTCTGTCTCTACTTCCCACTCTGTCTCTACTTCCCACTCTGTCTCTACTTCCCACTCTGTCTCTACTTCCCACTCTGTCTCTACTTCCCGCTCTGTCTCTACTTCCCACTCTGTCTCTGCTTCCCGCTCTGTCTCTACTTCCCGCTCTGTCTCTATTTCCCACTCTCTCTACTTCCCACTCTGTCTCTGCTTCCCACTCTGTCTGTACTTCCCACTCTGTCTCTGCTTCCCACTCTGTATCTGCTTCCCGCTCTGTCTCTACTTCCCACTCTGTCTCTGCTTCCCACTGTGTCTCTACTTCCCGCTCTGTCTCTATTTCCCGCTCTGTCTCTACTTCCCACTCTGTCTCTGCTTCCCGCTCTGTCTCTGCTTCCCACTCTGTCTCTACTTCCCACTCTGTCTCTACTTCCCACTCTGTCTCTACTTCCCACTCTGTCTCTACTTCCTGCTCTGTCTCTACTTCCCGCTCTGTCTCTAATTCCCGCTCTGTCTCTGCTTCCCACTCTGTCTCTATTTCCCGCTCTGTCTCTACTTCCCACTCTGTCTCTACTTCCCGCTCTGTCTCTACTTCCCGCTCTGTCTCTACTTCCCACTCTGTCTCTACTTCCCACTCTGTCTCTACTTCCCACTCTGTCTCTACTTCCCGCTCTGTCTCTGCTTCCCACTCTGTCTCTACTGCCCACTCTGTCTCTATTTCCCACTCTGTCTCTATTTCCCACTCTGTCTCTATTTCCCACTCTGTCTCTATTTCCCGCTCTGTCTCTGCTTCCCACTTTGTCTCTACTTCCCGCTCTGTCTCTACTTCCCACTCTGTCTCTATTTCCCACTCTGTCTCTACTTCCCGCTCTGTCTCTATTTCCCACTCTGTCTCTACTTCCCGCTCTGTCTCTACTTCCCGCTCTGTCTCTATTTCCCACTCTGTCTCTATTTCCCACTCTGTCTCTATTTCCCACTCTTTCTCTATTTCCCACTCTGTCTCTACTTCCCGCTCTGTCTCTACTTCCCGCTCTGTCTCTGCTTCCCACTCTGTCTCTATTTCCCGCTCTGTCTCTACTTCCCACTCTGTCTCTATTTCCCGCTCTGTCTCTACTTCCCACTCTGTCTCTACTTCCCGCTCTGTCTCTACTTCCCGCTCTGTCTCTACTTCCCACTCTGTCTCTACTTCCCACTCTGTCTCTACTTCACACTCTGTCTCTACTTCCCGCTCTGTCTCTGCTTCCCGCTCTGTCTCTACTGCCCACTCTGTCTCTATTTCCCACTCTGTCTCTATTTCCCACTCTGTCTCTATTTCCCACTCTGTCTCTATTTCCCGCTCTGTCTCTGCTTCCCACTTTGTCTCTACTTCCCGCTCTGTCTCTACTTCCCACTCTGTCTCTATTTCCCACTCTGTCTCTACTTCCCGCTCTGTCTCTATTTCCCACTCTGTCTCTACTTCCCGCTCTGTCTCTACTTCCCGCTCTGTCTCTATTTCCCACTCTGTCTCTATTTCACACTCTGTCTCTATTTCCCACTCTGTGTCTATTTCCCACTCTGTCTCTACTTCCCGCTCTGTCTCTACTTTCCGCTCTGTCTCTGCTTCCCACTCTGTCTCTATTTCCCGCTCTGTCTCTACTTCCCACTCTGTCTCAACTTCCCGCTCTGTCTCTACTTCCCACTCTGTCTCTACTTCCCACTCTGTCTCTACTTCCCGCTCTGTCTCTGCTTCCCACTCTGTCTCTACTTCCCACTCTATCTCTACTTCCCACTCTGTCTCTATTTCCCACTCTGTCTCTATTTCCCACTCTGTCTCTATTTCCCACTCTGTCTCTATTTCCCGCTCTGTCTCTGCTTCCCACTCTGTCTCTACTTCCCGCTCTGTCTCTACTTCCCACTCTGTCTCTATTTCCCACTCTGTCTCTACTTCCCGCTCTGTCCCTATTTCCCACTCTGTCTCTACTTCCCGCTCTGTCTCTACTTCCCGCTCTGTCTCTATTTCCCACTCTGTCTCTGCTTCCCATGCTGTCTCTACTTCCCACTCTGTCTCTGCTTCCCACTCTGTCTCCACTTCCCGCTCTGTCTCTACTTCCCGCTCTGTCTCTACTTCCCACTCTGTCTCTACTTCCCGCTCTGTCTCTACTTCCCGCTCTCTCTCTACTTCCCGCTCTGTCTCTACTTCCCACTCTGTCTCTACTTCCCGCTCTGTCTCTACTTCCCACTCTGTCTCTGTTTCCCACTCTGTCTCTGCTTCCCATTCTGTGTCTGCTTCCCACTCTGTCTCTGCTTCCCGCTCTGTCTCTACTTCCCACTCTGTCTCTGCTTCCCACTCTGTCTCTGCTTCCCACTCTGTCTCTACTTCCCACTCTGTCTCTGCTTCCCACTTTGTCTCTGCTTCCCGCTCTGTCTCTACTTCCCGCTCAGTCTCTACTTCCCACTCTGTCTCTACTTCCCACTCTGTCTCTACTTCCCACTCTGTCTCTACTTCCCACTCTGTCTCTACTTCCCACTCTGTCTCTAATTCCCGCTCTGTCTCTACTTCCCACTCGATCTCTGCTTCCCGCTCTGTCTCTACTTCCCATTCTGTCTCTACTTCCCACTCTCTCTACTTTCCACTCTGTCTCTGCTTCCCACTCTGTCTCTACTTCCCACTCTGTCTCTGCTTCCCACTCTGTCTCTGCTTCCCGCTCTGTCTCTACTTCCCACTCTGTCTCTGCTTCCCACTGTGTCTCTACTTCCCGCTCTGTCTCTATTTCCCGCTCTGTCTCTACTTCCCACTCTGTCTCTGCTTCCCGCTCTGTCTCTGCTTCCCACTCTGTCTCTACTTCCCACTCTGTCTCTACTTCCCACTCTGTCTCTACTTCCCGCTCTGTCTCTACTTCCCACTCTGTCTCTATTTCCCACTCTGTCTCTACTTCCCGCTCTGTCTCTATTTCCCACTCTGTCTCTACTTCCCGCTCTGTCTCTACTTCCCGCTCTGTCTCTATTTCCCACTCTGTCTCTATTTCCCACTCTGTCTCTATTTCCCACTCTGTCTCTATTTCCCACTCTGTCTCTACTTCCCGCTCTGTCTCTACTTCCCGCTCTGTCTCTGCTTCCCACTCTGTCTCTATTTCCCGCTCTGTCTCTACTTCCCACTCTGTCTCTACTTCCCGCTCTGTCTCTACTTCCCACTCTGTCTCTACTTCCCGCTCTGACTCTACTTCCCGCTCTGTCTCTGCTTCCCACTCTGTCTCTACTTCCCACTCTATCTCTACTTCCCACTCTGTCTCTATTTCCCACTCTGTCTCTATTTCCCACTCTGTCTCTATTTCCCACTCTGTCTCTATTTCCCGCTCTGTCTCTGCTTCCCACTCTGTCTCTACTTCCCGCTCTGTCTCTACTTCCCACTCTGTCTCTATTTCCCACTCTGTCTCTACTTCCCGCTCTGTCTCTATTTCCCACTCTGTCTCTACTTCCCGCTCTGTCTCTACTTCCCGCTCTGTCTCTATTTCCCACTCTGTCTCTACTTCCCATGCTGTCTCTACTTCCCACTCTGTCTCTGCTTCCCACTCTGTCTCCACTTCCCGCTCTGTCTCTACTTCCCGCTCTGTCTCTACTTCCCACTCTGTCTCTACTTCCCGCTCTGTCTCTACTTCCCGCTCTGTCTCTACTTCCCGCTCTGTCTCTACTTCCCACTCTGTCTCTACTTCCCGCTCTGTCTCTACTTCCCACTCTGTCTCTGTTTCCCACTCTGTCTCTGCTTCCCATTCTGTCTCTGCTTCCCACTCTGTCTCTGCTTCCCGCTCTGTCTCTACTTCCCACTCTGTCTCTGCTTCCCACTCTGTCTCTGCTTCCCACTCTGTCTCTACTTCCCACTCTGTCTCTGCTTCCCACTCTGTCTCTGCTTCCCGCTCTGTCTCTACTTCCCGCTCAGTCTCTACTTCCCACTCTGTCTCTACTTCCCACTCTGTCTTTACTTCCCACTCTGTCTCTACTTCCCACTCTGTCTCTACTTCCCACTCTGTCTCTACTTCCCGCTCTGTCTCTACTTCCCACTCTATCTCTGCTTCCCGCTCTGTCTCTACTTCCCATTCTGTCTCTACTTCCCACTCTCTCTACTTCCCACTCTGTCTCTGCTTCCCACTCTGTCTCTACTTCCCACTCTGTCTCTGCTTCCCACTCTGTCTCTGCTTCCCGCTCTGTCTCTACTTCCCACTCTGTCTCTGCTTCCCACTGTGCCTCTACTTCCCGCTCTGTCTCTATTTCCCGCTCTGTCTCTACTTCCCACTCTGTCTCTGCTTCCCGCTCTGTCTCTGCTTCCCACTCTGTCTCTACTTCCCACTCTGTCTCTACTTCCCACTCTGTCTCTACTTCCCACTCTGTCTCTACTTCCTGCTCTGTCTCTACTTCCCGCTCTGTCTCTACTTCCCGCTCTGTCTCTGCTTCCCACTCTGTCTCTATTTCCCGCTCTGTCTCTACTTCCCACTCTGTCTCTACTTCCCGCTCTGTCTCTACTTCCCACTCTGTCTCTACTTCCCACTCTGTCTCTACTTACCACTCTGTCTCTACTTCCCACTCTGTCTCTACTTCCCGCTCCGTCTCTGCTTCCCACTCTGTCTCTACTTCCCACTCTGTCTCTATTTCCCACTCTGTCTCTGTTTCCCACTCTGTCTCTATTTCCCACTCTGTCTCTATTTCCCGCTCTGTCTCTGCTTCCCACTCTGTCTCTACTTCCCGCTCTGTCTCTACTTCCCACTCTGTCTCTATTTCCCACTCTGTCTCTACTTCCCGCTCTGTCTCTATTTCCCACTCTGTCTCTACTTCCCGCTCTGTCTCTACTTCCCGCTCTGTCTCTATTTCCCACTCTGTCTCTATTTCCCACTCTGTCTCTATTTCCCACTCTGTCTCTATTTCCCACTCTGTCTCTACTTCCCGCTCTGTCTCTACTTCCCGCTCTGTCTCTGCTTCCCACTCTGTCTCTATTTCCCGCTCTGTCTCTACTTCCCACTCTGTCTGTACTTCCCGCTCTGTCTCTACTTCCCACTCTGTCTCTACTTCCCACTCTGTCTCTACTTCCCACTCTGTCTCTACTTCCCGCTCTGTCTCTGCTTCCCACTCTGTCTCTACTTCCCACTCTGTCTCTACTTCCCACACTGTCTCTATTTCCCACTCTGTCTCTATTTCCCACTCTGTCTCTATTTCCCGCTCTCTCTCTGCTTCCCACTCTGTCTCTACTTCCCACTCTGTCTCTACTTCCCGCTCTGTCTCTGCTTCCCACTCTGTCTCTGCTTCCCGCTCTGTCTCTACTTCCCGCTCTGTCTCTACTTCCCATGCTGTCTCTACTTCCCACTCTGTCTCTGCTTCCCACTCTGTCTCCACTTCCCGCTCTGTCTCTACTTCCCATGCTGTCTCTACTTCCCACTCTGTCTCTACTTCCCACTCTGTCTCTACTTCCCACTCTGTCTCTACTTCCCACTCTGTCTCTACTTCCCGCTCTGTCTCTACTTCCCGCTCTGTCTCTACTTCCCACTCTGTCTCTACTTCCCACTCTGTCTCTACTTCCCACTCTGTCTCTACTTCCCGCTCTGTCTCTACTTCCCACTCTGTCTCTGCTTCCCGCTCTGTCTCTCCTTCCCGCTCTGTCTCTACTTCCCGCTCAGTCTCTACTTCCCACTCTGTCTCTACTTCCCACTCTGTCTCTACTTCCCACTCTGTCTCTACTTCCAACTCTGTCTCTACTTCCCACTCTGTCTCTACTTCCCGCTCTGTCTCTACTTCCCACTCTATCTCTGCTTCCCGCTCTGTCTCTACTTCCCATTCTGTCTCTACTTCCCACTCTCTCTACTTCCCACTCTGTCTCTGCTTCCCACTCTGTCTCTACTTCCCACTCTGTCTCTGCTTCCCACTCTGTCTCTGCTTCCCGCTCTGTCTCTACTTCCCACTCTGTCTCTGCTTCCCACTGTGTCTCTACTTCCCGCTCTGTCTCTATTTCCCGCTCTGTCTCTACTTCCCACTCTGTCTCTGCTTCCCGCTCTGTCTCTGCTTCCCACTCTGTCTCTACTTCCCACTCTGTCTCTACTTCCCACTCTGTCTCTACTTCCCACTCTGTCTCTACTTCCTGCTCTGTCTCTACTTCCCGCTCTGTCTCTACTTCCCGCTCTGTCTCTGCTTCCCACTCTGTCTCTATTTCCCGCTCTGTCTCTACTTCCCACTCTGTCTCTACTTCCCGCTCTGTCTCTACTTCCCACTCTGTCTCTACTTCCCACTCTGTCTCTACTTACCACTCTGTCTCTACTTCCCACTCTGTCTCTACTTCCCGCTCCGTCTCTGCTTCCCACTCTGTCTCTACTTCCCACTCTGTCTCTATTTCCCACTCTGTCTCTATTTCCCACTCTGTCTCTATTTCCCACTCTGTCTCTATTTCCCGCTCTGTCTCTGCTTCCCACTCTGTCTCTACTTCCCGCTCTGTCTCTACTTCCCACTCTGTCTCTATTTCCCACTCTGTCTCTACTTCCCGCTCTGTCTCTATTTCCCACTCTGTCTCTACTTCCCGCTCTGTCTCTACTTCCCGCTCTGTCTCTATTTCCCACTCTGTCTCTATTTCCCACTCTGTCTCTATTTCCCACTCTGTCTCTATTTCCCACTCTGTCTCTACTTCCCGCTCTGTCTCTACTTCCCGCTCTGTCTCTGCTTCCCACTCTGTCTCTATTTCCCGCTCTGTCTCTACTTCCCACTCTGTCTCTACTTCCCGCTCTGTCTCTACTTCCCACTCTGTCTCTACTTCCCGCTCTGTCTCTACTTCCCGCTCTGTCTCTACTTCCCGCTCTGTCTCTACTTCCCGCTCTGTCTCTACTTCCCGCTCTGTCTCTATTTCCCGCTCTGTCTCTACTTCCCACTCTGTCTCTACTTCCCACTCTGTCTCTACTTCCCACTCTGTCTCTACTTCCCACTCTGTCTCTACTTCCCACTCTGTCTCTACTTCCCAATCTGTCTCTACTTCCCACTCTGTCTCTACTTCCCACTCTGTCTCTACTTCCCACTCTGTCTCTGTTTCCCACTCTGTCTCTGCTTCCCATTCTGTCTCTACTTCCCGCTCTGTCTCTACTTCCCGCTCTGTCTCTACTTCCCGCTCTGTCTCTACTTCCCGCTCTGTCTCTACTTCCCACTCTGTCTCTACTTCCCGCTCTGTCTCTACTTCCCACTCTGTCTCTGTTTCCCACTCTGTCTCTGCTTCCCATTCTGTCTCTGTTTCCCACTCTGTCTCTGCTTCCCGCTCTGTCTCTACTTCACACTCTGTCTCTGCTTCACACTCTGTCTCTGCTTCCCACTCTGTCTCTACTTCCCACTCTGTCTCTGCTTCCCACTCTGTCTCTGCTTCCCGCTCTGTCTCTACTTCCCGCTCAGTCTCTACTTCCCACTCTGTCTCTACTTCCCACTCTGTCTCTACTTCCCACTCTGTCTCTACTTCCCACTCTGTCTCTACTTCCCACTCTGTCTCTACTTCCCGCTCTGTCTCTACTTCCCACTCTGTCTCTGCTTCCCGCTCTGTCTCTACTTCCCATTCTGTCTCTACTTCCCACTCTCTCTACTTCCCACTCTGTCTCTGCTTCCCACTCTGTCTGTACTTCCCACTCTGTCTCTGCTTCCCACTCTGTCTCTGCTTCCCGCTCTGTCTCTACTTCCCACTCTGTCTCTGCTTCCCACTGTGTCTCTACTTCCCGCTCTGTCTCTATTTCCCGCTCTGTCTCTACTTCCCACTCTGTCTCTGCTTCCCGCTCTGTCTCTGCTTCCCACTCTGTCTCTACTTCCCACTCTGTCTCTACTTCCCACTCTGTCTCTACTTCCCACTCTGTCTCTACTTCCTGCTCTGTCTCTACTTCCCGCTCTGTCTCTAATTCCCGCTCTGTCTCTGCTTCCCACTCTGTCTCAATTTCCCGCTCTGTCTCTACTTCCCACTCTGTCTCTACTTCCCGCTCTGTCTCTACTTCCCGCTCTGTCTCTACTTCCCACTCTGTCTCTACTTCCCACTCTGTCTCTACTTCCCACTCTGTCTCTACTTCCCGCTCTGTCTCTGCTTCCCACTCTGTCTCTACTTCCCACTCTGTCTCTATTTCCCACTCTGTCTCAACTTCCCGCTCTGTCTCTACTTCCCACTCTGTCTCTACTTCCCACTCTGTCTCTACTTCCCACTCTGTCTCTACTTCCCGCTCTGTCTCTGCTTCCCACTCTGTCTCTACTTCCCACTCTATCTCTACTTCCCACTCTGTCTCTATTTCCCACTCTGTCTCTATTTCCCACTCTGTCTCTATTTCCCGCTCTGTCTCTGCTTCCCACTCTGTCTCTACTTCCCGCTCTGTCTCTACTTCCCACTCTGTCTCTATTTCCCACTCTGTCTCTACTTCCCGCTCTGTCTCTATTTCCCACTCTGTCTCTACTTCCCGCTCTGTCTCTACTTCCCGCTCTGTCTCTATTTCCCACTCTGTCTCTACTTCCCATGCTGTCTCTACTTCCCACTCTGTCTCTGCTTCCCACTCTGTCTCCACTTCCCGCTCTGTCTCTACTTCCCGCTCTGTCTCTACTTCCCACTCTGTCTCTACTTCCCGCTCTGTCTCTACTTCCCGCTCTGTCTCTACTTCCCGCTCTGTCTCTACTTCCCACTCTGTCTCTACTTCCCGCTCTGTCTCTACTTCCCACTCTGTCTCTGTTTCCCACTCTGTCTCTGCTTCCCATTCTGTCTCTGCTTCCCACTCTGTCTCTGCTTCCCGCTCTGTCTCTACTTCCCACTCTGTCTCTGCTTCCCACTCTGTCTCTGCTTCCCACTCTGTCTCTACTTCCCACTCTGTCTCTACTTCCCACTCTGTCTCTACTTCCCACTCTGTCTCTACTTCCCGCTCTGTCTCTACTTCCCACTCTGTCTCTGCTTCCCGCTCTGTCTCTACTTCCCATTCTGTCTCTACTTCCCACTCTCTCTACTTCCCACTCTGTCTCTGCTTCCCACTCTGTCTCTACTTCCCACTCTGTCTTTGCTTCCCACTCTGTCTCTGCTTCCCGCTCTGTCTCTACTTCCCACTCTGTCTCTGCTTCTCACTGTGTCTCTACTTCCCGCTCTGTCTCTATTTCCCGCTCTGTCTCTACTTCCCACTCTGTCTCTGCTTCCCGCTCTGTCTCTGCTTCCCACTCTGTCTCTACTTCCCACTCTGTCTCTACTTCCCACTCTGTCTCTGCTTCCCACTCTGTCTCTATTTCCCGCTCTGTCTCTACTTCCCACTCTGTCTCTACTTCCCGCTCTGTCTCTACTTCCCACTCTGTCTCTACTTCCCACTCTGTCTCTACTTACCACTCTGTCTCTACTTCCCACTCTATCTCTACTTCCCGCTCCGTCTCTGCTTCCCACTCTGTCTCTACTTCCCACTCTGTCTCTATTTCCCACTCTGTCTCTATTTCCCACTCTGTCTCTATTTCCCACTCTGTCTCTATTTCCCGCTCTGTCTCTGCTTCCCACTCTGTCTCTACTTCCCGCTCTGTCTCTACTTCCCACTCTGTCTCTATTTCCCACTCTGTCTCTACTTCCCGCTCTGTCTCTATTTCCCACTCTGTCTCTACTTCCCACTCTGTCTCTATTTCCCACTCTGTCTCTACTTCCCGCTCTGTCTCTATTTCCCACTCTGTCTCTACTTCCCGCTCTGTCTCTACTTCCCGCTCTGTCTCTATTTCCCACTCTGTCTCTGCTTCCCATGCTGTCTCTACTTCCCACTCTGTCTCTGCTTCCCACTCTGTCTCCACTTCCCGCTCTGTCTCTACTTCCCGCTCTGTCTCTACTTCCCACTCTGTCTCTACTTCCCGCTCTGTCTCTACTTCCCGCTCTCTCTCTACTTCCCGCTCTGTCTCTACTTCCCACTCTGTCTCTACTTCCCGCTCTGTCTCTACTTCCCACTCTGTCTCTGTTTCCCACTCTGTCTCTGCTTCCCATTCTGTCTCTGCTTCCCACTCTGTCTCTGCTTCCCGCTCTGTCTCTACTTCCCACTCTGTCTCTGCTTCCCACTCTGTCTCTGCTTCCCACTCTGTCTCTACTTCCCACTCTGTCTCTGCTTCCCACTTTGTCTCTGCTTCCCGCTCTGTCTCTACTTCCCGCTCAGTCTCTACTTCCCACTCTGTCTCTACTTCCCACTCTGTCTCTACTTCCCACTCTGTCTCTACTTCCCACTCTGTCTCTACTTCCCACTCTGTCTCTACTTCCCGCTCTGTCTCTACTTCCCACTCGATCTCTGCTTCCCGCTCTGTCTCTACTTCCCATTCTGTCTCTACTTCCCACTCTCTCTACTTTCCACTCTGTCTCTGCTTCCCACTCTGTCTCTACTTCCCACTCTGTCTCTGCTTCCCACTCTGTCTCTGCTTCCCGCTCTGTCTCTACTTCCCACTCTGTCTCTGCTTCCCACTGTGTCTCTACTTCCCGCTCTGTCTCTATTTCCCGCTCTGTCTCTACTTCCCACACTGTCTCTGCTTCCCGCTCTGTCTCTGCTTCCCACTCTGTCTCTACTTCCCACTCTGTCTCTACTTCCCACTCTGTCTCTACTTCCCACTCTGTCTCTACTTCCTGCTCTGTCTCTACTTCCCGCTCTGTCTCTACTTCCCGCTCTGTCTCTGCTTCCCACTCTGTCTCTATTTCCCGCTCTGTCTCTACTTCCCACTCTGTCTCTACTTCCCGCTCTGTCTCTACTTCCCACTCTGTCTCTACTTCCCACTCTGTCTCTACTTACCACTCTGTCTCTACTTCCCACTCTGTCTCTACTTCCCGCTCCGTCTCTGCTTCCCACTCTGTCTCTACTTCCCACTCTGTCTCTATTTCCCACTCTGTCTCTATTTCCCACTCTGTCTCTATTTCCCACTCTGTCTCTATTTCCCGCTCTGTCTCTGCTTCCCACTCTGTCTCTGCTTCCCGCTCTGTCTCTACTTCCCACTCTGTCTCTATTTCCCACTCTGTCTCTACTTCCCGCTCTGTCTCTATTTCCCACTCTGTCTCTACTTCCCGCTCTGTCTCTACTTCCCGCTCTGTCTCTATTTCCCACTCTGTCTCTATTTCCCACTCTGTCTCTATTTCCCACTCTGTCTCTATTTCCCACTCTGTCTCTACTTCCCGCTCTGTCTCTACTTCCCGCTCTGTCTCTGCTTCCCACTCTGTCTCTATTTCCCGCTCTGTCTCTACTTCCCACTCTGTCTCTACTTCCCGCTCTGTCTCTACTTCCCACTCTGTCTCTACTTCCCACTCTGTCTCTACTTCCCGCTCTGTCTCTACTTCCCGCTCTGTCTCTGCTTCCCACTCTGTCTCTACTTCCCACTCTATCTCTACTTCCCACTCTGTCTCTATTTCCCACTCTGTCTCTATTTCCCACTCTGTCTCTATTTCCCACTCTGTCTCTATTTCCCGCTCTGTCTCTGCTTCCCACTCTGTCTCTACTTCCCGCTCTGTCTCTACTTCCCACTCTGTCTCTATTTCCCACTCTGTCTCTACTTCCCGCTCTGTCTCTATTTCCCACTCTGTCTCTACTTCCCGCTCTGTCTCTACTTCCCGCTCTGTCTCTATTTCCCACTCTGTCTCTACTTCCCATGCTGTCTCTACTTCCCACTCTGTCTCTGCTTCCCACTCTGTCTCCACTTCCCGCTCTGTCTCTACTTCCCGCTCTGTCTCTACTTCCCACTCTGTCTCTACTTCCCGCTCTGTCTCTACTTCCCGCTCTGTCTCTACATCCCGCTCTGTCTCTACTTCCCACTCTGTCTCTACTTCCCGCTCTGTCTCTACTTCCCACTCTGTCTCTGTTTCCCACTCTGTCTCTGCTTCCCATTCTGTCTCTGCTTCCCACTCTGTCTCTGCTTCCCGCTCTGTCTCTACTTCCCACTCTGTCTCTGCTTCCCACTCTGTCTCTGCTTCCCACTCTGTCTCTACTTCCCACTCTGTCTCTGCTTCCCACTCTGTCTCTGCTTCCCGCTCTGTCTCTACTTCCCGCTCAGTCTCTACTTCCCACTCTGTCTCTACTTCCCACTCTGTCTCTACTTCCCACTCTGTCTCTACTTCCCACTCTGTCTCTACTTCCCACTCTGTCTCTACTTCCCGCTCTGTCTCTACTTCCCACTCTATCTCTGCTTCCCGCTCTGTCTCTACTTCCCATTCTGTCTCTACTTCCCACTCTCTCTACTTCCCACTCTGTCTCTGCTTCCCACTCTGTCTCTACTTCCCACTCTGTCTCTGCTTCCCACTCTGTCTCTGCTTCCCGCTCTGTCTCTACTTCCCACTCTGTCTCTGCTTCCCACTGTGCCTCTACTTCCCGCTCTGTCTCTATTTCCCGCTCTGTCTCTACTTCCCACTCTGTCTCTGCTTCCCGCTCTGTCTCTGCTTCCCACTCTGTCTCTACTTCCCACTCTGTCTCTACTTCCCACTCTGTCTCTACTTCCCACTCTGTCTCTACTTCCTGCTCTGTCTCTACTTCCCGCTCTGTCTCTACTTCCCGCTCTGTCTCTGCTTCCCACTCTGTCTCTATTTCCCGCTCTGTCTCTACTTCCCACTCTGTCTCTACTTCCCGCTCTGTCTCTACTTCCCACTCTGTCTCTACTTCCCACTCTGTCTCTACTTACCACTCTGTCTCTACTTCCCACTCTGTCTCTACTTCCCGCTCCGTCTCTGCTTCCCACTCTGTCTCTACTTCCCACTCTGTCTCTATTTCCCACTCTGTCTCTGTTTCCCACTCTGTCTCTATTTCCCACTCTGTCTCTATTTCCCGCTCTGTCTCTGCTTCCCACTCTGTCTCTACTTCCCGCTCTGTCTCTACTTCCCACTCTGTCTCTATTTCCCACTCTGTCTCTACTTCCCGCTCTGTCTCTATTTCCCACTCTGTCTCTACTTCCCGCTCTGTCTCTACTTCCCGCTCTGTCTCTATTTCCCACTCTGTCTCTATTTCCCACTCTGTCTCTATTTCCCACTCTGTCTCTATTTCCCACTCTGTCTCTACTTCCCGCTCTGTCTCTACTTCCCGCTCTGTCTCTGCTTCCCACTCTGTCTCTATTTCCCGCTCTGTCTCTACTTCCCACTCTGTCTCTACTTCCTGCTCTGTCTCTACTTCCCGCTCTGTCTCTACTTCCCGCTCTGTCTCTGCTTCCCACTCTGTCTCTATTTCCCGCTCTGTCTCGACTTCCCACTCTGTCTCTACTTCCCGCTCTGTCTCTACTTCCCACTCTGTCTCTACTTCCCACTCTGTCTCTACTTACCACTCTGTCTCTACTTCCCACTCTGTCTCTACTTCCCGCTCCGTCTCTGCTTCCCACTCTGTCTCTACTTCCCACTCTGTCTCTATTTCCCACTCTGTCTCTATTTCCCACTCTGTCTCTATTTCCCACTCTGTCTCTATTTCCCGCTCTGTCTCTGCTTCCCACTCTGTCTCTACTTCCCGCTCTGTCTCTACTTCCCACTCTGTCTCTATTTCCCACTCTGTCTCTACTTCCCGCTCTGTCTCTATTTCCCACTCTGTCTCTACTTCCCGCTCTGTCTCTACTTCCCGCTCTGTCTCTATTTCCCACTCTGTCTCTATTTCCCACTCTGTCTCTATTTCCCACTCTGTCTCTATTTCCCACTCTGTCTCTACTTCCCGCTCTGTCTCTACTTCCCACTCTGTCTCTATTTCCCACTCTGTCTCTACTTCCCGCTCTGTCTCTATTTCCCACTCTGTCTCTACTTCCCGCTCTGTCTCTACTTCCCGCTCTGTCTCTATTTCCCACTCCATCTCTATTTCCCACTCTGTCTCTATTTCCCACTCTGTCTCTATTTCCCACTCTGTCTCTACTTCCCGCTCTGTCTCTACTTCCCGCTCTGTCTCTGCTTCCCACTCTGTCTCTATTTCCCGCTCTGTCTCTACTTCCCACTCTGTCTCTACTTCCCGCTCTGTCTCTACTTCCCACTCTGTCTCTACTTCCCGCTCTGTCTCTACTTCCCGCTCTGTCTCTACTTCCCGCTCTGTCTCTACTTCCTGCTCTGTCTCTACTTCCCGCTCTGTCTCTATTTCCCGCTCTGTCTCTACTTCCCCCTCTGTCTCTACTTCCCACTCTGTCTCTACTTCCCGCTCTGTCTCTACTTCCCACTCTGTCTCTACTTCCCACTCTGTCTCTACTTACCACTCTGTCTCTACTTCCCACTCTGTCTCTACTTCCCGCTCCGTCTCTGCTTCCCACTCTGTCTCTACTTCCCACTCTGTCTCTATTTCCCACTCTGTCTCTATTTCCCACTCTGTCTCTATTTCCCACTCTGTCTCTATTTCCCGCTCTGTCTCTGCTTCCCACTCTGTCTCTACTTCCCGCTCTGTCTCTACTTCCCACTCTGTCTCTATTTCCCACTCTGTCTCTACTTCCCGCTCTGTCTCTATTTCCCACTCTGTCTCTACTTCCCGCTCTGTCTCTACTTCCCGCTCTGTCTCTATTTCCCACTCTGTCTCTATTTCCCACTCTGTCTCTATTTCCCACTCTGTCTCTATTTCCCACTCTGTCTCTACTTCCCGCTCTGTCTCTACTTCCCGCTCTGTCTCTGCTTCCCACTCTGTCTCTATTTCCCGCTCTGTCTCTACTTCCCACTCTGTCTCTACTTCCCGCTCTGTCTCTACTTCCCACTCTGTCTCTACTTCCCGCTCTGTCTCTACTTCCCGCTCTGTCTCTACTTCCCGCTCTGTCTCTACTTCCCGCTCTGTCTCTACTTCCCCCTCTGTCTCTACTTCCCACTCTGTCTCTACTTCCCACTCTGTCTCTACTTCCCACTCTGTCTCTACTTCCCACTCTGTCTCTACTTCCCAATCTGTCTCTACTTCCCACTCTGTCTCTACTTCCCACTCTGTCTCTACTTCCCACTCTGTCTCTACTTCCCACTCTGTCTCTGTTTCCCACTCTGTCTCTGCTTCCCATTCTGTCTCTACTTCCCGCTCTGTCTCTACTTCCCGCTCTGTCTCTACTTCCCGCTCTGTCTCTACTTCCCGCTCTGTCTCTACTTCCCACTCTGTCTCTACTTCCCGCTCTGTCTCTACTTCCCACTCTGTCTCTGTTTCCCACTCTGTCTCTGCTTCCCATTCTGTCTCTGCTTCCCACTCTGTCTCTGCTTCCCGCTCTGTCTCTACTTCACACTCTGTCTCTGCTTCCCACTCTGTCTCTGCTTCCCACTCTGTCTCTACTTCCCACTCTGTCTCTGCTTCCCACTCTGTCTCTGCTTCCCGCTCTGTCTCTAC
Organism: Somniosus microcephalus; assembly: GCF_052327205.1. NCBI lineage: Eukaryota > Metazoa > Chordata > Chondrichthyes > Squaliformes > Somniosidae > Somniosus > Somniosus microcephalus. Next base: position 112,416,795 of record NC_140999.1, read on the forward strand.
TTCCCGCTCAGTCTCTACTTCCCACTCTGTCTCTACTTCCCACTCTGTCTCTACTTCCCACTCTGTCTCTACTTCCCACTCTGTCTCTACTTCCCACTCTGTCTCTACTTCCCGCTCTGTCTCTACTTCCCACTCTGTCTCTGCTTCCCGCTCTGTCTCTACTTCCCATTCTGTCTCTACTTCCCACTCTCTCTACTTCCCACTCTGTCTCTGCTTCCCACTCTGTCTGTACTTCCCACTCTGTCTCTGCTTCCCACTCTGTCTCTGCTTCCCGCTCTGTCTCTACTTCCCACTCTGTCTCTGCTTCCCACTGTGTCTCTACTTCCCGCTCTGTCTCTATTTCCCGCTCTGTCTCTACTTCCCACTCTGTCTCTGCTTCCCGCTCTGTCTCTGCTTCCCACTCTGTCTCTACTTCCCACTCTGTCTCTACTTCCCAATCTGTCTCTACTTCCCACTCTGTCTGTACTTCCTGCTCTGTCTCTACTTCCCGCTCTGTCTCTAATTCCCGCTCTGTCTCTGCTTCCCACTCTGTCTCTATTTCCCACTCTGTCTCTACTTCCCACTCTGTCTCTACTTCCCGCTCTGTCTCTGCTTCCCACTCTGTCTCTACTTCCCACTCTGTCTCTATTTCCCACTCTGTCTCAACTTCCCGCTTTGTCTCTACTTCCCACTCTGTCTCTACTTCCCACTCTGTCTCTACTTCCCACTCTGTATCTACTTCCCGCTCTGTCTCTGCTTCCCACTCTGTCTCTACTTCCCACTCTATCTCTACTTCCCACTCTGTCTCTATTTCCCACTCTGTCTCTATTTCCCACTCTGTCTCTATTTCCCACTCTGTCTCTATTTCCCGCTCTGTCTCTGCTTCCCACTCTGTCTCTACTTCCCGCTCTGTCTCTACTTCCCACTCTGTCTCTATTTCCCACTCTGTCTCTACTTCCCGCTCTGTCTCTATTTCCCACTCTGTCTCTACTTCCCGCTCTGTCTCTACTTCCCGCTCTGTCTCTATTTCCCACTCTGTCTCTACTTCCCATGCTGTCTCTACTTCCCACTCTGTCTCTGCTTCCCACTCTGTCTCCACTTCCCGCTCTGTCTCTACTTCCCGCTCTGTCTCTACTTCCCACTCTGTCTCTACTTCCCGCTCTGTCTCTACTTCCCGCTCTGTCTCTACTTCCCGCTCTGTCTCTACTTCCCACTCTGTCTCTACTTCCCGCTCTGTCTCTACTTCCCACTCTGTCTCTGTTTCCCACTCTGTCTCTGCTTCCCATTCTGTCTCTGCTTCCCACTCTGTCTCTGCTTCCCGCTCTGTCTCTACTTCCCACTCTGTCTCTGCTTCCCACTCTGTCTCTGCTTCCCACTCTGTCTCTACTTCCCACTCTGTCTCTACTTCCCACTCTGTCTCTACTTCCCACTCTGTCTCTACTTCCCGCTCTGTCTCTACTTCCCACTCTGTCTCTGCTTCCCGCTCTGTCTCTACTTCCCATTCTGTCTCTACTTCCCACTCTCTCTACTTCCCACTCTGTCTCTGCTTCCCACTCTGTCTCTATTTCCCACTCTGTCTCTGCTTCCCATGCTGTCTCTACTTCCCACTCTGTCTCTGCTTCCCACTCTGTCTCCACTTCCCGCTCTGTCTCTACTTCCCGCTCTGTCTCTACTTCCCACTCTGTCTCTACTTCCCGCTCTGTCTCTACTTCCCGCTCTCTCTGTACTTCCCGCTCTGTCTCTACTTCCCACTCTGTCTCTACTTCCCGCTCTGTCTCTACTTCCCACTCTGTCTCTGTTTCCCACTCTGTCTCTGCTTCCCATTCTGTCTCTGCTTCCCACTCTGTCTCTGCTTCCCGCTCTGTCTCTACTTCCCACTCTGTCTCTGCTTCCCACTCTGTCTCTGCTTCCCACTCTGTCTCTACTTCCCACTCTGTCTCTGCTTCCCTCTTTGTCTCTGCTTCCCGCTCTGTCTCTACTTCCCGCTCAGTCTCTTCTTCCCACTCTGTCTCTACTTCCCACTCTGTCTCTACTTCCCACTCTGTCTCTACTTCCCACTCTGTCTCTACTTCCCACTCTGTCTCTACTTCCCGCTCTGTCTCTACTTCCCACTCGATCTCTGCTTCCCGCTCTGTCTCTACTTCCCATTCTGTCTCTACTTCCCACTCTCTCTACTTTCCACTCTGTCTCTGCTTCCCACTCTGTCTCTACTTCCCACTCTGTCTCTGCTTCCCACTCTGTCTCTGCTTCCCGCTCTGTCTCTACTTCCCACTCTGTCTCTGCTTCCCACTGTGTCTCTACTTCCCGCTCTGTCTCTATTTCCCGCTCTGTCTCTACTTCCCACACTGTCTCTGCTTCCCGCTCTGTCTCTGCTTCCCACTCTGTCTCTACTTCCCACTCTGTCTCTACTTCCCACTCTGTCTCTACTTCCCACTCTGTCTCTACTTCCTGCTCTGTCTCTACTTCCCGCTCTGTCTCTACTTCCCGCTCTGTCTCTGCTTCCCACTCTGTCTCTATTTCCCGCTCTGTCTCTACTTCCCACTCTGTCTCTACTTCCCGCTCTGTCTCTACTTCCCACTCTGTCTCTACTTCCCACTCTGTCTCTACTTACCACTCCGTCTCTACTTCCCACTCTGTCTCTACTTCCCGCTCCGTCTCTGCTTCCCACTCTGTCTCTACTTCCCACTCTGTCTCTATTTCCCACTCTGTCTCTATTTCCCACTCTGTCTCTATTTCCCACTCTGTCTCTATTTCCCGCTCTGTCTCTGCTTCCCACTCTGTCTCTACTTCCCGCTCTGTCTCTACTTCCCACTCTGTCTCTATTTCCCACTCTGTCTCTACTTCCCGCTCTGTCTCTATTTCCCACTCTGTCTCTACTTCCCGCTCTGTCTCTACTTCCCGCTCTGTCTCTATTTCCCACTCTGTCTCTATTTCCCACTCTGTCTCTATTTCCCACTCTGTCTCTATTTCCCACTCTGTCTCTACTTCCCGCTCTGTCTCTACTTCCCGCTCTGTCTCTGCTTCCCACTCTGTCTCTATTTCCCACTCTGTCTCTACTTCCCACTCTGTCTCTACTTCCCGCTCTGTCTCTACTTCCCACTCTGTCTCTACTTCCCACTCTGTCTCTACTTCCCGCTCTGTCTCTACTTCCCGCTCTGTCTCTGCTTCCCACTCTGTCTCTACTTCCCACTCTATCTCTACTTCCCACTCTGTCTCTATTTCCCTCTCTGTCTCTATTTCCCACTCTGTCTCTATTTCCCACTCTGTCTCTATTTCCCGCTCTGTCTCTGCTTCCCACTCTGTCTCTACTTCCCGCTCTGTCTCTACTTCCCACTCTGTCTCTATTTCCCACTCTGTCTCTACTTCCCGCTCTGTCTCTATTTCCCACTCTGTCTCTACTTCCCGCTCTGTCTCTACTTCCCGCTCTGTCTCTATTTCCCACTCTGTCTCTACTTCCCATGCTGTCTCTACTTCCCACTCTGTCTCTGCTTCCCACTCTGTCTCCACTTCCCGCTCTGTCTCTACTTCCCGCTCTGTCTCTACTTCCCACTCTGTCTCTACTTCCCGCTCTGTCTCTACTTCCCGCTCTGTCTCTACTTCCCGCTCTGTCTCTACTTCCCACTCTGTCTCTACTTCCCGCTCTGTCTCTACTTCCCACTCTGTCTCTGTTTCCCACTCTGTCTCTGCTTCCCATTCTGTCTCTGCTTCCCACTCTGTCTCTGCTTCCCGCTCTGTCTCTACTTCCCACTCTGTCTCTGCTTCCCACTCTGTCTCTGCTTCCCACTCTGTCTCTACTTCCCACTCTGTCTCTGCTTCCCACTCTGTCTCTGCTTCCCGCTCTGTCTCTACTTCCCGCTCAGTCTCTACTTCCCACTCTGTCTCTACTTCCCACTCTGTCTCTACTTCCCACTCTGTCTCTACTTCCCACTCTGTCTCTACTTCCCGCTCTGTCTCTACTTCCCACTCTATCTCTGCTTCCCGCTCTGTCTCTACTTCCCATTCTGTCTCTACTTCCCACTCTCTCTACTTCCCACTCTGTCTCTGCTTCCCACTCTGTCTCTACTTCCCACTCTGTCTCTGCTTCCCACTCTGTCTCTGCTTCCCGCTCTGTCTCTACTTCCCACTCTGTCTCTGCTTCCCACTGTGCCTCTACTTCCCGCTCTGTCTCTATTTCCCGCTCTGTCTCTACTTCCCACTCTGTCTCTGCTTCCCGCTCTGTCTCTGCTTCCCACTCTGTCTCTACTTCCCACTCTGTCTCTACTTCCCACTCTGTCTCTACTTCCCACTCTGTCTCTACTTCCTGCTCTGTCTCTACTTCCCGCTCTGTCTCTACTTCCCGCTCTGTCTCTGCTTCCCACTCTGTCTCTATTTCCCGCTCAGTCTCTACTTCCCACTCTGTCTCTACTTCCCGCTCTGTCTCTACTTCCCACTCTGTCTCTACTTCCCACTCTGTCTCTACTTACCACTCTGTCTCTACTTCCCACTCTGTCTCTACTTCCCGCTCCGTCTCTGCTTCCCACTCTGTCTCTACTTCCCACTCTGTCTCTATTTCCCACTCTGTCTCTGTTTCCCACTCTGTCTCTATTTCCCACTCTGTCTCTATTTCCCGCTCTGTCTCTGCTTCCCACTCTGTCTCTACTTCCCGCTCTGTCTCTACTTCCCACTCTGTCTCTATTTCCCACTCTGTCTCTACTTCTCGCTCTGTCTCTATTTCCCACTCTGTCTCTACTTCCCGCTCTGTCTCTACTTCCCGCTCTGTCTCTATTTCCCACTCTGTCTCTATTTCCCACTCTGTCTCTATTTCCCACTCTGTCTCTATTTCCCACTCTGTCTCTACTTCCCGCTCTGTCTCTACTTCCCGCTCTGTCTCTGCTTCCCACTCTGTCTCTATTTCCCGCTCTGTCTCTACTTCCCACTCTGTCTCTACTTCCTGCTCTGTCTCTACTTCCCGCTCTGTCTCTACTTCCCGCTCTGTCTCTGCTTCCCACTCTGTCTCTATTTCCCGCTCTGTCTCTACTTCCCACTCTGTCTCTACTTCCCGCTCTGTCTCTACTTCCCACTCTGTCTCTACTTCCCACTCTGTCTCTACTTACCACTCTGTCTCTACTTCCCACTCTGTCTCTACTTCCCGCTCCGTCTCTGCTTCCCACTCTGTCTCTACTTCCCACTCTGTCTCTATTTCCCACTCTGTCTCTATTTCCCACTCTGTCTCTATTTCCCACTCTGTCTCTATTTCCCGCTCTGTCTCTGCTTCCCACTCTGTCTCTACTTCCCGCTCTGTCTCTACTTCCCACTCTGTCTCTATTTCCCACTCTGTCTCTACTTCCCGCTCTGTCTCTATTTCCCACTCTGTCTCTACTTCCCGCTCTGTCTCTACTTCCCGCTCTGTCTCTATTTCCCACTCTGTCTCTATTTCCCACTCTGTCTCTATTTCCCACTCTGTCTCTATTTCCCACTCTGTCTCTACTTCCCGCTCTGTCTCTACTTCCCGCTCTGTCTCTGCTTCCCACTCTGTCTCTATTTCCCGCTCTGTCTCTACTTCCCACTCTGTCTGTACTTCCCGCTCTGTCTCTACTTCCCACTCTGTCTCTACTTCCCACTCTGTCTCTACTTCCCACTCTGTCTCTACTTCCCGCTCTGTCTCTGCTTCCCACTCTGTCTCTACTTCCCACTCTGTCTCTACTTCCCACACTGTCTCTATTTCCCACTCTGTCTCTATTTCCCACTCTGTCTCTATTTCCCGCTCTGTCTCTGCTTCCCACTCTGTCTCTACTTCCCACTCTGTCTCTACTTCCCGCTCTGTCTCTGCTTCCCACTCTGTCTCTGCTTCCCGCTCTGTCTCTACTTCCCGCTCTGTCTCTACTTCCCGCTCTGTCTCTACTTCCCATGCTGTCTCTACTTCACACTCTGTCTCTGCTTCCCACTCTGTCTCCACTTCCCGCTCTGTCTCTACTTCCCATGCTGTCTCTACTTCCCACTCTGTCTCTACTTCCCACTCTGTCTCTACTTCCCACTCTGTCTCTACTTCCCACTCTGTCTCTACTTCCCGCTCTGTCTCTACTTCCCGCTCTGTCTCTACTTCCCACTCTGTCTCTACTTCCCACTCTGTCTCTACTTCCCGCTCTGTCTCTACTTCCCACTCTGTCTCTGCTTCCCGCTCTGTCTCTCCTTCCCGCTCTGTCTCTACTTCCCGCTCAGTCTCTACTTCCCACTCTGTCTCTACTTCCCACTCTGTCTCTACTTCCCACTCTGTCTCTACTTCCAACTCTGTCTCTACTTCCCACTCTGTCTCTACTTCCCGCTCTGTCTCTACTTCCCACTCTATCTCTGCTTCCCGCTCTGTCTCTACTTCCCATTCTGTCTCTACTTCCCACTCTCTCTACTTCCCACTCTGTCTCTGCTTCCCACTCTGTCTCTACTTCCCACTCTGTCTCTGCTTCCCACTCTGTCTCTGCTTCCCGCTCTGTCTCTACTTCCCACTCTGTCTCTGCTTCCCACTGTGTCTCTACTTCCCGCTCTGTCTCTATTTCCCGCTCTGTCTCTACTTCCCACTCTGTCTCTGCTTCCCGCTCTGTCTCTGCTTCCCACTCTGTCTCTACTTCCCACTCTGTCTCTACTTCCCACTCTGTCTCTACTTCCCACTCTGTCTCTACTTCTTGCTCTGTCTCTACTTCCCGCTCTGTCTCTACTTCCCGCTCTGTCTCTGCTTCCCACTCTGTCTCTATTTCCCGCTCTGTCTCTACTTCCCACTCTGTCTCTACTTCCCGCTCTGTCTCTACTTCCCACTCTGTCTCTACTTCCCACTCTGTCTCTACTTACCACTCTGTCTCTACTTCCCACTCTGTCTCTACTTCCCGCTCCGTCTCTGCTTCCCACTCTGTCTCTACTTCCCACTCTGTCTCTATTTCCCACTCTGTCTCTATTTCCCACTCTGTCTCTATTTCCCACTCTGTCTCTATTTCCCGCTCTGTCTCTGCTTCCCACTCTGTCTCTACTTCCCGCTCTGTCTCTACTTCCCACTCTGTCTCTATTTCCCACTCTGTCTCTACTTCCCGCTCTGTCTCTATTTCCCACTCTGTCTCTACTTCCCGCTCTGTCTCTACTTCCCGCTCTGTCTCTATTTCCCACTCTGTCTCTATTTCCCACTCTGTCTCTATTTCCCACTCTGTCTCTATTTCCCACTCTGTCTCTACTTCCCGCTCTGTCTCTACTTCCCGCTCTGTCTCTGCTTCCCACTCTGTCTCTACTTCCCGCTCTGTCTCTACTTCCCACTCTGTCTCTACTTCCCGCTCTGTCTCTACTTCCCGCTCTGTCTCTACTTCCCGCTCTGTCTCTACTTCCCGCTCTGTCTCTACTTCCCGCTCTGTCTCTATTTCCCGCTCTGTCTCTACTTCCCCCTCTGTCTCTACTTCCCACTCTGTCTCTACTTCCCACTCTGTCTCTACTTCCCACTCTGTCTCTACTTCCCACTCTGTCTCTACTTCCCAATCTGTCTCTACTTCCCACTCTGTCTCTACTTCCCACTCTGTCTCTACTTCCCACTCTGTCTCTACTTCCCACTCTGTCTCTGTTTCCCACTCTGTCTCTGCTTCCCATTCTGTCTCTACTTCCCGCTCTGTCTCTACTTCCCGCTCTGTCTCTACTTCCCGCTCTGTCTCTACTTCCCGCTCTGTCTCTACTTCCCACTCTGTCTCTACTTCCCGCTCTGTCTCTACTTCCCACTCTGTCTCTGTTTCCCACTCTGTCTCTGCTTCCCATTCTGTCTCTGCTTCCCACTCTGTCTCTGCTTCCCGCTCTGTCTCTACTTCACACTCTGTCTCTGCTTCCCACTCTGTCTCTGCTTCCCACTCTGTCTCTACTTCCCACTCTGTCTCTGCTTCCCACTCTGTCTCTGCTTCCCGCTCTGTCTCTACTTCCCGCTCAGTCTCTACTTCCCACTCTGTCTCTACTTCCCACTCTGTCTCTACTTCCCACTCTGTCTCTACTTCCCACTCTGTCTCTACTTCCCACTCTGTCTCTACTTCCCGCTCTGTCTCTACTTCCCACTCTGTCTCTGCTTCCCGCTCTGTCTCTACTTCCCATTCTGTCTCTACTTCCCACTCTCTCTACTTCCCACTCTGTCTCTGCTTCCCACTCTGTCTGTACTTCCCACTCTGTCTCTGCTTCCCACTCTGTCTCTGCTTACCGCTCTGTCTCTACTTCCCACTCTGTCTCTGCTTCCCACTGTGTCTCTACTTCCCGCTCTGTCTCTATTTCCCGCTCTGTCTCTACTTCCCACTCTGTCTCTACTTCCCGCTCTGTCTCTACTTCCCGCTCTGTCTCTACTTCCCACTCTGTCTCTACTTCCCACTCTGTCTCTACTTCCCGCTCTGTCTCTACTTCCCACTCTGTCTCTGCTTCCCGCTCTGTCTCTCCTTCCCGCTCTGTCTCTACTTCCCGCTCAGTCTCTACTTCCCACTCTGTCTCTACTTCCCACTCTGTCTCTACTTCCCACTCTGTCTCTACTTCCAACTCTGTCTCTACTTCCCACTCTGTCTCTACTTCCCGCTCTGTCTCTACTTCCCACTCTATCTCTGCTTCCCGCTCTGTCTCTACTTCCCATTCTGTCTCTACTTCCCACTCTCTCTACTTCCCACTCTGTCTCTGCTTCCCACTCTGTCTCTACTTCCCACTCTGTCTCTGCTTCCCACTCTGTCTCTGCTTCCCGCTCTGTCTCTACTTCCCACTCTGTCTCTGCTTCCCACTGTGTCTCTACTTCCCGCTCTGTCTCTATTTCCCGCTCTGTCTCTACTTCCCACTCTGTCTCTGCTTCCCGCTCTGTCTCTGCTTCCCACTCTGTCTCTACTTCCCACTCTGTCTCTACTTCCCACTCTGTCTCTACTTCCCACTCTGTCTCTACTTCCTGCTCTGTCTCTACTTCCCGCTCTGTCTCTACTTCCCGCTCTGTCTCTGCTTCCCACTCTGTCTCTATTTCCCGCTCTGTCTCTACTTCCCACTCTGTCTCTACTTCCTTCTCTGTCTCTACTTCCCGCTCTGTCTCTACTTCCCACTCTGTCTCTACTTACCACTCTGTCTCTACTTCCCACTCTGTCTCTACTTCCCGCTCCGTCTCTGCTTCCCACTCTGTCTCTACTTCCCACTCTGTCTCTATTTCCCACTCTGTCTCTATTTCCCACTCTGTCTCTATTTCCCACTCTGTCTCTATTTCCCGCTCTGTCTCTGCTTCCCACTCTGTCTCTACTTCCCGCTCTGTCTCTACTTCCCACTCTGTCTCTATTTCCCACTCTGTCTCTACTTCCCGCTCTGTCTCTATTTCCCACTCTGTCTCTACTTCCCGCTCTGTCTCTACTTCCCGCTCTGTCTCTATTTCCCACTCTGTCTCTATTTCCCACTCTGTCTCTATTTCCCACTCTGTCTCTATTTCCCACTCTGTCTCTACTTCCCGCTCTGTCTCTACTTCCCGCTCTGTCTCTGCTTCCCACTCTGTCTCTATTTCCCGCTCTGTCTCTACTTCCCACTCTGTCTCTACTTCCCGCTCTGTCTCTACTTCCCACTCTGTCTCTACTTCCCGCTCTGTCTCTACTTCCCGCTCTGTCTCTACTTCCCGCTCTGTCTCTACTTCCCGCTCTGTCTCTACTTCCCGCTCTGTCTCTATTTCCCGCTCTGTCTCTACTTCCCCCTCTGTCTCTACTTCCCACTCTGTCTCTACTTCCCACTCTGTCTCTACTTCCCACTCTGTCTCTACTTCCCACTCTGTCTCTACTTCCCAATCTGTCTCTACTTCCCACTCTGTCTCTACTTCCCACTCTGTCTCTACTTCCCACTCTGTCTCTACTTCCCACTCTGTCTCTGTTTCCCACTCTGTCTCTGCTTCCCATTCTGTCTCTACTTCCCGCTCTGTCTCTACTTCCCGCTCTGTCTCTACTTCCCGCTCTGTCTCTACTTCCCGCTCTGTCTCTACTTCCCACTCTGTCTCTACTTCCCGCTCTGTCTCTACTTCCCACTCTGTCTCTGTTTCCCACTCTGTCTCTGCTTCCCATTCTGTCTCTGCTTCCCACTCTGTCTCTGCTTCCCGCTCTGTCTCTACTTCACACTCTGTCTCTGCTTCCCACTCTGTCTCTGCTTCCCACTCTGTCTCTACTTCCCACTCTGTCTCTGCTTCCCACTCTGTCTCTGCTTCCCGCTCTGTCTCTACTTCCCGCTCAGTCTCTACTTCCCACTCTGTCTCTACTTCCCACTCTGTCTCTACTTCCCACTCTGTCTCTACTTCCCACTCTGTCTCTACTTCCCACTCTGTCTCTACTTCCCACTCTGTCTCTACTTCCCACTCTGTCTCTGCTTCCCGCTCTGTCTCTACTTCCCATTCTGTCTCTACTTCCCACTCTCTCTACTTCCCACTCTGTCTCTGCTTCCCACTCTGTCTGTACTTCCCACTCTGTCTCTGCTTCCCACTCTGTCTCTGCTTACCGCTCTGTCTCTACTTCCCACTCTGTCTCTGCTTCCCACTGTGTCTCTACTTCCCGCTCTGTCTCTATTTCCCGCTCTGTCTCTACTTCCCACTCTGTCTCTGCTTCCCGCTCTGTCTCTGCTTCCCACTCTGTCTCTACTTCCCACTCTGTCTCTACTTCCCAATCTGTCTCTACTTCCCACTCTGTCTCTACTTCCTGCTCTGTCTCTACTTCCCGCTCTGTCTCTAATTCCCGCTCTGTCTCTGCTTCCCACTCTGTCTCTATTTCCCGCTCTGTCTCTACTTCCCACTCTGTCTCTACTTCCCGCTCTGTCTCTACTTCCCGCTCTGTCTCTACTTCCCACTCTGTCTCTACTTCCCACTCTGTCTCTACTTCCCGCTCTGTCTCTACTTCCCGCTCTGTCTCTGCTTCCCACTCTGTCTCTACTTCCCACTCTGTCTCTATTTCCCACTCTGTCTCAACTTCCCGCTCTGTCTCTACTTCCCACTCTGTCTCTACTTCCCACTCTGTCTCTACTTCCCACTCTGTATCTACTTCCCGCTCTGTCTCTGCTTCCCACTCTGTCTCTACTTCCCACTCTGTCTCTACTTCCCACTCTGTCTCTATTTCCCACTCTGTCTCTATTTCCCACTCTGTCTCTATTTCCCACTCTGTCTCTATTTCCCGCTCTGTCTCTGCTTCCCACTCTGTCTCTACTTCCCGCTCTGTCTTTACTTCCCACTCTGTCTCTATTTCCCACTCTGTCTCTACTTCCCGCTCTGTCTCTATTTCCCACTCTGTCTCTACTTCCCGCTCTGTCTCTACTTCCCGCTCTGTCTCTATTTCCCACTCTGTCTCTACTTCCCATGCTGTCTCTACTTCCCACTCTGTCTCTGCTTCCCACTCTGTCTCCACTTCCCGCTCTGTCTCTACTTCCCGCTCTGTCTCTACTTCCCGCTCTGTCTCTACTTCCCGCTCTGTCTCTACTTCCCGCTCTGTCTCTACTTCCCGCTCTGTCTCTACTTCCCACTCTGTCTCTACTTCCCGCTCTGTCTCTACTTCCCACTCTGTCTCTGTTTCCCACTCTGTCTCTTCTTCCCATTCTGTCTCTGCTTCCCACTCTGTCTCTGCTTCCCGCTCTGTCTCTACTTCCCACTCTGTCTCTGCTTCCCACTCTGTCGCTGCTTCCCACTCTGTCTCTACTTCCCACTCTGTCTCTACTTCCCACTCTGTCTCTACTTCCCACTCTGTCTCTACTTCCCGCTCTGTCTCTACTTCCCACTCTGTCTCTGCTTCCCGCTCTGTCTCTACTTCCCATTCTGTCTCTACTTCCCACTCTCTCTACTTCCCACTCTGTCTCTGCTTCCCACTCTGTCTCTACTTCCCACTCTGTCTCTGCTTCCCACTCTGTCTCTGCTTCCCGCTCTGTCTCTACTTCCCACTCTGTCTCTGCTTCTCACTGTGTCTCTACTTCCCGCTCTGTCTCTATTTCCCGCTCTGTCTCTACTTCCCACTCTGTCTCTGCTTCCCGCTCTGTCTCTGCTTCCCACTCTGTCTCTACTTCCCACTCTGTCTCTACTTCCCACTCTGGCTCTACTTCCCACTCTGTCTCTACTTCCTGCTCTGTCTCTACTTCCCGCTCTGTCTCTACTTCCCGCTCTGTCTCTGCTTCCCACTCTGTCTCTATTTCCCGCTCTGTCTCTACTTCCCACTCTGTCTCTACTTCCCGCTCTGTCTCTACTTCCCACTCTGTCTCTACTTCCCACTCTGTCTCTACTTACCACTCTGTCTCTACTTCCCACTCTATCTCTACTTCCCGCTCCGTCTCTGCTTCCCACTCTGTCTCTACTTCCCACTCTGTCTCTATTTCCCACTCTGTCTCTATTTCCCACTCTGTCTCTATTTCCCACTCTGTCTCTATTTCCCGCTCTGTCTCTGCTTCCCACTCTGTCTCTACTTCCCGCTCTGTCTCTACTTCCCACTCTGTCTCTATTTCCCACTCTGTCTCTACTTCCCGCTCTGTCTCTATTTCCCACTCTGTCTCTACTTCCCGCTCTGTCTCTACTTCCCGCTCTGTCTCTATTTCCCACTCTGTCTCTATTTCCCACTCTGTCTCTATTTCCCACTCTGTCTCTATTTCCCACTCTGTCTCTACTTCCCGCTCTGTCTCTGCTTCCCACTCTGTCTCTACTTCCCACTCTGTCTCTACTTCCCACTCTGTCTCTATTTCCCACTCTGTCTCTATTTCCCACTCTGTCTCTATTTCCCGCTCTGTCTCTGCTTCCCACTCTGTCTCTACTTCCCACTCTGTCTCTACTTCCCGCTCTGTCTCTGCTTCCCGCTCTGTCTCTACTTCCCGCTCTGTCTCTACTTCCCGCTCTGTCTCTACTTCCCATGCTGTCTCTACTTCCCACTCTGTCTCTGCTTCCCACTCTGTCTCCACTTCCCGCTTTGTCTCTACTTCCCATGCTGTCTCTACTTCCCACTCTGTCTCTACTTCCCACTCTGTCTCTACTTCCCACTCTGTCTCTACTTCCCACTCTGTCTCTACTTCCCGCTCTGTCTCTACTTCCCGCTCTGTCTCTACTTCCCACTCTGTCTCTACTTCCCACTCTGTCTCTACTTCCCGCTCTGTCTCTACTTCCCACTCTGTCTCTGCTTCCCGCTCTGTCTCTCCTTCCCGCTCTGTCTCTACTTCCCGCTCTGTCTCTGCTACCCACTCTGTCTCTACTTCCCACTCTGTCTCTGCTTCCCACTCTGTCTCTCCTTCCCACTCTGTCTCTACTTCCCGCTCTGTCTCTGCTTCCCACTCTGTCTCTACTTCCCGCTCTGTCTCTGCTTCCCACTCTGTCTCTGCTTCCCGCTCTGTCTCTACTTCCCGCTCTGTCTCTACTTCCCGCTCTGTCTCTACTTCCTGCTCTGTCTCTACTTCCCGCTCTGTCTCTACTTCCCACTCTGTCTCTACTTCCCGCTCTGTCTCTACTTCCCGCTCTGTCTCTACTTCCCGCTCTGTCTCTACTTCCCACTCTGTCTCTACTTCCCGCTCTGTCTCTACTTCCCGCTCTGTCTCTACTTCCCGCTCTGTCTCTACTTCCCCCTCTGTCTCTAATTCCCACTCTGTCTCTACTTCCCGTTCTGTCTCTACTTCCCACTCTGTCACTACATCCCGCTCTGTCTCTACTTCCCGCTCTGTCTCTACTTCCCGCTCTGTCTCTACTTCCCGCTCTGTCTCTACTTCCCGCTCTGTCTCTACTTCCCGCTCTGTCTCTACTTCCCGCTCTGTCTCTATTTCCCGCTCTGTCTCTACTTCCCACTCTGTCTCTACTTCCCACTCTGTCTCTACTTCCCACTCTGTCTCTACTTCCCACTCTGTCTCTACTTCCGAATCTGTCTCTACTTCCCACTCTGTCTCTACTTCCCACTCTGTCTCTACTTCCCACTCTGTCTCTACTTCCCACTCTGTCTCTGTTTCCCACTCTGTCTCTGCTTCCCATTCTGTCTCTACTTCCCGCTCTGTCTCTACTTCCCGCTCTGTCTCTACTTCCCGCTCTGTCTCTACTTCCCGCTCTGTCTCTACTTCCCACTCTGTCTCTACTTCCCGCTCTGTCTCTACTTCCCACTCTGTCTCTGTTTCCCTCTCTGTCTCTGCTTCCCATTCTGTCTCTGCTTCTCACTCTGTCTCTGCTTCCCGCTCTGTCTCTACTTCCCACTCTGTCTCTGCTTCCCACTCTGTCTCTGCTTCCCACTCTGTCTCTCCTTCCCACTCTGTCTCTACTTCCCGCTCTGTCTCTGCTTCCCACTCTGTCTCTACTTCCCGCTCTGTCTCTACTTCCCACTCTGTCTCTACTTCCCGCTCTGTCTCTACTTCCCGCTCTGTCTCTACTTCCCCCTCTGTCTCTAATTCCCACTCTGTCTCTACTTCCCGTTCTGTCTCTACTTCCCACTCTGTCACTACATCCCGCTCTGTCTCTACTTCCCGCTCTGTCTCTACTTCCCGCTCTGTCTCTACTTCCCACTCTGTCTCTACTTCCCGCTCTGTCTCTACTTCCCGCTCTGTCTCTACTTCCCGCTCTGTCTCTATTTCCCGCTCTGTCTCTACTTCCCACTCTGTCTCTACTTCCCACTCTGTCTCTACTTCCCACTCTGTCTCTACTTCCCACTCTGTCTCTACTTCCCAATCTGTCTCTACTTCCCACTCTGTCTCTACTTCCCACTCTGTCTCTACTTCCCACTCTGTCTCTACTTCCCACTCTGTCTCTGTTTCCCACTCTGTCTCTGCTTCCCATTCTGTCTCTACTTCCCGCTCTGTCTCTACTTCCCGCTCTGTCTCTACTTCCCGCTCTGTCTCTACTTCCCGCTCTGTCTCTACTTCCCACTCTGTCTCTACTTCCCGCTCTGTCTCTACTTCCCACTCTGTCTCTGTTTCCCTCTCTGTCTCTGCTTCCCATTCTGTCTCTGCTTCTCACTCTGTCTCTGCTTCCCGCTCTGTCTCTACTTCCCACTCTGTCTCTGCTTCCCACTCTGTCTCTGCTTCCCACTCTGTCTCTACTTCCCACTCTGTCTCTGCTTCCCACTCTGTCTCTGCTTCCCGCTCTGTCTCTACTTCCCGCTCAGTCTCTACTTCCCACTCTGTCTCTACTTCCCACTCTGTCTCTACTTCCCACTCTGTCTCTACTTCCCACTCTGTCTCTACTTCCCACTCTGTCTCTACTTCCCGCTCTGTCTCTACTTCCCACTCTGTCTCTGCTTCCCGCTCTGTCTCTACTTCCCATTCTGTCTCTACTTCCCACTCTCTCTACTTCCCACTCTGTCTCTGCTTCCCACTCTGTCTGTACTTCCCACTCTGTCTCTGCTTCCCACTCTGTCTCTGCTTCCCGCTCTGTCTCTACTTCCCACTCTGTCTCTGCTTCCCACTGTGTCTCTACTTCCCGCTCTGTCTCTATTTCCCGCTCTGTCTCTACTTCCCACTCTGTCTCTGCTTCCCGCTCTGTCTCTGCTTCCCACTCTGTCTCTACTTCCCACTCTGTCTCTACTTCCCACTCTGTCTCTACTTCCCACTCTGTCTCTACTTCCTGCTCTGTCTCTACTTCCCGCTCTGTCTCTAATTCCCGCTCTGTCTCTGCTTCCCACTCTGTCTCTATTTCCCGCTCTGTCTCTACTTCCCACTCTGTCTCTACTTCCCGCTCTGTCTCTACTTCCCGCTCTGTCTCTACTTCCCACTCTGTCTCTACTTCCCACTCTGTCTCTACTTCCCACTCTGTCTCTACTTCCCGCTCTGTCTCTGCTTCCCACTCTGTCTCTACTGCCCACTCTGTCTCTATTTCCCACTCTGTCTCTATTTCCCACTCTGTCTCTATTTCCCATTCTGTCTCTATTTCCCGCTCTGTCTCTGCTTCCCACTTTGTCTCTACTTCCCGCTCTGTCTCTACTTCCCACTCTGTCTCTATTTCCCACTCTGTCTCTACTTCCCGCTCTGTCTCTATTTCCCACTCTGTCTCTACTTCCCGCTCTGTCTCTACTTCCCGCTCTGTCTCTATTTCCCACTCTGTCTCTATTTCCCACTCTGTCTCTATTTCCCACTCTGTCTCTATTTCCCACTCTGTCTCTACTTCCCGCTCTGTCTCTACTTCCCGCTCTGTCTCTGCTTCCCACTCTGTCTCTATTTCCCGCTCTGTCTCTACTTCCCACTCTGTCTCTATTTCCCGCTCTGTCTCTACTTCCCACTCTGTCTCTACTTCCCGCTCTGTCTCTACTTCCCGCTCTGTCTCTACTTCCCACTCTGTCTCTACTTCCCACTCTGTCTCTACTTCACACTCTGTCTCTACTTCCCGCTCTGTCTCTGCTTCCCGCTCTGTCTCTACTGCCCACTCTGTCTCTATTTCCCACTCTGTCTCTATTTCCCACTCTGTCTCTATTTCCCACTCTGTCTCTATTTCCCGCTCTGTCTCTGCTTCCCACTTTGTCTCTACTTCCCGCTGTGTCTCTACTTCCCACTCTGTCTCTATTTCCCACTCTGTCTCTACTTCCCGCTCTGTCTCTATTTCCCACTCTGTCTCTACTTCCCGCTCTGTCTCTACTTCCCGCTCTGTCTCTATTTCCCACTCTGTCTCTATTTCACACTCTGTCTCTATTTCCCACTCTGTCTCTATTTCCCACTCTGTCTCTACTTCCCGCTCTGTCTCTACTTTCCGCTCTGTCTCTGCTTCCCACTCTGTCTCTATTTCCCGCTCTGTCTCTACTTCCCACTCTGTCTCAACTTCCCGCTCTGTCTCTACTTCCCACTCTGTCTCTACTTCCCACTCTGTCTCTACTTCCCACTCTGTCTCTACTTCCCGCTCTGTCTCTGCTTCCCACTCTGTCTCTACTTCCCACTCTATCTCTACTTCCCACTCTGTCTCTATTTCCCACTCTGTCTCTATTTCCCACTCTGTCTCTATTTCCCACTCTGTCTCTATTTACCGCTCTGTCTCTGCTTCCCACTCTGTCTCTACTTCCCGCTCTGTCTCTACTTCCCACTCTGTCTCTATTTCCCACTCTGTCTCTACTTCCCGCTCTGTCTCTATTTCCCACTCTGTCTCTACTTCCCGCTCTGTCTCTACTTCCCGCTCTGTCTCTATTTCCCACTCTGTCTCTGCTTCCCATGCTGTCTCTACTTCCCACTCTGTCTCTGCTTCCCACTCTGTCTCCACTTCCCGCTCTGTCTCTACTTCCCGCTCTGTCTCTACTTCCCACTCTGTCTCTACTTCCCGCTCTGTCTCTACTTCCCGCTCTCTCTCTACTTCCCGCTCTGTCTCTACTTCCCACTCTGTCTCTACTTCCCGCTCTGTCTCTACTTCCCACTCTGTCTCTGTTTCCCACTCTGTCTCTGCTTCCCATTCTGTCTCTGCTTCCCACTCTGTCTCTGCTTCCCGCTCTGTCTCTACTTCCCACTCTGTCTCTGCTTCCCACTCTGTCTCTGCTTCCCACTCTGTCTCTACTTCCCACTCTGTCTCTGCTTCCCACTTTGTCTCTGCTTCCCGCTCTGTCTCTACTTCCCGCTCAGTCTCTACTTCCCACTCTGTCTCTACTTCCCACTCTGTCTCTACTTCCCACTCTGTCTCTACTTCCCACTCTGTCTCTACTTCCCACTCTGTCTCTACTTCCCGCTCTGTCTCTACTTCCCACTCGATCTCTGCTTCCCGCTCTGTCTCTACTTCCCATTCTGTCTCTACTTCCCACTCTCTCTACTTCCCACTCTGTCTCTGCTTCCCACTCTGTCTCTACTTCCCACTCTGTCTCTGCTTCCCACTCTGTCTCTGCTTCCCGCTCTGTCTCTACTTCCCACTCTGTCTCTGCTTCCCACTGTGTCTCTACTTCCCGCTCTGTCTCTATTTCCCGCTCTGTCTCTACTTCCCACTCTGTCTCTGCTTCCCGCTCTGTCTCTGCTTCCCACTCTGTCTCTACTTCCCACTCTGTCTCTACTTCCCACTCTGTCTCTACTTCCCACTCTGTCTCTACTTCCTGCTCTGTCTCTACTTCCCGCTCTGTCTCTACTTCCCGCTCTGTCTCTGCTTCCCACTCTGTCTCTATTTCCCGCTCTGTCTCTACTTCCCACTCTGTCTCTACTTCCCGCTCTGTCTCTACTTCCCCCTCTGTCTCTACTTCCGACTCTGTCTCTACTTACCACTCTGTCTCTACTTCCCACTCTGTCTCTACTTCCCGCTCCGTCTCTGCTTCCCACTCTGTCTCTACTTCCCACTCTGTCTCTATTTCCCACTCTGTCTCTATTTCCCACTCTGTCTCTATTTCCCACTCTGTCTCTATTTCCCGCTCTGTCTCTGCTTCCCACTCTGTCTCTACTTCCCGCTCTGTCTCTACTTCCCACTCTGTCTCTATTTCCCACTCTGTCTCTACTTCCCGCTCTGTCTCTATTTCCCACTCTGTCTCTACTTCCCGCTCTGTCTCTACTTCCCGCTCTGTCTCTATTTCCCACTCTGTCTCTATTTCCCACTCTGTCTCTATTTCCCACTCTGTCTCTATTTCCCACTCTGTCTCTACTTCCCGCTCTGTCTCTACTTCCCGCTCTGTCTCTGCTTCCCACTCTTTCTCTATTTCCCGCTCTGTCTCTACTTCCCACTCTGTCTCTACTTCCCGCTCTGTCTCTACTTCCCACTCTGTCTCTACTTCCCACTCTGTCTCTACTTCCCACTCTGTCTCTACTTCCCGCTCTGTCTCTGCTTCCCACTCTGTCTCTACTTCCCACTCTATCTCTACTTCCCACTCTGTCTCTATTTCCCACTCTGTCTCTATTTCCCACTCTGTCTCTATTTCCCACTCTGTCTCTATTTCCCGCTCTGTCTCTGCTTCCCACTCTGTCTCTACTTCCCGCTCTGTCTCTACTTCCCACTCTGTCTCTATTTCCCACTCTGTCTCTACTTCCCGCTCTGTCTCTATTTCCCACTCTGTCTCTACTTCCCGCTCTGTCTCTACTTCCCGCTCTGTCTCTATTTCCCACTCTGTCTCTACTTCCCATGCTGTCTCTACTTCCCACTCTGTCTCTGCTTCCCACTCTGTCTCCACTTCCCGCTCTGTCTCTACTTCCCGCTCTGTCTCTACTTCCCACTCTGTCTCTATTTCCCACTCTGTCTCTACTTCCCGCTCTGTCTCTACTTCCCGCTCTGTCTCTATTTCCCACTCTGTCTCTATTTCCCACTCTGTCTCTATTTCCCACTCTGTCTCTATTTCCCACTCTGTCTCTACTTCCCGCTCTGTCTCTACTTCCCGCTCTGTCTCTGCTTCCCACTCTGTCTCTATTTCCCGCTCTGTCTCTACTTCCCACTCTGTCTCTATTTCCCGCTCTGTCTCTACTTCCCACTCTGTCTCTACATCCCGCTCTGTCTCTACTTCCCGCTCTGTCTCTACTTCCCACTCTGTCTCTACTTCCCACTCTGTCTCTACTTCACACTCTGTCTCTACTTCCCGCTCTGTCTCTGCTTCCCGCTCTGTCTCTACTGCCCACTCTGTCTCTATTTCCCACTCTGTCTCTATTTCCCACTCTGTCTCTATTTCCCACTCTGTCTCTATTTCCCGCTCTGTCTCTGCTTCCCACTTTGTCTCTACTTCCCGCTGTGTCTCTACTTCCCACTCTGTCTCTATTTCCCACTCTGTCTCTACTTCCCGCTCTGTCTCTATTTCCCACTCTGTCTCTACTTCCCGCTCTGTCTCTACTTCCCGCTCTGTCTCTATTTCCCACTCTGTCTCTATTTCACACTCTGTCTCTATTTCCCACTCTGTCTCTATTTCCCACTCTGTCTCTACTTCCCGCTCTGTCTCTACTTTCCGCTCTGTCTCTGCTTCCCACTCTGTCTCTATTTCCCGCTCTGTCTCTACTTCCCACTCTGTCTCAACATCCCGCTCTGTCTCTACTTCCCACTCTGTCTCTACTTCCCACTCTGTCTCTACTTCCCACTCTGTCTCTACTTCCCGCTCTGTCTCTGCTTCCCACTCTGTCTCTACTTCCCACTCTATCTCTACTTCCCACTCTGTCTCTATTTCCCACTCTGTCTCTATTTCCCACTCTGTCTCTATTTCCCACTCTGTCTCTATTTACCGCTCTGTCTCTGCTTCCCACTCTGTCTCTACTTCCCGCTCTGTCTCTACTTCCCACTCTGTCTCTATTTCCCACTCTGTCTCTACTTCCCGCTCTGTCTCTATTTCCCACTCTGTCTCTACTTCCCGCTCTGTCTCTACTTCCCGCTCTGTCTCTATTTCCCACTCTGTCTCTGCTTCCCATGCTGTCTCTACTTCCCACTCTGTCTCTGCTTCCCACTCTGTCTCCACTTCCCGCTCTGTCTCTACTTCCCGCTCTGTCTCTACTTCCCACTCTGTCTCTACTTCCCGCTCTGTCTCTACTTCCCGCTCTCTCTCTACTTCCTGCTCTGTCTCTACTTCCCACTCTGTCTCTACTTCCCGCTCTGTCTCAACTTCCCACTCTGTCTCTGTTTCCCACTCTGTCTCTGCTTCCCATTCTGTCTCTGCTTCCCACTCTGTCTCTGCTTCCCGCTCTGTCTCTACTTCCCACTCTGTCTCTGCTTCCCACTCTGTCTCTGCTTCCCACTCTGTCTCTACTTCCCACTCTGTCTCTGCTTCCCACTTTGTCTCTGCTTCCCGCTCTGTCTCTACTTCCCGCTCAGTCTCTACTTCCCACTCTGTCTCTACTTCCCACTCTGTCTCTACTTCCCACTCTGTCTCTACTTCCCACTCTGTCTCTACTTCCCACTCTGTCTCTACTTCCCGCTCTGTCTCTACTTCCCACTCGATCTCTGCTTCCCGCTCTGTCTCTACTTCCCATTCTGTCTCTACTTCCCACTCTCTCTACTTCCCACTCTGTCTCTGCTTCCCACTCTGTCTCTACTTCCCACTCTGTCTCTATTTCCCACTCTGTCTCTGCTTCCCGCTCTGTCTCTACTTCCCACTCTGTCTCTGCTTCCCACTGTGTCTCTACTTCCCGCTCTGTCTCTATTTCCCGCTCTGTCTCTACTTCCCACTCTGTCTCTGCTTCCCGCTCTGTCTCTGCTTCCCACTCTGTCTCTACTTCCCACTCTGTCTCTACTTCCCACTCTGTCTCTACTTCCCACTCTGTCTCTACTTCCTGCTCTGTCTCTACTTCCCGCTCTGTCTCTACTTCCCGCTCTGTCTCTGCTTCCCACTCTGTCTCTATTTCCCGCTCTGTCTCTACTTCCCACTCTGTCTCTACTTCCCGCTCTGTCTCTACGTCCCACTCTGTCTCTACTTCCCACTCTGTCTCTACTTACCACTCTGTCTCTACTTCCCACTCTGTCTCTACTTCCCGCTCCGTCTCTGCTTCCCACTCTGTCTCTACTTCCCACTCTGTCTCTATTTCCCACTCTGTCTCTATTTCCCACTCTGTCTCTATTTCCCACTCTGTCTCTATTTCCCGCTCTGTCTCTGCTTCCCACTCTGTCTCTACTTCCCGCTCTGTCTCTACTACCCACTCTGTCTCTATTTCCCACTCTGTCTCTACTTCCCGCTCTGTCTCTATTTCCCACTCTGTCTCTACTTCCCGCTCTGTCTCTACTTCCCGCTCTGTCTCTATTTCCCACTCTGTCTCTATTTCCCACTCTGTCTCTATTTGCCACTCTGTCTCTATTTCCCACTCTGTCTCTACTTCCCGCTCTGTCTCTACTTCCCGCTCTGTCTCTGCTTCCCACTCTGTCTCTATTTCCCGCTCTGTCTCTACTTCCCACTCTGTCTCTACTTCCCGCTCTGTCTCTACTTCCCACTCTGTCTCTACATCCCACTCTGTCTCTACTTCCCGCTCTGTCTCTACTTCCCGCTCTGTCTCTGCTTCCCACTCTGTCTCTACTTCCCACTCTATCTCTACTTCCCACTCTGTCTCTATTTCCCACTCTGTCTCTATTTCCCACTCTGTCTCTATTTCCCACTCTGTCTCTATTTCCCGCTCTGTCTCTGCTTCCCACTCTGTCTCTACTTCCCGCTCTGTCTCTACTTCCCACTCTGTCTCTATTTCCCACTCTGTCTCTACTTCCCGCTCTGTCTCTATTTCCCACTCTGTCTCTACTTCCCGCTCTGTCTCTACTTCCCGCTCTGTCTCTATTTCCCACTCTGTCTCTACTTCCCATGCTGTCTCTACTTCCCACTCTGTCTCTGCTTCCCACTCTGTCTCCACTTCCCGCTCTGTCTCTACTTCCCGCTCTGTCTCTACTTCCCACTCTGTCTCTACTTCCCGCTCTGTCTCTACTTCACGCTCTGTCTCTACTTCCCGCTCTGTCTCTACTTCCCACTCTGTCTCTACTTCCCGCTCTGTCTCTACTTCCCACTCTGTCTCTGTTTCCCACTCTGTCTCTGCTTCCCATTCTGTCTCTGCTTCCCACTCTGTCTCTGCTTCCCGCTCTGTCTCTACTTCCCACTCTGTCTCTGCTTCCCACTCTGTCTCTGCTTCCCACTCTGTCTCTACTTCCCACTCTGTCTCTGCTTCCCACTCTGTCTCTGCTTCCCACTCTGTCTCTACTTCCCGCTCAGTCTCTACTTCCCACTCTGTCTCTACTTCCCACTCTGTCTCTACTTCCCACTCTGTCTCTACTTCCCACTCTGTCTCTACTTCCCGCTCTGTCTCTACTTCCCACTCTATCTCTGCTTCCCGCTCTGTCTCTACTTCCCATTCTGTCTCTACTTCCCACTCTCTCTACTTCCCACTCTGTCTCTGCTTCCCACTCTGTCTCTACTTCCCACTCTGTCTCTGCTTCCCACTCTGTCTCTGCTTCCCGCTCTGTCTCTACTTCCCACTCTGTCTCTGCTTCCCACTGTGCCTCTACTTCCCGCTCTGTCTCTATTTCCCGCTCTGTCTCTACTTCCCACTCTGTCTCTGCTTCCCGCTCTGTCTCTGCTTCCCACTCTGTCTCTACTTCCCACTCTGTCTCTACTTCCCACTCTGTCTCTACTTCCTGCTCTGTCTCTACTTCCCGCTCTGTCTCTACTTCCCGCTCTGTCTCTGCTTCCCACTCTGTCTCTATTTCCCGCTCTGTCTCTACTTCCCACTCTGTCTCTACTTCCCGCTCTGTCTCTACTTCCCACTCTGTCTCTACTTCCCACTCTGTCTCTACTTACCACTCTGTCTCTACTTCCCACTCTGTCTCTACTTCCCGCTCCGTCTCTGCTTCCCACTCTGTCTCTACTTCCCACTCTGTCTCTATTTCCCACTCTGTCTCTGTTTCCCACTCTGTCTCTATTTCCCACTCTGTCTCTATTTCCCGCTCTGTCTCTGCTTCCCACTCTGTCTCTACTTCCCGCTCTGTCTCTACTTCCCACTCTGTCTCTATTTCCCACTCTGTCTCTACTTCCCGCTCTGTCTCTATTTCCCACTCTGTCTCTACTTCCCGCTCTGTCTCTACTTCCCGCTCTGTCTCTATTTCCCACTCTGTCTCTATTTCCCACTTTGTCTCTATTTCCCACTCTGTCTCTACTTCCCGCTCTGTCTCTATTTCCCACTCTGTCTCTACTTCCCGCTCTGTCTCTACTTCCCGCTCTGTCTCTATTTCCCACTCTGTCTCTATTTCCCACTCTGTCTCTATTTCCCACTCTGTCTCTATTTCCCACTCTGTCTCTACTTCCCGCTCTGTCTCTACTTCCCGCTCTGTCTCTGCTTCCCACTCTGTCTCTATTTCCCGCTCTGTCTCTACTTCCCACTCTGTCTGTACTTCCTGCTCTGTCTCTACTTCCCACTCTGTCTCTACTTCCCACTCTGTCTCTACTTCCCACTCTGTCTCTACTTCCCGCTCTGTCTCTGCTTCCCACTCTGTCTCTACTTCCCACTCTGTCTCTACTTCCCACACTGTCTCTATTTCCCACTCTGTCTCTATTTCCCACTCTGTCTCTATTTCCCGCTCTGTCTCTGCTTCCCACTCTGTCTCTACTTCCCACTCTGTCTCTACTTCCCGCTCTGTCTCTGCTTCCCACTCTGTCTCTGCTTCCCGCTCTGTCTCTACTTCCCGCTCTGTCTCTACTTCCCGCTCTGTCTCTACTTCCCATGCTGTCTCTACTTCCCACTCTGTCTCTGCTTCCCACTCTGTCTCCACTTCCCGCTCTGTCTCTACTTCCCATGCTGTCTCTACTTCCCACTCTGTCTCTACTTCCCACTCTGTCTCTACTTCCCACTCTGTCTCTACTTCCCACTCTGTCTCTACTTCCCGCTCTGTCTCTACTTCCCGCTCTGTCTCTACTTCCCACTCTGTCTCTACTTCCCACTCTGTCTCTACTTCCCGCTCTGTCTCTACTTCCCACTCTGTCTCTGCTTCCCGCTCTGTCTCTCCTTCCCGCTCTGTCTCTACTTCCCGCTCAGTCTCTACTTCCCACTCTGTCTCTACTTCCCACTCTGTCTCTGCTTCCCACTCTGTCTCTACTTCCCACTCTGTCTCTATTTCCCGCTCTGTCTCTACTTCCCACTCTGTCTGTACTTCCCGCTCTGTCTCTACTTCCCACTCTGTCTCTACTTCCCACTCTGTCTCTACTTCCCACTCTGTCTCTACTTCCCGCTCTGTCTCTGCTTCCCACTCTGTCTCTACTTCCCACTCTGTCTCTACTTCCCACACTGTCTCTATTTCCCACTCTGTCTCTATTTCCCACTCTGTCTCTATTTCCCGCTCTGTCTCTGCTTCCCACTCTGTCTCTACTTCCCACTCTGTCTCTACTTCCAGCTCTGTCTCTGCTTCCCACTCTGTCTCTGCTTCCCGCTCTGTCTCTACTTCCCGCTCTGTCTCTACTTCCCGCTCTGTCTCTACTTCCCATGCTGTCTCTACTTCCCACTCTGTCTCTGCTTCCCACTCTGTCTCCACTTCCCGCTCTGTCTCTACTTCCCATGCTGTCTCTACTTCCCACTCTGTCTCTACTTCCCACTCTGTCTCTACTTCCCACTCTGTCTCTACTTCCCACTCTGTCTCTACTTCCCGCTCTGTCTCTACTTCCCGCTCTGTCTCTACTTCCCACTCTGTCTCTACTTCCCACTCTGTCTCTACTTCCCGCTCTGTCTCTACTTCCCACTCTGTCTCTGCTTCCCGCTCTGTCTCTCCTTCCCGCTCTGTCTCTACTTCCCGCTCAGTCTCTACTTCCCACTCTGTCTCTACTTCCCACTCTGTCTCTACTTCCCACTCTGTCTCTACTTCCCACTCTGTCTCTACTTCCCACTCTGTCTCTACTTCCCGCTCTGTCTCTACTTCCCACTCTATCTCTGCTTCCCGCTCTGTCTCTACTTCCCATTCTGTCTCTACTTCCCACTCTCTCTACTTCCCACTCTGTCTCTGCTTCCCACTCTGTCTCTACTTCCCACTCTGTCTCTGCTTCCCACTCTGTCTCTGCTTCCCGCTCTGTCTCTACTTCCCACTCTGTCTCTGCTTCCCACTGTGTCTCTACTTCCCGCTCTGTCTCTATTTCCCGCTCTGTCTCTACTTCCCACTCTGTCTCTGCTTCCCGCTCTGTCTCTGCTTCCCACTCTGTCTCTACTTCCCACTCTGTCTCTACTTCCCACTCTGTCTCTACTTCCCACTCTGTCTCTACTTCCTGCTCTGTCTCTACTTCCCGCTCTGTCTCTACTTCCCGCTCTGTCTCTGCTTCCCACTCTGTCTCTATTTCCCGCTCTGTCTCTACTTCCCACTCTGTCTCTACTTCCCGCTCTGTCTCTACTTCCCACTCTGTCTCTACTTCCCACTCTGTCTCTACTTACCACTCTGTCTCTACTTCCCACTCTGTCTCTACTTCCCGCTCCGTCTCTGCTTCCCACTCTGTCTCTACTTCCCACTCTGTCTCTATTTCCCACTCTGTCTCTATTTCCCACTCTGTCTCTATTTCCCACTCTGTCTCTATTTCCCGCTCTGTCTCTGCTTCCCACTCTGTCTCTACTTCCCGCTCTGTCTCTACTTCCCACTCTGTCTCTATTTCCCACTCTGTCTCTACTTCCCGCTCTGTCTCTATTTCCCACTCTGTCTCTACTTCCCGCTCTGTCTCTACTTCCCGCTCTGTCTCTATTTCCCACTCTGTCTCTATTTCCCACTCTGTCTCTATTTCCCACTCTGTCTCTATTTCCCACTCTGTCTCTATTTCCCACTCTGTCTCTACTTCCCGCTCTGTCTCTACTTCCCGCTCTGTCTCTGCTTCCCACTCTGTCTCTATTTCCCGCTCTGTCTCTACTTCCCACTCTGTCTCTACTTCCCGCTCTGTCTCTACTTCCCACTCTGTCTCTACTTCCCACTCTGTCTCTACTTCCCACTCTGTCTCTACTTCCCGCTCTGTCTCTGCTTCCCACTCTGTCTCTACTTCCCACTCTGTCTCTACTTCCCACTCTGTCTCTATTTCCCACTCTGTCTCTATTTCCCACTCTGTCTCTATTTCCCGCTCTGTCTCTGCTTCCCACTCTGTCTCTACTTCCCACTCTGTCTCTACTTCCCGCTCTGTCTCTGCTTCCCACTCTGTCTCTGCTTCCCGCTCTGTCTCTACTTCCCGCTCTGTCTCTACTTCCCGCTCTGTCTCTACTTCCCATGCTGTCTCTACTTCCCACTCTGTCTCTGCTTCCCACTCTGTCTCCACTTCCCGCTCTGTCTCTACTTCCCATGCTGTCTCTACTTCCCACTCTGTCTCTACTTCCCACTCTGTCTCTACTTCCCACTCTGTCTCTACTTCCCACTCTGTCTCTGCTTCCCGCTCTGTCTCTACTTCCCGCTCTGTCTCTACTTCCCACTCTGTCTCTACTTCCCACTCTGTCTCTACTTCCCGCTCTGTCTCTACTTCCCACTCTGTCTCTGCTTCCCGCTCTGTCTCTCCTTCCCGCTCTGTCTCTACTTCCCGCTCTGTCTCTGCTACCCACTCTGTCTCTACTTCCCACTCTGTCTCTGCTTCCCACTCTGTCTCTCCTTCCCACTCTGTCTCTACTTCCCGCTCTGTCTTTGCTTCCCACTCTGTCTCTACTTCCCGCTCTGTCTCTGCTTCCCACTCTGTCTCTGCTTCCCGCTCTGTCTCTACTTCCCGCTCTGTCTCTACTTCCCGCTCTGTCTCTACTTCCCGCTCTGTCTCTACTTCCCACTCTGTCTCTACTTCCCGCTCTGTCTCTACTTCCCGCTCTGTCTCTACTTCCCGCTCTGTCTCTACTTCCCGCTCTGTCTCTACTTCCCGCTCTGTCTCTACTTCCCGCTCTGTCTCTACTTCCCCCTCTGTCTCTAATTCCCACTCTGTCTCTACTTCCCGTTCTGTCTCTACTTCCCACTCTGTCACTACATCCCGCTCTGTCTCTACTTCCCGCTCTGTCTCTACTTCCCGCTCTGTCTCTACTTCCCGCTCTGTCTCTACTTCCCGCTCTGTCTCTACTTCCCGCTCTGTCTCTACTTCCCGCTCTGTCTCTATTTCCCGCTCTGTCTCTACTTCCCACTCTGTCTCTACTTCCCACTCTGTCTCTACTTCCCACTCTGTCTCTACTTCCCACTCTGTCTCTACTTCCCACTCTGTCTCTACTTCCCACTCTGTCTCTACTTCCCAATCTGTCTCTACTTCCCACTCTGTCTCTACTTCCCACTCTGTCTCTACTTCCCACTCTGTCTCTACTTCCCGCTCTGTCTCTATTTCCCACTCTGTCTCTACTTCCCGCTCTGTCTCTACTTCCCGCTCTGTCTCTATTTCCCACTCTGTCTCTATTTCCCACTCTGTCTCTATTTCCCACTCTGTCTCTATTTCCCACTCTGTCTCTATTTCCCACTCTGTCTCTACTTCCCGCTCTGTCTCTACTTCCCGCTCTGTCTCTGCTTCCCACTCTGTCTCTATTTCCCGCTCTGTCTCTACTTCCCACTCTGTCTCTACTTCCCGCACTGTCTCTACTTCCCACTCTGTCTCTACTTCCCACTCTGTCTCTACTTCCCACTCTGTCTCTACTTCCCGCTCTGTCTCTGCTTCCCACTCTGTCTCTACTTCCCACTCTGTCTCTACTTCCCGCTCTGTCTCTGCTTCCCACTCTGTCTCTGCTTCCCGCTCTGTCTCTACTTCCCGCTCTGTCTCTACTTCCCGCTCTGTCTCTACTTCCCATGCTGTCTCTACTTCCCACTCTGTCTCTGCTTCCCACTCTGTCTCCACTTCCCGCTCTGTCTCTACTTCCCATGCTGTCTCTACTTCCCACTCTGTCTCTACTTCCCACTCTGTCTCTACTTCCCACTCTGTCTCTACTTCCCACTCTGTCTCTACTTCCCGCTCTGTCTCTACTTCCCGCTCTGTCTCTACTTCCCACTCTGTCTCTACTTCCCACTCTGTCTCTACTTCCCGCTCTGTCTCTACTTCCCACTCTGTCTCTGCTTCCCGCTCTGTCTCTCCTTCCCGCTCTGTCTCTACTTCCCGCTCAGTCTCTACTTCCCACTCTGTCTCTACTTCCCACTCTGTCTCTGCTTCCCACTCTGTCTCTACTTCCCACTCTGTCTCTATTTCCCGCTCTGTCTCTACTTCCCACTCTGTCTGTACTTCCCGCTCTGTCTCTACTTCCCACTCTGTCTCTACTTCCCACTCTGTCTCTACTTCCCACTCTGTCTCTACTTCCCGCTCTGTCTCTGCTTCCCACTCTGTCTCTACTTCCCACTCTGTCTCTACTTCCCACACTGTCTCTATTTCCCACTCTGTCTCTATTTCCCACTCTGTCTCTATTTCCCGCTCTGTCTCTGCTTCCCACTCTGTCTCTACTTCCCACTCTGTCTCTACTTCCCGCTCTGTCTCTGCTTCCCACTCTGTCTCTGCTTCCCGCTCTGTCTCTACTTCCCGCTCTGTCTCTACTTCCCGCTCTGTCTCTACTTCCCATGCTGTCTCTACTTCCCACTCTGTCTCTGCTTCCCACTCTGTCTCCACTTCCCGCTCTGTCTCTACTTCCCATGCTGTCTCTACTTCCCACTCTGTCTCTACTTCCCACTCTGTCTCTACTTCCCACTCTGTCTCTACTTCCCACTCTGTCTCTACTTCCCGCTCTGTCTCTACTTCCCGCTCTGTCTCTACTTCCCACTCTGTCTCTACTTCCCACTCTGTCTCTACTTCCCGCTCTGTCTCTACTTCCCACTCTGTCTCTGCTTCCCGCTCTGTCTCTCCTTCCCGCTCTGTCTCTACTTCCCGCTCAGTCTCTACTTCCCACTCTGTCTCTACTTCCCACTCTGTCTCTGCTTCCCACTCTGTCTCTACTTCCCACTCTGTCTCTATTTCCCGCTCTGTCTCTACTTCCCACTCTGTCTGTACTTCCCGCTCTGTCTCTACTTCCCACTCTGTCTCTACTTCCCACTCTGTCTCTACTTCCCACTCTGTCTCTACTTCCCGCTCTGTCTCTGCTTCCCAGTCTGTCTCTACTTCCCACTCTGTCTCTACTTCCCACACTGTCTCTATTTCCCACTCTGTCTCTATTTCCCACTCTGTCTCTATTTCCCGCTCTGTCTCTGCTTCCCACTCTGTCTCTACTTCCCACTCTGTCTCTACTTCCCGCTCTGTCTCTGCTTCCCACTCTGTCTCTGCTTCCCGCTCTGTCTCTACTTCCCGCTCTGTCTCTACTTCCCGCTCTGTCTCTACTTCCCATGCTGTCTCTACTTCCCACTCTGTCTCTGCTTCCCACTCTGTCTCCACTTCCCGCTCTGTCTCTACTTCCCATGCTGTCTCTACTTCCCACTCTGTCTCTACTTCCCACTCTGTCTCTACTTCCCACTCTGTCTCTACTTCCCACTCTGTCTCTACTTCCCGCTCTGTCTCTACTTCCCGCTCTGTCTCTACTTCCCACTCTGTCTCTACTTCCCACTCTGTCTCTACTTCCCGCTCTGTCTCTACTTCCCACTCTGTCTCTGCTTCCCGCTCTGTCTCTCCTTCCCGCTCTGTCTCTACTTCCCGCTCAGTCTCTACTTCCCACTCTGTCTCTACTTCCCACTCTGTCTCTACTTCCCACTCTGTCTCTACTTCCCACTCTGTCTCTACTTCCCACTCTGTCTCTACTTCCCGCTCTGTCTCTACTTCCCACTCTATCTCTGCTTCCCGCTCTGTCTCTACTTCCCATTCTGTCTCTACTTCCCACTCTCTCTACTTCCCACTCTGTCTCTGCTTCCCACTCTGTCTCTACTTCCCACTCTGTCTCTGCTTCCCACTCTGTCTCTGCTTCCCGCTCTGTCTCTACTTCCCACTCTGTCTCTGCTTCCCACTGTGTCTCTACTTCCCGCTCTGTCTCTATTTCCCGCTCTGTCTCTACTTCCCACTCTGTCTCTGCTTCCCGCTCTGTCTCTGCTTCCCACTCTGTCTCTACTTCCCACTCTGTCTCTACTTCCCACTCTGTCTCTACTTCCCACTCTGTCTCTACTTCCTGCTCTGTCTCTACTTCCCGCTCTGTCTCTACTTCCCGCTCTGTCTCTGCTCCCACTCTGTCTCTATTTCCCGCTCTGTCTCTACTTCCCACTCTGTCTCTACTTCCCGCTCTGTCTCTACTTCCCACTCTGTCTCTACTTCCCACTCTGTCTCTACTTACCACTCTGTCTCTACTTCCCACTCTGTCTCTACTTCCCGCTCCGTCTCTGCTTCCCACTCTGTCTCTACTTCCCACTCTGTCTCTATTTCCCACTCTGTCTCTATTTCCCACTCTGTCTCTATTTCCCACTCTGTCTCTATTTCCCGCTCTGTCTCTGCTTCCCACTCTGTCTCTACTTCCCGCTCTGTCTCTACTTCCCACTCTGTCTCTATTTCCCACTCTGTCTCTACTTCCCGCTCTGTCTCTATTTCCCACTCTGTCTCTACTTCCCGCTCTGTCTCTACTTCCCGCTCTGTCTCTATTTCCCACTCTGTCTCTATTTCC
This sequence comes from Somniosus microcephalus, assembly GCF_052327205.1. Classification (NCBI taxonomy): domain Eukaryota; kingdom Metazoa; phylum Chordata; class Chondrichthyes; order Squaliformes; family Somniosidae; genus Somniosus; species Somniosus microcephalus. The sequence goes on from NC_140999.1 coordinate 112,447,566, forward strand.
CACTCTGTCTCTATTTCCCACTCTGTCTCTATTTCCCACTCTGTCTCTATTTCCCACTCTGTCTCTACTTCCCGCTCTGTCTCTACTTCCCGCTCTGTCTCTGCTTCCCACTCTGTCTCTATTTCCCGCTCTGTCTCTACTTCCCACTCTGTCTCTACTTCCCGCTCTGTCTCTACTTCCCACTCTGTCTCTACTTCCCACTCTGTCTCTACTTCCCACTCTGTCTCTACTTCCCGCTCTGTCTCTGCTTCCCACTCTGTCTCTACTTCCCACTCTGTCTCTACTTCCCACTCTGTCTCTATTTCCCACTCTGTCTCTATTTCCCACTCTGTCTCTATTTCCCGCTCTGTCTCTGCTTCCCACTCTGTCTCTACTTCCCACTCTGTCTCTACTTCCCGCTCTGTCTCTGCTTCCCACTCTGTCTCTGCTTCCCGCTCTGTCTCTACTTCCCGCTCTGTCTCTACTTCCCGCTCTGTCTCTACTTCCCATGCTGTCTCTACTTCCCACTCTGTCTCTGCTTCCCACTCTGTCTCCACTTCCCGCTCTGTCTCTACTTCCCATGCTGTCTCTACTTCCCACTCTGTCTCTACTTCCCACTCTGTCTCTACTTCCCACTCTGTCTCTGCTTCCCGCTCTGTCTCTACTTCCCGCTCTGTCTCTACTTCCCACTCTGTCTCTACTTCCCACTCTGTCTCTACTTCCCGCTCTGTCTCTACTTCCCACTCTGTCTCTGCTTCCCGCTCTGTCTCTCCTTCCCGCTCTGTCTCTACTTCCCGCTCTGTCTCTGCTACCCACTCTGTCTCTACTTCCCACTCTGTCTCTGCTTCCCACTCTGTCTCTCCTTCCCACTCTGTCTCTACTTCCCGCTCTGTCTTTGCTTCCCACTCTGTCTCTACTTCCCGCTCTGTCTCTGCTTCCCACTCTGTCTCTGCTTCCCGCTCTGTCTCTACTTCCCGCTCTGTCTCTACTTCCCGCTCTGTCTCTACTTCCCGCTCTGTCTCTACTTCCCACTCTGTCTCTACTTCCCGCTCTGTCTCTACTTCCCGCTCTGTCTCTACTTCCCGCTCTGTCTCTACTTCCCGCTCTGTCTCTACTTCCCGCTCTGTCTCTACTTCCCGCTCTGTCTCTACTTCCCCCTCTGTCTCTAATTCCCACTCTGTCTCTACTTCCCGTTCTGTCTCTACTTCCCACTCTGTCACTACATCCCGCTCTGTCTCTACTTCCCGCTCTGTCTCTACTTCCCGCTCTGTCTCTACTTCCCGCTCTGTCTCTACTTCCCGCTCTGTCTCTACTTCCCGCTCTGTCTCTACTTCCCACTCTGTCTCTACTTCCCGCTCTGTCTCTACTTCCCACTCTGTCTCTGTTTCCCACTCTGTCTCTGCTTCCCATTCTGTCTCTGCTTCCCACTCTGTCTCTGCTTCCCGCTCTGTCTCTACTTCCCACTCTGTCTCTGCTTCCCACTCTGTCTCTGCTTCCCACTCTGTCTCTACTTCCAACTCTGTCTCTGCTTCCCACTCTGTCTCTGCTTCCCGCTCTGTCTTTACTTCCCGCTCAGTCTCTACTTCCCACTCTGTCTCTACTTCCCACTCTGTCTCTACTTCCCACTCTGTCTCTACTTCCCACTCTGTCTCTACTTCCCACTCTGTCTCTACTTCCCGCTCTGTCTCTACTTCCCACTCTGTCTCTGCTTCCCGCTCTGTCTCTACTTCCCATTCTGTCTCTACTTCCCACTCTCTCTACTTCCCACTCTGTCTCTGCTTCCCACTCTGTCTGTACTTCCCACTCTGTCTCTGCTTCCCACTCTGTCTCTGCTTCCCGCTCAGTCTCTACTTCCCACTCTGTCTCTGCTTCCCACTGTGTCTCTACTTCCCGCTCTGTCTCTATTTCCCTCTCTGTCTCTACTTCCCACTCTGTCTCTGCTTCCCGCTCTGTCTCTGCTTCCCACTCTGTCTCTACTTCCCACTCTGTCTCTACTTCCCACTCTGTCTCTACTTCCCACTCTGTCTCTACTTCCTGCTCTGTCTCTACTTCCCGCTCTGTCTCTACTTCCCGCTCTGTCTCTGCTTCCCACTCTGTCTCTATTTCCCGCTCTGTCTCTACTTCCCACTCTGTCTCTACTTCCCGCTCTGTCTCTACTTCCCGCTCTGTCTCTACTTCCCACTCTGTCTCTACTTCCCACTCTGTCTCTACTTCCCACTCTGTCTCTACTTCCCACTCTGTCTCTACTTCCCGCTCTGTCTCTACTGCCCGCTCTGTCTCTACTTCCCACTCTATCTCTACTTCCCACTCTGTCTCTACTTCCCACTCTGTCTCTACTTCCCGCTCTGTCTCTGCTTCCCACTCTGTCTCTACTGCCCACTCTGTCTCTATTTCCCACTCTGTCTCTATTTCCCACTCTGTCTCTATTTCCCACTCTGTCTCTATTTCCCGCTCTGTCTCTGCTTCCCACTTTGTCTCTACTTCCCGCTCTGTCTCTACTTCCCACTCTGTCTCTATTTCCCACTCTGTCTCTACTTCCCGCTCTGTCTCTATTTCCCACTCTGTCTCTACTTCCCGCTCTGTCTCTATTTCCCGCTCTGTCTCTATTTCCCACTCTGTCTCTATTTCCCACTCTGTCTCTATTTCCCACTCTGTCTCTATTTCCCACTCTGTCTCTACTTCCCGCTCTGTCTCTACTTCCCGCTCTGTCTCTGCTTCCCACTCTGTCTCTATTTCCCGCTCTGTCTCTACTTCCCACTCTGTCTCTACTTCCCGCTCTGTCTCTACTTCCCACTCTGTCTCTACTTCCCACTCTGTCTCTACTTCCCACTCTGTCTCTACTTCCCGCTCTGTCTCTGCTTCCCACTCTGTCTCTACTTCCCACTCTGTCTCTACTTCCCACTCTGTCTCTATTTACCACTCTGTCTCTATTTCCCACTCTGTCTCTATTTCCCGCTCTGTCTCTGCTTCCCACTCTGTCTCTACTTCCCGCTCTGTCTCTACTTCCCACTCTGTCTCTATTTCCCACTCTGTCTCTACTTCCCGCTCTGTCTCTATTTCCCACTCTGTCTCTACTTCCCGCTCTGTCTCTACTTCCCGCTCTGTCTCTATTTCCCACTCTGTCTCTATTTCCCACACTGTCTCTACTTCCCGCTCTGTCTCTATTTCCCGCTCTGTCTCTACTTCCCACTCTGTCTCTACTTCCCGCTCTGTCTCTACTTCCCACTCTGTCTCTGTTTCCCACTCTGTCTCTGCTTCCCATTCTGTCTCTGCTTCCCACTCTGTCTCTGCTTCCCGCTCTGTCTCTACTTCCCACTCTGTCTCTGCTTCCCACTCTGTCTCTGCTTCCCACTCTGTCTCTACTACCCACTCTGTCTCTGCTTCCCACTCTGTCTCTGCTTCCCGCTCTGTCTCTACTTCCCGCTCAGTCTCTACTTCCCACTCTGTCTCTACTTCCCACTCTGTCTCTACTTCCCACTCTGTCTCTATTTCCCACTCTGTCTCTACTTCCCACTCTGTCTCTACTTCCCGCTCTCTCTCTACTTCCTGCTCTGTCTCTACTTCCCGCTCTGTCTCTACTTCCCGCTCTGTCTCTATTTCCCACTCTGTCTCTATTTCCCACTCTGTCTCTACTTCCCGCTCTGTCTCTATTTCCCGCTCTGTCTCTACTTCCCACTCTGTCTCTACTTCCCGCTCTGTCTCTACTTCCCACTCTGTCTCTGTTTCCCACTCTGTCTCTGCTTCCCATTCTGTCTCTGCTTCCCACTCTGTCTCTGCTTCCCGCTCTGTCTCTACTTCCCACTCTGTCTCTGCTTCCCACTCTGTCTCTGCTTCCCACTCTGTCTCTACTTCCCACTCTGTCTCTGCTTCCCACTCTGTCTCTGCTTCCCGCTCTGTCTCTACTTCCCGCTCAGTCTCTACTTCCCACTCTGTCTCTACTTCCCACTCTGTCTCTACTTCCCACTCTGTCTCTACTTCCCACTCTGTCTCTACTTCCCACTCTGTCTCTACTTCCCGCTCTGTCTCTACTTCCCACTCTGTCTCTGCTTCCCGCTCTGTCTCTACTTCCCATTCTGTCTCTACTTCCCACTCTCTCTACTTCCCACTCTGTCTCTGCTTCCCACTCTGTCTCTACTTCCCACTCTGTCTCTGCTTCCCACTCTGTCTCTGCTTCCCGCTCTGTCTCTGCTTCCCGCTCTGTCTCTGCTTCCCGCTCTGTCTCTACTTCCCACTCTGTCTCTGCTTCCCACTGTGTCTCTACTTCCCGCTCTGTCTCTATTTCCCGCTCTGTCACTACTTCCCACTCTGTCTCTGCTTCCCGCTCTGTCTCTGCTTCCCACTCTGTCTCTACTTCCCACTCTGTCTCTACTTCCCACTCTGTCTCTACTTCCCACTCTGTCTCTACTTCCTGCTCTGTCTCTACTTCCCGCTCTGTCTCTACTTCCCGCTCTGTCTCTGCTTCCCACTCTGTCTCTATTTCCCGCTCTGTCTCTACTTCCCACTCTGTCTCTACTTCCCGCTCTGTCTCTACTTCCCACTCTGTCTCTACTTCCCACTCTGTCTCTACTTACCACTCTGTCTCTACTTCCCACTCTGTCTCTACTTCCCGCTCAGTCTCTGCTTCCCACTCTGTCTCTACTTCCCACTCTGTCTCTATTTCCCACTCTGTCTCTATTTCCCACTCTGTCTCTATTTCCCACTCTGTCTCTATTTCCCGCTCTGTCTCTGCTTCCCACTCTGTCTCTACTTCCAGCTCTGTCTCTACTTCCCACTCTGTCTCTATTTCCCACTCTGTCTCTACTTCCCGCTCTGTCTCTATTTCCCACTCTGTCTCTACTTCCCGCTCTGTCTCTACTTCCCGCTCTGTCTCTATTTCCCACTCTGTCTCTATTTCCCACTCTGTCTCTATTTCCCACTCTGTCTCTATTTCCCACTCTGTCTCTACTTCCCGCTCTGTCTCTACTTCCCGCTCTGTCTCTGCTTCCCACTCTGTCTCTATTTCCCGCTCTGTCTCTACTTCCCACTCTGTCTCTACTTCCCGCTCTGTCTCTACTTCCCACTCTATCTCTACTTCCCACTCTGTCTCTGCTTCCCACTCTGTCTCTACTTCCCACTCTGTCTCTGCTTCCCACTCTGTCTCTGCTTCCCGCTCTGTCTCTACTTCCCGCTCAGTCTCTACTTCCCACTCTGTCTCTACTTCCCACTCTGTCTCTACTTCCCACTCTGTCTCTACTTCCCACTCTGTCTCTACTTCCCACTCTGTCTCTACTTCCCGCTCTGTCTCTACTTCCCACTCTGTCTCTGCTTCCCGCTCTATCTCTACTTCCCATTCTGTCTCTACTTCCCACTCTCTCTACTTCCCACTCTGTCTCTGCTTCCCACTCTGTCTCTACTTCCCACTCTGTCTCTGTTTCCCACTCTGTCTCTGCTTCCCATTCTGTCTCTGCTTCCCACTCTGTCTCTGCTTCCCGCTCTGTCTCTACTTCCCACTCTGTCTCTGCTTCCCACTCTGTCTCTGCTTCCCACTCTGTCTCTACTTCCCACTCTGTCTCTGCTTCCCACTCTGTCTCTGCTTCCCGCTCTGTCTCTACTTCCCGCTCAGTCTCTACTTCCCGCTCTGTCTCTACTTCCCACTCTGTCTCTACTTCCCACTCTGTCTCTATTTCCCACTCTGTCTCTACTTCCCACTCTGTCTCTACTTCCCGCTCTCTCTCTACTTCCTGCTCTGTCTCTACTTCCCGCTCTGTCTCTACTTCCCGCTCTGTCTCTATTTCCCACTCTGTCTCTATTTCCCACTCTGTCTCTACTTCCCGCTCTGTCTCTATTTCCCGCTCTGTCTCTACTTCCCACTCTGTCTCTACTTCCCGCTCTGTCTCTACTTCCCACTCTGTCTCTGTTTCCCACTCTGTCTCTGCTTCCCATTCTGTCTCTGCTTCCCACTCTGTCTCTGCTTCCCGCTCTGTCTCTACTTCCCACTCTGTCTCTGCTTCCCACTCTGTCTCTGCTTCCCACTCTGTCTCTACTTCCCACTCTGTCTCTGCTTCCCACTCTGTCTCTGCTTCCCGCTCTGTCTCTACTTCCCGCTCAGTCTCTACTTCCCACTCTGTCTCTACTTCCCACTCTGTCTCTACTTCCCACTCTGTCTCTACTTCCCACTCTGTCTCTACTTCCCACTCTGTCTCTACTTCCCGCTCTGTCTCTACTTCCCACTCTGTCTCTGCTTCCCGCTCTGTCTCTACTTCCCATTCTGTCTCTACTTCCCACTCTCTCTACTTCCCACTCTGTCTCTGCTTCCCACTCTGTCTCTACTTCCCACTCTGTCTCTGCTTCCCACTCTGTCTCTGCTTCCCGCTCTGTCTCTGCTTCCCGCTCTGTCTCTACTTCCCACTCTGTCTCTGCTTCCCACTGTGTCTCTACTTCCCGCTCTGTCTCTATTTCCCGCTCTGTCACTACTTCCCACTCTGTCTCTGCTTCCCGCTCTGTCTCTGCTTCCCACTCTGTCTCTACTTCCCACTCTGTCTCTACTTCCCACTCTGTCTCTACTTCCCACTCTGTCTCTACTTCCTGCTCTGTCTCTACTTCCCGCTCTGTCTCTACTTCCCGCTCTGTCTCTGCTTCCCACTCTGTCTCTATTTCCCGCTCTCTCTCTACTTCCCACTCTGTCTCTACTTCCCGCTCTGTCTCTACTTCCCACTCTGTCTCTACTTACCACTCTGTCTCTACTTACCACTCTGTCTCTACTTCCCACTCTGTCTCTACTTCCCGCTCCGTCTCTGCTTCCCACTCTGTCTCTACTTCCCACTCTGTCTCTATTTCCCACTCTGTCTCTATTTCCCACTCTGTCTCTATTTCCCACTCTGTCTCTATTTCCCGCTCTGTCTCTGCTTCCCACTCTGTCTCTACTTCTCGCTCTGTCTCTACTTCCCACTCTGTCTCTATTTCCCACTCTGTCTCTACTTCCCGCTCTGTCTCTATTTCCCACTCTGTCTCTACTTCCCGCTCTGTCTCTACTTCCCGCTCTGTCTCTATTTCCCACTCTGTCTCTATTTCCCACTCTGTCTCTATTTCCCACTCTGTCTCTATTTCCCACTCTGTCTCTACTTCCTGCTCTGTCTCTACTTCCCGCTCTGTCTCTGCTTCCCACTCTGTCTCTATTTCCCGCTCTGTCTCTACTTCCCACTCTGTCTCTACTTCCCGCTCTGTCTCTACTTCCCACTCTGTCTCTACTTCCCACTCTGTCTCTACTTCCCGCTCTGTCTCTGCTTCCCACTCTGTCTCTGCTTCCCGCTCTGTCTCTACTTCCCGCTCTGTCTCTACTTCCCGCTCTGTCTCTACTTCCCCCTCTGTCTCTACTTCCCACTCTGTCTCTACTTCCCGCTCTGTCTCTGCTTCCCACTCTGTCTCTGCTTCCCGCTCTGTCTCAACTTCCCTCTCTGTCTCTACTTCCCGCTCTGTCTCTACTTCCCATGCTGTCTCTACTTCCCACTCTGTCTCTGCTTCCCACTCTGTCTCCACTTCCCGCTCTGTCTCTACTTCCCATGCTGTCTCTACTTCCCACTCTGTCTCTACTTCCCACTCTGTCTCTACTTCCCACTCTGTCTCTACTTCCCACTCGGTCTCTACTTCCCGCTCTGTCTCTACTTCCCGCTCTGTCTCTACTTCCCACTCTGTCTCTACTTCCCACTCTGTCTCTACTTCCCGCTCTGTCTCTACTTCCCACTCTGTCTCTGCTTCCCGCTCTGTCTCTCCTTCCCGCTCTGTCTCTACTTCCCACTCTGTCTCTATTACCCGCTCTGTCTCTACTTCCCACTCTGTCTCTATTTCCCGCTCTGTCTCTACTTCCCACTCTGTCTCTACTTCCCGCTCTGTCTCTACTTCCCGCTCTGTCTCTACTTCCCACTCTGTCTCTACTTCCCACTCTGTCTCTACTTCCCACTCTGTCTCTACTTCCCACTCTGTCTCTGCTCCCCACTCTGTCTCTACTTCCCACTCTGTCTCTATTTCCCACTCTGTCTCTATTTCCCACTCTGTCTCTATTTCCCGCTCTGTCTCTGCTTCCCACTTTGTCTCTACTTCCCGCTCTGTCTGTACTTCCCACTCTGTCTCTATTTCCCACTCTGTCTCTACTTCCCGCTCTGTCTCTATTTCCCACTCTGTCTCTACTTCCCGCTCTGTCTCTACTTCCCGCTCTGTCTCTATTTCCCACTCTGTCTCTATTTCCCACTCTGTCTCTATTTCCCACTCTGTCTCTATTTCCCACTCTGTCTCTACTTCCCGCTCTGTCTCTACTTCCCGCTCTGTCTCTGCTTCCCACTCTGTCTCTATTTCCCGCTCTGTCTCTACTTCCCACTCTGTCTCTACTTCCCGCTCTGTCTCTACTTCCCACTCTGTCTCTACTTCCCACTCTGTCTCTACTTCCCACTCTGTCTCTACTTCCCGCTCTGTCTCTGCTTCCCACTCTGTCTCTACTTCCCACTCTGTCTCTACTTCCCACTCTGTCTCTATTTCCCACTCTGTCTCTATTTCCCACTCTGTCTCTATTTCCAACTCTGTCTCTATTTCCCGCTCTGTCTCTGCTTCCCACTCTGTCTCTACTTCCCGCTCTGTCTCTACTTCCCACTCTGTCTCTATTTCCCACTCTGTCTCTACTTCCCGCTCTGTCTCTATTTCCCACTCTGTCTCTATTTCCCGCTCTGTCTCTGCTTCCCACTCTGTCTCTACTTCCCGCTCTGTCTCTACTTCCCACTCTGTCTCTATTTCCCACTCTGTGTCTACTTCCCGCTCTGTCTCTATTTCCCACTCTGTCTCTACTTCCCGCTCTGTCTCTACTTCCCGCTCTGTCTCTATTTCCCACTCTGTCTCTATTTCCCACTCTGTCTCTATTTCCCACTCTGTCTCTATTTCCCACTCTGTCTCTACTTCCTGCTCTGTCTCTACTTCCCGCTCTGTCTCTGCTTCCCACTCTGTCTCTATTTCCCGCTCTGTCTCTACTTCCCACTCTGTCTCTACTTCCCGCTCTGTCTCTACTTCCCACTCTGTCTCTACTTCCCACTCTGTCTCTACTTCCCACTCTGTCTCTACTTCCCGCTCTGTCTCTGCTTCCCACTCTGTCTCTGCTTCCCGCTCTGTCTCTACTTCCCGCTCTGTCTCTACTTCCCGCTCTGTCTCTACTTCCCCCTCTGTCTCTACTTCCCACTCTGTCTCTACTTCCCGCTCTGTCTCTGCTTCCCACTCTGTCTCTGCTTCCCGCTCTGTCTCAACTTCCCTCTCTGTCTCTACTTCCCGCTCTGTCTCTACTTCCCATGCTGTCTCTACTTCCCACTCTGTCTCTGCTTCCCACTCTGTCTCCACTTCCCGCTCTGTCTCTACTTCCCATGCTGTCTCTACTTCCCACTCTGTCTCTACTTCCCACTCTGTCTCTACTTCCCACTCTGTCTCTACTTCCCACTCTGTCTCTACTTCCCGCTCTGTCTCTACTTCCCGCTCTGTCTCTACTTCCCACTCTGTCTCTACTTCCCACTCTGTCTCTACTTCCCGCTCTGTCTCTACTTCCCACTCTGTCTCTGCTTCCCGCTCTGTCTCTCCTTCCCGCTCTGTCTCTACTTCCCACTCTGTCTCTATTACCCGCTCTGTCTCTACTTCCCACTCTGTCTCTATTTCCCGCTCTGTCTCTACTTCCCACTCTGTCTCTACTTCCCGCTCTGTCTCTACTTCCCGCTCTGTCTCTACTTCCCACTCTGTCTCTACTTCCCACTCTGTCTCTACTTCCCACTCTGTCTCTACTTCCCACTCTGTCTCTGCTCCCCACTCTGTCTCTACTTCCCACTCTGTCTCTATTTCCCACTCTGTCTCTATTTCCCACTCTGTCTCTATTTCCCACTCTGTCTCTATTTCCCGCTCTGTCTCTGCTTCCCACTTTGTCTCTACTTCCCGCTCTGTCTCTACTTCCCACTCTGTCTCTATTTCCCACTCTGTCTCTACTTCCCACTCTGTCTCTATTTCCCACTCTGTCTCTACTTCCCGCTCTGTCTCTACTTCCCGCTCTGTCTCTATTTCCCACTCTGTCTCTATTTCCCACTCTGTCTCTATTTCCCACTCTGTCTCTATTTCCCACTCTGTCTCTACTTCCCGCTCTGTCTCTACTTCCCGCTCTGTCTCTGCTTCGCACTCTGTCTCTATTTCCCGCTCTGTCTCTACTTCCCACTCTGTCTCTACTTCCCGCTCTGTCTCTACTTCCCACTCTGTCTCTACTTCCCACTCTGTCTCTACTTCCCACTCTGTCTCTACTTCCCGCTCTGTCTCTGCTTCCCACTCTGTCTCTACTTCCCACTCTGTCTCTACTTCCCACTCTGTCTCTATTTCCCACTCTGTCTCTATTTCCCACTCTGTCTCTATTTCCCACTCTGTCTCTATTTCCCGCTCTGTCTCTGCTTCCCACTCTGTCTCTACTTCCCGCTCTGTCTCTACTTCCCACTCTGTCTCTATTTCCCACTCTGTCTCTACTTCCCGCTCTGTCTCTATTTCCCACTCTGTCTCTACTTCCCGCTCTCTCTCTACTTCCCGCTCTGTCTCTATTTCCCACTCTGTCTCTATTTCCCACTCTGTCTCTATTTCCCACTCTGTCTCTATTTCCCACTCTGTCTCTACTTCCCGCTCTGTCTCTATTTCCCGCTCTGTCTCTATTTCCCACTCTGTCTCTATTTCCCACTCTGTCTCTATTTCCCACTCTGTCTCTATTTCCCACTCTGTCTCTACTTCCCACTCTGTCTCTATTTCCCACTCTGTCTCTATTTCCCACTCTGTCTCTACTTCCCACTCTGTCTCTACTTCCCGCTCTCTCTCTACTTCCTGCTCTGTCTCTACTTCCCGCTCTGTCTCTACTTCCCGCTCTGTCTCTATTTCCCACTCTGTCTCTACTTCCCAATCTGTCTCTACTTCCCACTCTGTCTCTACTTCCCACTCTGTCTCTACTTCCCACTCTGTCTCTGTTTCCCACTCTGTCTCTGCTTCCCATTCTGTCTCTACTTCCCGCTCTGTCTCTACTTCCCGCTCTGTCTCTACTTCCCGCTCTGTCTCTACTTCCCGCTCTGTCTCTCCTTCCCACTCTGTCTCTACTTCCCGCTATGTCTCTACTTCCCGCTCTGTCTCTACTTTCCCCTCTGTCTCTAATTCCCACTCTGTCTCTATTTCCCGCTCTGTCTCTACTTCCCGCTCTGTCTCTACTTCCCACTCTGTCTCTACTTCCCACTCTGTCTCTACTTCCCACTCTGTCTCTACTTCCCACTCTGTCTCTACTTCCCACTCTGTCTCTACTTCCCAATCTGTCTCTACTTCCCACTCTGTCTCTACTTCCCACTCTGTCTCTACTTCCCACTCTGTCTCTGTTTCCCACTCTGTCTCTGCTTCCCATTCTGTCTCTACTTCCCGCTCTGTCTCTACTTCCCGCTCTGTCTCTATTTCCCACTCTGTCTCTATTTCCCACTCTGTCTCTATTTCCCACTCTGTCTCTATTTCCCACTCCGTCTCTACTTCCCGCTCCGTCTCTGCTTCCCACTCTGTCTCTACTTCCCACTCTGTCTCTATTTCCCACTCTGTCTCTATTTCCCACTCTGTCTCTATTTCCCACTCTGTCTCTATTTCCCGCTCTGTCTCTGCTTCCCACTCTGTCTCTACTTCCAGCTCTGTCTCTACTTCCCACTCTGTCTCTATTTCCCACTCTGTCTCTACTTCCCGCTCTGTCTCTATTTCCCACTCTGTCTCTACTTCCCGCTCTGTCTCTACTTCCCGCTCTGTCTCTATTTCCCACTCTGTCTCTATTTCCCACTCTGTCTCTATTTCCCACTCTGTCTCTATTTCCCACTCTGTCTCTACTTCCCGCTCTGTCTCTACTTCCCGCTCTGTCTCTGCTTCCCACTCTGTCTCTATTTCCCGCTCTGTCTCTACTTCCCACTCTGTCTCTACTTCCCGCTCTGTCTCTACTTCCCACTCTATCTCTATTTCCCACTCTGTCTCTATTTCCCACTCTGTCTCTACTTCCCGCTCTGTCTCTATTTCCCGCTCTGTCTCTATTTCCCACTCTGTCTCTATTTCCCACTCTGTCTCTATTTCCCACTCTGTCTCTATTTCCCACTCTGTCTCTACTTCCCACTCTGTCTCTATTTCCCACTCTGTCTCTATTTCCCACTCTGTCTCTACTTCCCACTCTGTCTCTACTTCCCGCTCTCTCTCTACTTCCTGCTCTGTCTCTACTTCCCGCTCTGTCTCTACTTCCCGCTCTGTCTCTATTTCCCACTCTGTCTCTACTTCCCAATCTGTCTCTACTTCCCACTCTGTCTCTACTTCCCACTCTGTCTCTACTTCCCACTCTGTCTCTGTTTCCCACTCTGTCTCTGCTTCCCATTCTGTCTCTACTTCCCGCTCTGTCTCTACTTCCCGCTCTGTCTCTACTTCCCGCTCTGTCTCTACTTCCCGCTCTGTCTCTCCTTCCCACTCTGTCTCTACTTCCCGCTATGTCTCTACTTCCCGCTCTGTCTCTACTTTCCCCTCTGTCTCTAATTCCCACTCTGTCTCTATTTCCCGCTCTGTCTCTACTTCCCGCTCTGTCTCTACTTCCCACTCTGTCTCTACTTCCCACTCTGTCTCTACTTCCCACTCTGTCTCTACTTCCCACTCTGTCTCTACTTCCCACTCTGTCTCTACTTCCCAATCTGTCTCTACTTCCCACTCTGTCTCTACTTCCCACTCTGTCTCTACTTCCCACTCTGTCTCTGTTTCCCACTCTGTCTCTGCTTCCCATTCTGTCTCTACTTCCCGCTCTGTCTCTACTTCCCGCTCTGTCTCTATTTCCCACTCTGTCTCTATTTCCCACTCTGTCTCTATTTCCCACTCTGTCTCTATTTCCCACTCTGTCTCTACTTCCCGCTCCGTCTCTGCTTCCCACTCTGTCTCTACTTCCCACTCTGTCTCTATTTCCCACTCTGTCTCTATTTCCCACTCTGTCTCTATTTCCCACTCTGTCTCTATTTCCCGCTCTGTCTCTGCTTCCCACTCTGTCTCTACTTCCAGCTCTGTCTCTACTTCCCACTCTGTCTCTATTTCCCACTCTGTCTCTACTTCCCGCTCTGTCTCTATTTCCCACTCTGTCTCTACTTCCCGCTCTGTCTCTACTTCCCGCTCTGTCTCTATTTCCCACTCTGTCTCTATTTCCCACTCTGTCTCTATTTCCCACTCTGTCTCTATTTCCCACTCTGTCTCTACTTCCCGCTCTGTCTCTACTTCCCGCTCTGTCTCTGCTTCCCACTCTGTCTCTATTTCCCGCTCTGTCTCTACTTCCCACTCTGTCTCTACTTCCCGCTCTGTCTCTACTTCCCACTCTATCTCTACTTCCCACTCTGTCTCTGCTTCCCACTCTGTCTCTACTTCCCACTCTGTCTCTGCTTCCCACTCTGTCTCTATTTCCCACTCTGTCTCTATTTCCCACTCTGTCTCTACTTCCCACTCTGTCTCTACTTCCCGCTCCGTCTCTGCTTCCCACTCTGTCTCTACTTCCCACTCTGTCTCTATTTCCCACTCTGTCTCTATTTCCCACTCTGTCTCTATTTCCCACTCTGTCTCTATTTCCCGCTCTGTCTCTGCTTCCCACTCTGTCTCTACTTCCAGCTCTGTCTCTACTTCCCACTCTGTCTCTATTTCCCACTCTGTCTCTACTTCCCGCTCTGTCTCTATTTCCCACTCTGTCTCTACTTCCCGCTCTGTCTCTACTTCCCGCTCTGTCTCTATTTCCCACTCTGTCTCTATTTCCCACTCTGTCTCTATTTCCCACTCTGTCTCTATTTCCCACTCTGTCTCTACTTCCCGCTCTGTCTCTACTTCCCGCTCTGTCTCTGCTTCCCACTCTGTCTCTATTTCCCGCTCTGTCTCTACTTCCCACTCTGTCTCTACTTCCCGCTCTGTCTCTACTTCCCACTCTATCTCTACTTCCCACTCTGTCTCTGCTTCCCACTCTGTCTCTACTTCCCACTCTGTCTCTGCTTCCCACTCTGTCTCTGCTTCCCGCTCTGTCTCTACTTCCCGCTCAGTCTCTACTTCCCACTCTGTCTCTACTTCCCACTCTGTCTCTACTTCCCACTCTGTCTCTACTTCCCACTCTGTCTCTACTTCCCACTCTGTCTCTACTTCCCGCTCTGTCTCTACTTCCCACTCTGTCTCTGCTTCCCGCTCTATCTCTACTTCCCATTCTGTCTCTACTTCCCACTCTCTCTACTTCCCACTCTGTCTCTGCTTCCCACTCTGTCTCTACTTCCCACTCTGTCTCTGTTTCCCACTCTGTCTCTGCTTCCCATTCTGTCTCTGCTTCCCACTCTGTCTCTGCTTCCCGCTCTGTCTCTACTTCCCACTCTGTCTCTGCTTCCCACTCTGTCTCTGCTTCCCACTCTGTCTCTACTTCCCACTCTGTCTCTGCTTCCCACTCTGTCTCTGCTTCCCGCTCTGTCTCTACTTCCCGCTCAGTCTCTACTTCCCGCTCTGTCTCTACTTCCCACTCTGTCTCTACTTCCCACTCTGTCTCTATTTCCCACTCTGTCTCTACTTCCCACTCTGTCTCTACTTCCCGCTCTCTCTCTACTTCCTGCTCTGTCTCTACTTCCCGCTCTGTCTCTACTTCCCGCTCTGTCTCTATTTCCCACTCTGTCTCTATTTCCCACTCTGTCTCTACTTCCCGCTCTGTCTCTATTTCCCGCTCTGTCTCTACTTCCCACTCTGTCTCTACTTCCCGCTCTGTCTCTACTTCCCACTCTGTCTCTGTTTCCCACTCTGTCTCTGCTTCCCATTCTGTCTCTGCTTCCCACTCTGTCTCTGCTTCCCGCTCTGTCTCTACTTCCCACTCTGTCTCTGCTTCCCACTCTGTCTCTGCTTCCCACTCTGTCTCTACTTCCCACTCTGTCTCTGCTTCCCACTCTGTCTCTGCTTCCCGCTCTGTCTCTACTTCCCGCTCAGTCTCTACTTCCCACTCTGTCTCTACTTCCCACTCTGTCTCTACTTCCCACTCTGTCTCTACTTCCCACTCTGTCTCTACTTCCCACTCTGTCTCTACTTCCCGCTCTGTCTCTACTTCCCACTCTGTCTCTGCTTCCCGCTCTGTCTCTACTTCCCATTCTGTCTCTACTTCCCACTCTCTCTACTTCCCACTCTGTCTCTGCTTCCCACTCTGTCTCTACTTCCCACTCTGTCTCTGCTTCCCACTCTGTCTCTGCTTCCCGCTCTGTCTCTGCTTCCCGCTCTGTCTCTACTTCCCACTCTGTCTCTGCTTCCCACTGTGTCTCTACTTCCCGCTCTGTCTCTATTTCCCGCTCTGTCACTACTTCCCACTCTGTCTCTGCTTCCCGCTCTGTCTCTGCTTCCCACTCTGTCTCTACTTCCCACTCTGTCTCTACTTCCCACTCTGTCTCTACTTCCCACTCTGTCTCTACTTCCTGCTCTGTCTCTACTTCCCGCTCTGTCTCTACTTCCCGCTCTGTCTCTGCTTCCCACTCTGTCTCTATTTCCCGCTCTCTCTCTACTTCCCACTCTGTCTCTACTTCCCGCTCTGTCTCTACTTCCCACTCTGTCTCTACTTCCCACTCTGTCTCTACTTACCACTCTGTCTCTACTTCCCACTCTGTCTCTACTTCCCGCTCCGTCTCTGCTTCCCACTCTGTCTCTACTTCCCACTCTGTCTCTATTTCCCACTCTGTCTCTATTTCCCACTCTGTCTCTATTTCCCCCTCTGTCTCTATTTCCCGCTCTGTCTCTGCTTCCCACTCTGTCTCTACTTCCCGCTCTGTCTCTACTTCCCACTCTGTCTCTATTTCCCACTCTGTCTCTACTTCCCGCTCTGTCTCTATTTCCCACTCTGTCTCTACTTCCCGCTCTGTCTCTACTTCCCGCTCTGTCTCTATTTCCCACTCTGTCTCTATTTCCCACTCTGTCTCTATTTCCCACTCTGTCTCTATTTCCCACTCTGTCTCTACTTCCTGCTCTGTCTCTACTTCCCGCTCTGTCTCTGCTTCCCACTCTGTCTCTATTTCCCGCTCTGTCTCTACTTCCCACTCTGTCTCTACTTCCCGCTCTGTCTCTACTTCCCACTCTGTCTCTACTTCCCACTCTGTCTCTACTTCCCACTCTGTCTCTACTTCCCGCTCTGTCTCTGCTTCCCACTCTGTCTCTGCTTCCCGCTCTGTCTCTACTTCCCGCTCTGTCTCTACTTCCCGCTCTGTCTCTACTTCCCCCTCTGTCTCTACTTCCCACTCTGTCTCTACTTCCCGCTCTGTCTCTGCTTCCCACTCTGTCTCTGCTTCCCGCTCTGTCTCAACTTCCCTCTCTGCCTCTACTTCCCGCTCTGTCTCTACTTCCCATGCTGTCTCTACTTCCCACTCTGTCTCTGCTTCCCACTCTGTCTCCACTTCCCGCTCTGTCTCTACTTCCCATGCTGTCTCTACTTCCCACTCTGTCTCTACTTCCCACTCTGTCTCTACTTCCCACTCTGTCTCTACTTCCCACTCTGTCTCTACTTCCCGCTCTGTCTCTACTTCCCGCTCTGTCTCTACTTCCCACTCTGTCTCTACTTCCCACTCTGTCTCTACTTCCCGCTCTGTCTCTACTTCCCACTCTGTCTCTGCTTCCCGCTCTGTCTCTCCTTCCCGCTCTGTCTCTACTTCCCACTCTGTCTCTATTACCCGCTCTGTCTCTACTTCCCACTCTGTCTCTATTTCCCGCTCTGTCTCTACTTCCCACTCTGTCTCTACTTCCCGCTCTGTCTCTACTTCCCGCTCTGTCTCTACTTCCCACTCTGTCTCTACTTCCCACTCTGTCTCTACTTCCCACTCTGTCTCTACTTCCCACTCTGTCTCTGCTCCCCACTCTGTCTCTACTTCCCACTCTGTCTCTATTTCCCACTCTGTCTCTATTTCCCACTCTGTCTCTATTTCCCACTCTGTCTCTATTTCCCGCTCTGTCTCTGCTTCCCACTTTGTCTCTACTTCCCGCTCTGTCTCTACTTCCCACTCTGTCTCTATTTCCCACTCTGTCTCTACTTCCCGCTCTGTCTCTATTTCCCACTCTGTCTCTCCTTCCCGCTCTGTCTCTACTTCCCGCTCTGTCTCTATTTCCCACTCTGTCTCTATTTCCCACTCTGTCTCTATTTCCCACTCTGTCTCTATTTCCCACTCTGTCTCTACTTCCCGCTCTGTCTCTACTTCCCGCTCTGTCTCTGCTTCCCACTCTGTCTCTATTTCCCGCTCTGTCTCTACTTCCCACTCTGTCTCTACTTCCCGCTCTGTCTCTACTTCCCACTCTGTCTCTACTTCCCACTCTGTCTCTACTTCCCACTCTGTCTCTACTTCCCGCTCTGTCTCTGCTTCCCACTCTGTCTCTACTTCCCACTCTGTCTCTACTTCCCACTCTGTCTCTATTTCCCACTCTGTCTCTATTTCCCACTCTGTCTCTATTTCCCACTCTGTCTCTATTTCCCGCTCTGTCTCTGCTTCCCACTCTGTCTCTACTTCCCGCTCTGTCTCTACTTCCCACTCTGTCTCTATTTCCCACTCTGTCTCTACTTCCCGCTCTGTCTCTATTTCCCACTCTGTCTCTATTTCCCGCTCTGTCTCTGCTTCCCACTCTGTCTCTACTTCCCGCTCTGTCTCTACTTCCCACTCTGTCTCTATTTCCCACTCTGTCTCTACTTCCCGCTCTGTCTCTATTTCCCACTCTGTCTCTACTTCCCGCTCTGTCTCTACTTCCCGCTCTGTCTCTATTTCCCACTCTGTCTCTATTTCCCACTCTGTCTCTATTTCCCACTCTGTCTCTATTTCCCACTCTGTCTCTACTTCCTGCTCTGTCTCTACTTCCCGCTCTGTCTCTGCTTCCCACTCTGTCTCTATTTCCCGCTCTGTCTCTACTTCCCACTCTGTCTCTACTTCCCGCTCTGTCTCTACTTCCCACTCTGTCTCTACTTCCCACTCTGTCTCTACTTCCCACTCTGTCTCTACTTCCCGCTCTGTGTCTGCTTCCCACTCTGTCTCTGCTTCCCGCTCTGTCTCTACTTCCCGCTCTGTCTCTACTTCCCGCTCTGTCTCTACTTCCCCCTCTGTCTCTACTTCCCACTCTGTCTCTACTTCCCGCTCTGTCTCTGCTTCCCACTCTGTCTCTGCTTCCCGCTCTGTCTCAACTTCCCTCTCTGTCTCTACTTCCCGCTCTGTCTCTACTTCCCATGCTGTCTCTACTTCCCACTCTGTCTCTGCTTCCCACTCTGTCTCCACTTCCCGCTCTGTCTCTACTTCCCATGCTGTCTCTACTTCCCACTCTGTCTCTACTTCCCACTCTGTCTCTACTTCCCACTCTGTCTCTACTTCCCACTCTGTCTCTACTTCCCGCTCTGTCTCTACTTCCCGCTCTGTCTCTACTTCCCACTCTGTCTCTACTTCCCACTCTGTCTCTACTTCCCGCTCTGTCTCTACTTCCCACTCTGTCTCTGCTTCCCGCTCTGTCTCTCCTTCCCGCTCTGTCTCTACTTCCCACTCTGTCTCTATTACCCGCTCTGTCTCTACTTCCCACTCTGTCTCTATTTCCCGCTCTGTCTCTACTTCCCACTCTGTCTCTACTTCCCGCTCTGTCTCTACTTCCCGCTCTGTCTCTACTTCCCACTCTGTCTCTACTTCCCACTCTGTCTCTACTTCCCACTCTGTCTCTACTTCCCACTCTGTCTCTGCTCCCCACTCTGTCTCTACTTCCCACTCTGTCTCTATTTCCCACTCTGTCTCTATTTCCCACTCTGTCTCTATTTCCCACTCTGTCTCTATTTCCCGCTCTGTCTCTGCTTCCCACTTTGTCTCTACTTCCCGCTCTGTCTCTACTTCCCACTCTGTCTCTATTTCCCACTCTGTCTCTACTTCCCGCTCTGTCTCTATTTCCCACTCTGTCTCTACTTCCCGCTCTGTCTCTACTTCCCGCTCTGTCTCTATTTCCCACTCTGTCTCTATTTCCACTCTGTCTCTATTTCCCACTCTGTCTCTATTTCCCACTCTGTCTCTACTTCCCGCTCTGTCTCTACTTCCCGCTCTGTCTCTGCTTCCCACTCTGTCTCTATTTCCCGCTCTGTCTCTACTTCCCACTCTGTCTCTACTTCCCGCTCTGTCTCTACTTCCCACTCTGTCTCTACTTCCCACTCTGTCTCTACTTCCCACTCTGTCTCTACTTCCCGCTCTGTCTCTGCTTCCCACTCTGTCTCTACTTCCCACTCTGTCTCTACTTCCCACTCTGTCTCTATTTCCCACTCTGTCTCTATTTCCCACTCTGTCTCTATTTCCCACTCTGTCTCTATTTCCCGCTCTGTCTCTGCTTCCCACTCTGTCTCTACTTCCCGCTCTGTCTCTACTTCCCACTCTGTCTCTATTTCCCACTCTGTCTCTACTTCCCGCTCTGTCTCTATTTCCCACTCTGTCTCTATTTCCCGCTCTGTCTCTGCTTCCCACTCTGTCTCTACTTCCCGCTCTGTCTCTACTTCCCACTCTGTCTCTATTTCCCACTCTGTCTCTACTTCCCGCTCTGTCTCTATTTCCCACTCTGTCTCTACTTCCTGCTCTGTCTCTACTTCCCGCTCTGTCTCTATTTCCCACTCTGTCTCTATTTCCCACTCTGTCTCTATTTCCCACTCTGTCTCTATTTCCCACTCTGTCTCTACTTCCTGCTCTGTCTCTACTTCCCGCTCTGTCTCTGCTTCCCAATCTGTCTCTATTTCCCGCTCTGTCTCTACTTCCCACTCTGTCTCTACTTCCCGCTCTGTCTCTACTTCCCACTCTGTCTCTACTTCCCACTCTGTCTCTACTTCCCACTCTGTCTCTACTTCCCGCTCTGTCTCTGCTTCCCACTCTGTCTCTGCTTCCCGCTCTGTCTCTACTTCCCGCTCTGTCTCTACTTCCCGCTCTGTCTCTACTTCCCCCTCTGTCTCTACTTCCCACTCTGTCTCTACTTCCCGCTCTGTCTCTGCTTCCCACTCTGTCTCTGCTTCCCGCTCTGTCTCAACTTCCCTCTCTGTCTCTACTTCCCGCTCTGTCTCTACTTCCCATGCTGTCTCTACTTCCCACTCTGTCTCTGCTTCCCACTCTGTCTCCACTTCCCGCTCTGTCTCTACTTCCCATGCTGTCTCTACTTCCCACTCTGTCTCTACTTCCCACTCTGTCTCTACTTCCCACTCTGTCTCTACTTCCCACTCTGTCTCTACTTCCCGCTCTGTCTCTACTTCCCGCTCTGTCTCTACTTCCCACTCTGTCTCTACTTCCCACTCTGTCTCTACTTCCCGCTCTGTCTCTACTTCCCACTCTGTCTCTGCTTCCCGCTCTGTCTCTCCTTCCCGCTCTGTCTCTACTTCCCACTCTGTCTCTATTACCCGCTCTGTCTCTACTTCCCACTCTGTCTCTATTTCCCGCTCTGTCTCTACTTCCCACTCTGTCTCTACTTCCCGCTCTGTCTCTACTTCCCGCTCTGTCTCTACTTCCCACTCTGTCTCTACTTCCCACTCTGTCTCTACTTCCCACTCTGTCTCTACTTCCCACTCTGTCTCTGCTCCCCACTCTGTCTCTACTTCCCACTCTGTCTCTATTTCCCACTCTGTCTCTATTTCCCACTCTGTCTCTATTTCCCACTCTGTCTCTATTTCCCGCTCTGTCTCTGCTTCCCACTTTGTCTCTACTTCCCGCTCTGTCTCTACTTCCCACTCTGTCTCTATTTCCCACTCTGTCTCTACTTCCCGCTCTGTCTCTATTTCCCACTCTGTCTCTACTTCCCGCTCTGTCTCTACTTCCCGCTCTGTCTCTATTTCCCACTCTGTCTCTATTTCCACTCTGTCTCTATTTCCCACTCTGTCTCTATTTCCCACTCTGTCTCTACTTCCCGCTCTGTCTCTACTTCCCGCTCTGTCTCTGCTTCCCACTCTGTCTCTATTTCCCGCTCTGTCTCTACTTCCCACTCTGTCTCTACTTCCCGCTCTGTCTCTACTTCCCACTCTGTCTCTACTTCCCACTCTGTCTCTACTTCCCACTCTGTCTCTACTTCCCGCTCTGTCTCTGCTTCCCACTCTGTCTCTACTTCCCACTCTGTCTCTACTTCCCACTCTGTCTCTATTTCCCACTCTGTCTCTATTTCCCACTCTGTCTCTATTTCCCACTCTGTCTCTATTTCCCGCTCTGTCTCTGCTTCCCACTCTGTCTCTACTTCCCGCTCTGTCTCTACTTCCCACTCTGTCTCTATTTCCCACTCTGTCTCTACTTCCCGCTCTGTCTCTATTTCCCACTCTGTCTCTACTTCCCGCTCTGTCTCTACTTCCCGCTCTGTCTCTATTTCCCACTCTGTCTCTATTTCCCACTCTGTCTCTATTTCCCACTCTGTCTCTATTTCCCACTCTGTCTCTACTTCCCGCTCTGTCTCTATTTCCCGCTCTGTCTCTATTTCCCACTCTGTCTCTATTTCCCACTCTGTCTCTATTTCCCACTCTGTCTCTATTTCCCACTCTGTCTCTACTTCCCACTCTGTCTCTATTTCCCACTCTGTCTCTATTTCCCACTCTGCCTCTACTTCCCACTCTGTCTCTACTTCCCGCTCTCTCTCTACTTCCTGCTCTGTCTCTACTTCCCGCTCTGTCTCTACTTCCCGCTCTGTCTCTATTTCCCACTCTGTCTCTACTTCCCAATCTGTCTCTACTTCCCACTCTGTCTCTACTTCCCACTCTGTCTCTACTTCCCACTCTGTCTCTGTTTCCCACTCTGTCTCTGCTTCCCATTCTGTCTCTACTTCCCGCTCTGTCTCTACTTCCCGCTCTGTCTCTACTTCCCGCTCTGTCTCTACTTCCCGCTCTGTCTCTCCTTCCCACTCTGTCTCTACTTCCCGCTATGTCTCTACTTCCCGCTCTGTCTCTACTTTCCCCTCTGTCTCTAATTCCCACTCTGTCTCTATTTCCCGCTCTGTCTCTACTTCCCGCTCTGTCTCTACTTCCCACTCTGTCTCTACTTCCCACTCTGTCTCTACTTCCCACTCTGTCTCTACTTCCCACTCTGTCTCTACTTCCCACTCTGTCTCTACTTCCCAATCTGTCTCTACTTCCCACTCTGTCTCTACTTCCCACTCTGTCTCTACTTCCCACTCTGTCTCTGTTTCCCACTCTGTCTCTGCTTCCCATTCTGTCTCTACTTCCCGCTCTGTCTCTACTTCCCGCTCTGTCTCTACTTCCCGCTCTGTCTCTACTTCCCGCTCTGTCTCTCCTTCCCACTCTGTCTCTACTTCCCGCTCTGTCTCTACTTCCCACTCTGTCTCTGTTTCCCACTCTGTCTCTGCTTCCCATTCTGTCTCTGCTTCCCACTCTGTCTCTGCTTCCCGCTCTGTCTCTACTTCCCACTCTGTCTCTGCTTCCCACTCAATCTCTGCTTCCCACTCTGTCTCTACTTCGCACTCTGTCTCTGCTTCCCACTCTGTCTCTGCTTCCCGCTCTGTCTCTACTTCCCGCTCAGTCTCTACTTCCCACTCTGTCTCTACTTCCCACTCTGTCTCTACTTCCCACTCTGTCTCTACTTCCCACTCTGTCTCTACTTCCCACTCTGTCTCTACTTCCCGCTCTGTCTCTACTTCCCACTCTGTCTCTGCTTCCCGCTCTGTCTCTACTTCCCATTCTGTCTCTACTTCCCACTCTCTCTACTTCCCACTCTGTCTCTGCTTCCCACTCTGTCTGTACTTCCCACTCTGTCTCTGCTTCCCACTCTGTCTCTGCTTCCCGCTCTGTATCTACTTCCCACTCTGTCTCTGCTTCCCACTGTGTCTCTACTTCCCGCTCTGTCTCTATTTCCCACTCTGTCTCTACTTCCCACTCTGTCTCTGCTTCCCGCTCTGTCTCTGCTTCCCACTCTGTCTCTACTTCCCACTCTGTCTCTACTTCCCACTCTGTCTCTACTTCCCACTCTGTCTCTACTTCCTGCTCTGTCTCTACTTCCCGCTCTGTCTCTACTTCCCACTCTGTCTCTACTTCCCGCTCTGTCTCTGCTTCCCACTCTGTCTCTACTGCCCACTCTGTCTCTATTTCCCACTCTGTCTCTATTTCCCACTCTGTCTCTACTTCCCGCTCTGTCTCTACTTCCCGCTCTGTCTCTACTTCCCGCTCTGTCTCTACTTCCCGCTCTGTCTCTACTTCCCGCTCTGTCTCTACTTCCCGCTCTGTCTCTACTTCCCCCTCTGTCTCTAATTCCCACTCTGTCTCTACTTCCCGTTCTGTCTCTACTTCCCACTCTGTCACTACAACTCGCTCTGTCTCTACTTCCCGCTCTGTCTCTACTTCCTGCTCTGTCTCTACTTCCCGCTCTGTCTCTACTTCCCGCTCTGTCTCTACTTCCCGCTCTGTCTCTATTTCCCGCTCTGTCTCTACTTCCCGCTCTGTCTCTACTTCCCGCTCTGTCTCTACTTCCCACTCTGTCTCTACTTCCCACTCTGTCTCTACTTCCCACTCTGTCTCTACTTCCCAATCTGTCTCTACTTCCCACTCTGTCTCTACTTCCCACTCTGTCTCTACTTCCCACTCTGTCTCTGTTTCCCACTCTGTCTCTGCTTCCCATTCTGTCTCTACTTCCCGCTCTGTCTCTACTTCCCGCTCTCTCTCTACTTCCCACTCTGTCTCTACTTCCCGCTCTGTCTCTACTTCCCACTCTGTCTCTGTTTCCCACTCTGTCTCTGCTTCCCATTCTGTCTCTGCTTCCCACTCTGTCTCTGCTTCCCGCTCTGTCTCTACTTCCCACTCTGTCTCTGCTTCCCACTCAATCTCTGCTTCCCACTCTGTCTCTACTTCCCACTCTGTCTCTGCTTCCCACTCTGTCTCTGCTTCCCGCTCTGTCTCTACTTCCCGCTCAGTCTCTACTTCCCACTCTGTCTCTACTTCCCACTCTGTCTCTACTTCCCACTCTGTCTCTACTTCCCACTCTGTCTCTACTTCCCGCTCTGTCTCTACTTCCCACTCTGTCTCTGCTTCCCGCTCTGTCTCTACTTCCCATTCTGTCTCTACTTCCCACTCTGTCTCTGCTTCCCACTCTGTCTGTACTTCCCACTCTGTCTCTGCTTCCCACTCTGTCTCTGCTTCCCGCTCTGTCTCTACTTCCCACTCTGTCTCTGCTTCCCACTGTGTCTCTACTTCCCGCTCTGTCTCTATTTCCCGCTCTGTCTCTACTTCCCACTCTGTCTCTGCTTCCCGCTCTGTCTCTGCTTCCCACTCTGTCTCTACTTCCCACTCTGTCTCTACTTCCCACTCTGTCTCTACTTCCCACTCTGTCTCTACTTCCTGCTCTGTCTCTACTTCCCGCTCTGTCTCTACATCCCGCTCTGTCTCTGCTTCCCACTCTGTCTCTATTTCCCGCTCTGTCTCTACTTCCCACTCTGTCTCTACTTCCCGCTCTGTCTCTACTTCCCACTCTGTCTCTACTTCCCACTCTGTCTCTACTTCCCGCTCTGTCTCTGCTTCCCACTCTGTCTCTACTGCCCACTCTGTCTCTATTTCCCACTCTGTCTCTATTTCCCACTCTGTCTCTATTTCCCACTCTGTCTCTATTTCCCGCTCTGTCTCTGCTTCCCACTTTGTCTCTACTTCCCGCTCTGTCTCTACTTCCCACTCTGTCTCTATTTCCCACTCTGTCTCTACTTCCCGCTCTGTCTCTATTTCCCACTCTGTCTCTACTTCCCGCTCTGTCTCTACTTCCCGCTCTGTCTCTATTTCCCACTCTGTCTCTATTTCCCACTCTGTCTCTATTTCCCACTCTGTCTCTATTTCCCACTCTGTCTCTACTTCCCGCTCTGTCTCTACTTCCCGCTCTGTCTCTGCTTCCCACTCTGTCTCTATTTCCCGCTCTGTCTCTACTTCCCACTCTGTCTCTATTTCCCGCTCTGTCTCTACTTCCCACTCTGTCTCTACTTCCCGCTCTGTCTCTACTTCCCGCTCTGTCTCTACTTCCCACTCTGTCTCTACTTCCCACTCTGTCTCTACTTCCCACTCTGTCTCTACTTCCCGCTCTGTCTCTGCTTCCCACTCTGTCTCTACTGCCCACTCTGTCTCTATTTCCCACTCTGTCTCTATTTCCCACTCTGTCTCTATTTCCCACTCTGTCTCTATTTCCCGCTCTGTCTCTGCTTCCCACTTTGTCTCTACTTCCCGCTCTGTCTCTACTTCCCACTCTGTCTCTATTTCCCACTCTGTCTCTACTTCCCGCTCTGTCTCTATTTCCCACTCTGTCTCTACTTCCCGCTCTGTCTCTACTTCCCGCTCTGTCTCTATTTCCCACTCTGTCTCTATTTCCCACTCTGTCCCTATTTCCCACTCTGTCTCTATTTCCCACTCTGTCTCTACTTCCCGCTCTGTCTCTACTTCCCGCTCTGTCTCTGCTTCCCACTCTGTCTCTATTTCCCGCTCTGTCTCTACTTCCCACTCTGTCTCTACTTCCCGCTCTGTCTCTACTTCCCACTCTGTCTCTACTTCCCACTCTGTCTCTACTTCCCACTCTGTCTCTACTTCCCACTCTGTCTCTACTTCCCACTCTGTCTCTACTTCCCGCTCTGTCTCTACTTCCCACTCTGTCTCTGCTTCCCGCTCTGTCTCTACTTCCCATTCTGTCTCTACTTCCCACTCTCTCTACTTCCCACTCGGTCTCTGCTTCCCACTCTGTCTGTACTTCCCACTCTGTCTCTGCTTCCCACTGTGTCTCTACTTCCCGCTCTGTCTCTATTTCCCACTCTGTCTCTACTTCCCACTCTGTCTCTGCTTCCCGCTCTGTCTCTGCTTCCCACTCTGTCTCTACTTCCCACTCTGTCTCTACTTCCCACTCTGTCTCTACTTCCCACTCTGTCTCTACTTCCTGCTCTGTCTCTACTTCCCGCTCTGTCTCTACTTCCCACTCTGTCTCTACTTCCCGCTCTGTCTCTGCTTCCCACTCTGTCTCTACTGCCCACTCTGTCTCTATTTCCCACTCTGTCTCTATTTCCCACTCTGTCTCTACTTCCCGCTCTGTCTCTACTTCCCGCTCTGTCTCTACTTCCCGCTCTGTCTCTACTTCCCGCTCTGTCTCTACTTCCCGCTCTGTCTCTACTTCCCGCTCTGTCTCTACTTCCCCCTCTGTCTCTAATTCCCACTCTGTCTCTACTTCCCGTTCTGTCTCTACTTCCCACTCTGTCACTACATCCCGCTCTGTCTCTACTTCCCGCTCTGTCTCTACTTCCCGCTCTGTCTCTACTTCCCGCTCTGTCTCTACTTCCCGCTCTGTCTCTACTTCCCGCTCTGTCTCTACTTCCCGCTCTGTCTCTATTTCCCGCTCTGTCTCTACTTCCCGCTCTGTCTCTACTTCCCACTCTGTCTCTACTTCCCACTCTGTCTCTACTTCCCACTCTGTCTCTACTTCCCACTCTGTCTCTACTTCCCACTCTGTCTCTACTTCCCAATCTGTCTCTACTTCCCACTCTGTCTCTACTTCCCACTCTGTCTCTACTTCCCACTCTGTCTCTGTTTCCCACTCTGTCTCTGCTTCCCATTCTGTCTCTACTTCCCGCTCTGTCTCTACTTCCCGCTCTCTCTCTACTTCCCACTCTGTCTCTACTTCCCGCTCTGTCTCTACTTCCCACTCTGTCTCTGTTTCCCACTCTGTCTCTGCTTCCCATTCTGTCTCTGCTTCCCACTCTGTCTCTGCTTCCCGCTCTGTCTCTACTTCCCACTCTGTCTCTGCTTCCCACTCAATCTCTGCTTCCCACTCTGTCTCTACTTCCCACTCTGTCTCTGCTTCCCACTCTGTCTCTGCTTCCCGCTCTGTCTCTACTTCCCGCTCAGTCTCTACTTCCCACTCTGTCTCTACTTCCCACTCTGTCTCTACTTCCCACTCTGTCTCTACTTCCCACTCTGTCTCTACTTCCCACTCTGTCTCTACTTCCCGCTCTGTCTCTACTTCCCACTCTGTCTCTGCTTCCCGCTCTGTCTCTACTTCCCATTCTGTCTCTACTTCCCACTCTCTCTACTTCCCACTCTGTCTCTGCTTCCCACTCTGTCTGTACTTCCCACTCTGTCTCTGCTTCCCACTCTGTCTCTGCTTCCCGCTCTGTCTCTACTTCCCACTCTGTCTCTGCTTCCCACTGTGTCTCTACTTCCCGCTCTGTCTCTATTTCCCGCTCTGTCTCTACTTCCCACTCTGTCTCTGCTTCCCGCTCTGTCTCTGCTTCCCACTCTGTCTCTACTTCCCACTCTGTCTCTACTTCCCACTCTGTCTCTACTTCCCACTCTGTCTCTACTTCCTGCTCTGTCTCTACTTCCCGCTCTGTCTCTACATCCCGCTCTGTCTCTGCTTCCCACTCTGTCTCTATTTCCCGCTCTGTCTCTACTTCCCACTCTGTCTCTACTTCCCGCTCTGTCTCTACTTCCCGCTCTGTCTCTACTTCCCACTCTGTCTCTACTTCCCACTCTGTCTCTACTTCCCACTCTGTCTCTACTTCCCGCTCTGTCTCTGCTTCCCACTCTGTCTCTACTGCCCACTCTGTCTCTATTTCCCACTCTGTCTCTATTTCCCACTCTGTCTCTATTTCCCACTCTGTCTCTATTTCCCGCTCTGTCTCTGCTTCCCACTTTGTCTCTACTTCCCGCTCTGTCTCTACTTCCCACTCTGTCTCTACTTCCCACTCTGTCTCTACTTCCCACTCTGTCTCTGTTTCCCACTCTGTCTCTGCTTCCCATTCTGTCTCTACTTCCCGCTCTGTCTCTACTTCCCGCTCTCTCTCTACTTCCCACTCTGTCTCTACTTCCCGCTCTGTCTCTACTTCCCACTCTGTCTCTGTTTCCCACTCTGTCTCTGCTTCCCATTCTGTCTCTGCTTCCCACTCTGTCTCTGCTTCCCGCTCTGTCTCTACTTCCCACTCTGTCTCTGCTTCCCACTCAATCTCTGCTTCCCACTCTGTCTCTACTTCCCACTCTGTCTCTACTTCCCACTCTGTCTCTATTTCCCGCTCTGTCTCTACTTCCCACTCTGTCTCTGCTTCCCACTCTGTCTCTATTTCCCACTCTGTCTCTACTTCCCACTCTGTCTCTGCTTCCCGCTCTGTCTCTACTTCCCACTCTGTCTCTACTTCCCACACTGTCTCTACTTCCCGCTCTGTCTCTACTTCCCGTTCTGTCTCTACTTCCCACTCTGTCTCTGCTTCCCGCTCTGTCTCTACTTCCCATTCTGTCTCTACTTCCCGCTCTGTCTCTACTTCCCACTCTGTCTCTATTTCCCACTCTGTCTCTACTTCCCACTCTGTCTCTGCTTCCCGCTCTGTCTCTGCTTCCCGCTCTGTCTCTACTTCCCACTCTGTCTCTGCTTCCCGCTCTGTCTCTACTTCCCATTCTGTCTCTACTTCCCGCTCTGTCTCTACTTCCCACTCTGTCTCTATTTCCCACTCTGTCTCTACTTCCCACTCTGTCTCTACTTCCCACTCTGTCTCTACTTCCCGCTCTGTCTCTACTTCCCGCTCTGTCTCTGCTTCCCGCTCTGTCTCTACTTCCCACTCTGTCTCTATTTCCCGCTCTGTCTCTACTTCCCACTCTGTCTCTATTTCCCACTCTGTCTCTATTTCCCACTCTGTCTCTGCTTCCCCCTCTGCCTCTACTTCCCGCTCTGTCTCTACTTCCCACTCTGTCTCTACTTCCCACTCTGTCTCTGCTTCCCGCTCTGTCTCTGCTTCCCGCTCTGTCTCTACTTCCATCTCTGTCTATGCTTCCCGCTCTGTCTCTACTTCCCACTCTGTCTCTACTTCCCACTCTGTCTCTGCTTCCCACTCTGTCTCTACTTCCCGCTCTGTCTCTATTTCCCGCTCTGTCTCTACTTCCCGCTCTGTCTCTACTTCCCACTCTGTCTCTGCTTCCCACTCTGTTTCTACTTCCCGCTCTGTCTCTACTTCCCGCTCTGTCTCTACTTCCCACTCTGTCTCTGCTTCCCATTCTGTCTCTGCTTCCCACTCTGTCTCTGCTTCCCGCTCTGTCTCTACTTCCCACTCTGTCTCTGCTTCCCACTCTGTCTCTGCTTCCCACTCTGTCTCTGCTTCCCACTCTGTCTCTACTTCCCACTCTGTCTCTGCTTCCCACTCTGTCTCTGCTTCCCACTCTGTCTCTGCTTCCCGCTCAGTCTCTACTTCCCACTCTGTCTCTACTTCCCACTCTGTCTCTACTTCCCACTCTGTCTCTACTTCCCACTCTGTCTCTACTTCCCGCTCTGTCTCTACTTCCCACTCTGTCTCTGCTTCCCGCTCTGCCTCTACTTCCCATTCTGTCTCTACTTCCCACTCTCTCTACTTCCCACTCTGTCTCTGCTTCCCACTCTGTCTCTACTTCCCACTCTGTCTCTGCTTCCCACTCTGTCTCTGCTTCCTGCTCTGTCTCTACTTCCCACTCTGTCTCTGCTTCCCACTGTGTCTCTACTTCCCGCTCTGTCTCTATTTCCCGCTCTGTCTCTACTTCCCACTCTGTCTCTGCTTCCCGCTCTCTCTCTGCTTCCCACTCTGTCTCTACTTCCCACTCTGTCTCTACTTCCCACTCTGTCTCTGCTTCCCGCTCTGCCTCTACTTCCCACTCTGTCTCTATTTCCCACTCTGTCTCTATTTCCCACTCTGTCTCTACTTCCCACTCTGTCTCTACTTCCCGCTCTCTCTCTACTTCCTGCTCTGTCTCTATTTCCCACTCTGTCTCTATTTCCCACTCTGTCTCTACTTCCCGCTCTGTCTCTACTTCCCGCTCTGTCTCTACTTCCCGCTCTGTCTCTATTTCCCGCTCTGTCTCTAATTCCCATTCTGTCTCTGCTTCCCACTCTGTCTCTGCTTCCCGCTCTGTCTCTACTTCCCACTCTGTCTCTATTTCCCACTCTGTCTCTACTTCCCGCTCTGTCTCTATTTCCCACTCTGTCTCTATTTCCCACTCTGTCTCTACTTCCCGCTCTGTCAATATTTCCCACTCTGTCTCTATTTCCCACTCTGTCTCTACTTCCCACTCTGTCTCTACTTCCCGCTCTGTCTCTACTTCCCACTCTGTCTCTTCTTCCCGCTCTGTCTCTACTTCCCACTCTGTCTCTACTTCCCACTCTGTCTCTGCTTCCCACTCTGTCTCTGCTTCCTGCTCTGTCTCTACTTCCCACTCTGTCTCTGCTTCCCGCTCTGTCTCTACTTCCCGCTCTGTCTCTGCTTCCCACTCTGTCTCTACTTCCCACTCTGTCTCTATTTCCCACTCTGTCTCTACTTCCCACTCTGTCTCTGCTTCCCGCTCTGTCTCTACTTCCCACTCTGTCTCTACTTCCCACTCTGTCTCTACTTCCCGCTCTGTCTCTACTTCCCGTTCTGTCTCTACTTCCCACTCTGTCTCTGCTTCCCGCTCTGTCTCTACTTCCCATTCTGTCTCTACTTCCCGCTCTGTCTCTACTTCCCACTCTGTCTCTATTTCCCACTCTGTCTCTACTTCCCACTCTGTCTCTGCTTCCCGCTCTGTCTCTACTTCCCGCTCTGTCTCTACTTCCCACTCTGTCTCTGCTTCCCGCTCTGTCTCTACTTCCCATTCTGTCTCTACTTCCCACTCTGTCTCTGCTTCCCGCTCTGTCTCTACTTCCCATTCTGTCTCTACTTCCCACTCTGTCTCTATTTCCCACTCTGTCTCTACTTCCCATTCTGTCTCTACTTCCCGCTCTGTCTCTACTTCCCACTCTGTCTCTATTTCCCACTCTGTCTCTACTTCCATCTCTGTCTCTGCTTCCCGCTCTGTCTCTCCTTCCCACTCTGTCTCTACTCCCCACTCTGTCTCTGCTTCCCACTCTGTCTCTTCTTCCCGCTCTGTCTCTATTTCCCGCTCTGTCTCTACTTCCCACTCTGTCTCTACTTCCCACTCTGTCTCTGCTTCCCACTCTGTTTCTACTTCCCGCTCTGTCTCTACTTCCCGCTCTGTCTCTACTTCCCACTCTGTCTCTGCTTCCCATTCTGTCTCTGCTTCCCACTCTGTCTCTGCTTCCCGCTCTGTCTCTACTTCCCACTCTGTCTCTGCTTCCCACTCTGTCTCTGCTTCCCACTCTGTCTCTACTTCCCACTCTGTCTCTGCTTCCCACTCTGTCTCTACTTCCCAATCTGTCTCTACTTCCCACTCTGTCTCTACTTCCCACTCTGTCTCTACTTCCCACTCTGTCTCTACTTCCCACTCTGTCTCTGTTTCCCACTCTGTCTCTGCTTCCCATTCTGTCTCTACTTCCCGCTCTGTCTCTATTTCCCGCTCTGTCTCTACTTCCCGCTCTGTCTCTACTTCCCACTCTGTCTCTGCTTCCCGCTCTGTCTCTACTTCCCGCTCTGTCTCTGCTTCCCACTCTGTCTCTACTTCCCAATCTGTCTCTACTTCCCACTCTGTCTCTACTTCCCACTCTGTCTCTACTTCCCACTCTGTCTCTACTTCCCACTCTGTCTCTGTTTCCCACTCTGTCTCTGCTTCCCATTCTGTCTCTACTTCCCGCTCTGTCTCTACTTCCCGCTCTGTCTCTACTTCCCGCTCTGTCTCTACTTCCCGCTCTGTCTCTACTTCCCACTCTGTCTCTACTTCCCGCTCTGTCTCTACTTCCCACTCTGTCTCTGTTTCCCACTCTGTCTCTGCTTCCCATTCTGTCTCTGCTTCCCACTCTGTCTCTGCTTCCCGCTCTGTCTCTACTTCCCACTCTGTGTCTGCTTCCCACTCTGTCTCTGCTTCCCACTCTGTCTCTACTTCCCACTCTCTCTCTGCTTCCTACGCTGTCTCTGCTTCCCGCTCTGTCTCTACTTCCCGCTCCGTCTCTACTTCCCACTCTGTCTCTACTTCCCACTCTGTCTCTACTTCCCACTCTGTCTCTACTTCCCACTCTGTCTCTACTTCCCACTCTGTCTCTACTTCCCGCTCTGTCTCTACTTCCCACTCTGTCTCTGCTTCCCGCTCTGTCTCTACTTCCCATTCTGTCTCTACTTCCCACTCTCTCTACTTCCCACTCTGTCTCTGCTTCCCACTCTGTCTGTACTTCCCACTCTGTCTCTGCTTCCCACTCTGTCTCTGCTTCCCGCTCTGTCTCTACTTCCCACTCTGTCTCTGCTTCCCACTGTGTCTCTACTTCCCACTCTGTCTCTATTTCCCGCTCTGTCTCTACTTCCCACTCTGTCTCTGCTTCCCGCTTTGTTTCTGCTTCCCACTCTGTCTCTACTTCCCACTCTGTCTCTACTTCCCACTCTGTCTCTACTTCCTGCTCTGTCTCTACTTCCCGCTCTGTCTCTACTTCCCGCTCTGTCTCTGCTTCCCACTCTGTCTCTATTTCCCGCTCTGTCTCTACTTCCCACTCTGTCTCTACTTCCCGCTCTGTCTCTACTTCCCGCTCTGTCTCTACTACCCACTCTGTCTCTACTTCCCACTCTGTCTCTACTTCCCACTCTGTCTCTACTTCCCGCTCTGTCTCTGCTTCCCACTCTGTCTCTACTGCCCACTCTGTCTCTATTTCCCACTCTGTCTCTATTTCCCACTCTGTCTCTATTTCCCGCTCTGTCTCTGCTTCCCACTTTGTCTCTACTTCCCGCTCTGTCTCTACTTCCCACTCTGTCTCTATTTCCCACTCTGTCTCTACTTCCCGCTCTGTCTCTATTTCCCACTCTGTCTCTACTTCCCGCTCTGTCTCTACTTCCCGCTCTGTCTCTATTTCCCACTCTGTCTCTATTTCCCACTCTGTCTCTATTTCCCACTCTGTCTCTATTTCCCACTCTGTCTCTACTTCCCGCTCTGTCTCTACTTCCCGCTCTGTCTCTGCTTCCCACTCTGTCTCTATTTCCCGCTCTGTCTCTACTTCCCACTCTGTCTCTATTTCCCGCTCTGTCTCTACTTCCCACTCTGTCTCTACTTCCCGCTCTGTCTCTACTTCCCGCTCTGTCTCTACTTCCCACTCTGTCTCTACTTCCCACTCTGTCTCTACTTCCCACTCTGTCTCTACTTCCCGCTCTGTCTCTGCTTCCCACTCTGTCTCTACTGCCCACTCTGTCTCTATTTCCCACTCTGTCTCTATTTCCCACTCTGTCTCTATTTCCCACTCTGTCTCTATTTCCCGCTCTGTCTCTGCTTCCCACTTTGTCTCTACTTCCCGCTCTGTCTCTACTTCCCACTCTGTCTCTATTTCCCACTCTGTCTCTACTTCCCGCTCTGTCTCTATTTCCCACTCTGTCTCTACTTCCCGCTCTGTCTCTACTTCCCGCTCTGTCTCTATTTCCCACTCTGTCTCTATTTCCCACTCTGTCTCTATTTCCCACTCTGTCTCTATTTCCCACTCTGTCTCTACTTCCCGCTCTGTCTCTACTTCCCGCTCTGTCTCTGCTTCCCACTCTGTCTCTATTTCCCGCTCTGTCTCTACTTCCCACTCTGTCTCTACTTCCCGATCTGTCTCTACTTCCCACTCTGTCTCTACTTCCCACTCTGTCTCTACTTCCCACTCTGTCTCTGCTTCCCACTCTGTCTCTACTTCCCACTCTGTCTCTACTTCCCACTCTGTCTCTATTTCCCACTCTGTCTCTATTTCCCACTCTGTCTCTATTTCCCACTCTGTCTCTATTTCCCGCTCTGTCTCTGCTTCCCACTCTGTCTCTACTTCCCGCTCTGTCTCTACTTCCCACTCTGTCTCTATTTCCCACTCTGTCTCTACTTCCCGCTCTGTCTCTATTTCCCACTCTGTCTCTACTTCCCGCTCTGTCTCTACTTCCCGCTCTGTCTCTATTTCCCACTCTGTCTCTATTTCCCACTCTGTCTCTATTTCCCACTCTGTCTCTATTTCCCACTCTGTCTCTACTTCCCGCTCTGTCTCTATTTCCCGCTCTGTCTCTATTTCCCACTCTGTCTCTATTTCCCACTCTGTCTCTATTTCCCACTCTGTCTCTATTTCCCACTCTGTCTCTACTTCCCACTCTGTCTCTATTTCCCACTCTGTCTCTATTTCCCACTCTGTCTCTACTTCCCGCTCTGTCTCTACTTCCCGTTCTGTCTCTATTTCCCACTCTGTCTCTACTTCCCGCTCTGTCTCTACTTCCCGCTCTGTCTCTATTTCCCACTCTGTCTCTATTTCCCACTCTGTCTCTATTTCCCACTCTGTCTCTATTTCCCACTCTGTCTCTACTTCCCGCTCTGTCTCTACTTCCCGCTCTGTCTCTGCTTCCCACTCTGTCTCTGCTTCCCACTCTGTCTCTGCTTCCCGCTCTGTCTCTACTTCCATCTCTGTCTCTGCTTCCCGCTCTGTCTCTACTTCCCACTCTGTCTCTACTTCCCACTCTGTCTCTGCTTCCCACTCTGTCTCTACTTCCCGCTCTGTCTCTATTTCCCGCTCTGTCTCTACTTCCCGCTCTGTCTCTACTTCCCACTCTGTCTCTGCTTCCCACTCTGTTTCTACATCCCGCTCTGTCTCTACTTCCCACTCTGTCTCTACTTCCCACTCTGTCTCTGCTTCCCATTCTGTCTCTGCTTCCCACTCTGTCTCTGCTTCCCGCTCTGTCTCTACTTCCCACTCTGTCTCTGCTTCCCACTCTGTCTCTGCTTCCCACTCTGTCTCTGCTTCCCACTCTGTCTCTACTTCCCACTCTGTCTCTGCTTCCCACTCTGTCTCTGCTTCCCGCTCTGTCTCTACTTCCCGCTCAGTCTCTACTTCCCACTCTGTCTCTACTTCCCACTCTGTCTCTACTTCCCACTCTGTCTCTACTTCCCACTCTGTCTCTACTTCCCGCTCTGTCTCTACTTCCCACTCTGTCTCTGCTTCCCGCTCTGTCTCTACTTCCCATTCTGTCTCTACTTCCCACTCTCTCTACTTCCCACTCTGTCTCTGCTTCCCACTCTGTCTCTACTTCCCACTCCGTCTCTGCTTCCCACTCTGTCTCTGCTTCCCGCTCTGTCTCTACTTCCCACTCTGTCTCTGCTTCCCACTGTGTCTCTACTTCCCGCTCTGTCTCTATTTCCCGCTCTGTCTCTACTTCCCACTCTGTCTCTGCTTCCCACTCTGTCTCTGCTTCCCACTCTGTCTCTACTTCCCACTCTGTCTCTACTTCCCACTCTGTCTCTGCTTCCCGCTCTGCCTCTACTTCCCACTCTGTCTCTATTTCCCACTCTGTCTCTATTTCCCACTCTGTCTCTACTTCCCACTCTGTCTCTACTTCCCGCTCTCTCTCTACTTCCTGCTCTGTCTCTACTTCCCGCTCTGTCTCTACTTCCCGCTCTGTCTCTATTTCCCACTCTGTCTCTATTTCCCACTCTGTCTCTACTTCCCGCTCTGTCTCTATTTCCCGCTCTGTCTCTACTTCCCACTCTGTCTCTACTTCCCGATCTGTCTCTGCTTCCCATTCTGTCTCTACTTCCCGCTCTGTCTCTACTTCCCATTCTGTCTCTACTTCCCACTCTGTCTCTACTTCCCGCTCTGTCTCTACTTCCCACTCTGTCTCTACTTACCGCTCTGTCTCTATTTCCCACTCTGTCTCTACTTCCCGCTCTGTCTCTACTTCCCGCTCTGTCTCTACTTCCCACTCTGTCTCTACTTCCCGCTCTGTCTCTACTTCCCGCTCTGTCTCTACTTCCCGCTCTGTCTCTATTTCCCGCTCTGTCTCTAATTCCCATTCTGTCTCTGCTTCCCAATCTGTCTCTGCTTCCCGCTCTGTCTCTACTTCCCACTCTGTCTCTATTTCCCACTCTGTCTCTGCTTCCCGCTCTGTCTCTACTTCCCACTCTGTCTCTACTTCCCACTCTGTCTCTGCTTCCCACTCTGTCTCTGCTTCCTGCTCTGTCTCTACTTCCCACTCTGTCTCTGCTTCCCGCTCTGTCTCTACTTCCCGCTCTGTCTCTGCTTCCCACTCTGTCTCTACTTCCCAATCTGTCTCTACTTCCCACTCTGTCTCTACTTCCCACTCTGTCTCTACTTCCCACTCTGTCTCTACTTCCCACTCTGTCTCTGTTTCCCACTCTGTCTCTGCTTCCCATTCTGTCTCTACTTCCCGCTCTGTCTCTACTTCCCGCTCTGTCTCTACTTCCCGCTCTGTCTCTACTTCCCGCTCTGTCTCTACTTCCCACTCTGTCTCTACTTCCCGCTCTGTCTCTACTTCCCACTCTGTCTCTGTTTCCCACTCTGTCTCTGCTTCCCATTCTGTCTCTGCTTCCCACTCTGTCTCTGCTTCCCGCTCTGTCTCTACTTCCCACTCTGTGTCTGCTTCCCACTCTGTCTCTGCTTCCCACTCTGTCTCTACTTCCATCTCTGTCTCTGCTTCCCGCTCTGTCTCTACTTCCCACTCTGTCTCTACTTCCCACTCTGTCTCTGCTTCCCACTCTGTCTCTACTTCCCTCTCTGTCTCTATTTCCCGCTCTGTCTCTACTTCCCGCTCTGTCTCTACTTCCCACTCTGTCTCTGCTTCCCACTCTGTTTCTACTTCCCGCTCTGTCTCTACTTCCCGCTCTGTCTCTACTTCCCACTCTGTCTCTGCTTCCCATTCTGTCTCTGCTTCCCACTCTGTCTCTGCTTCCCGCTCTGTCTCTACCTCCCACGCTCTCTCTGCTTCCCACTCTGTCTCTGCTTCCCACTCTGTCTCTACTTCCCACTCTGTCTCTGCTTCCCACTCTGTCTCTGCTTCCCGCTCTGTCTCTACTTCCCGCTCAGTCTCTACTTCCCACTCTGTCTCTACTTCCCACTCTGTTTCTACTTCCCACTCTGTCTCTACTTCCCGCTCTGTCTCTACTTCCCACTCTGTCTCTGCTTCCCATTCTGTCTCTGCTTCCCACTCTGTCTCTGCTTCCCGCTCTGTCTCTACTTCCCACTCTCTCTCTGCTTCCCACTCTGTCTCTGCTTCCCACTCTGTCTCTACTTCCCACTCTGTCTCTGCTTCCCACTCTGTCTCTGCTTCCCGCTCTGTCTCTACTTCCCGCTCAGTCTCTACTTCCCACTCTGTCTCTACTTCCCACTCTGTTTCTACTTCCCACTCTGTCTCTACTTCCCGCTCTGTCTCTACTTCCCACTCTGTCTCTGCTTCCCGCTCTGTCTCTACTTCCCATTCTGTCTCTACTTCCCACTCTCTCTACTTCCCACTCTGTCTCTGCTTCCCACTCTGTCTCTACTTCCCGCTCTGTCTCTGCTTCCCACTCTGTCTCTGCTTCCCGCTCTGTCTCTACTTCCCACTCTGTCTCTGCTTCCCACTGTGTCTCTACTTCCCGCTCTGTCTCTATTTCCCGCTCTGTCTCTACTCCCCACTCTGTCTCTGCTTCCCGCTCTGTCTCTGCTTCCCACTCTGTCTCTACTTCCCACTCTGTCTCTACTTCCCACTCTGTCTCTGCTTCCCGCTCTGTCTCTACTTCCCACTCTGTCTCTACTTCCCGCTCTGTCTCTACTTCCCGTTCTGTCTATACTTCCCAATCTGTCTCTGCTTCCCGCTCTGTCTCTACTTCCCATTCTGTCTCTACTTCCCGCTCTGTCTCTACTTCCCACTCTGTCTCTGCTTCCCATTCTGTCTCTGCTTCCCACTCTGTCTCTGCTTCCCGCTCTGTCTCTACTTCCCACTCTGTCTCTGCTTCCCACTCTGTCTCTGCTTCCCACTCTGTCTCTACTTCCCACTCTGTCTCTGCTTCCCACTCTGTCTCTGCTTCCCGCTCTGTCTCTACTTCCCGCTCAGTCTCTACTTCACACTCTGTCTCTACTTCCCACTCTGTCTCTACTTCCCACTCTGTCTCTACTTCCCACTCTGTCTCTACTTCCCACTCTGTCTCTACTTCCCGCTCTGTCTCTACTTCCCACTCTGTCTCTGCTTCCCGCTCTGTCTCTACTTCCCATTCTGTCTCTACTTCCCACTCTCTCTACTTCCCACTCTGTCTCTGCTTCCCACTCTGTCTGTACTTCCCACTCTGTCTCTGCTTCCCACTCTGTCTCTGCTTCCCGCTCTGTCTCTACTTCCCACTCTGTCTCTGCTTCCCACTGTGTCTCTACTTCCCGCTCTGTCTCTATTTCCCGCTCTGTCTCTACTTCCCACTCTGTCTCTGCTTCCCGCTCTGTCTCTGCTTCCCACTCTGTCTCTACTTCCCACTCTGTCTCTACTTCCCACTCTGTCTCTACTTTCCACTCTGTCTCTACTTCCTGCTCTGTCTCTACTTCCCGCTCTGTCTCTACTTCCCGCTCTGTCTCTGCTTCCCACTCTGTCTCTATTTCCCGCTCTGTCTCTACTTCCCACTCTGTCTCTACTTCCCGCTCTGTCTCTACTTCCCACTCTGTCTCTACTTCCCACTCTGTCTCTACTTCCCACTCTGTCTCTACTTCCCACTCTGTCTCTACTTCCCGCTCTGTCTCTGCTTCCCACTCTGTCTCTACTGCCCACTCTGTCTCTATTTCCCACTCTGTCTCTATTTCCCACTCTGTCTCTATTTCCCACTCTGTCTCTATTTCCCGCTCTGTCTCTGCTTCCCACTTTGTCTCTACTTCCCGCTCTGTCTCTACTTCCCACTCTGTCTCTATTTCCCACTCTGTCTCTACTTCCCGCTCTGTCTCTATTTCCCACTCTGTCTCTACTTCCCGCTCTGTCTCTACTTCCCGCTCTGTCTCTATTTCCCGCTCTGTCTCTATTTCCCTCTCTGTCTCTATTTCCCACTATGTCTCTATTTCCTACTCTGTCTCTACTTCCCGCTCTGTCTCTACTTCCCGCTCTGTCTCTGCTTCCCACTCTGTCTCTATTTCCCGCTCTGTCTCTACTTCCCACTCTGTCTCTACTTCCCGCTCTGTCTCTACTTCCCACTCTGTCTCTACTTCCCGCTCTGTCTCTACTTCCCGCTCTGTCTCTGCTTCCCACTCTGTGTCTACTTCCCACTCTGTCTCTACTTCCCACTCTGTCTCTATTTCCCACTCTGTCTCTATTTCCCACTCTGTCTCTATTTCCCACTCTGTCTCTATTTCCCGCTCTGTCTCTGCTTCCCACTCTGTCTCTACTTCCCGCTCTGTCTCTACTTCCCACTCTGTCACTATTTCCCACTCTGTCTCTACTTCCTGCTCTGTCTCTATTTCCCACTCTGTCTCTACTTCCCGCTCTGTCTCTACTTCCCGCTCTGTCTCTATTTCCCACTCTGTCTCTATTTCCCACTCTGTCTCTATTTCCCACTCTGTCTCTACTTCCCGCTCTGTCTCTACTTCCCACTCTGTCTCTATTTCCCACTCTGTCTCTCTTTCCCACTCTGTCTCTACTTCCCACTCTGTCTCTATTTCCCACTCTGTCTCTATTTCCCACTCTGTCTCTACTTCCCACTCTGTCTCTACTTCCCGCTCTCTCTCTACTTCCTGCTCTGTCTCTACTTCCCGCTCTGTCTCTACTTCCCGCTCTGTCTCTATTTCCCACTCTGTCTCTATTTCCCACTCTGTCTCTACTTCCCACTCTGTCTCTATTTCCCGCTCTGTCTCTACTTCCCACTCTGTCTCTACTTCCCGCTCTGTCTCTACTTCCCACTCTGTCTCTACTTCCCACTCTGTCTCTACTTCCCGCTCTGTCTCTGCTTCCCACTCTGTGTCTACTTCCCACTCTGTCTCTACTTCCCACTCTGTCTCTATTTCCCACTCTGTCTCTATTTCCCACTCTGTCTCTATTTCCCACTCTGTCTCTATTTCCCGCTCTGTCTCTGCTTCCCACTCTGTCTCTACTTCCCGCTCTGTCTCTACTTCCCACTCTGTCTCTATTTCCCACTCTGTCTCTACTTCCCGCTCTGTCTCTATTTCCCACTCTGTCTCTACTTCCCGCTCTGTCTCTACTTCCCGCTCTGTCTCTATTTCCCACTCTGTCTCTATTTCCCACTCTGTCTCTATTTCCCACTCTGTCTCTACTTCCCGCTCTGTCTCTACTTCCCACTCTGTCTCTATTTCCCACTCTGTCTCTCTTTCCCACTCTGTCTCTACTTCCCACTCTGTCTCTATTTCCCACTCTGTCTCTATTTCCCACTCTGTCTCTACTTCCCACTCTGTCTCTACTTCCCGCTCTCTCTCTACTTCCTGCTCTGTCTCTACTTCCCGCTCTGTCTCTACTTCCCGCTCTGTCTCTATTTCCCACTCTGTCTCTATTTCCCACTCTGTCTCTACTTCCCGCTCTGTCTCTATTTCCCGCTCTGTCTCTACTTCCCACTCTGTCTCTACTTCCCGCTCTGTCTCTGCTTCCCACTCTGTCTCTACTTCCCGCTCTGTCTCTGCTTCCCATTCTGTCTCTACTTCCCACTCTGTCTCTACTTCCCGCTCTGTCTCTACTTCCCACCCTGTCTCTACTTACCGCTCTGTCTCTATTTCCCACTCTGTCTCTACTTCCCGCTCTGTCTCTACTTCCCGCTCTGTCTCTACTTCCCACTCTGTCTCTACTTCCCGCTCTGTCTCTACTTCCCGCTCTGTCTCTACTTCCCGCTCTGTCTCTATTTCCCGCTCTGTCTCTACTTCCCATTCTGTCTCTGCTTCCCACTCTGTCTCTGCTTCCCGCTCTGTCTCTACTTCCCACTCTGTCTCTGCTTCCCACTCTGTCTCTGCTTCCCGCTCTGTCTCTACTTCCCGCTCAGTCTCTACTTCCCACTCTGTCTCTACTTCCCGCTCTGTCTCTACTTCCCACTCTGTCTCTACTTCCCATTCTGTCTCTACTTCCCACTCTGTCTCTACTTCCCACTCTGTCTCTACTTCCCGCTCTGTCTCTGCTTCCCACGCTGTCTCTACTTCCCACTCTGTCTCTACTTCCCGCTCTGTCTCTACTTCCCACTCTGTCTCTACTTACCGCTCTGTCTCTATTTCCCACTCTGTCTCTACTTCCCG
This sequence comes from Somniosus microcephalus, assembly GCF_052327205.1. Taxonomy (NCBI): domain Eukaryota; kingdom Metazoa; phylum Chordata; class Chondrichthyes; order Squaliformes; family Somniosidae; genus Somniosus; species Somniosus microcephalus. The sequence goes on from NC_140999.1 coordinate 112,488,398, forward strand.
CTCTGTCTCTACTTCCCGCTCTGTCTCTACTTCCCACTCTGTCTCTACTTCCCGCTCTGTCTCTACTTCCCGCTCTGTCTCTACTTCCCGCTCTGTCTCTATTTCCCGCTCTGTCTCTATTTCCCGCTCTGTCTCTACTTCCCGCTCTGTCTCTACTTCCCATTCTGTCTCTGCTTCCCACTCTGTCTCTGCTTCCCGCTCTGTCTCTACTTCCCACTCTGTCTCTATTTCCCACTCTGTCTCTACTTCCCGCTCTGTCTCTATTTCCCACTCTGTCTCTATTTCCCACTCTGTCTCTACTTCCCGCTCTGTCACTATTTCCCACTCTGTCTCTATTTCCCACTCTGTCTCTACTTCCCACTCTGTCTCTACTTCCCGCTCTGTCTCTACTTCCCACTCTGTCTCTGCTTCCCGCTCTGTCTCTACTTCCCACTCTGTCTCTCCTTCCCACTCTGTCTCTACTTCCCACTCTGTCTCTATTTCCCGCTCTGTCTCTACTTCCCGCTCTGTCTCTCCTTCCCACTCTGTCTCTACTTCCCACTCTGTCTCTACTTCCCACTCTGTCTCTACTTCCCACTCTGTCTCTATTTCCCGCTCTGTCTCTACTTCCCACTCTGTCTCTGCTTCCCACTCTGTCTCTGCTTCCCGCTCTGTCTCTACTTCCCACTCTGTCTCTGCTTCCCGCTCTGTCTCTACTTCCCGCTCTGTCTCTGCTTCCCACTCTGTCTCTACTTCCCACTCTGTCTCTATTTCCCACTCTGTCTCTACTTCCCACTCTGTCTCTGCTTCCCGCTCTGTCTCTACTTCCCACTCTGTCTCTACTTCCCACTCTGTCTCTACTTCCCACTCTGTCTCTACTTCCCGTTCTATCTCTACTTCCCACTCTGTCTCTGCTTCCCGCTCTGTCTCTACTTCCCATTCTGTCTCTACTTCCCGCTCTGTCTCTACTTCCCACTCTGTCTCTATTTCCCACTCTGTCTCTACTTCCCACTCTGTCTCTGCTTCCCGCTCTGTCTCTACTTCCCGCTCTGTCTCTACTTCCCACTCTGTCTCTGCTTCCCGCTCTGTCTCTACTTCCCATTCTGTCTCTACTTCCCGCTCCGTCTCTACTTCCCACTCTGTCTCTATTTCCCACTCTGTCTCTGCTTCCCACTCTGTCTCTACTTCCCGCTCTGTCTCTACTTCCCGCTCTGTCTCTGCTTCCCGCTCTGTCTCTACTTCCCACTCTGTCTCTATTTCCCGCTCTGTCTCTACTTCCCACTCTGTCTCTATTTCCCACTCTGTCTCTACTTCCCACTCTGTCTCTGCTTCCCACTCTGCCTCTACTTCCCGCTCTGTCTCTACTTCCCGCTCTGTCTCTACTTCCCACTCTGTCTCTGCTTCCCGCTCTGTCTCTGCTTCCCGCTCTGTCTCTACTTCCATCTCTGTCTCTGCTTCCCGCTCTGTCTCTACTTCCCATACTGTCTCTACTTCCCACTCTGTCTCTGCTTCCCACTCTGTCTCTACTTCCCGCTCTGTCTCTATTTCCCGCTCTGTCTCTACTTCCCGCTCTGTCTCTACTTCCCACTCTGTCTCTGCTTCCCACTCTGTTTCTACTTCCCGCTCTGTCTCTACTTCCCGCTCTGTCTCTACTTCCCACTCTGTCTCTGCTTCCCATTCTGTCTCTGCTTCCCACTCTGTCTCTGCTTCCCGCTCTGTCTCTACTTCCCACTCTGTCTCTGCTTCCCACTCTGTCTCTGCTTCCCACTCTGTCTCTACTTCCCACTCTGTCTCTGCTTCCCACTCTGTCTCTGCTTCCCGCTCTGTCTCTACTTCCCGCTCAGTCTCTACTTCCCACTCTGTCTCTACTTCCCACTCTGTCTCTACTTCCCACTCTGTCTCTACTTCCCACTCTGTCTCTACTTCCCGCTCTGTCTCTACTTCCCACTCTGTCTCTGCTTCCCGCTCTGTCTCTACTTCCCATTCTGTCTCTACTTCCCACTCTCTCTACTTCCCACTCTGTCTCTGCTTCCCATTCTGTCTCTACTTCCTGCTCTGTCTCTACTTCCCGCTCTGTCTCTACTTCCCGCTCTGTCTCTGCTTCCCACTCTGTCTCTATTTCCCGCTCTGTCTCTACTTCCCACTCTGTCTCTACTTCCCGCTCTGTCTCTACTTCCCACTCTGTCTCTACTTCCCATTCTGTCTCTACTTCCCACTCTGTCTCTACTTCCCACTCTGTCTCTACTTCCCGCTCTGTCTCTGCTTCCCACGCTGTCTCTACTTCCCACTCTGTCTCTATTTCCCACTCTGTCTCTATTTCCCGCTCTGTCTCTATTTCCCGCTCTGTCTCTACTCCCCACTCTGTCTCTGCTTCCCGCTCTGTCTCTGCTTCCCACTCTGTCTCTACTTCCCACTCTGTCTCTACTTCCCACTCTGTCTCTGCTTCCCGCTCTGTCTCTACTTCCCACTCTGTCTCTACTTCCCGCTCTGTCTCTACTTCCCGTTCTGTCTATACTTCCCAATCTGTCTCTGCTTCCCGCTCTGTCTCTACTTCCCATTCTGTCTCTACTTCCCGCTCTGTCTCTACTTCCCACTCTGTCTCTGCTTCCCATTCTGTCTCTGCTTCCCACTCTGTCTCTGCTTCCCGCTCTGTCTCTACTTCCCACTCTGTCTCTGCTTCCCACTCTGTCTCTGCTTCCCACTCTGTCTCTACTTCCCACTCTGTCTCTGCTTCCCACTCTGTCTCTGCTTCCCGCTCTGTCTCTACTTCCCGCTCAGTCTCTACTTCACACTCTGTCTCTACTTCCCACTCTGTCTCTACTTCCCACTCTGTCTCTACTTCCCACTCTGTCTCTACTTCCCACTCTGTCTCTACTTCCCGCTCTGTCTCTACTTCCCACTCTGTCTCTGCTTCCCGCTCTGTCTCTACTTCCCATTCTGTCTCTACTTCCCACTCTCTCTACTTCCCACTCTGTCTCTGCTTCCCACTCTGTCTGTACTTCCCACTCTGTCTCTGCTTCCCACTCTGTCTCTGCTTCCCGCTCTGTCTCTACTTCCCACTCTGTCTCTGCTTCCCACTGTGTCTCTACTTCCCGCTCTGTCTCTATTTCCCGCTCTGTCTCTACTTCCCACTCTGTCTCTGCTTCCCGCTCTGTCTCTGCTTCCCACTCTGTCTCTACTTCCCACTCTGTCTCTACTTCCCACTCTGTCTCTACTTTCCACTCTGTCTCTACTTCCTGCTCTGTCTCTACTTCCCGCTCTGTCTCTACTTCCCGCTCTGTCTCTGCTTCCCACTCTGTCTCTATTTCCCGCTCTGTCTCTACTTCCCACTCTGTCTCTACTTCCCGCTCTGTCTCTACTTCCCACTCTGTCTCTACTTCCCACTCTGTCTCTACTTCCCACTCTGTCTCTACTTCCCACTCTGTCTCTACTTCCCGCTCTGTCTCTGCTTCCCACTCTGTCTCTACTGCCCACTCTGTCTCTATTTCCCACTCTGTCTCTATTTCCCACTCTGTCTCTATTTCCCACTCTGTCTCTATTTCCCGCTCTGTCTCTGCTTCCCACTTTGTCTCTACTTCCCGCTCTGTCTCTACTTCCCACTCTGTCTCTATTTCCCACTCTGTCTCTACTTCCCGCTCTGTCTCTATTTCCCACTCTGTCTCTACTTCCCGCTCTGTCTCTACTTCCCGCTCTGTCTCTATTTCCCGCTCTGTCTCTATTTCCCTCTCTGTCTCTATTTCCCACTATGTCTCTATTTCCTACTCTGTCTCTACTTCCCGCTCTGTCTCTACTTCCCGCTCTGTCTCTGCTTCCCACTCTGTCTCTATTTCCCGCTCTGTCTCTACTTCCCACTCTGTCTCTACTTCCCGCTCTGTCTCTACTTCCCACTCTGTCTCTACTTCCCGCTCTGTCTCTACTTCCCGCTCTGTCTCTGCTTCCCACTCTGTGTCTACTTCCCACTCTGTCTCTACTTCCCACTCTGTCTCTATTTCCCACTCTGTCTCTATTTCCCACTCTGTCTCTATTTCCCACTCTGTCTCTATTTCCCGCTCTGTCTCTGCTTCCCACTCTGTCTCTACTTCCCGCTCTGTCTCTACTTCCCACTCTGTCTCTATTTCCCACTCTGTCTCTACTTCCTGCTCTGTCTCTATTTCCCACTCTGTCTCTACTTCCCGCTCTGTCTCTACTTCCCGCTCTGTCTCTATTTCCCACTCTGTCTCTATTTCCCACTCTGTCTCTATTTCCCACTCTGTCTCTACTTCCCGCTCTGTCTCTACTTCCCACTCTGTCTCTATTTCCCACTCTGTCTCTCTTTCCCACTCTGTCTCTACTTCCCACTCTGTCTCTATTTCCCACTCTGTCTCTATTTCCCACTCTGTCTCTACTTCCCACTCTGTCTCTACTTCCCGCTCTCTCTCTACTTCCTGCTCTGTCTCTACTTCCCGCTCTGTCTCTACTTCCCGCTCTGTCTCTATTTCCCACTCTGTCTCTATTTCCCACTCTGTCTCTACTTCCCACTCTGTCTCTATTTCCCGCTCTGTCTCTACTTCCCACTCTGTCTCTACTTCCCGCTCTGTCTCTACTTCCCACTCTGTCTCTACTTCCCACTCTGTCTCTACTTCCCGCTCTGTCTCTGCTTCCCACTCTGTGTCTACTTCCCACTCTGTCTCTACTTCCCACTCTGTCTCTATTTCCCACTCTGTCTCTATTTCCCACTCTGTCTCTATTTCCCACTCTGTCTCTATTTCCCGCTCTGTCTCTGCTTCCCACTCTGTCTCTACTTCCCGCTCTGTCTCTACTTCCCACTCTGTCTCTATTTCCCACTCTGTCTCTACTTCCCGCTCTGTCTCTATTTCCCACTCTGTCTCTACTTCCCGCTCTGTGTCTACTTCCCGCTCTGTCTCTATTTCCCACTCTGTCTCTATTTCCCACTCTGTCTCTATTTCCCACTCTGTCTCTACTTCCCGCTCTGTCTCTACTTCCCACTCTGTCTCTATTTCCCACTCTGTCTCTCTTTCCCACTCTGTCTCTACTTCCCACTCTGTCTCTATTTCCCACTCTGTCTCTATTTCCCACTCTGTCTCTACTTCCCACTCTGTCTCTACTTCCCGCTCTCTCTCTACTTCCTGCTCTGTCTCTACTTCCCGCTCTGTCTCTACTTCCCGCTCTGTCTCTATTTCCCACTCTGTCTCTATTTCCCACTCTGTCTCTACTTCCCGCTCTGTCTCTATTTCCCGCTCTGTCTCTACTTCCCACTCTGTCTCTACTTCCCGCTCTGTCTCTGCTTCCCACTCTGTCTCTACTTCCCGCTCTGTCTCTGCTTCCCATTCTGTCTCTACTTCCCACTCTGTCTCTACTTCCCGCTCTGTCTCTACTTCCCACCCTGTCTCTACTTACCGCTCTGTCTCTATTTCCCACTCTGTCTCTACTTCCCGCTCTGTCTCTACTTCCCGCTCTGTCTCTACTTCCCACTCTGTCTCTACTTCCCGCTCTGTCTCTACTTCCCGCTCTGTCTCTACTTCCCGCTCTGTCTCTATTTCCCGCTCTGTCTCTACTTCCCATTCTGTCTCTGCTTCCCACTCTGTCTCTGCTTCCCGCTCTGTCTCTACTTCCCACTCTGTCTCTGCTTCCCACTCTGTCTCTGCTTCCCGCTCTGTCTCTACTTCCCGCTCAGTCTCTACTTCCCACTCTGTCTCTACTTCCCGCTCTGTCTCTACTTCCCACTCTGTCTCTACTTCCCATTCTGTCTCTACTTCCCACTCTGTCTCTACTTCCCACTCTGTCTCTACTTCCCGCTCTGTCTCTGCTTCCCACGCTGTCTCTACTTCCCACTCTGTCTCTACTTCCCGCTCTGTCTCTACTTCCCACTCTGTCTCTACTTACCGCTCTGTCTCTATTTCCCACTCTGTCTCTACTTCCCGCTCTGTCTCTACTTCCCGCTCTGTCTCTACTTCCCACTCTGTCTCTACTTCCCGCTCTGTCTCTACTTCCCGCTCTGTCTCTACTTCCCGCTCTGTCTCTATTTCCCGCTCTGTCTCTATTTCCCGCTCTGTCTCTACTTCCCGCTCTGTCTCTACTTCCCATTCTGTCTCTGCTTCCCACTCTGTCTCTGCTTCCCGCTCTGTCTCTACTTCCCACTCTGTCTCTATTTCCCACTCTGTCTCTACTTCCCGCTCTGTCTCTATTTCCCACTCTGTCTCTATTTCCCACTCTGTCTCTACTTCCCGCTCTGTCACTATTTCCCACTCTGTCTCTATTTCCCACTCTGTCTCTACTTCCCACTCTGTCTCTACTTCCCGCTCTGTCTCTACTTCCCACTCTGTCTCTGCTTCCCGCTCTGTCTCTACTTCCCACTCTGTCTCTCCTTCCCACTCTGTCTCTACTTCCCACTCTGTCTCTATTTCCCGCTCTGTCTCTACTTCCCGCTCTGTCTCTCCTTCCCACTCTGTCTCTACTTCCCACTCTGTCTCTACTTCCCACTCTGTCTCTACTTCCCACTCTGTCTCTATTTCCCGCTCTGTCTCTACTTCCCACTCTGTCTCTGCTTCCCACTCTGTCTCTGCTTCCCGCTCTGTCTCTACTTCCCACTCTGTCTCTGCTTCCCGCTCTGTCTCTACTTCCCGCTCTGTCTCTGCTTCCCACTCTGTCTCTACTTCCCACTCTGTCTCTATTTCCCACTCTGTCTCTACTTCCCACTCTGTCTCTGCTTCCCGCTCTGTCTCTACTTCCCACTCTGTCTCTACTTCCCACTCTGTCTCTACTTCCCACTCTGTCTCTACTTCCCGTTCTATCTCTACTTCCCACTCTGTCTCTGCTTCCCGCTCTGTCTCTACTTCCCATTCTGTCTCTACTTCCCGCTCTGTCTCTACTTCCCACTCTGTCTCTATTTCCCACTCTGTCTCTACTTCCCACTCTGTCTCTGCTTCCCGCTCTGCCTCTACTTCCCGCTCTGTCTCTACTTCCCACTCTGTCTCTGCTTCCCGCTCTGTCTCTACTTCCCATTCTGTCTCTACTTCCCGCTCTGTCTCTACTTCCCACTCTGTCTCTATTTCCCACTCTGTCTCTGCTTCCCACTCTGTCTCTACTTCCCGCTCTGTCTCTACTTCCCGCTCTGTCTCTGCTTCCCGCTCTGTCTCTACTTCCCACTCTGTCTCTATTTCCCGCTCTGTCTCTACTTCCCACTCTGTCTCTATTTCCCACTCTGTCTCTACTTCCCACTCTGTCTCTGCTTCCCACTCTGCCTCTACTTCCCGCTCTGTCTCTACTTCCCGCTCTGTCTCTACTTCCCACTCTGTCTCTGCTTCCCGCTCTGTCTCTGCTTCCCGCTCTGTCTCTACTTCCATCTCTGTCTCTGCTTCCCGCTCTGTCTCTACTTCCCATTCTGTCTCTACTTCCCACTCTGTCTCTGCTTCCCACTCGGTCTCTACTTCCCGCTCTGTCTCTATTTCCCGCTCTGTCTCTACTTCCCGCTCTGTCTCTACTTCCCACTCTGTCTCTGCTTCCCACTCTGTTTCTACTTCCCGCTCTGTCTCTACTTCCCGCTCTGTCTCTACTTCCCACTCTGTCTCTGCTTCCCATTCTGTCTCTGCTTCCCACTCTGTCTCTGCTTCCCGCTCTGTCTCTACTTCCCACTCTGTCTCTGCTTCCCACTCTGTCTCTGCTTCCCACTCTGTCTCTACTTCCCACTCTGTCTCTGCTTCCCACTCTGTCTCTGCTTCCCGCTCTGTCTCTACTTCCCGCTCAGTCTCTACTTCCCACTCTGTCTCTACTTCCCACTCTGTCTCTACTTCCCACTCTGTCTCTACTTCCCACTCTGTCTCTACTTCCCGCTCTGTCTCTACTTCCCACTCTGTCTCTGCTTCCCGCTCTGTCTCTACTTCCCATTCTGTCTCTACTTCCCACTCTCTCTACTTCCCACTCTGTCTCTGCTTCCCATTCTGTCTCTACTTCCTGCTCTGTCTCTACTTCCCGCTCTGTCTCTACTTCCCGCTCTGTCTCTGCTTCCCACTCTGTCTCTATTTCCCGCTCTGTCTCTACTTCCCACTCTGTCTCTACTTCCCGCTCTGTCTCTACTTCCCACTCTGTCTCTACTTCCCATTCTGTCTCTACTTCCAACTCTGTCTCTACTTCCCACTCTGTCTCTACTTCCCGCTCTGTCTCTGCTTCCCACGCTGTCTCTACTTCCCACTCTGTCTCTATTTCCCACTCTGTCTCTATTTCCCACTCTGTCTCTATTTCCCACTCTGTCTCTATTTCCCGCTCTGTCTCTGCTTCCCACTCTGTCTCTACTTCCCGCTCTGTCTCTACTTCCCGCTCTGTCTCTGCTTCCCACTCTGTCTCTATTTCCCGCTCTGTCTCTACTTCCCACTCTGTCTCTACTTCCCGCTCTGTCTCTACTTCCCACTCTGTCTCTACTTCCCACTCTGTCTCTACTTCCCACTCTGTCTCTACTTCCCGCTCTGTCTCTGCTTCCCACTCTGTCTCTACTTCCCACTCTGTCTCTACTTCCCACTCTGTCTCTATTTCCCACTCTGTCTCTATTTCCCACTCTGTCTCTACTTCCCACTCTGTCTCTACTTCCCGCTCTCTCTCTACTTCCTGCTCTGTCTCTACTTCCCGCTGTGTCTCTACTTCCCGCTCTGTCTCTATTTCCCACTCTGTCTCTATTTCCCACTCTGTCTCTACTTCCCGCTCTGTCTCTATTTCCCGCTCTGTCTCTACTTCCCACTCTGTCTCTACTTCCCGCTCTGTCTCTGCTTCCCACTCTGTCTCTACTTCCCGCTCTGTCTCTGCTTCCCATTCTGTCTCTACTTCCCACTCTGTCTCTACTTCCCGCTCTGTCTCTACTTCCCACTCTGTCTCTACTTACCGCTCTGTCTCTATTTCCCACTCTGTCTCTACTTCCCGCTCTGTCTCTACTTCCCGCTCTGTCTCTACTTCCCACTCTGTCTCTACTTCCCGCTCTGTCTCTACTTCCCGCTCTGTCTCTACTTCCCGCTCTGTCTCTAATTCCCGCTCTGTCTCTATTTCCCGCTCTGTCTCTACTTCCCGCTCTGTCTCTACTTCCCATTCTGTCTCTGCTTCCCACTCTGTCTCTGCTTCCCGCTCTGTCTCTACTTCCCACTCTGACTCTATTTCCCACTCTGTCTCTACTTCCCGCTCTGTCTCTATTTCCCACTCTGTCTCTATTTCCCACTCTGTCTCTACTTCCCGCTCTGTCACTATTTCCCACTCTGTCTCTATTTCCCACTCTGTCTCTACTTCCCACTCTGTCTCTACTTCCCGCTCTGTCTCTACTTCCCACTCTGTCTCTGCTTCCCGCTCTGTCTCTACTTCCCACTCTGTCTATATTTCCCGCTCTGTCTCTACTTCCCACTCTGTCTCTCCTTCCCACTCTGTCTCTACTTCCCACTCTGTCTCTATTTCCCGCTCTGTCTCTACTTCCCGCTCTGTCTCTCCTTCCCACTCTGTCTCTACTTCCCACTCTGTCTCTACTTCCCACTCTGTCTCTACTTCCCACTCTGTCTCTATTTCCCGCTCTGTCTCTACTTCCCACTCTGTCTCTGCTTCCCACTCTGTCTCTGCTTCCCGCTCTGTCTCTACTTCCCACTCTGTCTCTGCTTCCCGCTCTGTCTCTACTTCCCGCTCTGTCTCTGCTTCCCACTCTGTCTCTACTTCCCACTCTGTCTCTATTTCCCACTCTGTCTCTACTTCCCACTCTGTCTCTGCTTCCCGCTCTGTCTCTACTTCCCACTCTGTCTCTACTTCCCACTCTGTCTCCACTTCACGCTCTGTCTCTACTTCCCGTTCTGTCTCTACTTCCCACTCTGTCTCTGCTTCCCGCTCTGTCTCTACTTCCCATTCTGTCTCTACTTCCGGCTCTGTCTCTACTTCCCACTCTGTCTCTATTTCCCACTCTGTCTCTACTTCCCACTTTGTCTCTGCTTCCCGCTCTGTCTCTACTTCCCGCTCTGTCTCTACTTCCCACTCTGTCTCTGCTTCCCGCTCTGTCTCTACTTCCCATTCTGTCTCTACTTCCCGCTCTGTCTCTACTTCCCACTCTGTCTCTATTTCCCACTCTGTCTCTACTTCCCACTCTGTCTCTACTTCCCGCTCTGTCTCTACTTCCCGCTCTGTCTCTGCTTCCTGCTCTGTCTCTGCTTCCCACTCTGTCTCTATTTCCCGCTCTGTCTCTACTTCCCACTCTGTCTCTATTTCCCACTCTGTCTCTACTTCCCACTCTGTCTCTGCTTCCCACTCTGCCTCTACTTCCCGCTCTGTCTCTACTTCCCACTCTGTCTCTACTTCCCGCTCTGTCTCTACTTCCCGCTCTGTCTCTGCTTCCCACTCTGTCTCTATTTCCCACTCTGTCTCTACTTCCCACTCTGTCTCTACTTCCCGCTCTGTCTCTACTTCCCACTCTGTCTCTACTTCCCACTCTGTCTCTACTTCCCACTCTGTCTCTACTTCCCGCTCTGTCTCTGCTTCCCACTCTGTCTCTACTTCCCACTCTGTCTCTACTTCCCACTCTGTCTCTATTTCCCACTCTGTCTCTATTTCCCACTCTGTCTCTATTTCCCACTCTGTCTCTATTTCCCGCTCTGTCTCTGCTTCCCACTCTGTCTCTACTTCCCGCTCTGTCTCTACTTCCCACTCTGTCTCTATTTCCCACTCTGTCTCTACTTCCCGCTCTGTCTCTATTTCCCACTCTGTCTCTACTTCCCGCTCTGTCTCTACTTCCCGCTCTGTCTCTATTTCCCACTCTGTCTCTATTTCCCACTCTGTCTCTATTTCCCACTCTGTCTCTATTTCCCACTCTGTCTCTATTTCCCACTCTGTCTCTATTTCCCACTCTGTCTCTACTTCCCGCTCTGTCTCTATTTCCCGCTCTGTCTCTGCTTCCCACTCTGTCTCTGCTTCCCACTCTGTCTCTATTTCCCACTCTGTCTCTATTTCCCACTCTGTCTCTACTTCCCACTCTGTCTCTATTTCCCACTCTGTCTCTATTTCCCACTCTGTCTCTACTTCCCACTCTGTCTCTACTTCCCGCTCTCTCTCTACTTCCTGCTCTGTCTCTACTTCCCACTGTGTCTCTACTTCCCGCTCTGTCTCTATTTCCCACTCTGTCTCTATTTCCCACTCTGTCTCTACTTCCCGCTCTGTCTCTATTTCCCGCTCTGTCTCTACTTCCCACTCTGTCTCTACTTCCCGCTCTGTCTCTGCTTCCCACTCTGTCTCTACTTCCCGCTCTGTCTCTGCTTCCCATTCTGTCTCTACTTCCCACTCTGTCTCTACTTCCCGCTCTGTCTCTACTTCCCACTCTGTCTCTACTTCCCGCTCTGTCTCTAATTCCCGCTCTGTCTCTATTTCCCGCTCTGTCTCTACTTCCCGCTCTGTCTCTACTTCCCACTCTGTCTCTACTTCCCGCTCTGTCTCTACTTCCCGCTCTGTCTCTACTTCCCACTCTGTCTCTACTTCCCGCTCTGTCTCTACTTCCCGCTCTGTCTCTACTTCCCGCTCTGTCTCTAATTCCCGCTCTGTCTCTATTTCCCGCTCTGTCTCTACTTCCCGCTCTGTCTCTACTTCCCATTCTGTCTCTGCTTCCCACTCTGTCTCTGCTTCCCGCTCTGTCTCTACTTCCCACTCTGACTCTATTTCCCACTCTGTCTCTACTTCCCGCTCTGTCTCTATTTCCCACTCTGTCTCTATTTCCCACTCTGTCTCTACTTCACGCTCTGTCACTATTTCCCACTCTGTCTCTATTTCCCACTCTGTCTCTACTTCCCACTCTGTCTCTACTTCCCGCTCTGTCTCTACTTCCCACTCTGTCTCTGCTTCCCGCTCTGTCTCTACTTCCCACTCTGTCTATATTTCCCGCTCTGTCTCTACTTCCCACTCTGTCTCTCCTTCCCACTCTGTCTCTACTTCCCACTCTGTCTCTATTTCCCGCTCTGTCTCTACTTCCCGCTCTGTCTCTCCTTCCCACTCTGTCTCTACTTCCCACTCTGTCTCTACTTCCCACTCTGTCTCTACTTCCCACTCTGTCTCTATTTCCCGCTCTGTCTCTACTTCCCACTCTGTCTCTGCTTCCCACTCTGTCTCTGCTTCCCGCTCTGTCACTACTTCCCACTCTGTCTCTGCTTCCCGCTCTGTCTCTACTTCCCGCTCTGTCTCTGCTTCCCACTCTGTCTCTACTTCCCACTCTGTCTCTATTTCCCACTCTGTCTCTACTTCCCACTCTGTCTCTGCTTCCCGCTCTCTCTCTACTTCCCACTCTGTCTCTACTTCCCACTCTGTCTCCACTTCACGCTCTGTCTCTACTTCCCGTTCTGTCTCTACTTCCCACTCTGTCTCTGCTTCCCGCTCTGTCTCTACTTCCCATTCTGTCTCTAATTCCCGCTCTGTCTCTACTTCCCACTCTGTCTCTATTTCCCACTCTGTCTCTACTTCCCACTCTGTCTCTGCTTCCCGCTCTGTCTCTACTTCCCGCTCTGTCTCTACTTCCCACTCTGTCTCTGCTTCCCGCTCTGTCTCTACTTCCCATTCTGTCTCTACTTCCCGCTCTGTCTCTACTTCCCACTCTGTCTCTATTTCCCACTCTGTCTCTACTTCCCACTGTGTCTCTACTTCCCGCTCTGTCTCTACTTCCCGCTCTGTCTCTGCTTCCCGCTCTGTCTCTGCTTCCCACTCTGTCTCTGCTTCCCACTCTGCCTCTACTTCCCGCTCTGTCTCTACTTCCCACTCTGTCTCTACTTCCCACTCTGTCTCTGCTTCCCGCTCTGTCTCTGCTTCCCGCTCTGTCTCTACTTCCATCTCTGTCTCTGCTTCCCGCTCTGTCTCTACTTCCCACTCTGTCTCTACTTCCCACTCTGTCTCTGCTTCCCACTCTGTCTCTACTTCCCGCTCTGTCTCTATTTCCCGCTCTGTCTCTACTTCCCGCTCTGTCTCTACTTCCCACTCTGTCTCTGCTTCCCACTCTGTTTCTACTTCCCGCTCTGTCTCTACTTCCCGCTCTGTCTCTACTTCCCACTCTGTCTCTGCTTCCCATTCTGTCTCTGCTTCCCACTCTGTCTCTGCTTCCCGCTCTGTCTCTACTTCCCACTCTGTCTCTGCTTCCCACTCTGTCTCTGCTTCCCGCTCTGTCTCTACTTCCCACTCTGTCTCTGCTTCCCACTCTGTCTCTGCTTCCCGCTCTGTCTCTACTTCCCGCTCAGTCTCTACTTCCCACTCTGTCTCTACTTCCCACTCTGTCTCTACTTCCCACTCTGTCTCTACTTCCCACTCTGTCTCTACTTCCCGCTCTGTCTCTACTTCCCACTCTGTCTCTGCTTCCCGCTCTGTCTCTACTTCCCATTCTCTCTCTACTTCCCACTCTCTCTACTTCCCACTCTGTCTCTGCTTCCCACTCTGTCTCTACTTCCCACTCTGTCTCTGCTTCCCACTCTGTCTCTGCTTCCCGCTCTGTCTCTACTTCCCACTCTGTCTCTGCTTCCCACTGTGTCTCTACTTCCCGCTCTGTCTCTATTTCCCGCTCTGTCTCTATTTCCCACTCTGTCTCTATTTCCCACTCTGTCTCTATTTCCCACTCTGTCTCTATTTCCCACTCTGTCTCTATTTCCCACTCTGTCTCTACTTCCCGCTCTGTCTCTATTTCCCGCTCTGTCTCTGCTTCCCACTCTGTCTCTGCTTCCCACTCTGTCTCTATTTCCCACTCTGTCTCTATTTCCCACTCTGTCTCTACTTCCCACTCTGTCTCTATTTCCCACTCTGTCTCTATTTCCCACTCTGTCTCTACTTCCCACTCTGTCTCTACTTCCCGCTCTCTCTCTACTTCCTGCTCTGTCTCTACTTCCCGCTGTGTCTCTACTTCCCGCTCTGTCTCTATTTCCCACTCTGTCTCTATTTCCCACTCTGTCTCTACTTCCCGCTCTGTCTCTATTTCCCGCTCTGTCTCTACTTCCCACTCTGTCTCTACTTCCCGCTCTGTCTCTGCTTCCCACTCTGTCTCTACTTCCCGCTCTGTCTCTGCTTCCCATTCTGTCTCTACTTCCCACTCTGTCTCTACTTCCCGCTCTGTCTCTACTTCCCACTCTGTCTCTACTTCCCGCTCTGTCTCTAATTCCCGCTCTGTCTCTATTTCCCGCTCTGTCTCTACTTCCCGCTCTGTCTCTACTTCCCACTCTGTCTCTACTTCCCGCTCTGTCTCTACTTCCCGCTCTGTCTCTACTTCCCACTCTGTCTCTACTTCCCGCTCTGTCTCTACTTCCCGCTCTGTCTCTACTTCCCGCTCTGTCTCTAATTCCCGCTCTGTCTCTATTTCCCGCTCTGTCTCTACTTCCCGCTCTGTCTCTACTTCCCATTCTGTCTCCGCTTCCCACTCTGTCTCTGCTTCCCGCTCTGTCTCTACTTCCCACTCTGACTCTATTTCCCACTCTGTCTCTACTTCCCGCTCTGTCTCTATTTCCCACTCTGTCTCTATTTCCCACTCTGTCTCTACTTCCCGCTCTGTCACTATTTCCCACTCTGTCTCTATTTCCCACTCTGTCTCTACTTCCCACTCTGTCTCTACTTCCCGCTCTGTCTCTACTTCCCACTCTGTCTCTGCTTCCCGCTCTGTCTCTACTTCCCACTCTGTCTATATTTCCCGCTCTGTCTCTACTTCCCACTCTGTCTCTCCTTCCCACTCTGTCTCTACTTCCCACTCTGTCTCTATTTCCCGCTCTGTCTCTACTTCCCGCTCTGTCTCTCCTTCCCACTCTGTCTCTACTTCCCACTCTGTCTCTACTTCCCACTCTGTCTCTACTTCCCACTCTGTCTCTATTTCCCGCTCTGTCTCTACTTCCCACTCTGTCTCTGCTTCCCACTCTGTCTCTGCTTCCCGCTCTGTCACTACTTCCCACTCTGTCTCTGCTTCCCGCTCTGTCTCTACTTCCCGCTCTGTCTCTGCTTCCCACTCTGTCTCTACTTCCCACTCTGTCTCTATTTCCCACTCTGTCTCTACTTCCCACTCTGTCTCTGCTTCCCGCTCTCTCTCTACTTCCCACTCTGTCTCTACTTCCCACTCTGTCTCCACTTCACGCTCTGTCTCTACTTCCCGTTCTGTCTCTACTTCCCACTCTGTCTCTGCTTCCCGCTCTGTCTCTACTTCCCATTCTGTCTCTACTTCCCGCTCTGTCTCTACTTCCCACTCTGTCTCTATTTCCCACTCTGTCTCTACTTCCCACTCTGTCTCTGCTTCCCGCTCTGTCTCTACTTCCCGCTCTGTCTCTACTTCCCACTCTGTCTCTGCTTCCCGCTCTGTCTCTACTTCCCATTCTGTCTCTACTTCCCGCTCTGTCTCTACTTCCCACTCTGTCTCTATTTCCCACTCTGTCTCTACTTCCCACTGTGTCTCTACTTCCCGCTCTGTCTCTACTTCCCGCTCTGTCTCTGCTTCCCGCTCTGTCTCTGCTTCCCACTCTGTCTCTATTTCCCGCTCTGTCTCTACTTCCCACTCTGTCTCTATTTCCCACTCTGTCTCTACTTCCCACTCTGTCTCTGCTTCCCACTCTGCCTCTACTTCCCGCTCTGTCTCTACTTCCCACTCTGTCTCTACTTCCCACTCTGTCTCTGCTTCCCGCTCTGTCTCTGCTTCCCGCTCTGTCTCTACTTCCATCTCTGTCTCTGCTTCCCGCTCTGTCTCTACTTCCCACTCTGTCTCTACTTCCCACTCTGTCTCTGCTTCCCACTCTGTCTCTACTTCCCGCTCTGTCTCTATTTCCCGCTCTGTCTCTACTTCCCGCTCTGTCTCTACTTCCCACTCTGTCTCTGCTTCCCACTCTGTTTCTACTTCCCGCTCTGTCTCTACTTCCCGCTCTGTCTCTACTTCCCACTCTGTCTCTGCTTCCCATTCTGTCTCTGCTTCCCACTCTGTCTCTGCTTCCCGCTCTGTCTCTACTTCCCACTCTGTCTCTGCTTCCCACTCTGTCTCTGCTTCCCGCTCTGTCTCTACTTCCCACTCTGTCTCTGCTTCCCACTCTGTCTCTGCTTCCCGCTCTGTCTCTACTTCCCGCTCAGTCTCTACTTCCCACTCTGTCTCTACTTCCCACTCTGTCTCTACTTCCCACTCTGTCTCTACTTCCCACTCTGTCTCTACTTCCCGCTCTGTCTCTACTTCCCACTCTGTCTCTGCTTCACGCTCTGTCTCTACTTCCCATTCTCTCTCTACTTCCCACTCTCTCTACTTCCCACTCTGTCTCTGCTTCCCACTCTGTCTCTACTTCCCACTCTGTCTCTGCTTCCCACTCTGTCTCTGCTTCCCGCTCTGTCTCTACTTCCCACTCTGTCTCTGCTTCCCACTGTGTCTCTACTTCCCGCTCTGTCTCTATTTCCCGCTCTGTCTCTACTTCCCAATCTGTCTCTGCTTCCCGCTCTGTCTCTGCTTCCCACTCTGTCTCTACTTCCCTCTCTGTCTCTACTTCCCACTCTGTCTCTACTTCCCACTCTGTCTCTACTTCCTGCTCTGTCTCTACTTCCCGCTCTGTCTCTACTTCCCGCTCTGTCTCTGCTTCCCACTCTGTCTCTATTTCCCGCTCTGTCTCT
Organism: Somniosus microcephalus; assembly: GCF_052327205.1. Taxonomy (NCBI): domain Eukaryota; kingdom Metazoa; phylum Chordata; class Chondrichthyes; order Squaliformes; family Somniosidae; genus Somniosus; species Somniosus microcephalus. The sequence continues at coordinate 112,504,958 of NC_140999.1, forward strand.
ACTTCCCACTCTGTCTCTACTTCCCGCTCTGTCTCTACTTCCCACTCTGTCTCTACTTCCCACTCTGTCTCTACTTCCCACTCTGTCTCTACTTCCCACTCTGTCTCTACTTCCCGCTCTGTCTCTGCTTCCCACGCTGTCTCTACTTCCCACTCTGTCTCTATTTCCCACTCTGTCTCTATTTCCCACTCTGTCTCTATTTCCCACTCTGTCTCTATTTCCCGCTCTGTCTCTGCTTCCCGCTCTGTCTCTACTTCCCGCTCTGTCTCTACTTCCCACTCTGTCTCTATTTCCCACTCTGTCTCTACTTCCCGCTCTGTCTCTATTTCCCACTCTGTCTCTACTTCCCGCTCTGTCTCTACTTCCCGCTCTGTCTCTATTTCCCACTCTGTCTCTATTTCCCACTCTGTCTCTATTTCCCACTCTGTCTCTATTTCCCACTCTGTCTCTACTTCCCGCTCTGTCTCTACTTCCCGCTCTGTCTCTGCTTCCCACTCTGTCTCTATTTCCCACTCTGTCTCTATTTCCCACTCTGTCTCTATTTCCCACTCTGTCTCTACTTCCCACTCTGTCTCTGCTTCCCGCTCTGTCTCTACTTCCCGCTCTGTCTCTACTTCCCACTCTGTCTCTGCTTCCCGCTCTGTCTCTACTTCCCATTCTGTCTCTACTTCCCGCTCTGTCTCTACTTCCCACTCTGTCTCTATTTCCCACTCTGTCTCTACTTCCCACTGTGTCTCTACTTCCCGCTCTGTCTCTACTTCCCGCTCTGTCTCTGCTTCCCGCTCTGTCTCTGCTTCCCACTCTGTCTCTGCTTCCCACTCTGCCTCTACTTCCCGCTCTGTCTCTACTTCCCACTCTGTCTCTACTTCCCACTCTGTCTCTGCTTCCCGCTCTGTCTCTGCTTCCCGCTCTGTCTCTACTTCCATCTCTGTCTCTGCTTCCCGCTCTGTCTCTACTTCCCACTCTGTCTCTACTTCCCACTCTGTCTCTGCTTCCCACTCTGTCTCTACTTCCCGCTCTGTCTCTATTTCCCGCTCTGTCTCTACTTCCCGCTCTGTCTCTACTTCCCACTCTGTCTCTGCTTCCCACTCTGTTTCTACTTCCCGCTCTGTCTCTACTTCCCGCTCTGTCTCTACTTCCCACTCTGTCTCTGCTTCCCATTCTGTCTCTGCTTCCCACTCTGTCTCTGCTTCCCGCTCTGTCTCTACTTCCCACTCTGTCTCTGCTTCCCACTCTGTCTCTGCTTCCCGCTCTGTCTCTACTTCCCACTCTGTCTCTGCTTCCCACTCTGTCTCTGCTTCCCGCTCTGTCTCTACTTCCCGCTCAGTCTCTACTTCCCACTCTGTCTCTACTTCCCACTCTGTCTCTACTTCCCACTCTGTCTCTACTTCCCACTCTGTCTCTACTTCCCGCTCTGTCTCTACTTCCCACTCTGTCTCTGCTTCCCGCTCTGTCTCTACTTCCCATTCTCTCTCTACTTCCCACTCTCTCTACTTCCCACTCTGTCTCTGCTTCCCACTCTGTCTCTACTTCCCACTCTGTCTCTGCTTCCCACTCTGTCTCTGCTTCCCGCTCTGTCTCTACTTCCCACTCTGTCTCTGCTTCCCACTGTGTCTCTACTTCCCGCTCTGTCTCTATTTCCCGCTCTGTCTCTATTTCCCACTCTGTCTCTATTTCCCACTCTGTCTCTATTTCCCACTCTGTCTCTATTTCCCACTCTGTCTCTATTTCCCACTCTGTCTCTACTTCCCGCTCTGTCTCTATTTCCCGCTCTGTCTCTGCTTCCCACTCTGTCTCTGCTTCCCACTCTGTCTCTATTTCCCACTCTGTCTCTATTTCCCACTCTGTCTCTACTTCCCACTCTGTCTCTATTTCCCACTCTGTCTCTATTTCCCACTCTGTCTCTACTTCCCACTCTGTCTCTACTTCCCGCTCTCTCTCTACTTCCTGCTCTGTCTCTACTTCCCGCTGTGTCTCTACTTCCCGCTCTGTCTCTATTTCCCACTCTGTCTCTATTTCCCACTCTGTCTCTACTTCCCGCTCTGTCTCTATTTCCCGCTCTGTCTCTACTTCCCACTCTGTCTCTACTTCCCGCTCTGTCTCTGCTTCCCACTCTGTCTCTACTTCCCGCTCTGTCTCTGCTTCCCATTCTGTCTCTACTTCCCACTCTGTCTCTACTTCCCGCTCTGTCTCTACTTCCCACTCTGTCTCTACTTCCCGCTCTGTCTCTAATTCCCGCTCTGTCTCTATTTCCCGCTCTGTCTCTACTTCCCGCTCTGTCTCTACTTCCCACTCTGTCTCTACTTCCCGCTCTGTCTCTACTTCCCGCTCTGTCTCTACTTCCCACTCTGTCTCTACTTCCCGCTCTGTCTCTACTTCCCGCTCTGTCTCTACTTCCCGCTCTGTCTCTAATTCCCGCTCTGTCTCTATTTCCCGCTCTGTCTCTACTTCCCGCTCTGTCTCTACTTCCCATTCTGTCTCCGCTTCCCACTCTGTCTCTGCTTCCCGCTCTGTCTCTACTTCCCACTCTGACTCTATTTCCCACTCTGTCTCTACTTCCCGCTCTGTCTCTATTTCCCACTCTGTCTCTATTTCCCACTCTGTCTCTACTTCCCGCTCTGTCACTATTTCCCACTCTGTCTCTATTTCCCACTCTGTCTCTACTTCCCACTCTGTCTCTACTTCCCGCTCTGTCTCTACTTCCCACTCTGTCTCTGCTTCCCGCTCTGTCTCTACTTCCCACTCTGTCTATATTTCCCGCTCTGTCTCTACTTCCCACTCTGTCTCTCCTTCCCACTCTGTCTCTACTTCCCACTCTGTCTCTATTTCCCGCTCTGTCTCTACTTCCCGCTCTGTCTCTCCTTCCCACTCTGTCTCTACTTCCCACTCTGTCTCTACTTCCCACTCTGTCTCTACTTCCCACTCTGTCTCTATTTCCCGCTCTGTCTCTACTTCCCACTCTGTCTCTGCTTCCCACTCTGTCTCTGCTTCCCGCTCTGTCACTACTTCCCACTCTGTCTCTGCTTCCCGCTCTGTCTCTACTTCCCGCTCTGTCTCTGCTTCCCACTCTGTCTCTACTTCCCACTCTGTCTCTATTTCCCACTCTGTCTCTACTTCCCACTCTGTCTCTGCTTCCCGCTCTCTCTCTACTTCCCACTCTGTCTCTACTTCCCACTCTGTCTCCACTTCACGCTCTGTCTCTACTTCCCGTTCTGTCTCTACTTCCCACTCTGTCTCTGCTTCCCGCTCTGTCTCTACTTCCCATTCTGTCTCTACTTCCCGCTCTGTCTCTACTTCCCACTCTGTCTCTATTTCCCACTCTGTCTCTACTTCCCACTCTGTCTCTGCTTCCCGCTCTGTCTCTACTTCCCGCTCTGTCTCTACTTCCCACTCTGTCTCTGCTTCCCGCTCTGTCTCTACTTCCCATTCTGTCTCTACTTCCCGCTCTGTCTCTACTTCCCACTCTGTCTCTATTTCCCACTCTGTCTCTACTTCCCACTGTGTCTCTACTTCCCGCTCTGTCTCTACTTCCCGCTCTGTCTCTGCTTCCCGCTCTGTCTCTGCTTCCCACTCTGTCTCTATTTCCCGCTCTGTCTCTACTTCCCACTCTGTCTCTATTTCCCACTCTGTCTCTACTTCCCACTCTGTCTCTGCTTCCCACTCTGCCTCTACTTCCCGCTCTGTCTCTACTTCCCACTCTGTCTCTACTTCCCACTCTGTCTCTGCTTCCCGCTCTGTCTCTGCTTCCCGCTCTGTCTCTACTTCCATCTCTGTCTCTGCTTCCCGCTCTGTCTCTACTTCCCACTCTGTCTCTACTTCCCACTCTGTCTCTGCTTCCCACTCTGTCTCTACTTCCCGCTCTGTCTCTATTTCCCGCTCTGTCTCTACTTCCCGCTCTGTCTCTACTTCCCACTCTGTCTCTGCTTCCCACTCTGTTTCTACTTCCCGCTCTGTCTCTACTTCCCGCTCTGTCTCTACTTCCCACTCTGTCTCTGCTTCCCATTCTGTCTCTGCTTCCCACTCTGTCTCTGCTTCCCGCTCTGTCTCTACTTCCCACTCTGTCTCTGCTTCCCACTCTGTCTCTGCTTCCCGCTCTGTCTCTACTTCCCACTCTGTCTCTGCTTCCCACTCTGTCTCTGCTTCCCGCTCTGTCTCTACTTCCCGCTCAGTCTCTACTTCCCACTCTGTCTCTACTTCCCACTCTGTCTCTACTTCCCACTCTGTCTCTACTTCCCACTCTGTCTCTACTTCCCGCTCTGTCTCTACTTCCCACTCTGTCTCTGCTTCCCGCTCTGTCTCTACTTCCCATTCTCTCTCTACTTCCCACTCTCTCTACTTCCCACTCTGTCTCTGCTTCCCACTCTGTCTCTACTTCCCACTCTGTCTCTGCTTCCCACTCTGTCTCTGCTTCCCGCTCTGTCTCTACTTCCCACTCTGTCTCTGCTTCCCACTGTGTCTCTACTTCCCGCTCTGTCTCTATTTCCCGCTCTGTCTCTACTTCCCAATCTGTCTCTGCTTCCCGCTCTGTCTCTGCTTCCCACTCTGTCTCTACTTCCCTCTCTGTCTCTACTTCCCACTCTGTCTCTACTTCCCACTCTGTCTCTACTTCCTGCTCTGTCTCTACTTCCCGCTCTGTCTCTACTTCCCGCTCTGTCTCTGCTTCCCACTCTGTCTCTATTTCCCGCTCTGTCTCTACTTCCCACTCTGTCTCTACTTCCCGCTCTGTCTCTACTTCCCACTCTGTCTCTACTTCCCACTCTGTCTCTACTTCCCACTCTGTCTCTACTTCCCACTCTGTCTCTACTTCCCGCTCTGTCTCTGCTTCCCACGCTGTCTCTACTTCCCACTCTGTCTCTATTTCCCACTCTGTCTCTATTTCCCACTCTGTCTCTATTTCCCACTCTGTCTCTATTTCCCGCTCTGTCTCTGCTTCCCGCTCTGTCTCTACTTCCCGCTCTGTCTCTACTTCCCACTCTGTCTCTATTTCCCACTCTGTCTCTACTTCCCGCTCTGTCTCTATTTCCCACTCTGTCTCTACTTCCCGCTCTGTCTCTACTTCCCGCTCTGTCTCTATTTCCCACTCTGTCTCTATTTCCCACTCTGTCTCTATTTCCCACTCTGTCTCTATTTCCCACTCTGTCTCTACTTCCCGCTCTGTCTCTACTTCCCGCTCTGTCTCTGCTTCCCACTCTGTCTCTATTTCCCGCTCTGTCTCTACTTCCTACTCTGTCTCTACTTCCCGCTCTGTCTCTACATCCCGCTCTGTCTCTACTTCCCACTCTGTCTCTACTTCCCACTCTGTCTCTACTTCCCGCTCTGTCTCTGCTTCCCACTCTGTCTCTACTTCCCACTCTGTCTCTACTTCCCACTCTGTCTCTATTTCCCACTCTGTCTCTATTTCCCACTCTGTCTCTATTTCCCATTCTGTCTCTATTTCCCGCTCTGTCTCTTCTTCCCACTCTGTCTCTACTTCCCGCTCTGTCTCTAATTCCCACTCTGTCTCTATTTCCCACTCTGTCTCTACTTCCCGCTCTGTCTCTATTTCCCACTCTGTCTCTACTTCCCGCTCTGTCTCTACTTCCCGCTCTGTCTCTATTTCCCACTCTGTCTCTATTTCCCACTCTGTCTCTATTTCCCACTCTGTCTCTATTTCCCACTCTGTCTCTAGTTCCCACTCTGTCTCTACTTCCCGCTCTGTCTCTATTTCCCGCTCTGTCTCTATTTCCCACTCTGTCTCTATTTCCCACTCTGTCTCTATTTCCCACTCTGTCTCTACTTCCCACTCTGTCTCTATTTCCCACTCTGTCTCTATTTCCCACTCTGTCTCTACTTCCCACTCTGTCTCTACTTCCCGCTCTCTCTCTACTTCCTGCTCTGTCTCTACTTCCCGCTCTGTCTCTACTTCCCGCTCTGTCTCTATTTCCCACTCTGTCTCTATTTCCCACTCTGTCTCTACTTCCCGCTCTGTCTCTATCTCCCGCTCTGTCTCTACTTCCCACTCTGTCTCTACTTCCCGCTCTGTCTCTGCTTCCCACTCTGTCTCTACTTCCCGCTCTGTCTCTGCTTCCCATTCTGTCTCTACTTCCCACTCTGCCTCTACTTCCCGCTCTGTCTCTACTTCCCACTCTGTCTCTACTTACCGCTCTGTCTCTATTTCCCACTCTGTCTCTACTTCCCGCTCTGTCTCTACTTCCCGCTCTGTCTCTACTTCCCACTCTTTCTCTACTTCCCGCTCTGTCTCTACTTCCCGCTCTGTCTCTACTTCCCGCTCTGTCTCTATTTCCCGCTCTGTCTCTACTTCCCATTCTGTCTCTGCTTCCCACTCTGTCTCTGTTTCCCGCTCTGTCTCTACTTCCCACTCTGTCTCTATTTCCCACTCTGTCTCTACTTCCCACTCTGTCTCTGCTTCCCGCTCTGTCTCTACTTCCCGCTCTGTCTCTACTTCCCACTCTGTCTCTGCTTCCCGCTCTGTCTCTACTTCCCATTCTGTCTCTACTTCCCGCTCTGTCTCTACTTCCCACTCTGTCTCTATTTCCCACTCTGTCTCTACTTCCCACTGTGTCTCTACTTCCCGCTCTGTCTCTACTTCCCGCTCTGTCTCTGCTTCCCGCTCTGTCTCTGCTTCCCACTCTGTCTCTATTTCCCGCTCTGTCTCTACTTCCCACTCTGTCTCTATTTCCCACTCTGTCTCTACTTCCCACTCTGTCTCTGCTTCCCACTCTGCCTCTACTTCCCGCTCTGTCTCTACTTCCCACTCTGTCTCTACTTCCCACTCTGTCTCTGCTTCCCGCTCTGTCTCTGCTTCCCGCTCTGTCTCTACTTCCATCTCTGTCTCTGCTTCCCGCTCTGTCTCTACTTCCCACTCTGTCTCTACTTCCCACTCTGTCTCTGCTTCCCACTCTGTCTCTACTTCCCGCTCTGTCTCTATTTCCCGCTCTGTCTCTACTTCCCGCTCTGTCTCTACTTCCCACTCTGTCTCTGCTTCCCACTCTGTTTCTACTTCCCGCTCTGTCTCTACTTCCCGCTCTGTCTCTACTTCCCACTCTGTCTCTGCTTCCCATTCTGTCTCTGCTTCCCACTCTGTCTCTGCTTCCCGCTCTGTCTCTACTTCCCACTCTGTCTCTGCTTCCCACTCTGTCTCTGCTTCCCGCTCTGTCTCTACTTCCCACTCTGTCTCTGCTTCCCACTCTGTCTCTGCTTCCCGCTCTGTCTCTACTTCCCGCTCAGTCTCTACTTCCCACTCTGTCTCTACTTCCCACTCTGTCTCTACTTCCCACTCTGTCTCTACTTCCCACTCTGTCTCTACTTCCCGCTCTGTCTCTACTTCCCACTCTGTCTCTGCTTCACGCTCTGTCTCTACTTCCCATTCTCTCTCTACTTCCCACTCTCTCTACTTCCCACTCTGTCTCTGCTTCCCACTCTGTCTCTACTTCCCACTCTGTCTCTGCTTCCCACTCTGTCTCTGCTTCCCGCTCTGTCTCTACTTCCCACTCTGTCTCTGCTTCCCACTGTGTCTCTACTTCCCGCTCTGTCTCTATTTCCCGCTCTGTCTCTACTTCCCAATCTGTCTCTGCTTCCCGCTCTGTCTCTGCTTCCCACTCTGTCTCTACTTCCCTCTCTGTCTCTACTTCCCACTCTGTCTCTACTTCCCACTCTGTCTCTACTTCCTGCTCTGTCTCTACTTCCCGCTCTGTCTCTACTTCCCGCTCTGTCTCTGCTTCCCACTCTGTCTCTATTTCCCGCTCTGTCTCTACTTCCCACTCTGTCTCTACTTCCCGCTCTGTCTCTACTTCCCACTCTGTCTCTACTTCCCACTCTGTCTCTACTTCCCACTCTGTCTCTACTTCCCACTCTGTCTCTACTTCCCGCTCTGTCTCTGCTTCCCACGCTGTCTCTACTTCCCACTCTGTCTCTATTTCCCACTCTGTCTCTATTTCCCACTCTGTCTCTATTTCCCACTCTGTCTCTATTTCCCGCTCTGTCTCTGCTTCCCGCTCTGTCTCTACTTCCCGCTCTGTCTCTACTTCCCACTCTGTCTCTATTTCCCACTCTGTCTCTACTTCCCGCTCTGTCTCTATTTCCCACTCTGTCTCTACTTCCCGCTCTGTCTCTACTTCCCGCTCTGTCTCTATTTCCCACTCTGTCTCTATTTCCCACTCTGTCTCTATTTCCCACTCTGTCTCTATTTCCCACTCTGTCTCTACTTCCCGCTCTGTCTCTACTTCCCGCTCTGTCTCTGCTTCCCACTCTGTCTCTATTTCCCACTCTGTCTCTATTTCCCACTCTGTCTCTATTTCCCACTCTGTCTCTACTTCCCACTCTGTCTCTGCTTCCCGCTCTGTCTCTACTTCCCGCTCTGTCTCTACTTCCCACTCTGTCTCTGCTTCCCGCTCTGTCTCTACTTCCCATTCTGTCTCTACTTCCCGCTCTGTCTCTACTTCCCACTCTGTCTCTATTTCCCACTCTGTCTCTACTTCCCACTGTGTCTCTACTTCCCGCTCTGTCTCTACTTCCCGCTCTGTCTCTGCTTCCCGCTCTGTCTCTGCTTCCCACTCTGTCTCTGCTTCCCACTCTGCCTCTACTTCCCGCTCTGTCTCTACTTCCCACTCTGTCTCTACTTCCCACTCTGTCTCTGCTTCCCGCTCTGTCTCTGCTTCCCGCTCTGTCTCTACTTCCATCTCTGTCTCTGCTTCCCGCTCTGTCTCTACTTCCCACTCTGTCTCTACTTCCCACTCTGTCTCTGCTTCCCACTCTGTCTCTACTTCCCGCTCTGTCTCTATTTCCCGCTCTGTCTCTACTTCCCGCTCTGTCTCTACTTCCCACTCTGTCTCTGCTTCCCACTCTGTTTCTACTTCCCGCTCTGTCTCTACTTCCCGCTCTGTCTCTACTTCCCACTCTGTCTCTGCTTCCCATTCTGTCTCTGCTTCCCACTCTGTCTCTGCTTCCCGCTCTGTCTCTACTTCCCACTCTGTCTCTGCTTCCCACTCTGTCTCTGCTTCCCGCTCTGTCTCTACTTCCCACTCTGTCTCTGCTTCCCACTCTGTCTCTGCTTCCCGCTCTGTCTCTACTTCCCGCTCAGTCTCTACTTCCCACTCTGTCTCTACTTCCCACTCTGTCTCTACTTCCCACTCTGTCTCTACTTCCCACTCTGTCTCTACTTCCCGCTCTGTCTCTACTTCCCACTCTGTCTCTGCTTCCCGCTCTGTCTCTACTTCCCATTCTCTCTCTACTTCCCACTCTCTCTACTTCCCACTCTGTCTCTGCTTCCCACTCTGTCTCTACTTCCCACTCTGTCTCTGCTTCCCACTCTGTCTCTGCTTCCCGCTCTGTCTCTACTTCCCACTCTGTCTCTGCTTCCCACTGTGTCTCTACTTCCCGCTCTGTCTCTATTTCCCGCTCTGTCTCTATTTCCCACTCTGTCTCTATTTCCCACTCTGTCTCTATTTCCCACTCTGTCTCTATTTCCCACTCTGTCTCTATTTCCCACTCTGTCTCTACTTCCCGCTCTGTCTCTATTTCCCGCTCTGTCTCTGCTTCCCACTCTGTCTCTGCTTCCCACTCTGTCTCTATTTCCCACTCTGTCTCTATTTCCCACTCTGTCTCTACTTCCCACTCTGTCTCTATTTCCCACTCTGTCTCTATTTCCCACTCTGTCTCTACTTCCCACTCTGTCTCTACTTCCCGCTCTCTCTCTACTTCCTGCTCTGTCTCTACTTCCCGCTGTGTCTCTACTTCCTGCTCTGTCTCTATTTCCCACTCTGTCTCTATTTCCCACTCTGTCTCTACTTCCCGCTCTGTCTCTATCTCCCGCTCTGTCTCTACTTCCCACTCTGTCTCTACTTCCCGCTCTGTCTCTGCTTCCCACTCTGTCTCTACTTCCCGCTCTGTCTCTGCTTCCCATTCTGTCTCTACTTCCCACTCTGCCTCTACTTCCCGCTCTGTCTCTACTTCCCACTCTGTCTCTACTTACCGCTCTGTCTCTATTTCCCACTCTGTCTCTACTTCCCGCTCTGTCTCTACTTCCCGCTCTGTCTCTACTTCCCACTCTTTCTCTACTTCCCGCTCTGTCTCTACTTCCCGCTCTGTCTCTACTTCCCGCTCTGTCTCTATTTCCCGCTCTGTCTCTACTTCCCATTCTGTCTCTGCTTCCCACTCTGTCTCTGTTTCCCGCTCTGTCTCTACTTCCCACTCTGTCTCTATTTCCCACTCTGTCTCTACTTCCCACTCTGTCTCTGCTTCCCGCTCTGTCTCTACTTCCCGCTCTGTCTCTACTTCCCACTCTGTCTCTGCTTCCCGCTCTGTCTCTACTTCCCATTCTGTCTCTACTTCCCGCTCTGTCTCTACTTCCCACTCTGTCTCTATTTCCCACTCTGTCTCTACTTCCCACTGTGTCTCTACTTCCCGCTCTGTCTCTACTTCCCGCTCTGTCTCTGCTTCCCGCTCTGTCTCTGCTTCCCACTCTGTCTCTATTTCCCGCTCTGTCTCTACTTCCCACTCTGTCTCTATTTCCCACTCTGTCTCTACTTCCCACTCTGTCTCTGCTTCCCACTCTGCCTCTACTTCCCGCTCTGTCTCTACTTCCCACTCTGTCTCTACTTCCCACTCTGTCTCTGCTTCCCGCTCTGTCTCTGCTTCCCGCTCTGTCTCTACTTCCATCTCTGTCTCTGCTTCCCGCTCTGTCTCTACTTCCCACTCTGTCTCTACTTCCCACTCTGTCTCTGCTTCCCACTCTGTCTCTACTTCCCGCTCTGTCTCTATTTCCCGCTCTGTCTCTACTTCCCGCTCTGTCTCTACTTCCCACTCTGTCTCTGCTTCCCACTCTGTTTCTACTTCCCGCTCTGTCTCTACTTCCCGCTCTGTCTCTACTTCCCACTCTGTCTCTGCTTCCCATTCTGTCTCTGCTTCCCACTCTGTCTCTGCTTCCCGCTCTGTCTCTACTTCCCACTCTGTCTCTGCTTCCCACTCTGTCTCTGCTTCCCGCTCTGTCTCTACTTCCCACTCTGTCTCTGCTTCCCACTCTGTCTCTGCTTCCCGCTCTGTCTCTACTTCCCGCTCAGTCTCTACTTCCCACTCTGTCTCTACTTCCCACTCTGTCTCTACTTCCCACTCTGTCTCTACTTCCCACTCTGTCTCTACTTCCCGCTCTGTCTCTACTTCCCACTCTGTCTCTGCTTCACGCTCTGTCTCTACTTCCCATTCTCTCTCTACTTCCCACTCTCTCTACTTCCCACTCTGTCTCTGCTTCCCACTCTGTCTCTACTTCCCACTCTGTCTCTGCTTCCCACTCTGTCTCTGCTTCCCGCTCTGTCTCTACTTCCCACTCTGTCTCTGCTTCCCACTGTGTCTCTACTTCCCGCTCTGTCTCTATTTCCCGCTCTGTCTCTACTTCCCAATCTGTCTCTGCTTCCCGCTCTGTCTCTGCTTCCCACTCTGTCTCTACTTCCCTCTCTGTCTCTACTTCCCACTCTGTCTCTACTTCCCACTCTGTCTCTACTTCCTGCTCTGTCTCTACTTCCCGCTCTGTCTCTACTTCCCGCTCTGTCTCTGCTTCCCACTCTGTCTCTATTTCCCGCTCTGTCTCTACTTCCCACTCTGTCTCTACTTCCCGCTCTGTCTCTACTTCCCACTCTGTCTCTACTTCCCACTCTGTCTCTACTTCCCACTCTGTCTCTACTTCCCACTCTGTCTCTACTTCCCGCTCTGTCTCTGCTTCCCACGCTGTCTCTACTTCCCACTCTGTCTCTATTTCCCACTCTGTCTCTATTTCCCACTCTGTCTCTATTTCCCACTCTGTCTCTATTTCCCGCTCTGTCTCTGCTTCCCGCTCTGTCTCTACTTCCCGCTCTGTCTCTACTTCCCACTCTGTCTCTATTTCCCACTCTGTCTCTACTTCCCGCTCTGTCTCTATTTCCCACTCTGTCTCTACTTCCCGCTCTGTCTCTACTTCCCGCTCTGTCTCTATTTCCCACTCTGTCTCTATTTCCCACTCTGTCTCTATTTCCCACTCTGTCTCTATTTCCCACTCTGTCTCTACTTCCCGCTCTGTCTCTACTTCCCGCTCTGTCTCTGCTTCCCACTCTGTCTCTATTTCCCACTCTGTCTCTATTTCCCACTCTGTCTCTATTTCCCACTCTGTCTCTACTTCCCACTCTGTCTCTGCTTCCCGCTCTGTCTCTACTTCCCGCTCTGTCTCTACTTCCCACTCTGTCTCTGCTTCCCGCTCTGTCTCTACTTCCCATTCTGTCTCTACTTCCCGCTCTGTCTCTACTTCCCACTCTGTCTCTATTTCCCACTCTGTCTCTACTTCCCACTGTGTCTCTACTTCCCGCTCTGTCTCTACTTCCCGCTCTGTCTCTGCTTCCCGCTCTGTCTCTGCTTCCCACTCTGTCTCTGCTTCCCACTCTGCCTCTACTTCCCGCTCTGTCTCTACTTCCCACTCTGTCTCTACTTCCCACTCTGTCTCTGCTTCCCGCTCTGTCTCTGCTTCCCGCTCTGTCTCTACTTCCATCTCTGTCTCTGCTTCCCGCTCTGTCTCTACTTCCCACTCTGTCTCTACTTCCCACTCTGTCTCTGCTTCCCACTCTGTCTCTACTTCCCGCTCTGTCTCTATTTCCCGCTCTGTCTCTACTTCCCGCTCTGTCTCTACTTCCCACTCTGTCTCTGCTTCCCACTCTGTTTCTACTTCCCGCTCTGTCTCTACTTCCCGCTCTGTCTCTACTTCCCACTCTGTCTCTGCTTCCCATTCTGTCTCTGCTTCCCACTCTGTCTCTGCTTCCCGCTCTGTCTCTACTTCCCACTCTGTCTCTGCTTCCCACTCTGTCTCTGCTTCCCGCTCTGTCTCTACTTCCCACTCTGTCTCTGCTTCCCACTCTGTCTCTGCTTCCCGCTCTGTCTCTACTTCCCGCTCAGTCTCTACTTCCCACTCTGTCTCTACTTCCCACTCTGTCTCTACTTCCCACTCTGTCTCTACTTCCCACTCTGTCTCTACTTCCCGCTCTGTCTCTACTTCCCACTCTGTCTCTGCTTCCCGCTCTGTCTCTACTTCCCATTCTCTCTCTACTTCCCACTCTCTCTACTTCCCACTCTGTCTCTGCTTCCCACTCTGTCTCTACTTCCCACTCTGTCTCTGCTTCCCACTCTGTCTCTGCTTCCCGCTCTGTCTCTACTTCCCACTCTGTCTCTGCTTCCCACTGTGTCTCTACTTCCCGCTCTGTCTCTATTTCCCGCTCTGTCTCTATTTCCCACTCTGTCTCTATTTCCCACTCTGTCTCTATTTCCCACTCTGTCTCTATTTCCCACTCTGTCTCTATTTCCCACTCTGTCTCTACTTCCCGCTCTGTCTCTATTTCCCGCTCTGTCTCTGCTTCCCACTCTGTCTCTGCTTCCCACTCTGTCTCTATTTCCCACTCTGTCTCTATTTCCCACTCTGTCTCTACTTCCCACTCTGTCTCTATTTCCCACTCTGTCTCTATTTCCCACTCTGTCTCTACTTCCCACTCTGTCTCTACTTCCCGCTCTCTCTCTACTTCCTGCTCTGTCTCTACTTCCCGCTGTGTCTCTACTTCCCGCTCTGTCTCTATTTCCCACTCTGTCTCTATTTCCCACTCTGTCTCTACTTCCCGCTCTGTCTCTATTTCCCGCTCTGTCTCTACTTCCCACTCTGTCTCTACTTCCCGCTCTGTCTCTGCTTCCCACTCTGTCTCTACTTCCCGCTCTGTCTCTGCTTCCCATTCTGTCTCTACTTCCCACTCTGTCTCTACTTCCCGCTCTGTCTCTACTTCCCACTCTGTCTCTACTTCCCGCTCTGTCTCTAATTCCCGCTCTGTCTCTATTTCCCGCTCTGTCTCTACTTCCCGCTCTGTCTCTACTTCCCACTCTGTCTCTACTTCCCGCTCTGTCTCTACTTCCCGCTCTGTCTCTACTTCCCACTCTGTCTCTACTTCCCGCTCTGTCTCTACTTCCCGCTCTGTCTCTACTTCCCGCTCTGTCTCTAATTCCCGCTCTGTCTCTATTTCCCGCTCTGTCTCTACTTCCCGCTCTGTCTCTACTTCCCATTCTGTCTCCGCTTCCCACTCTGTCTCTGCTTCCCGCTCTGTCTCTACTTCCCACTCTGACTCTATTTCCCACTCTGTCTCTACTTCCCGCTCTGTCTCTATTTCCCACTCTGTCTCTATTTCCCACTCTGTCTCTACTTCCCGCTCTGTCACTATTTCCCACTCTGTCTCTATTTCCCACTCTGTCTCTACTTCCCACTCTGTCTCTACTTCCCGCTCTGTCTCTACTTCCCACTCTGTCTCTGCTTCCCGCTCTGTCTCTACTTCCCACTCTGTCTATATTTCCCGCTCTGTCTCTACTTCCCACTCTGTCTCTCCTTCCCACTCTGTCTCTACTTCCCACTCTGTCTCTATTTCCCGCTCTGTCTCTACTTCCCGCTCTGTCTCTCCTTCCCACTCTGTCTCTACTTCCCACTCTGTCTCTACTTCCCACTCTGTCTCTACTTCCCACTCTGTCTCTATTTCCCGCTCTGTCTCTACTTCCCACTCTGTCTCTGCTTCCCACTCTGTCTCTGCTTCCCGCTCTGTCACTACTTCCCACTCTGTCTCTGCTTCCCGCTCTGTCTCTACTTCCCGCTCTGTCTCTGCTTCCCACTCTGTCTCTACTTCCCACTCTGTCTCTATTTCCCACTCTGTCTCTACTTCCCACTCTGTCTCTGCTTCCCGCTCTCTCTCTACTTCCCACTCTGTCTCTACTTCCCACTCTGTCTCCACTTCACGCTCTGTCTCTACTTCCCGTTCTGTCTCTACTTCCCACTCTGTCTCTGCTTCCCGCTCTGTCTCTACTTCCCATTCTGTCTCTACTTCCCGCTCTGTCTCTACTTCCCACTCTGTCTCTATTTCCCACTCTGTCTCTACTTCCCACTCTGTCTCTGCTTCCCGCTCTGTCTCTACTTCCCGCTCTGTCTCTACTTCCCACTCTGTCTCTGCTTCCCGCTCTGTCTCTACTTCCCATTCTGTCTCTACTTCCCGCTCTGTCTCTACTTCCCACTCTGTCTCTATTTCCCACTCTGTCTCTACTTCCCACTGTGTCTCTACTTCCCGCTCTGTCTCTACTTCCCGCTCTGTCTCTGCTTCCCGCTCTGTCTCTGCTTCCCACTCTGTCTCTATTTCCCGCTCTGTCTCTACTTCCCACTCTGTCTCTATTTCCCACTCTGTCTCTACTTCCCACTCTGTCTCTGCTTCCCACTCTGCCTCTACTTCCCGCTCTGTCTCTACTTCCCACTCTGTCTCTACTTCCCACTCTGTCTCTGCTTCCCGCTCTGTCTCTGCTTCCCGCTCTGTCTCTACTTCCATCTCTGTCTCTGCTTCCCGCTCTGTCTCTACTTCCCACTCTGTCTCTACTTCCCACTCTGTCTCTGCTTCCCACTCTGTCTCTACTTCCCGCTCTGTCTCTATTTCCCGCTCTGTCTCTACTTCCCGCTCTGTCTCTACTTCCCACTCTGTCTCTGCTTCCCACTCTGTTTCTACTTCCCGCTCTGTCTCTACTTCCCGCTCTGTCTCTACTTCCCACTCTGTCTCTGCTTCCCATTCTGTCTCTGCTTCCCACTCTGTCTCTGCTTCCCGCTCTGTCTCTACTTCCCACTCTGTCTCTGCTTCCCACTCTGTCTCTGCTTCCCGCTCTGTCTCTACTTCCCACTCTGTCTCTGCTTCCCACTCTGTCTCTGCTTCCCGCTCTGTCTCTACTTCCCGCTCAGTCTCTACTTCCCACTCTGTCTCTACTTCCCACTCTGTCTCTACTTCCCACTCTGTCTCTACTTCCCACTCTGTCTCTACTTCCCGCTCTGTCTCTACTTCCCACTCTGTCTCTGCTTCCCGCTCTGTCTCTACTTCCCATTCTCTCTCTACTTCCCACTCTCTCTACTTCCCACTCTGTCTCTGCTTCCCACTCTGTCTCTACTTCCCACTCTGTCTCTGCTTCCCACTCTGTCTCTGCTTCCCGCTCTGTCTCTACTTCCCACTCTGTCTCTGCTTCCCACTGTGTCTCTACTTCCCGCTCTGTCTCTATTTCCCGCTCTGTCTCTACTTCCCAATCTGTCTCTGCTTCCCGCTCTGTCTCTGCTTCCCACTCTGTCTCTACTTCCCTCTCTGTCTCTACTTCCCACTCTGTCTCTACTTCCCACTCTGTCTCTACTTCCTGCTCTGTCTCTACTTCCCGCTCTGTCTCTACTTCCCGCTCTGTCTCTGCTTCCCACTCTGTCTCTATTTCCCGCTCTGTCTCTACTTCCCACTCTGTCTCTACTTCCCGCTCTGTCTCTACTTCCCACTCTGTCTCTACTTCCCACTCTGTCTCTACTTCCCACTCTGTCTCTACTTCCCACTCTGTCTCTACTTCCCGCTCTGTCTCTGCTTCCCACGCTGTCTCTACTTCCCACTCTGTCTCTATTTCCCACTCTGTCTCTATTTCCCACTCTGTCTCTATTTCCCACTCTGTCTCTATTTCCCGCTCTGTCTCTGCTTCCCGCTCTGTCTCTACTTCCCGCTCTGTCTCTACTTCCCACTCTGTCTCTATTTCCCACTCTGTCTCTACTTCCCGCTCTGTCTCTATTTCCCACTCTGTCTCTACTTCCCGCTCTGTCTCTACTTCCCGCTCTGTCTCTATTTCCCACTCTGTCTCTATTTCCCACTCTGTCTCTATTTCCCACTCTGTCTCTATTTCCCACTCTGTCTCTACTTCCCGCTCTGTCTCTACTTCCCGCTCTGTCTCTGCTTCCCACTCTGTCTCTATTTCCCGCTCTGTCTCTACTTCCTACTCTGTCTCTACTTCCCGCTCTGTCTCTACATCCCGCTCTGTCTCTACTTCCCACTCTGTCTCTACTTCCCACTCTGTCTCTACTTCCCGCTCTGTCTCTGCTTCCCACTCTGTCTCTACTTCCCACTCTGTCTCTACTTCCCACTCTGTCTCTATTTCCCACTCTGTCTCTATTTCCCACTCTGTCTCTATTTCCCATTCTGTCTCTATTTCCCGCTCTGTCTCTTCTTCCCACTCTGTCTCTACTTCCCGCTCTGTCTCTAATTCCCACTCTGTCTCTATTTCCCACTCTGTCTCTACTTCCCGCTCTGTCTCTATTTCCCACTCTGTCTCTACTTCCCGCTCTGTCTCTACTTCCCGCTCTGTCTCTATTTCCCACTCTGTCTCTATTTCCCACTCTGTCTCTATTTCCCACTCTGTCTCTATTTCCCACTCTGTCTCTAGTTCCCACTCTGTCTCTACTTCCCGCTCTGTCTCTATTTCCCGCTCTGTCTCTATTTCCCACTCTGTCTCTATTTCCCACTCTGTCTCTATTTCCCACTCTGTCTCTACTTCCCACTCTGTCTCTATTTCCCACTCTGTCTCTATTTCCCACTCTGTCTCTACTTCCCACTCTGTCTCTACTTCCCGCTCTCTCTCTACTTCCTGCTCTGTCTCTACTTCCCGCTCTGTCTCTACTTCCCGCTCTGTCTCTATTTCCCACTCTGTCTCTATTTCCCACTCTGTCTCTACTTCCCGCTCTGTCTCTATCTCCCGCTCTGTCTCTACTTCCCACTCTGTCTCTACTTCCCGCTCTGTCTCTGCTTCCCACTCTGTCTCTACTTCCCGCTCTGTCTCTGCTTCCCATTCTGTCTCTACTTCCCACTCTGCCTCTACTTCCCGCTCTGTCTCTACTTCCCACTCTGTCTCTACTTACCGCTCTGTCTCTATTTCCCACTCTGTCTCTACTTCCCGCTCTGTCTCTACTTCCCGCTCTGTCTCTACTTCCCACTCTTTCTCTACTTCCCGCTCTGTCTCTACTTCCCGCTCTGTCTCTACTTCCCGCTCTGTCTCTATTTCCCGCTCTGTCTCTACTTCCCATTCTGTCTCTGCTTCCCACTCTGTCTCTGTTTCCCGCTCTGTCTCTACTTCCCACTCTGTCTCTATTTCCCACTCTGTCTCTACTTCCCGCTCTGTCTCTATTTCCCACTCTGTCTCTATTTCCCACTCTGTCTCTACTTCCCGCTCTGTCACTATTTCCCACTCTGTCTCTATTTCCCACTCTGTCTCTACTTCCCACTCTGTCTCTACTTCCCGCTCTGTCTCTACTTCCCACTCTGTCTCTGCTTCCCGCTCTGTCTCTACTTCCCACTCTGTCTATATTTCCCGCTCTGTCTCTACTTCCCACTCTGTCTCTCCTTCCCACTCTGTCTCTACTTCCCACTCTGTCTCTATTTCCCGCTCTGTCTCTACTTCCTGCTCTGTCTCTCCTTCCCACTCTGTCTCTACTTCCCACTCTGTCTCTACTTCCCACTCTGTCTCTACTTCCCACTCTGTCTCTATTTCCCGCTCTGTCTCTACTTCCCACTCTGTCTCTGCTTCCCACTCTGTCTCTGCTTCCCGCTCTGTCTCTACTTCCCACGCTGTCTCTGCTTCCCGCTCTGTCTCTACTTCCCGCTCTGTCTCTGCTTCCCACTCTGTCTCTACTTCCCACTCTGTCTCTATTTCCCACTCTGTCTCTACTTCCCACTCTGTCTCTGCTTCCCGCTCTGTCTCTACTTCCCACTTTGTCTCTACTTCCCACTCTGTCTCTACTTCCCGCTCTGTCTCTACTTCCCGTTCTGTCTCTACCTCCCACTCTGTCTCTGCTTCCCGCTCTGTCTCTACTTCCCATTCTGTCTCTACTTCCCGCTCTGTCTCTACTTCCCACTCTGTCTCTATTTCCCACTCTGTCTCTACTTCCCACTCTGTCTGTGCTTCCCGCTCTGTCTCTACTTCCCGTTCTGTCTCTACTTCCGACTCTGTCTCTGCTTCCCGCTCTGTCTCTACTTCCCATTCTGTCTATACTTCCCGCTCTGTCTCTACTTCCCACTCTTTCTCTATTTCCCACTCTGTCTCTACTTCCCACTCTGTCTCTATTTCCCACTCTGTCTCTACTTCCCACTCTGTCTCAGCTTCCCACTCTGCCTCTACTTCCCGCTCTGTCTCTACTTCCCACACTGTCTCTGCTTCCCACTCTGTCTCTGCTTCCCGCTCTGTCTCTGCTTCCCGCTCTGTCTCTACTTCCATCTCTGTCTCTGCTTCCCGCTCTGTCTCTACTTCCCACTCTGTCTCTACTTCCCACTCTGTCTCTGCTTCCCACTCTGTCTCTACTTCCCGCGCTGTCTCTATTTCCCGCTCTGTCTCTACTGCCCGCTCTGTCTCTACTTCCCACTCTGTCTCTGCTTCCCACTCTGTTTCTACTTCCCGCTCTGTCTCTACTTCCCACTCTGTCTCTACTTCCCACTCTGTCTCTGCTTCCCGCTCTGTCTCTGCTTCCAACTCTGTCTCTACTTCCCACTCTGTCTCTACTTCCCACTCTGTCTCTGCTTCCCACTCTGTCTCTACTTCCCACTCTGTCTCTGCTTCCCGCTCTGTCTCTGCTTCCCACTCTGTCTCTGCTTCCCACTCTGTCTCTACTTCCTGCTCTGTCTCTACTTCCCACTCTGTCTCTACTTCCCGCTCTGTCTCTACTTCCCACTCTGTCTCTACTTCCCACTCTGTCTCTGCTTCCCACTCTGTCTCTACTTCCCGCTCTGTCTCTACTTCCCACTCTGTCTCTACTTACCGCTCTGTCTCTGCTTCCCACTCTGTCTCTACTTCCCACTCTGTCTCTGCTTCCCAATCTGTCTCTGCTTCCCGCTCTGTCTCTGCTTCCCACTCTGTCTCTACTTCCCACTCTGTCACTACTTCCCACTCTGTCTCTACTTCCCGCTCTGTCTCTGCTTCCCACTCTGTCTCTACTTCCCACTCTGTCTCTGCTTCATACTCTGTCTCTGCTTCCCGCTCTATCTCTGCTTCCCACTCTGTCTCTACTTCCCACTCTGTCTCTGCTTCCCGCTCTGTCTCTACTTCCCGCTCTGTCTCTACTTCCCGCTCGGTCTCTACTTCCCACTCTGTCTCTGCTTCCCACTCTGTCTCTACTTCCCGCTCTGTCTCTACTTCCCACTCTGTCTCTACTTCCCACTCTGTCTCTGCTTCCCACTCTGTCTCTACTTCCCGCTCTGTTTCTACTTCCCGCTCTGTCTCTGCTTCCCACTCTGTCTCTACTTCCCGCTCTGTCTCTACTTCAATCTCTGTCTCTACTTCCCGCTCTATCTCTACTTCCCACTCTGTCTCTACTTCCCGCTCTGTCTCTGCTTCCCGCTCTGTCTCTACTTCCCATTCTGTCTCTACTTCCCACACTCTCTACTTCCCACTCTGTCTCTGCTTCCCACTCTGTCTCTACTTCCCACTCTGTCTCTGCTTCCCACTCTGTCTCTGCTTCCCGCTCTGTCTCTACTTCCCACTCTGTCTCTGCTTCCCACTGTGTCTCTACTTCCCGCTCTGTCTCTATTTCCCGCTCTGTCTCTACTTCCCACTCTGTCTCTGCTTCCCGCTCTGTCTCTGCTTCCCACTCTGTCTCTGCTTCCCACTCTGTCTCTACTTCCCACTCTGTCTCTACTTCCCACTCTGTCTCTACTTCCCACTCTGTCTCTACTTCCTGCTCTGTCTCTACTTCCCGCTCTGTCTCTACTTCCCGCTCTGTCTCTGCTTCCCACTCTGTCTCTATTTCCCGCTCTGTCTCTACTTCCCACTCTGTCTCTACTTCCCGCTCTGTCTCTACTTCCCACTCTGTCTCTATTTCCCACTCTGTCTCTACTTCCCACTCTGTCTCTACTTCCCGCTCTGTCTCTATCTCCCGCTCTGTCTCTACTTCCCACTCTGTCTCTACTTCCCGCTCTGTCTCTGCTTCCCACTCTGTCTCTACTTCCCGCTCTGTCTCTGCTTCCCATTCTGTCTCTACTTCCCACTCTGTCTCTACTTCCCGCTCTGTCTCTACTTCCCACTCTGTCTCTACTTACCGCTCTGTCTCTATTTCCCACTCTGTCTCTACTTCCCGCTCTGTCTCTACTTCCCGCTCTGTCTCTACTTCCCACTCTGTCTCTACTTCCCGCTCTGTCTCTACTTCCCGCTCTGTCTCTACTTCCCGCTCTGTCTCTATTTCCCGCTCTGTCTCTACTTCCCATTCTGTCTCTGCTTCCCACTCTGTCTCTGTTTCCCGCTCTGTCTCTACTTCCCACTCTGTCTCTATTTCCCACTCTGTCTCTACTTCCCGCTCTGTCTCTATTTCCCACTCTGTCTCTATTTCCCACTCTGTCTCTACTTCCCGCTCTGTCACTATTTCCCACTCTGTCTCTATTTCCCACTCTGTCTCTACTTCCCACTCTGTCTCTACTTCCCGCTCTGTCTCTACTTCCCACTCTGTCTCTGCTTCCCGCTCTATCTCTACTTCCCACTCTGTCTATATTTCCCGCTCTGTCTCTACTTCCCACTCTGTCTCTCCTTCCCACTCTGTCTCTACTTCCCACTCTGTCTCTATTTCCCGCTCTGTCTCTACTTCCTGCTCTGTCTCTCCTTCCCACTCTGTCTCTACTTCCCACTCTGTCTCTACTTCCCACTCTGTCTCTACTTCCCACTCTGTCTCTATTTCCCGCTCTGTCTCTACTTCCCACTCTGTCTCTGCTTCCCACTCTGTCTCTGCTTCCCGCTCTGTCTCTACTTCCCACGCTGTCTCTGCTTCCCGCTCTGTCTCTATTTCCCGCTCTGTCTCTGCTTCCCACTCTGTCTCTACTTCCCACTCTGTCTCTATTTCCCACTCTGTCTCTACTTCCCACTCTGTCTCTGCTTCCCGCTCTGTCTCTACTTCCCACTTTGTCTCTACTTCCCACTCTGTCTCTACTTCCGGCTCTGTCTCTACTTCCCGTTCTGTCTCTACCTCCCACTCTGTCTCTGCTTCCCGCTCTGTCTCTACTTCCCGTTCTGTCTCTACTTCCCGCTCTGTCTCTACTTCCCACTCTGTCTCTATTTCCCACTCTGTCTCTACTTCCCACTCTGTCTGTGCTTCCCGCTCTGTCTCTACTTCCCGCTCTGTCTCTACTTCCGACTCTGTCTCTGCTTCCCGCTCTGTCTCTACTTCCCATTCTGTCTATACTTCCCGCTCTGTCTCTACTTCCCACTCTTTCTCTATTTCCCACTCTGTCTCTACTTCCCACTCTGTCTCTACTCCCCGCTCTGTCTCTACTTCCCGCTCTGTCTCTGCTTCCCGCTCTGTCTCTACTTCCCACTCTGTCTCTATTTCCCGCTCTGTCTCTACTTCCCACTCTGTCTCTATTTCCCACTCTGTCTCTACTTCCCACTCTGTCTCAGCTTCCCACTCTGCCTCTACTTCCCGCTCTGTCTCTACTTCCCACACTGTCTCTGCTTCCCACTCTGTCTCTGCTTCCCGCTCTGTCTCTGCTTCCCGCTCTGTCTCTACTTCCATCTCTGTCTCTGCTTCCCGCTCTGTCTCTACTTCCCACTCTGTCTCTACTTCCCACTCTGTCTCTGCTTCCCACTCTGTCTCTACTTCCCGCTCTGTCTCTATTTCCCGCTCTGTCTCTACTGCCCGCTCTGTCTCTACTTCCCACTCTGTCTCTGCTTCCCACTCTGTTTCTACTTCCCGCTCTGTCTCTACTTCCCACTCTGTCTCTACTTCCCACTCTGTCTCTGCTTCCCGCTCTGTCTCTGCTTCCAACTCTGTCTCTACTTCCCACTCTGTCTCTACTTCCCACTCTGTCTCTGCTTCCCACTCTGTCTCTACTTCCCACTCTGTCTCTGCTTCCCGCTCTGTCTCTGCTTCCCACTCTGTCTCTGCTTCCCACTCTGTCTCTACTTCCTGCTCTGTCTCTACTTCCCACTCTGTCTCTACTTCCCGCTCTGTCTCTACTTCCCACTCTGTCTCTACTTCCCACTCTGTCTCTGCTTCCCACTCTGTCTCTACTTCCCGCTCTGTCTCTACTTCCCACTCTGTCTCTACTTACCGCTCTGTCTCTGCTTCCCACTCTGTCTCTACTTCCCACTCTGTCTCTGCTTCCCAATCTGTCTCTGCTTCCCGCTCTGTCTCTGCTTCCCACTCTGTCTCTACTTCCCACTCTGTCACTACTTCCCACTCTGTCTCTACTTCCCGCTCTGTCTCTGCTTCCCACTCTGTCTCTACTTCCCACTCTGTCTCTGCTTCACACTCTGTCTCTGCTTCCCGCTCTGTCTCTGCTTCCCACTCTGTCTCTACTTCCCACTCTGTCTCTGCTTCCCGCTCTGTCTCTACTTCCCGCTCTGTCTCTACTTCCCGCTCGGTCTCTACTTCCCACTCTGTCTCTGCTTCCCACTCTGTCTCTACTTCCCGCTCTGTCTCTACTTCCCACTCTGTCTCTACTTCCCACTCTGTCTCTGCTTCCCACTCTGTCTCTACTTCCCGCTCTGTTTCTACTTCCCGCTCTGTCTCTGCTTCCCACTCTGTCTCTACTTCCCGCTCTGTCTCTACTTCAATCTCTGTCTCTACTTCCCGCTCTATCTCTACTTCCCACTCTGTCTCTACTTCCCGCTCTGTCTCTGCTTCCCGCTCTGTCTCTACTTCCCATTCAGTCTCTACTTCCCACTCTCTCTACTTCCCACTCTGTCTCTGCTTCCCACTCTGTCTCTACTTCCCACTCTGTCTCTGCTTCCCACTCTGTCTCTGCTTCCCGCTCTGTCTCTACTTCCCACTCTGTCTCTGCTTCCCACTGTGTCTCTACTTCCCGCTCTGTCTCTATTTCCCGCTCTGTCTCTACTTCCCACTCTGTCTCTGCTTCCCGCTCTGTCTCTGCTTCCCACTCTGTCTCTGCTTCCCACTCTGTCTCTACTTCCCACTCTGTGTCTACTTCCCACTCTGTCTCTACTTCCCACTCTGTCTCTACTTCCTGCTCTGTCTCTACTTCCCGCTCTGTCTCTACTTCCCGCTCTGTCTCTGCTTCCCACTCTGTCTCTATTTCCCGCTCTGTCTCTACTTCCCACTCTGTCTCTACTTCCCGCTCTGTCTCTACTTCCCACTCTGTCTCTACTTCCCACTCTGTCTCTACTTCCCACTCTGTCTCTACTTCCCACTCTGTCTCTACTTCCCGCTCTGTCTCTGCTTCCCACGCTGTCTCTACTTCCCACTCTGTCTCTATTTCCCACTCTGTCTCTATTTCCCACTCTGTCTCTTTTTCCCACTCTGTCTCTATTTCCCGCTCTGTCTCTGCTTCCCGCTCTGTCTCTGCTTCCCGCTCTGTCTCTACTTCCCACTCTGTCTCTATTTCCCACTCTGTCTCTATTTCCCACTCTGTCTCTACTTCCCGCTCTGTCTCTATTTCCCACTCTGTCTCTACTTCCCGCTCTGTCTCTACTTCCCACTCTGTCTCTACTTCCCACTCTGTCTCTACTTCCCACTCTGTCTCTACTTCCCATTCTGTCTCTATTTCCCGCTCTGTCTCTACTTCCCACTCTGTCTCTGCTTCGCACTCTGTCTCTGCTTCCCGCTCTGTCTCTACTTCCCACTCTGTCTCTGCTTCCCACTCTGTCTCTGCTTCCCGCTCTGTCTCTACTTCCCACTCTGTCTCTACTTCCCACTCTGTCTCTACTTCCCGCTCTGTCTCTACTTCCCGTTCTGTCTCTACCTCCCACTCTGTCTCTGCTTCCCACTCTGTCTCTACTTCCCACTCTGTCTCTATTTCCCGCTCTGTCTCTACTTCCTGCTCTGTCTCTCCTTCCCACTCTGTCTCTACTTCCCACTCTGTCTCTACTTCCCACTCTGTCTCTACTTCCCACTCTGTCTCTATTTCCCACTCTGTCTCTACTTCCCACTCTGTCTCTGCTTCCCGCTCTGTCTCTACTTCCCACTTTGTCTCTACTTCCCACTCTGTCTCTACTTCCCGCTCTGTCTCTACTTCCCGTTCTGTCTCTACCTCCCACTCTGTCTCTGCTTCCCGCTCTGTCTCTACTTCCCGTTCTGTCTCTACTTCCCGCTCTGTCTCTACTTCCCACTCTGTCTCTATTTCCCACTCTGTCTCTACTTCCCACTCTGTCTGTGCTTCCCGCTCTGTCTCTACTTCCCGCTCTGTCTCTACTTCCGACTCTGTCTCTGCTTCCCGCTCTGTCTCTACTTCCCATTCTGTCTATACTTCCCGCTCTGTCTCTACTTCCCACTCTTTCTCT
This sequence comes from Somniosus microcephalus, assembly GCF_052327205.1. Taxonomy (NCBI): domain Eukaryota; kingdom Metazoa; phylum Chordata; class Chondrichthyes; order Squaliformes; family Somniosidae; genus Somniosus; species Somniosus microcephalus. Next base: position 112,530,032 of record NC_140999.1, read on the forward strand.
ATTTCCCACTCTGTCTCTACTTCCCACTCTGTCTCTACTCCCCGCTCTGTCTCTACTTCCCGCTCTGTCTCTGCTTCCCGCTCTGTCTCTACTTCCCACTCTGTCTCTATTTCCCGCTCTGTCTCTACTTCCCACTCTGTCTCTATTTCCCACTCTGTCTCTACTTCCCACTCTGTCTCAGCTTCCCACTCTGCCTCTACTTCCCGCTCTGTCTCTACTTCCCACACTGTCTCTGCTTCCCACTCTGTCTCTGCTTCCCGCTCTGTCTCCGCTTCCCGCTCTGTCTCTACTTCCATCTCTGTCTCTGCTTCCCGCTCTGTCTCTACTTCCCACTCTGTCTCTACTTCCCACTCTGTCTCTGCTTCCCACTCTGTCTCTACTTCCCGCTCTGTCTCTATTTCCCGCTCTGTCTCTACTGCCCGCTCTGTCTCTACTTCCCACTCTGTCTCTGCTTCCCACTCTGTTTCTACTTCCCGCTCTGTCTCTACTTCCCACTCTGTCTCTACTTCCCACTCTGTCTCTGCTTCCCGCTCTGTCTCTGCTTCCAACTCTGTCTCTACTTCCCACTCTGTCTCTACTTCCCACTCTGTCTCTGCTTCCCACTCTGTCTCTACTTCCCACTCTGTCTCTGCTTCCCGCTCTGTCTCTGCTTCCCACTCTGTCTCTGCTTCCCACTCTGTCTCTACTTCCTGCTCTGTCTCTACTTCCCACTCTGTCTCTACTTCCCGCTCTGTCTCTACTTCCCACTCTGTCTCTACTTCCCACTCTGTCTCTGCTTCCCACTCTGTCTCTACTTCCCGCTCTGTCTCTACTTCCCACTCTGTCTCTACTTACCGCTCTGTCTCTGCTTCCCACTCTGTCTCTACTTCCCACTATGTCTCTGCTTCCCAATCTGTCTCTGCTTCCCGCTCTGTCTCTGCTTCCCACTCTGTCTCTACTTCCCACTCTGTCACTACTTCCCACTCTGTCTCTACTTCCCGCTCTGTCTCTGCTTCCCACTCTGTCTCTACTTCCCACTCTGTCTCTGCTTCACACTCTGTCTCTGCTTCCCGCTCTGTCTCTGCTTCCCACTCTGTCTCTACTTCCCACTCTGTCTCTGCTTCCCGCTCTGTCTCTACTTCCCGCTCTGTCTCTACTTCCCGCTCGGTCTCTACTTCCCACTCTGTCTCTGCTTCCCACTCTGTCTCTACTTCCCGCTCTGTCTCTACTTCCCACTCTGTCTCTACTTCCCACTCTGTCTCTGCTTCCCACTCTGTCTCTACTTCCCGCTCTGTTTCTACTTCCCGCTCTGTCTCTGCTTCCCACTCTGTCTCTACTTCCCGCTCTGTCTCTACTTCAATCTCTGTCTCTACTTCCCGCTCTATCTCTACTTCCCACTCTGTCTCTACTTCCCGCTCTGTCTCTGCTTCCCGCTCTGTCTCTACTTCCCACTCTGTCTCTGCTTCCCACTCTGTCTCTGCTTCCCGCTCTGTCTCTACTTCCCACTCTGTCTCTGCTTCCCACTGTGTCTCTACTTCCCGCTCTGTCTCTATTTCCCGCTCTGTCTCTACTTCCCACTCTGTCTCTGCTTCCCGCTCTGTCTCTGCTTCCCACTCTGTCTCTGCTTCCCACTCTGTCTCTACTTCCCACTCTGTGTCTACTTCCCACTCTGTCTCTACTTCCCGCTCTGTCTCTACTTCCTGCTCTGTCTCTACTTCCCGCTCTGTCTCTACTTCCCGCTCTGTCTCTGCTTCCCACTCTGTCTCTATTTCCCGCTCTGTCTCTACTTCCCACTCTGTCTCTACTTCCCGCTCTGTCTCTACTTCCCACTCTGTCTCTACTTCCCACTCTGTCTCTACTTCCCGCTCTGTCTCTGCTTCCCGCTCTGTCTCTGCTTCCCACGCTGTCTCTACTTCCCACTCTGTCTCTATTTCCCACTCTGTCTCTATTTCCCACTCTGTCTCTACTTCCCGCTCTGTCTCTATTTCCCACTCTGTCTCTACTTCCCGCTCTGTCTCTACTTCCCACTCTGTCTCTACTTCCCACTCTGTCTCTACTTCCCACTCTGTCTCTACTTCCCACTCTGTCTCTATTTCCCGCTCTGTCTCTACTTCCCACTCTGTCTCTGCTTCCCACTCTGTCTCTGCTTCCCGCTCTGTCTCTACTTCCCACTCTGTCTCTGCTTCCCACTCTGTCTCTGCTTCCCGCTCTGTCTCTACTTCCCACTCTGTCTCTACTTCCCACTCTGTCTCTACTTCCCGCTCTGTCTCTACTTCCCGTTCTGTCTCTACCTCCCACTCTGTCTCTGCTTCCCGCTCTGTCTCTACTTCCCGTTCTGTCTCTACTTCCCGCTCTGTCTCTACTTCCCACTCTGTCTCTATTTCCCACTCTGTCTCTTATTCCCACTCTGTCTCTGCTTCCCGCTCTGTCTCTACTTCCCGCTCTGTCTCTACTTCCCACTCTGTCTCTGCTTCCCGCTCTGTCTCTACTTCCCATTCTGTCTATACTTCCCGCTCTGTCTCTACTTCCCACTCTTTCTCTATTTCCCACTCTGTCTCTACTTCCCACTCTGTCTCTACTTCCCGCTCTGTCTCTACTTCCCGCTCTGTCTCTGCTTCCCGCTCTGTCTCTACTTCCCACTCTGTCTCTATTTCCAGCTCTGTCTCTACTTCCCACTCTGTCTCTATTTCCCACTCTGTCTCTACTTCCCACTCTGTCTCAGCTTCCCACTCTGCCTCTACTTCCCGCTCTGTCTCTACTTCCCACTCTGTCTCTGCTTCCCACTCTGTCTCTGCTTCCCGCTCTGTCTCTGCTTCCCGCTCTGTCTCTACTTCCATCTCTGTCTCTGCTTCCCGCTCTGTCTCTACTTCCCACTCTGTCTCTACTTCCCACTCTGTCTCTGCTTCCCACTCTGTCTCTACTTCCCGCTCTGTCTCTATTTCCCGCTCTGTCTCTACTTCCCGCTCTGTCTCTACTTCCCACTCTGTCTCTGCTTCCCACTCTGTTTCTACTTCCCGCTCTGTCTCTACTTCCCACTCTGTCTCTACCTCCCACTCTGTCTCTGCTTCCCGCTCTGTCTCTGCTTCCCACTCTGTCTCTACTTCCCACTCTGTCTCTACTTCCCACTCTGTCTCTGCTTCCCACTCTGTCTCTACTTCCCACTCTGTCTCTGCTTCCCGCTCTGTCTCTGCTTCCCACTCTGTCTCTGCTTCCCACTCTGTCTCTACTTCCTGCTCTGTCTCTACTTCCCACTCTGTCTCTACTTCCCGCTCTGTCTCTACTTCCCACTCTGTCTCTACTTCCCACTCTGTCTCTGCTTCCCACTCTGTCTCTACTTCCCGCTCTGTCTCTACTTCCCACTCTGTCTCTACTTACCGCTCTGTCTCTGCTTCCCACTCTGTCTCTACTTCCCACTCTGTCTCTGCTTCCCAATCTGTCTCTGCTTCCCGCTCTGTCTCTGCTTCCCACTCTGTCTCTACTTCCCACTCTGTCACTACTTCCCACTCTGTCTCTACTTCCCGCTCTGTCTCTGCTTCCCACTCTGTCTCTACTTCCCACTCTGTCTCTGCTTCACACTCTGTCTCTGCTTCCCGCTCTGTCTCTGCTTCCCACTCTGTCTCTACTTCCCACTCTGTCTCTGCTTCCCGCTCTGTCTCTACTTCCCGCTCTGTCTCTACTTCCCGCTCGGTCTCTACTTCCCACTCTGTCTCTGCTTCCCACTCTGTCTCTACTTCCCACTCTGTCTCTACTTCCCACTCTGTCTCTACTTCCCACTCTGTCTCTGCTTCCCACTCTGTCTCTACTTCCCGCTCTGTTTCTACTTCCCGCTCTGTCTCTGCTTCCCACTCTGTCTCTACTTCCCGCTCTGTCTCTACTTCAATCTCTGTCTCTACTTCCCGCTCTATCTCTACTTCCCACTCTGTCTCTACTTCCCGCTCTGTCTCTGCTTCCCGCTCTGTCTCTACTTCCCATTCTGTCTCTACTTCCCACTCTCTCTACTTCCCACTCTGTCTCTGCTTCCCACTCTGTCTCTACTTCCCACTCTGTCTCTGCTTCCCACTCTGTCTCTGCTTCCCGCTCTGTCTCTACTTCCCACTCTGTCTCTGCTTCCCACTGCGTCTCTACTTCCCGCTCTGTCTCTATTTCCCGCTCTGTCTCTACTTCCCACTCTGTCTCTGCTTCCCGCTCTGTCTCTGCTTCCCACTCTGTCTCTACTTCCCACTCTGTCTCTACTTCCCACTCTGTCTCTACTTCCCACTCTGTCTCTACTTCCTGCTCTGTCTCTACTTCCCGCTCTGTCTCTACTTCCCGCTCTGTCTCTGCTTCCCACTCTGTCTCTATTTCCCGCTCTGTCTCTACTTCCCGCTCTGTCTCTACTTCCCGCTTGGTCTCTACTTCCCACTCTGTCTCTGCTTCCCACTCTGTCTCTACTTCCCGCTCTGTCTCTACTTCCCACTCTGTCTCTACTTCCCACTCTGTCTCTACTTCCCACTCTGTCTCTACTTCCCACTCTGTCTCTACTTCCCGCTCTGTCTCTGCTTCCCACGCTGTCTCTACTTCCCACTCTGTCTCTATTTCCCACTCTGTCTCTATTTCCCGCTCTGTCTCTATTTCCCACTCTGTCTCTGCTTCCCACTGCGTCTCTACTTCCCGCTCTGTCTCTATTTCCCGCTCTGTCTCTACTTCCCACTCTGTCTCTGCTTCCCGCTCTGTCTCTGCTTCCCACTCTGTCTCTACTTCCCACTCTGTCTCTACTTCCCACTCTGTCTCTACTTCCTGCTCTGTCTCTACTTCCCGCTCTGTCTCTACTTCCCGCTCTGTCTCTGCTTCCCACTCTGTCTCTATTTCCCGCTCTGTCTCTACTTCCCGCTCTGTCTCTACTTCCCGCTCGGTCTCTACTTCCCACTCTGTCTCTGCTTCCCACTCTGTCTCTACTTCCCGCTCTGTCTCTACTTCCCACTCTGTCTCTACTTCCCACTCTGTCTCTACTTCCCGCTCTGTCTCTACTTCCCACTCTGTCTCTACTTCCCACTCTGTCTCTGCTTCCCACTCTGTCTCTGCTTCCCGCTCTGTCTCTGCTTCCCACTCTGTCTCTACTTCCCACTCTGTCTCTACTTCCCACTCTGTCTCTACTTCCCACTCTGTCTCTACTTCCTGCTCTGTCTCTACTTCCCGCTCTGTCTCTACTTCCCGCTCTGTCTCTGCTTCCCACTCTGTCTCTATTTCCCGCTCTGTCTCTACTTCCCACTCTGTCTCTACTTCCCGCTCTGTCTCTACTTCCCACTCTGTCTCTGCTTCCCACTGTGTCTCTACTTCCCGCTCTGTCTCTATTTCCCGCTCTGTCTCTACTTCCCACTCTGTCTCTGCTTCCCGCTCTGTCTCTGCTTCCCACTCTGTCTCTACTTCCCACTCTGTCTCTACTTCCCACTCTGTCTCTACTTCCCACTCTGTCTCTACTTCCTGCTCTGTCTCTACTTCCCGCTCTGTCTCTACTTCCCGCTCTGTCTCTGCTTCCCACTCTGTCTCTATTTCCCGCTCTGTCTCTACTTCCCACTCTGTCTCTACTTCCCGCTCTGTCTCTACTTCCCACTCTGTCTCTACTTCCCACTCTGTCTCTACTTCCCACTCTGTCTCTACTTCCCGCTCTGTCTCTACTTCCCGCTCTGTCTCTGCTTCCCACGCTGTCTCTACTTCCCACTCTGTCTCTATTTCCCACTCTGTCTCTATTTCCCACTCTGTCTCTATTTCCCACTCTGTCTCTATTTCCCGCTCTGTCTCTGCTTCCCGCTCTGTCTCTACTTCCCGCTCTGTCTCTACTTCCCACTCTGTCTCTATTTCCCACTCTGTCTCTACTTCCCGCTCTGTCTCTATTTCCCACTCTGTCTCTACTTCCCGCTCTGTCTCTACTTCCCACTCTGTCTCTACTTGCCACTCTGTCTCTACTTCCCACTCTGTCTCTACTTCCCACTCTGTCTCTATTTCCCGCTCTGTCTCTACTTCCCACTCTGTCTCTGCTTCCCACTCTGTCTCTGCTTCCCGCTCTGTCTCTACTTCCCACTCTGTCTCTGCTTCCCGCTCTGTCTCTACTTCCCGCTCTGTCTCTGCTTCCCAATCTGTCTCTACTTCCAACTCTGTCTCTGCTTCCCGCTCTGTCTCTACTTCCCACTCTGTCTCTACTTCCCACTCTGTCTCTACTTCCCGCTCTGTCTCTACTTCCCGTTCTGTCTCTACCTCGCACTCTGTCTCTGCTTCCCGCTCTGTCTCTACTTCCCATTCTGTCTCTACTTCCCGCTCTGTCTCTACTTCCCACTCTGTCTCTATTTCCCACTCTGTCTCTACTTCCCACTCTGTCTCTGCTTCCCGCTCTGTCTCTACTTCCCGCTCTGTCTCTACTTCCCACTCTGTCTCTGCTTCCCGCTCTGTCTCTACTTCCCATTCTGTCTATACTTCCCGCTCTGTCTCTACTTCCCACTCTTTCTCTATTTCCCACTCTGTCTCTACTTCCCACTCTGTCTCTACTTCCCGCTCTGTCTCTACTTCCCGCTCTGTCTCTGCTTCCCGCTCCGTCTCTACTTCCCACTCTGTCTCTATTTCCCGCTCTGTCTCTACTTCCCACTCTGTCTCTATTTCCCACTCTGTCTCTACTTCCCGCTCTGTCTCTACTTCCCGCTCTGTCTCTACTTCCCACTCTGTCTCTATTTCCCACTCTGTCTCTACTTCCCGCTCTGTCTCTATTTCCCACTCTGTCTCTACTTCCCGCTCTGTCTCTACTTCCCACTCTGTCTCTACTTGCCACTCTGTCTCTACTTCCCACTCTGTCTCTACTTCCCACTCTGTCTCTATTTCCCGCTCTGTCTCTACTTCCCACTCTGTCTCTGCTTCCCACTCTGTCTCTGCTTCCCGCTCTGTCTCTACTTCCCACTCTGTCTCTGCTTCCCGCTCTGTCTCTACTTCCCGCTCTGTCTCTGCTTCCCAATCTGTCTCTACTTCCAACTCTGTCTCTGCTTCCCGCTCTGTCTCTACTTCCCACTCTGTCTCTACTTCCCACTCTGTCTCTACTTCCCGCTCTGTCTCTACTTCCCGTTCTGTCTCTACCTCCCACTCTGTCTCTGCTTCCCGCTCTGTCTCTACTTCCCATTCTGTCTCTACTTCCCGCTCTGTCTCTACTTCCCACTCTGTCTCTATTTCCCACTCTGTCTCTACTTCCCACTCTGTCTCTGCTTCCCGCTCTGTCTCTACTTCCCGCTCTGTCTCTACTTCCCACTCTGTCTCTGCTTCCCGCTCTGTCTCTACTTCCCATTCTGTCTATACTTCCCGCTCTGTCTCTACTTCCCACTCTTTCTCTATTTCCCACTCTGTCTCTACTTCCCACTCTGTCTCTACTTCCCGCTCCGTCTCTACTTCCCGCTCTGTCTCTGCTTCCCGCTCCGTCTCTACTTCCCACTCTGTCTCTATTTCCCGCTCTGTCTCTACTTCCCACTCTGTCTCTATTTCCCACTCTGTCTCTACTTCCCACTCTGTCTCAGCTTCCCACTCTGCCTCTACTTCCCGCTCTGTCTCTACTTCCCACTCTGTCTCTGCTTCCCACTCTGTCTCTGCTTCCCGCTCTGTCTCTGCTTCCCGCTCTGTCTCTACTTCCATCTCTGTCTCTGCTTCCCGCTCTGTCTCTACTTCCCACTCTGTCTCTACTTCCCACTCTGTCTCTGCTTCCCACTCTGTCTCTACTTCCCGCTCTGTCTCTATTTCCCGCTCTGTCTCTACTTCCCGCTCTGTCTCTACTTCCCACTCTGTCTCTGCTTCCCACTCTGTTTCTACTTCCCGCTCTGTCTCTACTTCCCACTCTGTCTCCACTTCCCACTCTGTCTCTGCTTCCCGCTCTGTCTCTGCTTCCCACTCTGTCTCTACTTCCCACTCTGTCTCTACTTCCCACTCTGTCTCTGCTTCCCACTCTGTCTCTACTTCCCACTCTGTCTCTGCTTCCCGCTCTGTCTCTGCTTCCCACTCTGTCTCTGCTTCCCACTCTGTCTCTACTTCCTGCTCTGTCTCTACTTCCCACTCTGTCTCTACTTCCCGCTCTGTCTCTACTTCCCACTCTGTCTCTACTTCCCACTCTGTCTCTGCTTCCCACTCTGTCTCTACTTCCCGCTCTGTCTCTACTTCCCACTCTGTCTCTACTTACCGCTCTGTCTCTGCTTCCCACTCTGTCTCTACTTCCCACTCTGTCTCTGCTTCCCAATCTGTCTCTGCTTCCCGCTCTGTCTCTGCTTCCCACTCTGTCTCTACTTCCCACTCTGTCACTACTTCCCACTCTGTCTCTACTTCCCGCTCTGTCTCTGCTTCCCACTCTGTCTCTACTTCCCACTCTGTCTCTGCTTCACACTCTGTCTCTGCTTCCCGCTCTGTCTCTGCTTCCCACTCTGTCTCTACTTCCCACTCTGTCTCTGCTTCCCGCTCTGTCTCTACTTCCCACTCTGTCTCTGCTTCCCGCTCTGTCTCTGCTTCCCACTCTGTCTCTACTTCCCACTCTGTCTCTACTTCCCACTCTGTCTCTACTTCCCACTCTGTCTCTACTTCCTGCTCTGTCTCTACTTCCCGCTCTGTCTCTGCTTCCCACTCTGTCTCTATTTCCCGCTCTGTCTCTACTTCCCACTCTGTCTCTACTTCCCGCTCTGTCTCTACTTCCCACTCTGTCTCTACTTCCCACTCTGTCTCTACTTCCCACTCTGTCTCTACTTCCCACTCTGTCTCTACTTCCCGCTCTGTCTCTGCTTCCCACGCTGTCTCTACTTCCCACTCTGTCTCTATTTCCCACTCTGTCTCTATTTCCCACTCTGTCTCTATTTCCCACTCTGTCTCTATTTCCCGCTCTGTCTCTGCTTCCCGCTCTGTCTCTACTTCCCGCTCTGTCTCTACTTCCCACTCTGTCTCTATTTCCCACTCTGTCTCTACTTCCCGCTCTGTCTCTATTTCCCACTCTGTCTCTACTTCCCGCTCTGTCTCTACTTCCCGCTCTGTCTCTATTTCCCACTCTGTCTCTATTTCCCACTCTGTCTCTATTTCCCACTCTGTCTCTACTTCCCGCTCTGTCTCTACTTCCCGCTCTGTCTCTGCTTCCCACTCTGTCTCTATTTCCCGCTGTCTCTACTTCCCACTCTGTCTCTACTTCCCGCTCTGTCTCTACTATCCACTCTGTCTCTACTTCCCACTCTGTCTCTACTTCCCACTCTGTCCCTACTTCCCGCTCTGTCTCTGCTTCCCACTCTGTCTCTACTTCCCACTCTGTCTCTACTTCCCACTCTGTCTCTATTTCCTACTCTGTCTCTATTTCCCACTCTGTCTCTATTTCCCACTCTGTCTCTATTTCCCGCTCTGTCTCTGCTTCCCACTCTGTCTCTACTTCCCGCTCTGTCTCTACTTCCCACTCTGTCTCTATTTCCCACTCTGTCTCTACGTCCCGCTCTGTCTCTATTTCCCACTCTGTCTCTACTTCCCGCTCTGTCTCTACTTCCCGCTCTGTCTCTATTTCCCACTCTGTCTCTATTTCCCACTCTGTCTCTATTTCCCACTCTGTCTCTATTTCCCACTCTGTCTCTACTTCCCGCTCTGTCTCTACTTCCCGCTCTGTCTCTATTTCCCGCTCTGTCTCTATTTCCCCCTCTGTCTCTATTTCCCACTCTGTCTCTATTTCCCACTCTGTCTCTATTTCCCACTCTGTCTCTACTTCCCACTCTGTCTCTATTTCCCACTCTGTCTCTATTTCCCACTCTGTCTCTACTTCCCACTCTGTCTCTACTTCCCGCTCTCTCTCTACTTCCTGCTCTGTCTCTACTTCCCGCTCTGTCTCTACTTCCCGCTCTGTCTCTATTTCCCACTCTGTCTCTATTTCCCACTCTGTCTCTACTTCCCGCTCTGTCTCTATTTCCCGCTCTGTCTCTACTTCCCACTCTGTCTCTACTTCCCGCTCTGTCTCTGCTTCCCACTCTGTCTCTACTTCCCGCTCTGTCTCTGCTTCCCATTCTGTCTCTACTTCCCACTCTGTCTCTACTTCCCGCTCTGTCTCTACTTCCCACTCTGTCTCTACTTACCGCTCTGTCTCTATTTCCCACTCTGTCTCTACTTCCCGCTCTGTCTCTACTTCCCGCTCTGTCTCTACTTCCCACTCTGTCTCTACTTCCCGCTCTGTCTCTACTTCCCACTCTGTCTCTGCTTCCCGCTCTGTCTCTACTTCCCACTCTGTCTATATTTCCCGCTCTGTCTCTACTTCCCACTCTGTCTCTCCTTCCCACTCTGTCTCTACTTCCCACTCTGTCTCTATTTCCCGCTCTGTCTCTACTTCCCGCTCTGTCTCTCCTTCCCACTCTGTCTCTACTTCCCACTCTGTCTCTACTTCCCACTCTGTCTCTATTTCCCGCTATGTCTCTACTTCCCACTCTGTCTCAGCTTCCCACTCTGTCTCTCCTTCCCACTCTGTCTCTACTTCCCACTCTGTGTCTACTTCCCACTCTGTCTCTACTTCCCACTCTGTCTCTACTTCCTGCTCTGTCTCTACTTCCCGCTCTGTCTCTACTTCCCGCTCTGTCTCTGCTTCCCACTCTGTCTCTATTTCCCGCTCTGTCTCTACTTCCCACTCTGTCTCTACTTCCCGCTCTGTCTCTACTTCCCACTCTGTCTCTACTTCCCACTCTGTCTCTACTTCCCACTCTGTCTCTACTTCCCACTCTGTCTCTACTTCCCGCTCTGTCTCTGCTTCCCACGCTGTCTCTACTTCCCACTCTGTCTCTATTTCCCACTCTGTCTCTATTTCCCACTCTGTCTCTTTTTCCCACTCTGTCTCTATTTCCCGCTCTGTCTCTGCTTCCCGCTCTGTCTCTGCTTCCCGCTCTGTCTCTACTTCCCACTCTGTCTCTATTTCCCACTCTGTCTCTATTTCCCACTCTGTCTCTACTTCCCGCTCTGTCTCTATTTCCCACTCTGTCTCTACTTCCCGCTCTGTCTCTACTTCCCACTCTGTCTCTACTTCCCACTCTGTCTCTACTTCCCACTCTGTCTCTACTTCCCATTCTGTCTCTATTTCCCGCTCTGTCTCTACTTCCCACTCTGTCTCTGCTTCGCACTCTGTCTCTGCTTCCCGCTCTGTCTCTACTTCCCACTCTGTCTCTGCTTCCCACTCTGTCTCTGCTTCCCGCTCTGTCTCTACTTCCCACTCTGTCTCTACTTCCCACTCTGTCTCTACTTCCCGCTCTGTCTCTACTTCCCGTTCTGTCTCTACCTCCCACTCTGTCTCTGCTTCCCACTCTGTCTCTACTTCCCACTCTGTCTCTATTTCCCGCTCTGTCTCTACTTCCTGCTCTGTCTCTCCTTCCCACTCTGTCTCTACTTCCCACTCTGTCTCTACTTCCCACTCTGTCTCTACTTCCCACTCTGTCTCTATTTCCCACTCTGTCTCTACTTCCCACTCTGTCTCTGCTTCCCGCTCTGTCTCTACTTCCCACTTTGTCTCTACTTCCCACTCTGTCTCTACTTCCCGCTCTGTCTCTACTTCCCGTTCTGTCTCTACCTCCCACTCTGTCTCTGCTTCCCGCTCTGTCTCTACTTCCCGTTCTGTCTCTACTTCCCGCTCTGTCTCTACTTCCCACTCTGTCTCTATTTCCCACTCTGTCTCTACTTCCCACTCTGTCTGTGCTTCCCGCTCTGTCTCTACTTCCCGCTCTGTCTCTACTTCCGACTCTGTCTCTGCTTCCCGCTCTGTCTCTACTTCCCATTCTGTCTATACTTCCCGCTCTGTCTCTACTTCCCACTCTTTCTCTATTTCCCACTCTGTCTCTACTTCCCACTCTGTCTCTACTCCCCGCTCTGTCTCTACTTCCCGCTCTGTCTCTGCTTCCCGCTCTGTCTCTACTTCCCACTCTGTCTCTATTTCCCGCTCTGTCTCTACTTCCCACTCTGTCTCTATTTCCCACTCTGTCTCTACTTCCCACTCTGTCTCAGCTTCCCACTCTGCCTCTACTTCCCGCTCTGTCTCTACTTCCCACACTGTCTCTGCTTCCCACTCTGTCTCTGCTTCCCGCTCTGTCTCCGCTTCCCGCTCTGTCTCTACTTCCATCTCTGTCTCTGCTTCCCGCTCTGTCTCTACTTCCCACTCTGTCTCTACTTCCCACTCTGTCTCTGCTTCCCACTCTGTCTCTACTTCCCGCTCTGTCTCTATTTCCCGCTCTGTCTCTACTGCCCGCTCTGTCTCTACTTCCCACTCTGTCTCTGCTTCCCACTCTGTTTCTACTTCCCGCTCTGTCTCTACTTCCCACTCTGTCTCTACTTCCCACTCTGTCTCTGCTTCCCGCTCTGTCTCTGCTTCCAACTCTGTCTCTACTTCCCACTCTGTCTCTACTTCCCACTCTGTCTCTGCTTCCCACTCTGTCTCTACTTCCCACTCTGTCTCTGCTTCCCGCTCTGTCTCTGCTTCCCACTCTGTCTCTGCTTCCCACTCTGTCTCTACTTCCTGCTCTGTCTCTACTTCCCACTCTGTCTCTACTTCCCGCTCTGTCTCTACTTCCCACTCTGTCTCTACTTCCCACTCTGTCTCTGCTTCCCACTCTGTCTCTACTTCCCGCTCTGTCTCTACTTCCCACTCTGTCTCTACTTACCGCTCTGTCTCTGCTTCCCACTCTGTCTCTACTTCCCACTATGTCTCTGCTTCCCAATCTGTCTCTGCTTCCCGCTCTGTCTCTGCTTCCCACTCTGTCTCTACTTCCCACTCTGTCACTACTTCCCACTCTGTCTCTACTTCCCGCTCTGTCTCTGCTTCCCACTCTGTCTCTACTTCCCACTCTGTCTCTGCTTCACACTCTGTCTCTGCTTCCCGCTCTGTCTCTGCTTCCCACTCTGTCTCTACTTCCCACTCTGTCTCTGCTTCCCGCTCTGTCTCTACTTCCCGCTCTGTCTCTACTTCCCGCTCGGTCTCTACTTCCCACTCTGTCTCTGCTTCCCACTCTGTCTCTACTTCCCGCTCTGTCTCTACTTCCCACTCTGTCTCTACTTCCCACTCTGTCTCTGCTTCCCACTCTGTCTCTACTTCCCGCTCTGTTTCTACTTCCCGCTCTGTCTCTGCTTCCCACTCTGTCTCTACTTCCCGCTCTGTCTCTACTTCAATCTCTGTCTCTACTTCCCGCTCTATCTCTACTTCCCACTCTGTCTCTACTTCCCGCTCTGTCTCTGCTTCCCGCTCTGTCTCTACTTCCCACTCTGTCTCTGCTTCCCACTCTGTCTCTGCTTCCCGCTCTGTCTCTACTTCCCACTCTGTCTCTGCTTCCCACTGTGTCTCTACTTCCCGCTCTGTCTCTATTTCCCGCTCTGTCTCTACTTCCCACTCTGTCTCTGCTTCCCGCTCTGTCTCTGCTTCCCACTCTGTCTCTGCTTCCCACTCTGTCTCTACTTCCCACTCTGTGTCTACTTCCCACTCTGTCTCTACTTCCCACTCTGTCTCTACTTCCTGCTCTGTCTCTACTTCCCGCTCTGTCTCTACTTCCCGCTCTGTCTCTGCTTCCCACTCTGTCTCTATTTCCCGCTCTGTCTCTACTTCCCACTCTGTCTCTACTTCCCGCTCTGTCTCTACTTCCCACTCTGTCTCTACTTCCCACTCTGTCTCTACTTCCCACTCTGTCTCTACTTCCCACTCTGTCTCTACTTCCCGCTCTGTCTCTGCTTCCCACGCTGTCTCTACTTCCCACTCTGTCTCTATTTCCCACTCTGTCTCTATTTCCCACTCTGTCTCTTTTTCCCACTCTGTCTCTATTTCCCGCTCTGTCTCTGCTTCCCGCTCTGTCTCTGCTTCCCGCTCTGTCTCTACTTCCCACTCTGTCTCTATTTCCCACTCTGTCTCTATTTCCCACTCTGTCTCTACTTCCCGCTCTGTCTCTATTTCCCACTCTGTCTCTACTTCCCGCTCTGTCTCTACTTCCCACTCTGTCTCTACTTCCCACTCTGTCTCTACTTCCCACTCTGTCTCTACTTCCCACTCTGTCTCTATTTCCCGCTCTGTCTCTACTTCCCACTCTGTCTCTGCTTCCCACTCTGTCTCTGCTTCCCGCTCTGTCTCTACTTCCCACTCTGTCTCTGCTTCCCACTCTGTCTCTGCTTCCCGCTCTGTCTCTACTTCCCACTCTGTCTCTACTTCCCACTCTGTCTCTACTTCCCGCTCTGTCTCTACTTCCCGTTCTGTCTCTACCTCCCACTCTGTCTCTGCTTCCCGCTCTGTCTCTACTTCCCGTTCTGTCTCTACTTCCCGCTCTGTCTCTACTTCCCACTCTGTCTCTATTTCCCACTCTGTCTCTTATTCCCACTCTGTCTCTGCTTCCCGCTCTGTCTCTACTTCCCGCTCTGTCTCTACTTCCCACTCTGTCTCTGCTTCCCGCTCTGTCTCTACTTCCCATTCTGTCTATACTTCCCGCTCTGTCTCTACTTCCCACTCTTTCTCTATTTCCCACTCTGTCTCTACTTCCCACTCTGTCTCTACTTCCCGCTCTGTCTCTACTTCCCGCTCTGTCTCTGCTTCCCGCTCTGTCTCTACTTCCCACTCTGTCTCTATTTCCAGCTCTGTCTCTACTTCCCACTCTGTCTCTATTTCCCACTCTGTCTCTACTTCCCACTCTGTCTCAGCTTCCCACTCTGCCTCTACTTCCCGCTCTGTCTCTACTTCCCACTCTGTCTCTGCTTCCCACTCTGTCTCTGCTTCCCGCTCTGTCTCTGCTTCCCGCTCTGTCTCTACTTCCATCTCTGTCTCTGCTTCCCGCTCTGTCTCTACTTCCCACTCTGTCTCTACTTCCCACTCTGTCTCTGCTTCCCACTCTGTCTCTACTTCCCGCTCTGTCTCTATTTCCCGCTCTGTCTCTACTTCCCGCTCTGTCTCTACTTCCCACTCTGTCTCTGCTTCCCACTCTGTTTCTACTTCCCGCTCTGTCTCTACTTCCCACTCTGTCTCTACCTCCCACTCTGTCTCTGCTTCCCGCTCTGTCTCTGCTTCCCACTCTGTCTCTACTTCCCACTCTGTCTCTACTTCCCACTCTGTCTCTGCTTCCCACTCTGTCTCTACTTCCCACTCTGTCTCTGCTTCCCGCTCTGTCTCTGCTTCCCACTCTGTCTCTGCTTCCCACTCTGTCTCTACTTCCTGCTCTGTCTCTACTTCCCACTCTGTCTCTACTTCCCGCTCTGTCTCTACTTCCCACTCTGTCTCTACTTCCCACTCTGTCTCTGCTTCCCACTCTGTCTCTACTTCCCGCTCTGTCTCTACTTCCCACTCTGTCTCTACTTACCGCTCTGTCTCTGCTTCCCACTCTGTCTCTACTTCCCACTCTGTCTCTGCTTCCCAATCTGTCTCTGCTTCCCGCTCTGTCTCTGCTTCCCACTCTGTCTCTACTTCCCACTCTGTCACTACTTCCCACTCTGTCTCTACTTCCCGCTCTGTCTCTGCTTCCCACTCTGTCTCTACTTCCCACTCTGTCTCTGCTTCACACTCTGTCTCTGCTTCCCGCTCTGTCTCTGCTTCCCACTCTGTCTCTACTTCCCACTCTGTCTCTGCTTCCCGCTCTGTCTCTACTTCCCGCTCTGTCTCTACTTCCCGCTCGGTCTCTACTTCCCACTCTGTCTCTGCTTCCCACTCTGTCTCTACTTCCCACTCTGTCTCTACTTCCCACTCTGTCTCTACTTCCCACTCTGTCTCTGCTTCCCACTCTGTCTCTACTTCCCGCTCTGTTTCTACTTCCCGCTCTGTCTCTGCTTCCCACTCTGTCTCTACTTCCCGCTCTGTCTCTACTTCAATCTCTGTCTCTACTTCCCGCTCTATCTCTACTTCCCACTCTGTCTCTACTTCCCGCTCTGTCTCTGCTTCCCGCTCTGTCTCTACTTCCCATTCTGTCTCTACTTCCCACTCTCTCTACTTCCCACTCTGTCTCTGCTTCCCACTCTGTCTCTACTTCCCACTCTGTCTCTGCTTCCCACTCTGTCTCTGCTTCCCGCTCTGTCTCTACTTCCCACTCTGTCTCTGCTTCCCACTGCGTCTCTACTTCCCGCTCTGTCTCTATTTCCCGCTCTGTCTCTACTTCCCACTCTGTCTCTGCTTCCCGCTCTGTCTCTGCTTCCCACTCTGTCTCTACTTCCCACTCTGTCTCTACTTCCCACTCTGTCTCTACTTCCCACTCTGTCTCTACTTCCTGCTCTGTCTCTACTTCCCGCTCTGTCTCTACTTCCCGCTCTGTCTCTGCTTCCCACTCTGTCTCTATTTCCCGCTCTGTCTCTACTTCCCGCTCTGTCTCTACTTCCCGCTTGGTCTCTACTTCCCACTCTGTCTCTGCTTCCCACTCTGTCTCTACTTCCCGCTCTGTCTCTACTTCCCACTCTGTCTCTACTTCCCACTCTGTCTCTACTTCCCACTCTGTCTCTACTTCCCACTCTGTCTCTACTTCCCGCTCTGTCTCTGCTTCCCACGCTGTCTCTACTTCCCACTCTGTCTCTATTTCCCACTCTGTCTCTATTTCCCGCTCTGTCTCTATTTCCCACTCTGTCTCTGCTTCCCACTGCGTCTCTACTTCCCGCTCTGTCTCTATTTCCCGCTCTGTCTCTACTTCCCACTCTGTCTCTGCTTCCCGCTCTGTCTCTGCTTCCCACTCTGTCTCTACTTCCCACTCTGTCTCTACTTCCCACTCTGTCTCTACTTCCTGCTCTGTCTCTACTTCCCGCTCTGTCTCTACTTCCCGCTCTGTCTCTGCTTCCCACTCTGTCTCTATTTCCCGCTCTGTCTCTACTTCCCGCTCTGTCTCTACTTCCCGCTCGGTCTCTACTTCCCACTCTGTCTCTGCTTCCCACTCTGTCTCTACTTCCCGCTCTGTCTCTACTTCCCACTCTGTCTCTACTTCCCACTCTGTCTCTACTTCCCGCTCTGTCTCTACTTCCCACTCTGTCTCTACTTCCCACTCTGTCTCTGCTTCCCACTCTGTCTCTGCTTCCCGCTCTGTCTCTGCTTCCCACTCTGTCTCTACTTCCCACTCTGTCTCTACTTCCCACTCTGTCTCTACTTCCCACTCTGTCTCTACTTCCTGCTCTGTCTCTACTTCCCGCTCTGTCTCTACTTCCCGCTCTGTCTCTGCTTCCCACTCTGTCTCTATTTCCCGCTCTGTCTCTACTTCCCACTCTGTCTCTACTTCCCGCTCTGTCTCTACTTCCCACTCTGTCTCTGCTTCCCACTGTGTCTCTACTTCCCGCTCTGTCTCTATTTCCCGCTCTGTCTCTACTTCCCACTCTGTCTCTGCTTCCCGCTCTGTCTCTGCTTCCCACTCTGTCTCTACTTCCCACTCTGTCTCTACTTCCCACTCTGTCTCTACTTCCCACTCTGTCTCTACTTCCTGCTCTGTCTCTACTTCCCGCTCTGTCTCTACTTCCCGCTCTGTCTCTGCTTCCCACTCTGTCTCTATTTCCCGCTCTGTCTCTACTTCCCACTCTGTCTCTACTTCCCGCTCTGTCTCTACTTCCCACTCTGTCTCTACTTCCCACTCTGTCTCTACTTCCCACTCTGTCTCTACTTCCCGCTCTGTCTCTACTTCCCGCTCTGTCTCTGCTTCCCACGCTGTCTCTACTTCCCACTCTGTCTCTATTTCCCACTCTGTCTCTATTTCCCACTCTGTCTCTATTTCCCACTCTGTCTCTATTTCCCGCTCTGTCTCTGCTTCCCGCTCTGTCTCTACTTCCCGCTCTGTCTCTACTTCCCACTCTGTCTCTATTTCCCACTCTGTCTCTACTTCCCGCTCTGTCTCTATTTCCCACTCTGTCTCTACTTCCCGCTCTGTCTCTACTTCCCACTCTGTCTCTACTTGCCACTCTGTCTCTACTTCCCACTCTGTCTCTACTTCCCACTCTGTCTCTATTTCCCGCTCTGTCTCTACTTCCCACTCTGTCTCTGCTTCCCACTCTGTCTCTGCTTCCCGCTCTGTCTCTACTTCCCACTCTGTCTCTGCTTCCCGCTCTGTCTCTACTTCCCGCTCTGTCTCTGCTTCCCAATCTGTCTCTACTTCCAACTCTGTCTCTGCTTCCCGCTCTGTCTCTACTTCCCACTCTGTCTCTACTTCCCACTCTGTCTCTACTTCCCGCTCTGTCTCTACTTCCCGTTCTGTCTCTACCTCGCACTCTGTCTCTGCTTCCCGCTCTGTCTCTACTTCCCATTCTGTCTCTACTTCCCGCTCTGTCTCTACTTCCCACTCTGTCTCTATTTCCCACTCTGTCTCTACTTCCCACTCTGTCTCTGCTTCCCGCTCTGTCTCTACTTCCCGCTCTGTCTCTACTTCCCACTCTGTCTCTGCTTCCCGCTCTGTCTCTACTTCCCATTCTGTCTATACTTCCCGCTCTGTCTCTACTTCCCACTCTTTCTCTATTTCCCACTCTGTCTCTACTTCCCACTCTGTCTCTACTTCCCGCTCTGTCTCTACTTCCCGCTCTGTCTCTGCTTCCCGCTCCGTCTCTACTTCCCACTCTGTCTCTATTTCCCGCTCTGTCTCTACTTCCCACTCTGTCTCTATTTCCCACTCTGTCTCTACTTCCCGCTCTGTCTCTACTTCCCGCTCTGTCTCTACTTCCCACTCTGTCTCTATTTCCCACTCTGTCTCTACTTCCCGCTCTGTCTCTATTTCCCACTCTGTCTCTACTTCCCGCTCTGTCTCTACTTCCCACTCTGTCTCTACTTGCCACTCTGTCTCTACTTCCCACTCTGTCTCTACTTCCCACTCTGTCTCTATTTCCCGCTCTGTCTCTACTTCCCACTCTGTCTCTGCTTCCCACTCTGTCTCTGCTTCCCGCTCTGTCTCTACTTCCCACTCTGTCTCTGCTTCCCGCTCTGTCTCTACTTCCCGCTCTGTCTCTGCTTCCCAATCTGTCTCTACTTCCAACTCTGTCTCTGCTTCCCGCTCTGTCTCTACTTCCCACTCTGTCTCTACTTCCCACTCTGTCTCTACTTCCCGCTCTGTCTCTACTTCCCGTTCTGTCTCTACCTCCCACTCTGTCTCTGCTTCCCGCTCTGTCTCTACTTCCCATTCTGTCTCTACTTCCCGCTCTGTCTCTACTTCCCACTCTGTCTCTATTTCCCACTCTGTCTCTACTTCCCACTCTGTCTCTGCTTCCCGCTCTGTCTCTACTTCCCGCTCTGTCTCTACTTCCCACTCTGTCTCTGCTTCCCGCTCTGTCTCTACTTCCCATTCTGTCTATACTTCCCGCTCTGTCTCTACTTCCCACTCTTTCTCTATTTCCCACTCTGTCTCTACTTCCCACTCTGTCTCTACTTCCCGCTCCGTCTCTACTTCCCGCTCTGTCTCTGCTTCCCGCTCCGTCTCTACTTCCCACTCTGTCTCTATTTCCCGCTCTGTCTCTACTTCCCACTCTGTCTCTATTTCCCACTCTGTCTCTACTTCCCACTCTGTCTCAGCTTCCCACTCTGCCTCTACTTCCCGCTCTGTCTCTACTTCCCACTCTGTCTCTGCTTCCCACTCTGTCTCTGCTTCCCGCTCTGTCTCTGCTTCCCGCTCTGTCTCTACTTCCATCTCTGTCTCTGCTTCCCGCTCTGTCTCTACTTCCCACTCTGTCTCTACTTCCCACTCTGTCTCTGCTTCCCACTCTGTCTCTACTTCCCGCTCTGTCTCTATTTCCCGCTCTGTCTCTACTTCCCGCTCTGTCTCTACTTCCCACTCTGTCTCTGCTTCCCACTCTGTTTCTACTTCCCGCTCTGTCTCTACTTCCCACTCTGTCTCCACTTCCCACTCTGTCTCTGCTTCCCGCTCTGTCTCTGCTTCCCACTCTGTCTCTACTTCCCACTCTGTCTCTACTTCCCACTCTGTCTCTGCTTCCCACTCTGTCTCTACTTCCCACTCTGTCTCTGCTTCCCGCTCTGTCTCTGCTTCCCACTCTGTCTCTGCTTCCCACTCTGTCTCTACTTCCTGCTCTGTCTCTACTTCCCACTCTGTCTCTACTTCCCGCTCTGTCTCTACTTCCCACTCTGTCTCTACTTCCCACTCTGTCTCTGCTTCCCACTCTGTCTCTACTTCCCGCTCTGTCTCTACTTCCCACTCTGTCTCTACTTACCGCTCTGTCTCTGCTTCCCACTCTGTCTCTACTTCCCACTCTGTCTCTGCTTCCCAATCTGTCTCTGCTTCCCGCTCTGTCTCTGCTTCCCACTCTGTCTCTACTTCCCACTCTGTCACTACTTCCCACTCTGTCTCTACTTCCCGCTCTGTCTCTGCTTCCCACTCTGTCTCTACTTCCCACTCTGTCTCTGCTTCACACTCTGTCTCTGCTTCCCGCTCTGTCTCTGCTTCCCACTCTGTCTCTACTTCCCACTCTGTCTCTGCTTCCCGCTCTGTCTCTACTTCCCACTCTGTCTCTGCTTCCCGCTCTGTCTCTGCTTCCCACTCTGTCTCTACTTCCCACTCTGTCTCTACTTCCCACTCTGTCTCTACTTCCCACTCTGTCTCTACTTCCTGCTCTGTCTCTACTTCCCGCTCTGTCTCTGCTTCCCACTCTGTCTCTATTTCCCGCTCTGTCTCTACTTCCCACTCTGTCTCTACTTCCCGCTCTGTCTCTACTTCCCACTCTGTCTCTACTTCCCACTCTGTCTCTACTTCCCACTCTGTCTCTACTTCCCACTCTGTCTCTACTTCCCGCTCTGTCTCTGCTTCCCACGCTGTCTCTACTTCCCACTCTGTCTCTATTTCCCACTCTGTCTCTATTTCCCACTCTGTCTCTATTTCCCACTCTGTCTCTATTTCCCGCTCTGTCTCTGCTTCCCGCTCTGTCTCTACTTCCCGCTCTGTCTCTACTTCCCACTCTGTCTCTATTTCCCACTCTGTCTCTACTTCCCGCTCTGTCTCTATTTCCCACTCTGTCTCTACTTCCCGCTCTGTCTCTACTTCCCGCTCTGTCTCTATTTCCCACTCTGTCTCTATTTCCCACTCTGTCTCTATTTCCCACTCTGTCTCTACTTCCCGCTCTGTCTCTACTTCCCGCTCTGTCTCTGCTTCCCACTCTGTCTCTATTTCCCGCTGTCTCTACTTCCCACTCTGTCTCTACTTCCCGCTCTGTCTCTACTATCCACTCTGTCTCTACTTCCCACTCTGTCTCTACTTCCCACTCTGTCCCTACTTCCCGCTCTGTCTCTGCTTCCCACTCTGTCTCTACTTCCCACTCTGTCTCTACTTCCCACTCTGTCTCTATTTCCTACTCTGTCTCTATTTCCCACTCTGTCTCTATTTCCCACTCTGTCTCTATTTCCCGCTCTGTCTCTGCTTCCCACTCTGTCTCTACTTCCCGCTCTGTCTCTACTTCCCACTCTGTCTCTATTTCCCACTCTGTCTCTACGTCCCGCTCTGTCTCTATTTCCCACTCTGTCTCTACTTCCCGCTCTGTCTCTACTTCCCGCTCTGTCTCTATTTCCCACTCTGTCTCTATTTCCCACTCTGTCTCTATTTCCCACTCTGTCTCTATTTCCCACTCTGTCTCTACTTCCCGCTCTGTCTCTACTTCCCGCTCTGTCTCTATTTCCCGCTCTGTCTCTATTTCCCCCTCTGTCTCTATTTCCCACTCTGTCTCTATTTCCCACTCTGTCTCTATTTCCCACTCTGTCTCTACTTCCCACTCTGTCTCTATTTCCCACTCTGTCTCTATTTCCCACTCTGTCTCTACTTCCCACTCTGTCTCTACTTCCCGCTCTCTCTCTACTTCCTGCTCTGTCTCTACTTCCCGCTCTGTCTCTACTTCCCGCTCTGTCTCTATTTCCCACTCTGTCTCTATTTCCCACTCTGTCTCTACTTCCCGCTCTGTCTCTATTTCCCGCTCTGTCTCTACTTCCCACTCTGTCTCTACTTCCCGCTCTGTCTCTGCTTCCCACTCTGTCTCTACTTCCCGCTCTGTCTCTGCTTCCCATTCTGTCTCTACTTCCCACTCTGTCTCTACTTCCCGCTCTGTCTCTACTTCCCACTCTGTCTCTACTTACCGCTCTGTCTCTATTTCCCACTCTGTCTCTACTTCCCGCTCTGTCTCTACTTCCCGCTCTGTCTCTACTTCCCACTCTGTCTCTACTTCCCGCTCTGTCTCTACTTCCCACTCTGTCTCTGCTTCCCGCTCTGTCTCTACTTCCCACTCTGTCTATATTTCCCGCTCTGTCTCTACTTCCCACTCTGTCTCTCCTTCCCACTCTGTCTCTACTTCCCACTCTGTCTCTATTTCCCGCTCTGTCTCTACTTCCCGCTCTGTCTCTCCTTCCCACTCTGTCTCTACTTCCCACTCTGTCTCTACTTCCCACTCTGTCTCTATTTCCCGCTATGTCTCTACTTCCCACTCTGTCTCAGCTTCCCACTCTGTCTCTGCTTCCCGCGCTGTCTCTACTTCCCACTCTGTCTCTGCTTCCCGCTCTGTCTCTACTTCCCGCTCTGTCTCTGCTTCCCACTCTGTCTCTACTTCCCACTCTGTCTCTGCTTCCCGCTCTGTCTCTACTTCCCACTCTGTCTCTGCTTCCCGCTCTGTCTCTGCTTCCCACTCTGTCTCTACTTCCCACTCTGTCTCTACTTCCCACTCTGTCTCTACTTCCCACTCTGTCTCTACTTCCTGCTCTGTCTCTACTTCCCACTCTGTCTCTACTTCCCGCTCTGTCTCTGCTTCCCACTCTGTCTCTATTTCCCGCTCTGTCTCTACTTCCCACTCTGTCTCTACTTCCCGCTCTGTCTCTACTTCCCACTCTGTCTCTACTTCCCACTCTGTCTCTACTTCCCACTATGTCTCTACTTCCCACTCTGTCTCTACTTCCCGCTCTGTCTCTGCTTCCCACGCTGTGTCTACTTCCCACTCTGTCTCTATTTCCCACTCTGTCTCTATTTCCCACTCTGTCTCTATTTCCCACTCTGTCTCTATTTCCCGCTCTGTCTCTACTTCCCACTCTGTCTCTACTTCCTGCTCTGTCTCTACTTCCCGCTCTGTCTCTACTTCCCGCTCTGTCTCTGCTTCCCACTCTGTCTCTATTTCCCGCTCTGTCTCTACTTCCCACTCTGTCTCTACTTCCCACTCTGTCTCTACTTCCCACTCTGTCTCTACTTCCCGCTCTGTCTCTACTTCCCGCTCTGTCTCTGCTTCCCACTCTGTCTCTACTTCCCACTCTGTCTCTGCTTCCCGCTCTGTCTCTACTTCCCACTCTGTCTCTGCTTCCCGCTCTGTCTCTGCTTCCCACTCTGTCTCTACTTCCCACTCTGTCTCTACTTCCCACTCTGTCTCTACTTCCCACTCTGTCTCTACTTCCTGCTCTGTCTCTACTTCCCGCTCTGTCTCTACTTCCCGCTCTGTCTCTGCTTCCCACTCTGTCTCTATTTCCCGCTCTGTCTCTACTTCCCACTCTGTCTCTACTTCCCGCTCTGTCTCTACTTCCCACTCTGTCTCTACTTCCCACTCTGTCTCTACTTCCCACTCTGTCTCTACTTCCCACTCTGTCTCTACTTCCCGCTCTGTCTCTGCTTCCCACGCTGTCTCTACTTCCCACTCTGTCTCTATTTCCCGCTGTCTCTACTTCCCACTCTGTCTCTACTTCCCGCTCTGTCTCTACTATCCACTCTGTCTCTACTTCCCACTCTGTCTCTACTTCCCACTCTGTCTCTACTTCCCGCTCTGTCTCTGCTTCCCACTCTGTCTCTACTTCCCACTCTGTCTCTACTTCCCACTCTGTCTCTATTTCCCACTCTGTCTCTATTTCCCACTCTGTCTCTATTTCCCACTCTGTCTCTATTTCCCGCTCTGTCTCTGCTTCCCACTCTGTCTCTACTTCCCGCTCTGTCTCTACTTCCCACTCTGTCTCTATTTCCCACTCTGTCTCTACGTCCCACTCTGTCTCTATTTCCCACTCTGTCTCTATTTCCCACTCTGTCTCTATTTCCCACTCTGTCTCTATTTCCCACTCTGTCTCTACTTCCCGCTCTGTCTCTACTTCCCGCTCTGTCTCTATTTCCCGCTCTGTCTCTATTTCCCCCTCTGTCTCTATTTCCCACTCTGTCTCTATTTCCCACTCTGTCTCTATTTCCCACTCTGTCTCTACTTCCCACTCTGTCTCTATTTCCCACTCTGTCTCTATTTCCCACTCTGTCTCTACTTCCCACTCTGTCTCTACTTCCCGCTCTCTCTCTACTTCCTGCTCTGTCTCTACTTCCCGCTCTGTCTCTACTTCCCGCTCTGTCTCTATTTCCCACTCTGTCTCTATTTCCCACTCTGTCTCTACTTCCCGCTCTGTCTCTATTTCCCGCTCTGTCTCTACTTCCCACTCTGTCTCTACTTCCCGCTCTGTCTCTGCTTCCCACTCTGTCTCTACTTCCCGCTCTGTCTCTGCTTCCCATTCTGTCTCTACTTCCCACTCTGTCTCTACTTCCCGCTCTGTCTCTACTTCCCACTCTGTCTCTACTTACCGCTCTGTCTCTATTTCCCACTCTGTCTCTACTTCCCGCTCTGTCTCTACTTCCCGCTCTGTCTCTACTTCCCACTCTGTCTCTACTTCCCGCTCTGTCTCTACTTCCCACTCTGTCTCTGCTTCCCGCTCTGTCTCTACTTCCCACTCTGTCTATATTTCCCGCTCTGTCTCTACTTCCCACTCTGTCTCTCCTTCCCACTCTGTCTCTACTTCCCACTCTGTCTCTATTTCCCGCTCTGTCTCTACTTCCCGCTCTGTCTCTCCTTCCCACTCTGTCTCTACTTCCCACTCTGTCTCTACTTCCCACTCTGTCTCTATTTCCCGCTATGTCTCTACTTCCCACTCTGTCTCTGCTTCCCACTCTGTCTCTGCTTCCCGCTCTGTCTCTACTTCCCACTCTGTCTCTGCTTCCCGCTCTGTCTCTACTTCCCGCTCTGTCTCTGCTTCCCACTCTGTCTCTACTTCCCACTCTGTCTCTGCTTCCCGCTCTGTCTCTACTTCCCACTCTGTCTCTGCTTCCCGCTCTGTCTCTGCTTCCCCCTCTGTCTCTACTTCCCACTCTGTCTCTACTTCCCACTCTGTCTCTACTTCCCACTCTGTCTCTACTTCCTGCTCTGTCTCTACTTCCCGCTCTGTCTCTACTTCCCGCTCTGTCTCTGCTTCCCACTCTGTCTCTATTTCCCGCTCTGTCTCTACTTCCCACTCTGTCTCTACTTCCCGCTCTGTCTCTACTTCCCACTCTGTCTCTACTTCCCACTCTGTCTCTACTTCCCACTATGTCTCTACTTCCCACTCTGTCTCTACTTCCCGCTCTGTCTCTGCTTCCCACGCTGTCTCTACTTCCCACTCTGTCTCTATTTCCCACTCTGTCTCTATTTCCCACTCTGTCTCTATTTCCCACTCTGTCTCTATTTCCCGCTCTGTCTCTACTTCCCACTCTGTCTCTACTTCCTGCTCTGTCTCTACTTCCCGCTCTGTCTCTACTTCCCGCTCTGTCTCTGCTTCCCACTCTGTCTCTATTTCCCGCTCTGTCTCTACTTCCCACTCTGTCTCTACTTCCCACTCTGTCTCTACTTCCCACTCTGTCTCTACTTCCCGCTCTGTCTCTACTTCCCGCTCTGTCTCTGCTTCCCACTCTGTCTCTACTTCCCACTCTGTCTCTGCTTCCCGCTCTGTCTCTACTTCCCACTCTGTCTCTGCTTCCCGCTCTGTCTCTGCTTCCCACTCTGTCTCTACTTCCCACTCTGTCTCTACTTCCCACTCTGTCTCTACTTCCCACTCTGTCTCTACTTCCTGCTCTGTCTCTACTTCCCGCTCTGTCTCTACTTCCCGCTCTGTCTCTGCTTCCCACTCTGTCTCTATTTCCCGCTCTGTCTCTACTTCCCACTCTGTCTCTACTTCCCGCTCTGTCTCTACTTCCCACTCTGTCTCTACTTCCCACTCTGTCTCTACTTCCCACTCTGTCTCTACTTCCCACTCTGTCTCTACTTCCCGCTCTGTCTCTGCTTCCCTCGCTGTCTCTACTTCCCACTCTGTCTCTATTTCCCACTCTGTCTCTATTTCCCACTCTGTCTCTATTTCCCACTCTGTCTCTATTTCCCGCTCTGTCTCTGCTTCCCGCTCTGTCTCTACTTCCCGCTCTGTCTCTACTTCCCACTCTGTCTCTATTTCCCACTCTGTCTCTACTTCCCGCTCTGTCTCTATTTCCCACTCTGTCTCTACTTCCCGCTCTGTCTCTACTTCCCGCTCTGTCTCTATTTCCCACTCTGTCTCTATTTCCCACTCTGTCTCTATTTCCCACTCTGTCTCTACTTCCCGCTCTGTCTCTACTTCCCGCTCTGTCTCTGCTTCCCTCTCTGTCTCTATTTCCCGCTGTCTCTACTTCCCACTCTGTCTCTACTTCCCGCTCTGTCTCTACTATCCACTCTGTCTCTACTTCCCACTCTGTCTCTACTTCCCACTCTGTCTCTACTTCCCGCTCTGTCTCTGCTTCCCACTCTGTCACTACTTCCCACTCTGTCTCTACTTCCCACTCTGTCTCTATTTCCCACTCTGTCTCTATTTCCCACTCTGTCTCTGCTTCCCACTCTGTCTCTACTTCCCACTCTGTCTCTACTTCCCACTCTGTCTCTACTTCCCGCTCTGTCTCTGCTTCCCACTCTGTCTCTACTTCCTGCTCTGTCTCTACTTCCCACTCTGTCTCTGCTTCCCGCTCTG
The DNA here is from genome assembly GCF_052327205.1 of Somniosus microcephalus. Lineage (NCBI taxonomy): Eukaryota > Metazoa > Chordata > Chondrichthyes > Squaliformes > Somniosidae > Somniosus > Somniosus microcephalus. Next base: position 112,556,691 of record NC_140999.1, read on the forward strand.
TCTCTACTTCCCACTCTGTCTCTGCTTCCCGCTCTGTCTCTGCTTCCCACTCTGTCTCTACTTCCCACTCTGTCTCTACTTCCCACTCTGTCTCTACTTCCCACTCTGTCTCTACTTCCTGCTCTGTCTCTACTTCCCGCTCTGTCTCTACTTCCCGCTCTGTCTCTGCTTCCCACTCTGTCTCTATTTCCCGCTCTGTCTCTACTTCCCACTCTGTCTCTACTTCCCGCTCTGTCTCTACTTCCCACTCTGTCTCTACTTCCCACTCTGTCTCTACTTCCCACTCTGTCTCTACTTCCCACTCTGTCTCTACTTCCCGCTCTGTCTCTGCTTCCCTCGCTGTCTCTACTTCCCACTCTGTCTCTATTTCCCACTCTGTCTCTATTTCCCACTCTGTCTCTATTTCCCACTCTGTCTCTATTTCCCGCTCTGTCTCTGCTTCCCGCTCTGTCTCTACTTCCCGCTCTGTCTCTACTTCCCACTCTGTCTCTATTTCCCACTCTGTCTCTACTTCCCGCTCTGTCTCTATTTCCCACTCTGTCTCTACTTCCCGCTCTGTCTCTACTTCCCGCTCTGTCTCTATTTCCCACTCTGTCTCTATTTCCCACTCTGTCTCTATTTCCCACTCTGTCTCTACTTCCCGCTCTGTCTCTACTTCCCGCTCTGTCTCTGCTTCCCTCTCTGTCTCTATTTCCCGCTGTCTCTACTTCCCACTCTGTCTCTACTTCCCGCTCTGTCTCTACTATCCACTCTGTCTCTACTTCCCACTCTGTCTCTACTTCCCACTCTGTCTCTACTTCCCGCTCTGTCTCTGCTTCCCACTCTGTCACTACTTCCCACTCTGTCTCTACTTCCCACTCTGTCTCTATTTCCCACTCTGTCTCTATTTCCCACTCTGTCTCTATTTCCCACTCTGTCTCTATTTCCCGCTCTGTCTCTGCTTCCCACTCTGTCTCTACTTCCCGCTCTCTCTCTACTTCCCACTCTGTCTCTATTTCCCACTCTGTCTCTACGTCCCGCTCTGTCTCTATTTCCCACTCTGTCTCTACTTCCCGCTCTGTCTCTACTTCCCGCTCTGTCTCTATTTCCCACTCTGTCTCTATTTCCCACTCTGTCTCTATTTCCCACTCTGTCTCTATTTCCCACTCTGTCTCTACTTCCCGCTCTGTCTCTACTTCCCGCTCTGTCTCTATTTCCCGCTCTGTCTCTATTTCCCCCTCTGTCTCTATTTCCCACTCTGTCTCTATTTCCCACTCTGTCTCTATTTCCCACTCTGTCTCTACTTCCCACTCTGTCTCTATTTCCCACTCTGTCTCTATTTCTCACTCTGTCTCTACTTCCCACTCTGTCTCTACTTCCCGCTCTCTCTCTACTTCCTGCTCTGTCTCTACTTCCCGCTCTGTCTCTACTTCCCGCTCTGTCTCTATTTCCCACTCTGTCTCTATTTCCCACTCTGTCTCCACTTCCCGCTCTGTCTCTATTTCCCGCTCTGTCTCTACTTCCCACTCTGTCTCTACTTCCCGCTCTGTCTCTGCTTCCCACTCTGTCTCTACTTCCCGCTCTGTCTCTGCTTCCCATTCTGTCTCTACTTCCCACTCTGTCTCTACTTCCCGCTCTGTCTCTACTTCCCACTCTGTCTCTACTTACCGCTCTGTCTCTATTTCCCACTCTGTCTCTACTTCCCGCTCTGTCTCTACTTCCCGCTCTGTCTCTACTTCCCACTCTGTCTCTACTTCCCGCTCTGTCTCTACTTCCCACTCTGTCTCTGCTTCCCGCTCTGTCTCTACTTCCCACTCTGTCTATATTTCCCGCTCTGTCTCTACTTCCCACTCTGTCTCTCCTTCCCACTCTGTCTCTACTTCCCACTCTGTCTCTATTTCCCGCTCTGTCTCTACTTCCCGCTCTGTCTCTCCTTCCCACTCTGTCTCTACTTCCCACTCTGTCTCTACTTCCCACTCTGTCTCTATTTCCCGCTATGTCTCTACTTCCCACTCTGTCTCTGCTTCCCACTCTGTCTCTGCTTCCCGCTCTGTCTCTACTTCCCACTCTGTCTCTGCTTCCCGCTCTGTCTCTACTTCCCGCTCTGTCTCTGCTTCCCACTCTGTCTCTACTTCCCACTCTGTCTCTATTTCCCACTCTGTCTCTACTTCCCACTCTGTCTCTGCTTCCCGCTCTGTCTCTACTTCCCACTCTGTCTCTACTTCCCACTCTGTCTCTACTTCCCGCTCTGTCTCTACTTCCCGTTCTGTCTCTACTTCCCACTCTGTCTCTGCTTCCCGCTCTGTCTCTACTTCCCACTCTGTCTCTACTTCCCGCTCTGTCTCTACCTCCCGCTCTGTCTCTACTTCCCGTTCTGTCTCTACTTCCCACTCTGTCTCTGCTTCCCGCTCTGTCTCTACTTCCCATTCTGTCTCTACTTCCCGCTCGGTCTCTACTTCCCACTCTGTCTCTATTTCCCACTCTGTCTCTACTTCCCACTCTGTCTCTGCTTCCCGCTCTGTCTCTACTTCCCGCTCTGTCTCTACTTCCCACTCTGTCTCTACTTCCCGCTCTGTCTCTGCTTCCCATTCTGTCCCTACTTCCCGCTCTGTCTCTACTTCCCACTCTTTCTCTATTTCCCACTCTGTCTCTACTTCCCACTCTGTCTCTACTTCCCGCTCTGTCTCTACTTCCCGCTCTGTCTCTGCTTCCCGCTCTGTCTCTACTTCCCACTCTGTCTCTATTTCCCGCTCTGTCTCTACTTCCCACTCTGTCTCTATTTCCCACTCTGTCTCTACTTCCCACTCTGTCTCTGCTTCCCGCTCTGTCTCTGCTTCCCGCTCTGTCTCTACTTCCATCTCTGTCTCTGCTTCCCGCTCTGTCTCTACTTCCCTCTCTGTCTCTACATCCCGCTCTGTCTCTACTTCCCACTCTGTCTCTACTTCCCGCTCTGTCTCTATTTCCCGCTCTGTCTCTACTTCCCGCTCTGTCTCTACTTCCCACTCTGTCTCTACTTCCCGCTCTGTCTCTACTTCCCGCTCTGTCTCTACTTCCCGCTATGTCTCTACTTCCCGCTCTGTCTCTACTTCCCGCTATGTCTCTACTTCCCGCTCTATCTCTACTGCCCACTCTGTCTCTACTTCCCACTCTGTCTCTGCTTTCCGCTCTGTCTCTACTTCCCACTCTGTCTCTACTTCCCGCTCTGTCTCTACTTCCCATTCTGTCTCTACTTCCCACTCTGTCTCTACTTCCCGCTCTGTCTCTACTTCCTGCTCTGTCTCTACTTCCCGCTCTGCCTCTACTTCCCGCTCTGTCTCTACTTCCCACTCTGTCTCTACTTCCCGCTCTGTCTCTACTTCCCGCTCTGTCTCTACTTCCCGCTCTGTCTCTACTTCCCGCTCTGTCTCTACTTCCCGCTCTGTCTCTACTTCCCACTCTGTCTCTACTTCCCGCTCTGTCTCTACTTCCCACTCTGTCTCTACTTACCGCTCTGTCTCTGCTTCCCACTCTGTCTCTACTTCCCACTCTGTCTCTGCTTCCCGCTCTGTCTCTACTTCCCGCTCTGTCTCTACTTCCCGCTCTGTCTCTACTTCCCTTTCTGTCTCTACTTCCCGCTCTGTCTCTACTTCCCGCTCTGTCTCTACTTCCCGCTCTTTCTCTACTTCCCTTTCTGTCTCTACTTCCCACTCTGTCTCTACTTCCCACTCTGTCTCTACTTCCCGCTCTGTCTCTACTTCCCGCTCTGTCTCTACTTCCCACTCTGTCTCTACTTCCCGCTCTGTCTCTACTTCCCGCTCTGTCTCTACTTCCCGCTCTGTCTCTACTTCCCACTCTGTCTCTAATTCCCGCTCTGTCTCTGCTTCCCACTCTGTCTCTACTTCCCGCTCTGTCTCTGCTTCCCACTCTGTCTCTACTTCCCACTCTGTCTCTACTTCCCACTCTGTCTCTACTTCCCGCTCTGTCTCTGCTTCCCACTCTGTCTCTACTTCCCATTCTGTCTCTACTTCCCACTCTGTCTCTACTTCCCGCTCTGTCTCTACTTCCCGCTCTGTCTCTGCTTCCCCCTCTGTCTCTGCTTCCCACACTGTCTCTGCTTCCCGCTCTGTCTCTATTTCCCACTCTGTCTCTATTTCCCACTCTGTCTCTACTTCCCGCTCTGTCTCTATTTCCCACTCTGTCTCTACTTCCCACTGTGTCTCTACTTCCCGCTCTGTCTCTACTTCCCATTCTGTCTCTATTTCCCACTCTGTCTCTATTTCCCACTCTGTCTCTACTTCCCGCTCTGTCTCTATTTCCCACTCTGTCTCTACTTCCCACTCTGTCTCTACTTCCCGCTCTGTCTCTACTTCCCATTCTGTCTCTACTTCCCATTCTGTCTCTACTTCCCACTCTGTCTCTATTTCCCACTCTGTCTCTACTTCCCGCTCTGTCTCTACTTCCCATTCTGTCTCTACTTCCCATTCTGTCTCTACTTCCCATTCTGTCTCTACTTCCCATTCTGTCTCTACTTCCCACTCTGTCTCTACTTCCCACTCTGTCTCTATTTCCCGCTCTGTCTCTACTTCCCGCTCTGTCTCTACTTCCCATTCTGTCTCCACTTCCCATTCTGTCTCTACTTCCCACTCTGTCTCTACTTCCCGCTCTGTCTCTACTTCCCACTCTCTCTATTTCCCGCTCTGTCTCTACTTCCCACTCTGTATCTGCTTCCCACTCTGTCTCTGCTTCCCACTCTGTCTCTGCTTCTCCCTCTGTCTCTACTTCCCACTCTGTCTCTACTTCCCACTCTGTCTCTACTTCCCACTCTGTCTCTGCTTCCCACTCTGTCTCTATTTCCCACTCTGTCTCTACTTCCCGCTCTGTCTCTACTTCCCGCTCTGTCTCTACTTCCCGCTCTGTCTCTACTTCCCGCTCTGTCTCTACTTCCCGCTCTGTCTCTACTTCCCGCACTGTCTCTACTTCCCGCTCTGTCTCTACTTCCCGCTCTGTCTCTACTTCCCGCTCTGCCTCTACTTCCCACTCTGTCTCTACTTCCCACTCTGTCTCTACTTCCCGCTCTGTCTCTACTTCCCATTCTGTCTCTACTTCCCGCTCTGTCTCTACTTCCCATGCTGTCTCTACTTCCCGCTCTGTCTCTACTTCCCACTCTGTCTCTACTTCCCACTCTGTCTCTACTTCCCGCTCTGTCTCTACTTCTCGCTCTGTCTCTGCTTCCCGCTCTGTCTCTACTTCCCGCTCTGTCTCTACTTCCCGCAATGTCTCTACTTCCCGCTCTATCTCTACTGCCCACTCTGTCTCTACTTCCCACTCTGTCTCTGCTTCCCGCTCTGTCTCTACTTCCCACTCTGTCTCTACTTCCCAATCTGTCTCTACTTCCCATTCTGTCTCTACATCCCGCTCTTTCTCTACTTCCCGCTCTGTCTCTACTTCCCGCTCTGCCTCTACTTCCCGCTCTGTCTCTACTTCCCGCTCTGTCTCTACTTCCCGCTCTGTCTCTACTTCCCGCTCTGTCTCTACTTCCCGCTCTGTCTCTACTTCCCGCTCTGTCTCTACTTCCCGCTCTGTCTCTACTTCCCGCTCTGTCTCTACTTCCCGCTCTGTCTCTACTTCCCGCTCTGTCTCTGCTTCCCACTCTGTCTCTGCTTCCCACTCTGTCTCTACTTCCCACTCTGTCTCTACTTCCCGCTCTGTCTCTGCTTCCCACTCTGTCTCTACTTCCCGCTCTGTCTCTACTTCCCACTCTGTCTCTACTTCCCACTCTGTCTCTACTTCCCACTCTGTCTCTACTTCCCGCTCTGTCTCTACTTCCCACTCTGTCTCTACTTCCCGCTCTGTCTCTACTTCCCGCTCTGTCTCTACTTCCCGCTCTGTCTCTACTTCCCATTCTGTCTCTACTTCCCTCTCTGTCTCTGCTTCCCACTCTGTCTCTACTTCCCACTCTGTCTCTGCTTCCCGCTCTGTCTCTACTTCCCAGTCTGTCTCTACTTCCCGCTCTGTCTCTACTTCCCTTTCTGTCTCTACTTCCCGCTCTGTCTCTACTTCCCGCTCTGTCTCTACTTCCCGCTCTGTCTCTACTTCCCTTTCTGTCTCTACTTCCCGCTCTGTCTCTACTTCCCACTCTGTCTCTACTTCCCGCTCTGTCTCTGCTTCCCGCTCTGTCTCTATTTCCCACTCTGTCTCTATTTCCCACTCTGTCTCTACTTCCCGCTCTGTCTCTATTTCCCACTCTGTCTCTATTTCCCACTCTGTCTCTACTTCCCGCTCTGTCTCTATTTCCCGCTCTGTCTCTACTTCCCACTCTGTCTCTACTTCCCGCTCTGTCTCTGCTTCCCACTCTGTCTCTACTTCCCGCTCTGTCTCTGCTTCCCATTCTGTCTCTACTTCCCACTCTGTCTCTACTTCCCGCTCTGTCTCTACTTCCCACTCTGTCTCTACTTACCGCTCTGTCTCTATTTCCCACTCTGTCTCTACTTCCCGCTCTGTCTCTACTTCCCGCTCTGTCTCTACTTCCCACTCTGTCTCTACTTCCCGCTCTGTCTCTACTTCCCACTCTGTCTCTGCTTCCCGCTCTGTCTCTACTTCCCACTCTGTCTATATTTCCCGCTCTGTCTCTACTTCCCACTCTGTCTCTCCTTCCCACTCTGTCTCTACTTCCCACTCTGTCTCTATTTCCCGCTCTGTCTCTACTTCCCGCTCTGTCTCTCCTTCCCACTCTGTCTCTACTTCCCACTCTGTCTCTACTTCCCACTCTGTCTCTATTTCCCGCTATGTCTCTACTTCCCACTCTGTCTCTGCTTCCCACTCTGTCTCTGCTTCCCGCTCTGTCTCTACTTCCCACTCTGTCTCTGCTTCCCGCTCTGTCTCTACTTCCCGCTCTGTCTCTGCTTCCCACTCTGTCTCTACTTCCCACTCTGTCTCTGCTTCCCGCTCTGTCTCTACTTCCCACTCTGTCTCTGCTTCCCGCTCTGTCTCTGCTTCCCCCTCTGTCTCTACTTCCCACTCTGTCTCTACTTCCCACTCTGTCTCTACTTCCCACTCTGTCTCTACTTCCTGCTCTGTCTCTACTTCCCGCTCTGTCTCTACTTCCCGCTCTGTCTCTGCTTCCCACTCTGTCTCTATTTCCCGCTCTGTCTCTACTTCCCACTCTGTCTCTACTTCCCGCTCTGTCTCTACTTCCCACTCTGTCTCTACTTCCCACTCTGTCTCTACTTCCCACTATGTCTCTACTTCCCACTCTGTCTCTACTTCCCGCTCTGTCTCTGCTTCCCACGCTGTCTCTACTTCCCACTCTGTCTCTATTTCCCACTCTGTCTCTATTTCCCACTCTGTCTCTATTTCCCACTCTGTCTCTATTTCCCGCTCTGTCTCTACTTCCCACTCTGTCTCTACTTCCTGCTCTGTCTCTACTTCCCGCTCTGTCTCTACTTCCCGCTCTGTCTCTGCTTCCCACTCTGTCTCTATTTCCCGCTCTGTCTCTACTTCCCACTCTGTCTCTACTTCCCACTCTGTCTCTACTTCCCACTCTGTCTCTACTTCCCGCTCTGTCTCTACTTCCCGCTCTGTCTCTGCTTCCCACTCTGTCTCTACTTCCCACTCTGTCTCTGCTTCCCGCTCTGTCTCTACTTCCCACTCTGTCTCTGCTTCCCGCTCTGTCTCTGCTTCCCACTCTGTCTCTACTTCCCACTCTGTCTCTACTTCCCACTCTGTCTCTACTTCCCACTCTGTCTCTACTTCCTGCTCTGTCTCTACTTCCCGCTCTGTCTCTACTTCCCGCTCTGTCTCTGCTTCCCACTCTGTCTCTATTTCCCGCTCTGTCTCTACTTCCCACTCTGTCTCTACTTCCCGCTCTGTCTCTACTTCCCACTCTGTCTCTACTTCCCACTCTGTCTCTACTTCCCACTCTGTCTCTACTTCCCACTCTGTCTCTACTTCCCGCTCTGTCTCTGCTTCCCTCGCTGTCTCTACTTCCCACTCTGTCTCTATTTCCCACTCTGTCTCTATTTCCCACTCTGTCTCTATTTCCCACTCTGTCTCTATTTCCCGCTCTGTCTCTGCTTCCCGCTCTGTCTCTACTTCCCGCTCTGTCTCTACTTCCCACTCTGTCTCTATTTCCCACTCTGTCTCTACTTCCCGCTCTGTCTCTATTTCCCACTCTGTCTCTACTTCCCGCTCTGTCTCTACTTCCCGCTCTGTCTCTATTTCCCACTCTGTCTCTATTTCCCACTCTGTCTCTATTTCCCACTCTGTCTCTACTTCCCGCTCTGTCTCTACTTCCCGCTCTGTCTCTGCTTCCCTCTCTGTCTCTATTTCCCGCTGTCTCTACTTCCCACTCTGTCTCTACTTCCCGCTCTGTCTCTACTATCCACTCTGTCTCTACTTCCCACTCTGTCTCTACTTCCCACTCTGTCTCTACTTCCCGCTCTGTCTCTGCTTCCCACTCTGTCACTACTTCCCACTCTGTCTCTACTTCCCACTCTGTCTCTATTTCCCACTCTGTCTCTATTTCCCACTCTGTCTCTGCTTCCCACTCTGTCTCTACTTCCCACTCTGTCTCTACTTCCCACTCTGTCTCTACTTCCCGCTCTGTCTCTGCTTCCCACTCTGTCTCTACTTCCTGCTCTGTCTCTACTTCCCACTCTGTCTCTGCTTCCCGCTCTGTCTCTACTTCCCACTCTGTCTCTGCTTCCCGCTCTGTCTCTGCTTCCCACTCTGTCTCTACTTCCCACTCTGTCTCTACTTCCCACTCTGTCTCTACTTCCCACTCTGTCTCTACTTCCTGCTCTGTCTCTACTTCCCGCTCTGTCTCTACTTCCCGCTCTGTCTCTGCTTCCCACTCTGTCTCTATTTCCCGCTCTGTCTCTACTTCCCACTCTGTCTCTACTTCCCGCTCTGTCTCTACTTCCCACTCTGTCTCTACTTCCCACTCTGTCTCTACTTCCCACTCTGTCTCTACTTCCCACTCTGTCTCTACTTCCCGCTCTGTCTCTGCTTCCCTCGCTGTCTCTACTTCCCACTCTGTCTCTATTTCCCACTCTGTCTCTATTTCCCACTCTGTCTCTATTTCCCACTCTGTCTCTATTTCCCGCTCTGTCTCTGCTTCCCGCTCTGTCTCTACTTCCCGCTCTGTCTCTACTTCCCACTCTGTCTCTATTTCCCACTCTGTCTCTACTTCCCGCTCTGTCTCTATTTCCCACTCTGTCTCTACTTCCCGCTCTGTCTCTACTTCCCGCTCTGTCTCTATTTCCCACTCTGTCTCTATTTCCCACTCTGTCTCTATTTCCCACTCTGTCTCTACTTCCCGCTCTGTCTCTACTTCCCGCTCTGTCTCTGCTTCCCTCTCTGTCTCTATTTCCCGCTGTCTCTACTTCCCACTCTGTCTCTACTTCCCGCTCTGTCTCTACTATCCACTCTGTCTCTACTTCCCACTCTGTCTCTACTTCCCACTCTGTCTCTACTTCCCGCTCTGTCTCTGCTTCCCACTCTGTCACTACTTCCCACTCTGTCTCTACTTCCCACTCTGTCTCTATTTCCCACTCTGTCTCTATTTCCCACTCTGTCTCTATTTCCCACTCTGTCTCTATTTCCCGCTCTGTCTCTGCTTCCCACTCTGTCTCTACTTCCCGCTCTCTCTCTACTTCCCACTCTGTCTCTATTTCCCACTCTGTCTCTACGTCCCGCTCTGTCTCTATTTCCCACTCTGTCTCTACTTCCCGCTCTGTCTCTACTTCCCGCTCTGTCTCTATTTCCCACTCTGTCTCTATTTCCCACTCTGTCTCTATTTCCCACTCTGTCTCTATTTCCCACTCTGTCTCTACTTCCCGCTCTGTCTCTACTTCCCGCTCTGTCTCTATTTCCCGCTCTGTCTCTATTTCCCCCTCTGTCTCTATTTCCCACTCTGTCTCTATTTCCCACTCTGTCTCTATTTCCCACTCTGTCTCTACTTCCCACTCTGTCTCTATTTCCCACTCTGTCTCTATTTCTCACTCTGTCTCTACTTCCCACTCTGTCTCTACTTCCCGCTCTCTCTCTACTTCCTGCTCTGTCTCTACTTCCCGCTCTGTCTCTACTTCCCGCTCTGTCTCTATTTCCCACTCTGTCTCTATTTCCCACTCTGTCTCCACTTCCCGCTCTGTCTCTATTTCCCGCTCTGTCTCTACTTCCCACTCTGTCTCTACTTCCCGCTCTGTCTCTGCTTCCCACTCTGTCTCTACTTCCCGCTCTGTCTCTGCTTCCCATTCTGTCTCTACTTCCCACTCTGTCTCTACTTCCCGCTCTGTCTCTACTTCCCACTCTGTCTCTACTTACCGCTCTGTCTCTATTTCCCACTCTGTCTCTACTTCCCGCTCTGTCTCTACTTCCCGCTCTGTCTCTACTTCCCACTCTGTCTCTACTTCCCGCTCTGTCTCTACTTCCCACTCTGTCTCTGCTTCCCGCTCTGTCTCTACTTCCCACTCTGTCTATATTTCCCGCTCTGTCTCTACTTCCCACTCTGTCTCTCCTTCCCACTCTGTCTCTACTTCCCACTCTGTCTCTATTTCCCGCTCTGTCTCTACTTCCCGCTCTGTCTCTCCTTCCCACTCTGTCTCTACTTCCCACTCTGTCTCTACTTCCCACTCTGTCTCTATTTCCCGCTATGTCTCTACTTCCCACTCTGTCTCTGCTTCCCACTCTGTCTCTGCTTCCCGCTCTGTCTCTACTTCCCACTCTGTCTCTGCTTCCCGCTCTGTCTCTACTTCCCGCTCTGTCTCTGCTTCCCACTCTGTCTCTACTTCCCACTCTGTCTCTATTTCCCACTCTGTCTCTACTTCCCACTCTGTCTCTGCTTCCCGCTCTGTCTCTACTTCCCACTCTGTCTCTACTTCCCACTCTGTCTCTACTTCCCGCTCTGTCTCTACTTCCCGTTCTGTCTCTACTTCCCACTCTGTCTCTGCTTCCCGCTCTGTCTCTACTTCCCACTCTGTCTCTACTTCCCGCTCTGTCTCTACCTCCCGCTCTGTCTCTACTTCCCGTTCTGTCTCTACTTCCCACTCTGTCTCTGCTTCCCGCTCTGTCTCTACTTCCCATTCTGTCTCTACTTCCCGCTCGGTCTCTACTTCCCACTCTGTCTCTATTTCCCACTCTGTCTCTACTTCCCACTCTGTCTCTGCTTCCCGCTCTGTCTCTACTTCCCGCTCTGTCTCTACTTCCCACTCTGTCTCTACTTCCCGCTCTGTCTCTGCTTCCCATTCTGTCCCTACTTCCCGCTCTGTCTCTACTTCCCACTCTTTCTCTATTTCCCACTCTGTCTCTACTTCCCACTCTGTCTCTACTTCCCGCTCTGTCTCTACTTCCCGCTCTGTCTCTGCTTCCCGCTCTGTCTCTACTTCCCACTCTGTCTCTATTTCCCGCTCTGTCTCTACTTCCCACTCTGTCTCTATTTCCCACTCTGTCTCTACTTCCCACTCTGTCTCTGCTTCCCGCTCTGTCTCTGCTTCCCGCTCTGTCTCTACTTCCATCTCTGTCTCTGCTTCCCGCTCTGTCTCTACTTCCCTCTCTGTCTCTACATCCCGCTCTGTCTCTACTTCCCACTCTGTCTCTACTTCCCGCTCTGTCTCTATTTCCCGCTCTGTCTCTACTTCCCGCTCTGTCTCTACTTCCCACTCTGTCTCTACTTCCCGCTCTGTCTCTACTTCCCGCTCTGTCTCTACTTCCCGCTATGTCTCTACTTCCCGCTCTGTCTCTACTTCCCGCTATGTCTCTACTTCCCGCTCTATCTCTACTGCCCACTCTGTCTCTACTTCCCACTCTGTCTCTGCTTTCCGCTCTGTCTCTACTTCCCACTCTGTCTCTACTTCCCGCTCTGTCTCTACTTCCCATTCTGTCTCTACTTCCCACTCTGTCTCTACTTCCCGCTCTGTCTCTACTTCCTGCTCTGTCTCTACTTCCCGCTCTGCCTCTACTTCCCGCTCTGTCTCTACTTCCCACTCTGTCTCTACTTCCCGCTCTGTCTCTACTTCCCGCTCTGTCTCTACTTCCCGCTCTGTCTCTACTTCCCGCTCTGTCTCTACTTCCCGCTCTGTCTCTACTTCCCACTCTGTCTCTACTTCCCGCTCTGTCTCTACTTCCCACTCTGTCTCTACTTACCGCTCTGTCTCTGCTTCCCACTCTGTCTCTACTTCCCACTCTGTCTCTGCTTCCCGCTCTGTCTCTACTTCCCGCTCTGTCTCTACTTCCCGCTCTGTCTCTACTTCCCTTTCTGTCTCTACTTCCCGCTCTGTCTCTACTTCCCGCTCTGTCTCTACTTCCCGCTCTGTCTCTACTTCCCGTTCTGTCTCTACTTCCCACTCTGTCTCTGCTTCCCGCTCTGTCTCTACTTCCCACTCTGTCTCTACTTCCCGCTCTGTCTCTACCTCCCGCTCTGTCTCTACTTCCCGTTCTGTCTCTACTTCCCACTCTGTCTCTGCTTCCCGCTCTGTCTCTACTTCCCATTCTGTCTCTACTTCCCGCTCGGTCTCTACTTCCCACTCTGTCTCTATTTCCCACTCTGTCTCTACTTCCCACTCTGTCTCTGCTTCCCGCTCTGTCTCTACTTCCCGCTCTGTCTCTACTTCCCACTCTGTCTCTACTTCCCGCTCTGTCTCTGCTTCCCATTCTGTCCCTACTTCCCGCTCTGTCTCTACTTCCCACTCTTTCTCTATTTCCCACTCTGTCTCTACTTCCCACTCTGTCTCTACTTCCCGCTCTGTCTCTACTTCCCGCTCTGTCTCTGCTTCCCGCTCTGTCTCTACTTCCCACTCTGTCTCTATTTCCCGCTCTGTCTCTACTTCCCACTCTGTCTCTATTTCCCACTCTGTCTCTACTTCCCACTCTGTCTCTGCTTCCCGCTCTGTCTCTGCTTCCCGCTCTGTCTCTACTTCCATCTCTGTCTCTGCTTCCCGCTCTGTCTCTACTTCCCTCTCTGTCTCTACATCCCGCTCTGTCTCTACTTCCCACTCTGTCTCTACTTCCCGCTCTGTCTCTATTTCCCGCTCTGTCTCTACTTCCCGCTCTGTCTCTACTTCCCACTCTGTCTCTACTTCCCGCTCTGTCTCTACTTCCCGCTCTGTCTCTACTTCCCGCTATGTCTCTACTTCCCGCTCTGTCTCTACTTCCCGCTATGTCTCTACTTCCCGCTCTATCTCTACTGCCCACTCTGTCTCTACTTCCCACTCTGTCTCTGCTTTCCGCTCTGTCTCTACTTCCCACTCTGTCTCTACTTCCCGCTCTGTCTCTACTTCCCATTCTGTCTCTACTTCCCACTCTGTCTCTACTTCCCGCTCTGTCTCTACTTCCTGCTCTGTCTCTACTTCCCGCTCTGCCTCTACTTCCCGCTCTGTCTCTACTTCCCACTCTGTCTCTACTTCCCGCTCTGTCTCTACTTCCCGCTCTGTCTCTACTTCCCGCTCTGTCTCTACTTCCCGCTCTGTCTCTACTTCCCGCTCTGTCTCTACTTCCCACTCTGTCTCTACTTCCCGCTCTGTCTCTACTTCCCACTCTGTCTCTACTTACCGCTCTGTCTCTGCTTCCCACTCTGTCTCTACTTCCCACTCTGTCTCTGCTTCCCGCTCTGTCTCTACTTCCCGCTCTGTCTCTACTTCCCGCTCTGTCTCTACTTCCCTTTCTGTCTCTACTTCCCGCTCTGTCTCTACTTCCCGCTCTGTCTCTACTTCCCGCTCTTTCTCTACTTCCCTTTCTGTCTCTACTTCCCACTCTGTCTCTACTTCCCACTCTGTCTCTACTTCCCGCTCTGTCTCTACTTCCCGCTCTGTCTCTACTTCCCACTCTGTCTCTACTTCCCGCTCTGTCTCTACTTCCCGCTCTGTCTCTACTTCCCGCTCTGTCTCTACTTCCCACTCTGTCTCTAATTCCCGCTCTGTCTCTGCTTCCCACTCTGTCTCTACTTCCCGCTCTGTCTCTGCTTCCCACTCTGTCTCTACTTCCCACTCTGTCTCTACTTCCCACTCTGTCTCTACTTCCCGCTCTGTCTCTGCTTCCCACTCTGTCTCTACTTCCCATTCTGTCTCTACTTCCCACTCTGTCTCTACTTCCCGCTCTGTCTCTACTTCCCGCTCTGTCTCTGCTTCCCCCTCTGTCTCTGCTTCCCACACTGTCTCTGCTTCCCGCTCTGTCTCTATTTCCCACTCTGTCTCTATTTCCCACTCTGTCTCTACTTCCCGCTCTGTCTCTATTTCCCACTCTGTCTCTACTTCCCACTGTGTCTCTACTTCCCGCTCTGTCTCTACTTCCCATTCTGTCTCTATTTCCCACTCTGTCTCTATTTCCCACTCTGTCTCTACTTCCCGCTCTGTCTCTATTTCCCACTCTGTCTCTACTTCCCACTCTGTCTCTACTTCCCGCTCTGTCTCTACTTCCCATTCTGTCTCTACTTCCCATTCTGTCTCTACTTCCCACTCTGTCTCTATTTCCCACTCTGTCTCTACTTCCCGCTCTGTCTCTACTTCCCATTCTGTCTCTACTTCCCATTCTGTCTCTACTTCCCATTCTGTCTCTACTTCCCATTCTGTCTCTACTTCCCACTCTGTCTCTACTTCCCACTCTGTCTCTATTTCCCGCTCTGTCTCTACTTCCCGCTCTGTCTCTACTTCCCATTCTGTCTCCACTTCCCATTCTGTCTCTACTTCCCACTCTGTCTCTACTTCCCGCTCTGTCTCTACTTCCCACTCTCTCTATTTCCCGCTCTGTCTCTACTTCCCACTCTGTATCTGCTTCCCACTCTGTCTCTGCTTCCCACTCTGTCTCTGCTTCTCCCTCTGTCTCTACTTCCCACTCTGTCTCTACTTCCCACTCTGTCTCTACTTCCCACTCTGTCTCTGCTTCCCACTCTGTCTCTATTTCCCACTCTGTCTCTACTTCCCGCTCTGTCTCTACTTCCCGCTCTGTCTCTACTTCCCGCTCTGTCTCTACTTCCCGCTCTGTCTCTACTTCCCGCTCTGTCTCTACTTCCCGCACTGTCTCTACTTCCCGCTCTGTCTCTACTTCCCGCTCTGTCTCTACTTCCCGCTCTGCCTCTACTTCCCACTCTGTCTCTACTTCCCACTCTGTCTCTACTTCCCGCTCTGTCTCTACTTCCCATTCTGTCTCTACTTCCCGCTCTGTCTCTACTTCCCATGCTGTCTCTACTTCCCGCTCTGTCTCTACTTCCCACTCTGTCTCTACTTCCCACTCTGTCTCTACTTCCCGCTCTGTCTCTACTTCTCGCTCTGTCTCTGCTTCCCGCTCTGTCTCTACTTCCCGCTCTGTCTCTACTTCCCGCAATGTCTCTACTTCCCGCTCTATCTCTACTGCCCACTCTGTCTCTACTTCCCACTCTGTCTCTGCTTCCCGCTCTGTCTCTACTTCCCACTCTGTCTCTACTTCCCAATCTGTCTCTACTTCCCATTCTGTCTCTACATCCCGCTCTTTCTCTACTTCCCGCTCTGTCTCTACTTCCCGCTCTGCCTCTACTTCCCGCTCTGTCTCTACTTCCCGCTCTGTCTCTACTTCCCGCTCTGTCTCTACTTCCCGCTCTGTCTCTACTTCCCGCTCTGTCTCTACTTCCCGCTCTGTCTCTACTTCCCGCTCTGTCTCTACTTCCCGCTCTGTCTCTACTTCCCGCTCTGTCTCTACTTCCCGCTCTGTCTCTGCTTCCCACTCTGTCTCTGCTTCCCACTCTGTCTCTACTTCCCACTCTGTCTCTACTTCCCGCTCTGTCTCTGCTTCCCACTCTGTCTCTACTTCCCGCTCTGTCTCTACTTCCCACTCTGTCTCTACTTCCCACTCTGTCTCTACTTCCCACTCTGTCTCTACTTCCCGCTCTGTCTCTACTTCCCACTCTGTCTCTACTTCCCGCTCTGTCTCTACTTCCCGCTCTGTCTCTACTTCCCGCTCTGTCTCTACTTCCCATTCTGTCTCTACTTCCCTCTCTGTCTCTGCTTCCCACTCTGTCTCTACTTCCCACTCTGTCTCTGCTTCCCGCTCTGTCTCTACTTCCCAGTCTGTCTCTACTTCCCGCTCTGTCTCTACTTCCCTTTCTGTCTCTACTTCCCGCTCTGTCTCTACTTCCCGCTCTGTCTCTACTTCCCGCTCTGTCTCTACTTCCCTTTCTGTCTCTACTTCCCGCTCTGTCTCTACTTCCCACTCTGTCTCTACTTCCCGCTCTGTCTCTGCTTCCCACTCTGTCTCTACTTCCCGCTCTGTCTCTGCTTCCCACTCTGTCTCTACTTCCCACTCTGTCTCTATTTCCCGCTCTGTCTCTATTTCCCACTCTGTCTCTACTTCCCACTCTGTCTCTACTTCCCGCTCTGTCTCTACTTCCCGCTCTGTCTCTGTTTCCCATTCTGTCTCTACTTCCCACTCTGTCTCTACTTCCCGCTCTGTCTCTGCTTCCCACACTGTCTCTGCTTCCCGCTCTGTCTCTACTTCCCGCTCTGTCTCTACTTCCCGCTCTGTCTCTACTTCCCGCTCTGTCTCTAGTTCCCGCTCTGTCTCTACTTCCCGCTCTCTCTCTACTTCCCGCTCTGTCTCTACTTCCCGCTCTGTCTCTACTTCCCACTCTGTCTCTACTTCCCGCTCTGTCTCTACTTCCCACTCTGTCTCTGCTTCCCACTCTGTCTCTACTTCCCGTTCTGTCTCTACTTTCCGCTCTGTCTCTACTTCCCACTCTGTCTCTACTTCCCACTATCTCTCTATTTCCCACTCTGTCTCTACTTCCCACTCTGTCTCTGCTTCCCACTCTGTCTCTGCTTCCCACTCTGTCTCTACTTCCCGCTCTGTCTCTGCTTCCCGCTCTGTCTCTACTTCCCACTCTGTCTCTACTTCCCACTCTGTCTCTACTTCCCACTCTGTCTCTGCTTCCCGCTCTGTCTCTGCTTCCCGCTCTGTCTCTACTTCTCACTCTGTCTCTACTTCCCACTCTCTCTCTACTTCCCGTTCTGTCTCTACTTCCCACTCTGTCTCTACTTCCCACTCTGTCTCTACTTCCCACTCTGTCTCTACTTCCCACTCTGTCTCTACTTCCCACTCTGTCTCTACTTCCCGCTTTGTCTCTACTTCCCGCGCTGTCTCTACTTCCCATTTTGTCTCTACTTCCCACTCTGTCTATACTTCCCACTCTGTCTCTACTTCCCGCTCTGTCTCTACTTCCCACTCTGTCTCTACTTCCCGCTCTGTCTCTACTTCCCGCTCTGTCTCTACTTCCCGCTCTGTCTCTACTTACCACTCTGTCTCTACTTCCTGCTCTGTCTCTGCTTCCCACTCTGTCTCTACTTCCCGCTCTGTCTCTGCTTCCCACTCTGTCTCTACTTCCCACTCTGTCTCTACTTCCCACTCTGTCTCTACTTCCCGCTCTGTCTCTGCTTCCCACTCTGTCTCTACTTCCCATTCTGTCTCTACTTCCCACTCTGTCTCTACTTCCCGCTCTGTCTCTACTTCCCGCTCTGTCTCTGCTTCCCACTCTGTCTCTGCTTCCCACACTGTCTCTGCTTCCCGCTCTGTCTCTATTTCCCACTCTGTCTCTATTTCCCACTCTGTCTCTATTTCCCACTCTGTCTCTACTTCCCGCTCTGTCGCTATTTCCCACTCTGTCTCTACTTCCCACTCTGTCTCTACGTCCCGCTCTGTCTCTACTTCCCATTCTGTCTCTATTTCCCACTCTGTCTCTATTTCCCACTCTGTCTCTACTTCCCGCTCTGTCTCTATTTCCCACTCTGTCTCTACTTCCCACTCTGTCTCTACTTCCCGCTCTGTCTCTACTTCCCATTCTGTCTCTACTTCCCATTCTGTCTCTACTTCCCACTCTGTCTCTATTTCCCACTCTGTCTCTACTTCCCGCTCTGTCTCTACTTCCCATTCTGTCTCTACTTCCCATTCTGTCTCTACTTCCCATTCTGTCTCTACTTCCCACTCTGTCTCTACTTCCCACTCTGTCTCTACTTCCCGCTCTGTCTCTACTTCCCATTCTGTCTCTACTTCCCATTCTGTCTCTACTTCCCATTCTGTCTCTACTTCCCACTCTGTCTCTACTTCCCACTCTGTCTCTATTTCCCGCTCTGTCTCTACTTCCCGCTCTGTCTCTACTTCCCATTCTGTCTCTACTTCCCATTCTGTCTCTACTTCCCACTCTGTCTCTACTTCCCGCTCTGTCTCTACTTCCCACTCTCTCTATTTCCCGCTCTGTCTCTACTTCCCACTCTGTATCTGCTTCCCACTCTGTCTCTGCTTCCCACTCTGTCTCTACTTCCCACTCTGTCTCTACTTCCCACTCTGTCTCTGCTTCCCACTCTGTCTCTATTTCCCACTCTGTCTCTACTTCCCGCTCTGTCTCTACTTCCCGCTCTGTCTCTACTTCCCGCTCTGTCTCTACTTCCCGCTCTGTCTCTACTTCCCGCTCTGTCTCTACTTCCCGTTCTGTCTCTACTTCCAGCTCTGTCTCTACTTCCCACTCTGTCTCTACTTCTCACTCTGTCTCTATTTCCCGCTCTGTCTCTACTTCCCGCTCTGTCTCTACTTCCCACTCTGTCTCTACTTCCCACTCTGTCTCTACTTCCCGCTCTGTCTCTACTTCCCGCTCTGTCTCTACTTCCCGCTCTGTCTCTACTTCCCGCTCTGTCTCTACTTTCCGCTCTGTCTCTACTTCCCACTCTGTCTCTACTTCCCACTCTGTCTCTACTTCCCGCTCTGTCTCTACTTCCCATTCTGTCTCTACTTCCCGCTCTGTCTCTACTTCCCATGCTGTCTCTACTTCCCGCTCTGTCTCTACTTCCCGCTCTGTCTCTACTTCCCACTCTGTCTCTACTTCCCGCTCTGTCTCTACTTCTCGCTCTGTCTCTGCTTCCCGCTCTGTCTCTACTTCCCGCTCTGTCTCTACTTCCCGCTATGTCTCTACTTCCCGCTCTATCTCTACTTCCCACTCTGTCTCTACTTCCTACTCTGTCTCTGCTTCCCGCTCTGTCTCTACTTCCCACTCTGTCTCTACTTCCCACTCTGTCTCTACTTCCCACTCTGTCTCTACTTCCCACTCTGTCTCTACTTCCCACTCTGTCTCTACTTCCCGCTCTGTCTCTACTTCCCGCTCTGTCTCTACTTCCCGCTCTGTCTCTACTTCCCGCTCTGTCTCTACTTCCCGCTCTGTCTCTACTTCCCGCTCTGTCTCTACTTCCTGCTCTGTCTCTACTTCCCGCTCTGTCTCCACTTCCCACTCTGTCTCTACTTCCCGCTCTGTCTCTACTGCCCACTCTGTCTCTACTTCCCACTCTGTCTCTACTTCCCGCTCTGTCTCTGCTTCCCACTCTGTCTCTACTTCCCACTCTGTCTCTACTTCCCACTCTGTCTCTACTTCCCGCTCTGTCTCTGCTTCCCACTCTGTCTCTACTTCCCGCTCTGTCTCTACTTCCCACTCTGTCTCTACTTCCCACTCTGTCTCTACTTCCCACTCTGTCTCTACTTCCCACTCTGTCTCTACTTCCCACTCTGTCTCTACTTCCCGCTCTGTCTCTGTTTCCCACTCTGTCTCTACTTCCCACTCTGTCTCTGCTTCCCGCTCTGTCTCTACTTCCCACTCTGTCTCTACTTCCCGCTCTGTCTCTACTTCCCTTTCTGTCTCTACTTCCCGCTCTGTCTCTACTTCCCGCTCTGTCTCTACTTCCCGCTCTGTCTCTACTTCCCTTTCTGTCTCTACTTCCCACTCTGTCTCTACTTCCCACTCTGTCTCTACTTCCCGCTCTGTCTCTGCTTCCCACTCTGTCTCTACTTCCCGCTCTGTCTCTGCTTCCCACTCTGTCTCTACTTCCCACTCTTTCTCTACTTCCCGCTCTGTCTCTACTTCCCATTCTGTCTCTACTTCCCATTCTGTCTCTACTTCCCTTTCTGTCTCTACTTCCCACTCTGTCTCTACTTCCCACTCTGTCTCTACTTCCCGCTCTGTCTCTGCTTCCCACTCTGTCTCTACTTCCCGCTCTGTCTCTGCTTCCCACTCTGTCTCTACTTCCCACTCTGTCTCTATTTCCCGCTCTGTCTCTATTTCCCACTCTGTCTCTACTTCCCACTCTGTCTCTACTTCCCGCTCTGTCTCTACTTCCCGCTCTGTCTCTATTTCCCGTTCTGTCTCTACTTCCCACTCTGTCTCTACTTCCCGCTCTGTCTCTGCTTCCCACACTGTCTCTGCTTCCCGCTCTGTCTCTACTTCCCGCTCTGTCTCTACTTCCCGCTCTGTCTCTAGTTCCCGCTCTGTCTCTACTTCCCGCTCTGTCTCTACTTCCCGCTCTGTCTCTACTTCCCGCTCTGTCTCTACTTCCCACTCTGTCTCTACTTCCCACTCTGTCTCTACTTACCACTCTGTCTCTATTTCCCGCTCTGTCTCTACTTCCCGCTCTGTCTCTACTTCCCGCTCTGGCTCTACTTCCCACTCTGTCTCTACTTCCCACTCTGTCTCTACTTCCCGCTCTGTCTCTACTTCCCGCTCTGTCTCTACTTCCTACTCTGTCTCTACTTCCCGCTCTGTCTCTACTTCCCGCTCTGTCTCTGCTTCCCACTCTGTCTCTACTTCCCACTCTGTCTCTACTTCCCGCTCTGTCTCTACTTCCCGCTCTGTCTCTACTTCCCACTCTGTCTCTACCTCCCACTCTGTCTCTACTTCCCGCTCTGTCTCTACTTCCCACTCTGTCTCTACTTCCCACTCTGTCTCTACTCCCACTCTGTCTCTACTCCCACTCTGTCTCTACTTCCCGCTCTGTCTCTACTTCCCGCTCTGTCTCTGCTTCCCACTCTGTCTCTACTTCCCGCTCTGTCTCTACTTCCCGCTCTGTCTCTACTTCCCACTCTGTCTTTACTTCCCGCTCTGTCTCTACTTCCCGCTCTGTCTCTGCTTCCCACTCTGTCCCTACTTCCCGCTCTGTCTCTGCTTCCCACTCTGTCCCTACTTCCCGCTCTGTCTCTGCTTCCCGCTCTGTCTCTACTTCCCGCTCTGTCTCTACTTCCCACTCTGTCTATACTTCCCACTCTGTCTCTACTTCCCACTCTGTCTCTACTTCCCGCTCTGTCTCTACTTCCCACTCTGTCTCTGCTTCCCACTCTGTCTCTACTTCCCGCTCTGTCTCTACTTCCCGCTCTGTCTCTACTTCCCACTCTGTCTCTACTTCCCACTCTGTCTCTATTTCCCACTCTGTCTCTACTTCCCACTCTGTCTCTGCTTCCCACTCTGTCTCTGCTTCCCGCTCTGTCTCTACTTCCCACTCTGTCTCTACTTCCCACTCTGTCTCTACTTCCCACTCTGTCTCTGCTTCCCGCTCTGTCTCTGCTTCCCGCTCTGTCTCTACTTCTCACTCTGTCTCTACTTCCCACTCTCTCTCTACTTCCCGTTCTGTCTCTACTTCCCACTCTGTCTCTACTTCCCACTCTGTCTCTGCTTCCCACTCTGTCTCTACTTCCCACTCTGTCTCTGTTTCCCGCTCTGTCTCTACTTCCCACTCTGTCTCTGCTTCCCACTCTGTCTCTGCTTCCCGCTCTGTCTCTACTTCCCACTCTGTCTCTGCTTCCCACTGTGTCTCTACTTCCCGCTCTGTCTCTATTTCCCGCTCTGTCTCTACTTCCCACTCTGTCTCTGCTTCCCGCTCTGTCTCTGCTTCCCACTCTGTCTCTGCTTCCCACTCTGTCTCTACTTCCCACTCTGTGTCTACTTCCCACTCTGTCTCTACTTCCCACTCTGTCTCTACTTCCTGCTCTGTCTCTACTTCCCGCTCTGTCTCTACTTCCCGCTCTGTCTCTGCTTCCCACTCTGTCTCTATTTCCCGCTCTGTCTCTACTTCCCACTCTGTCTCTACTTCCCGCTCTGTCTCTACTTCCCACTCTGTCTCTACTTCCCACTCTGTCTCTACTTCCCACTCTGTCTCTACTTCCCACTCTGTCTCTACTTCCCGCTCTGTCTCTGCTTCCCACGCTGTCTCTACTTCCCACTCTGTCTCTATTTCCCACTCTGTCTCTATTTCCCACTCTGTCTCTTTTTCCCACTCTGTCTCTATTTCCCGCTCTGTCTCTGCTTCCCGCTCTGTCTCTGCTTCCCGCTCTGTCTCTACTTCCCACTCTGTCTCTATTTCCCACTCTGTCTCTATTTCCCACTCTGTCTCTACTTCCCGCTCTGTCTCTATTTCCCACTCTGTCTCTACTTCCCGCTCTGTCTCTACTTCCCACTCTGTCTCTACTTCCCACTCTGTCTCTACTTCCCACTCTGTCTCTACTTCCCACTCTGTCTCTATTTCCCGCTCTGTCTCTACTTCCCACTCTGTCTCTGCTTCCCACTCTGTCTCTGCTTCCCGCTCTGTCTCTACTTCCCACTCTGTCTCTGCTTCCCACTCTGTCTCTGCTTCCCGCTCTGTCTCTACTTCCCACTCTGTCTCTACTTCCCACTCTGTCTCTACTTCCCGCTCTGTCTCTACTTCCCGTTCTGTCTCTACCTCCCACTCTGTCTCTGCTTCCCGCTCTGTCTCTACTTCCCGTTCTGTCTCTACTTCCCGCTCTGTCTCTACTTCCCACTCTGTCTCTATTTCCCACTCTGTCTCTTATTCCCACTCTGTCTCTGCTTCCCGCTCTGTCTCTACTTCCCGCTCTGTCTCTACTTCCCACTCTGTCTCTGCTTCCCGCTCTGTCTCTACTTCCCATTCTGTCTATACTTCCCGCTCTGTCTCTACTTCCCACTCTTTCTCTATTTCCCACTCTGTCTCTACTTCCCACTCTGTCTCTACTTCCCGCTCTGTCTCTACTTCCCGCTCTGTCTCTGCTTCCCGCTCTGTCTCTACTTCCCACTCTGTCTCTATTTCCAGCTCTGTCTCTACTTCCCACTCTGTCTCTATTTCCCACTCTGTCTCTACTTCCCACTCTGTCTCAGCTTCCCACTCTGCCTCTACTTCCCGCTCTGTCTCTACTTCCCACTCTGTCTCTGCTTCCCACTCTGTCTCTGCTTCCCGCTCTGTCTCTGCTTCCCGCTCTGTCTCTACTTCCATCTCTGTCTCTGCTTCCCGCTCTGTCTCTACTTCCCACTCTGTCTCTACTTCCCACTCTGTCTCTGCTTCCCACTCTGTCTCTACTTCCCGCTCTGTCTCTATTTCCCGCTCTGTCTCTACTTCCCGCTCTGTCTCTACTTCCCACTCTGTCTCTGCTTCCCACTCTGTTTCTACTTCCCGCTCTGTCTCTACTTCCCACTCTGTCTCTACCTCCCACTCTGTCTCTGCTTCCCGCTCTGTCTCTGCTTCCCACTCTGTCTCTACTTCCCACTCTGTCTCTACTTCCCACTCTGTCTCTGCTTCCCACTCTGTCTCTACTTCCCACTCTGTCTCTGCTTCCCGCTCTGTCTCTGCTTCCCACTCTGTCTCTGCTTCCCACTCTGTCTCTACTTCCTGCTCTGTCTCTACTTCCCACTCTGTCTCTACTTCCCGCTCTGTCTCTACTTCCCACTCTGTCTCTACTTCCCACTCTGTCTCTGCTTCCCACTCTGTCTCTACTTCCCGCTCTGTCTCTACTTCCCACTCTGTCTCTACTTACCGCTCTGTCTCTGCTTCCCACTCTGTCTCTACTTCCCACTCTGTCTCTGCTTCCCAATCTGTCTCTGCTTCCCGCTCTGTCTCTGCTTCCCACTCTGTCTCTACTTCCCACTCTGTCACTACTTCCCACTCTGTCTCTACTTCCCGCTCTGTCTCTGCTTCCCACTCTGTCTCTACTTCCCACTCTGTCTCTGCTTCACACTCTGTCTCTGCTTCCCGCTCTGTCTCTGCTTCCCACTCTGTCTCTACTTCCCACTCTGTCTCTGCTTCCCGCTCTGTCTCTACTTCCCGCTCTGTCTCTACTTCCCGCTCGGTCTCTACTTCCCACTCTGTCTCTGCTTCCCACTCTGTCTCTACTTCCCACTCTGTCTCTACTTCCCACTCTGTCTCTACTTCCCACTCTGTCTCTGCTTCCCACTCTGTCTCTACTTCCCGCTCTGTTTCTACTTCCCGCTCTGTCTCTGCTTCCCACTCTGTCTCTACTTCCCGCTCTGTCTCTACTTCAATCTCTGTCTCTACTTCCCGCTCTATCTCTACTTCCCACTCTGTCTCTACTTCCCGCTCTGTCTCTGCTTCCCGCTCTGTCTCTACTTCCCATTCTGTCTCTACTTCCCACTCTCTCTACTTCCCACTCTGTCTCTGCTTCCCACTCTGTCTCTACTTCCCACTCTGTCTCTGCTTCCCACTCTGTCTCTGCTTCCCGCTCTGTCTCTACTTCCCACTCTGTCTCTGCTTCCCACTGCGTCTCTACTTCCCGCTCTGTCTCTATTTCCCGCTCTGTCTCTACTTCCCACTCTGTCTCTGCTTCCCGCTCTGTCTCTGCTTCCCACTCTGTCTCTACTTCCCACTCTGTCTCTACTTCCCACTCTGTCTCTACTTCCCACTCTGTCTCTACTTCCTGCTCTGTCTCTACTTCCCGCTCTGTCTCTACTTCCCGCTCTGTCTCTGCTTCCCACTCTGTCTCTATTTCCCGCTCTGTCTCTACTTCCCGCTCTGTCTCTACTTCCCGCTCGGTCTCTACTTCCCACTCTGTCTCTGCTTCCCACTCTGTCTCTACTTCCCGCTCTGTCTCTACTTCCCACTCTGTCTCTACTTCCCACTCTGTCTCTACTTCCCACTCTGTCTCTACTTCCCACTCTGTCTCTACTTCCCGCTCTGTCTCTGCTTCCCACGCTGTCTCTACTTCCCACTCTGTCTCTATTTCCCACTCTGTCTCTATTTCCCACTCTGTCTCTATTTCCCACTCTGTCTCTGCTTCCCACTGCGTCTCTACTTCCCGCTCTGTCTCTATTTCCCGCTCTGTCTCTACTTCCCACTCTGTCTCTGCTTCCCGCTCTGTCTCTGCTTCCCACTCTGTCTCTACTTCCCACTCTGTCTCTACTTCCCACTCTGTCTCTACTTCCTGCTCTGTCTCTACTTCCCGCTCTGTCTCTACTTCCCGCTCTGTCTCTGCTTCCCACTCTGTCTCTATTTCCCGCTCTGTCTCTACTTCCCGCTCTGTCTCTACTTCCCGCTCGGTCTCTACTTCCCACTCTGTCTCTGCTTCCCACTCTGTCTCTACTTCCCGCTCTGTCTCTACTTCCCACTCTGTCTCTACTTCCCACTCTGTCTCTACTTCCCGCTCTGTCTCTACTTCCCACTCTGTCTCTACTTCCCACTCTGTCTCTGCTTCCCACTCTGTCTCTGCTTCCCGCTCTGTCTCTGCTTCCCACTCTGTCTCTACTTCCCACTCTGTCTCTACTTCCCACTCTGTCTCTACTTCCCACTCTGTCTCTACTTCCTGCTCTGTCTCTACTTCCCGCTCTGTCTCTACTTCCCGCTCTGTCTCTGCTTCCCACTCTGTCTCTATTTCCCGCTCTGTCTCTACTTCCCACTCTGTCTCTACTTCCCGCTCTGTCTCTACTTCCCACTCTGTCTCTGCTTCCCACTGTGTCTCTACTTCCCGCTCTGTCTCTATTTCCCGCTCTGTCTCTACTTCCCACTCTGTCTCTGCTTCCCGCTCTGTCTCTGCTTCCCACTCTGTCTCTACTTCCCACTCTGTCTCTACTTCCCACTCTGTCTCTACTTCCCACTCTGTCTCTACTTCCTGCTCTGTCTCTACTTCCCGCTCTGTCTCTACTTCCCGCTCTGTCTCTGCTTCCCACTCTGTCTCTATTTCCCGCTCTGTCTCTACTTCCCACTCTGTCTCTACTTCCCGCTCTGTCTCTACTTCCCACTCTGTCTCTACTTCCCACTCTGTCTCTACTTCCCACTCTGTCTCTACTTCCCGCTCTGTCTCTACTTCCCGCTCTGTCTCTGCTTCCCACGCTGTCTCTACTTCCCACTCTGTCTCTATTTCCCACTCTGTCTCTATTTCCCACTCTGTCTCTATTTCCCACTCTGTCTCTATTTCCCGCTCTGTCTCTGCTTCCCGCTCTGTCTCTACTTCCCGCTCTGTCTCTACTTCCCACTCTGTCTCTATTTCCCACTCTGTCTCTACTTCCCGCTCTGTCTCTATTTCCCACTCTGTCTCTACTTCCCGCTCTGTCTCTACTTCCCACTCTGTCTCTACTTGCCACTCTGTCTCTACTTCCCACTCTGTCTCTACTTCCCACTCTGTCTCTATTTCCCGCTCTGTCTCTACTTCCCACTCTGTCTCTGCTTCCCACTCTGTCTCTGCTTCCCGCTCTGTCTCTACTTCCCACTCTGTCTCTGCTTCCCGCTCTGTCTCTACTTCCCGCTCTGTCTCTGCTTCCCAATCTGTCTCTACTTCCAACTCTGTCTCTGCTTCCCGCTCTGTCTCTACTTCCCACTCTGTCTCTACTTCCCACTCTGTCTCTACTTCCCGCTCTGTCTCTACTTCCCGTTCTGTCTCTACCTCGCACTCTGTCTCTGCTTCCCGCTCTGTCTCTACTTCCCATTCTGTCTCTACTTCCCGCTCTGTCTCTACTTCCCACTCTGTCTCTATTTCCCACTCTGTCTCTACTTCCCACTCTGTCTCTGCTTCCCGCTCTGTCTCTACTTCCCGCTCTGTCTCTACTTCCCACTCTGTCTCTGCTTCCCGCTCTGTCTCTACTTCCCATTCTGTCTATACTTCCCGCTCTGTCTCTACTTCCCACTCTTTCTCTATTTCCCACTCTGTCTCTACTTCCCACTCTGTCTCTACTTCCCGCTCTGTCTCTACTTCCCGCTCTGTCTCTGCTTCCCGCTCCGTCTCTACTTCCCACTCTGTCTCTATTTCCCGCTCTGTCTCTACTTCCCACTCTGTCTCTATTTCCCACTCTGTCTCTACTTCCCGCTCTGTCTCTACTTCCCGCTCTGTCTCTACTTCCCACTCTGTCTCTATTTCCCACTCTGTCTCTACTTCCCGCTCTGTCTCTATTTCCCACTCTGTCTCTACTTCCCGCTCTGTCTCTACTTCCCACTCTGTCTCTACTTGCCACTCTGTCTCTACTTCCCACTCTGTCTCTACTTCCCACTCTGTCTCTATTTCCCGCTCTGTCTCTACTTCCCACTCTGTCTCTGCTTCCCACTCTGTCTCTGCTTCCCGCTCTGTCTCTACTTCCCACTCTGTCTCTGCTTCCCGCTCTGTCTCTACTTCCCGCTCTGTCTCTGCTTCCCAATCTGTCTCTACTTCCAACTCTGTCTCTGCTTCCCGCTCTGTCTCTACTTCCCACTCTGTCTCTACTTCCCACTCTGTCTCTACTTCCCGCTCTGTCTCTACTTCCCGTTCTGTCTCTACCTCCCACTCTGTCTCTGCTTCCCGCTCTGTCTCTACTTCCCATTCTGTCTCTACTTCCCGCTCTGTCTCTACTTCCCACTCTGTCTCTATTTCCCACTCTGTCTCTACTTCCCACTCTGTCTCTGCTTCCCGCTCTGTCTCTACTTCCCGCTCTGTCTCTACTTCCCACTCTGTCTCTGCTTCCCGCTCTGTCTCTACTTCCCATTCTGTCTATACTTCCCGCTCTGTCTCTACTTCCCACTCTTTCTCTATTTCCCACTCTGTCTCTACTTCCCACTCTGTCTCTACTTCCCGCTCCGTCTCTATTTCCCGCTCTGTCTCTGCTTCCCGCTCCGTCTCTACTTCCCACTCTGTCTCTATTTCCCGCTCTGTCTCTACTTCCCACTCTGTCTCTATTTCCCACTCTGTCTCTACTTCCCACTCTGTCTCAGCTTCCCACTCTGCCTCTACTTCCCGCTCTGTCTCTACTTCCCACTCTGTCTCTGCTTCCCACTCTGTCTCTGCTTCCCGCTCTGTCTCTGCTTCCCGCTCTGTCTCTACTTCCATCTCTGTCTCTGCTTCCCGCTCTGTCTCTACTTCCCACTCTGTCTCTACTTCCCACTCTGTCTCTGCTTCCCACTCTGTCTCTACTTCCCGCTCTGTCTCTATTTCCCGCTCTGTCTCTACTTCCCGCTCTGTCTCTACTTCCCACTCTGTCTCTGCTTCCCACTCTGTTTCTACTTCCCGCTCTGTCTCTACTTCCCACTCTGTCTCCACTTCCCACTCTGTCTCTGCTTCCCGCTCTGTCTCTGCTTCCCACTCTGTCTCTACTTCCCACTCTGTCTCTACTTCCCACTCTGTCTCTGCTTCCCACTCTGTCTCTACTTCCCACTCTGTCTCTGCTTCCCGCTCTGTCTCTGCTTCCCACTCTGTCTCTGCTTCCCACTCTGTCTCTACTTCCTGCTCTGTCTCTACTTCCCACTCTGTCTCTACTTCCCGCTCTGTCTCTACTTCCCACTCTGTCTCTACTTCCCACTCTGTCTCTGCTTCCCACTCTGTCTCTACTTCCCGCTCTGTCTCTACTTCCCACTCTGTCTCTACTTACCGCTCTGTCTCTGCTTCCCACTCTGTCTCTACTTCCCACTCTGTCTCTGCTTCCCAATCTGTCTCTGCTTCCCGCTCTGTCTCTGCTTCCCACTCTGTCTCTACTTCCCACTCTGTCACTACTTCCCACTCTGTCTCTACTTCCCGCTCTGTCTCTGCTTCCCACTCTGTCTCTACTTCCCACTCTGTCTCTGCTTCACACTCTGTCTCTGCTTCCCGCTCTGTCTCTGCTTCCCACTCTGTCTCTACTTCCCACTCTGTCTCTGCTTCCCGCTCTGTCTCTACTTCCCACTCTGTCTCTGCTTCCCGCTCTGTCTCTGCTTCCCACTCTGTCTCTACTTCCCACTCTGTCTCTACTTCCCACTCTGTCTCTACTTCCCACTCTGTCTCTACTTCCTGCTCTGTCTCTACTTCCCGCTCTGTCTCTGCTTCCCACTCTGTCTCTATTTCCCGCTCTGTCTCTACTTCCCACTCTGTCTCTACTTCCCGCTCTGTCTCTACTTCCCACTCTGTCTCTACTTCCCACTCTGTCTCTACTTCCCACTCTGTCTCTACTTCCCACTCTGTCTCTACTTCCCGCTCTGTCTCTGCTTCCCACGCTGTCTCTACTTCCCACTCTGTCTCTATTTCCCACTCTGTCTCTATTTCCCACTCTGTCTCTATTTCCCACTCTGTCTCTATTTCCCGCTCTGTCTCTGCTTCCCGCTCTGTCTCTACTTCCCGCTCTGTCTCTACTTCCCACTCTGTCTCTATTTCCCACTCTGTCTCTACTTCCCGCTCTGTCTCTATTTCCCACTCTGTCTCTACTTCCCGCTCTGTCTCTACTTCCCGCTCTGTCTCTATTTCCCACTCTGTCTCTATTTCCCACTCTGTCTCTATTTCCCACTCTGTCTCTACTTCCCGCTCTGTCTCTACTTCCCGCTCTGTCTCTGCTTCCCACTCTGTCTCTATTTCCCGCTGTCTCTACTTCCCACTCTGTCTCTACTTCCCGCTCTGTCTCTACTATCCACTCTGTCTCTACTTCCCACTCTGTCTCTACTTCCCACTCTGTCCCTACTTCCCGCTCTGTCTCTGCTTCCCACTCTGTCTCTACTTCCCACTCTGTCTCTACTTCCCACTCTGTCTCTATTTCCTACTCTGTCTCTATTTCCCACTCTGTCTCTATTTCCCACTCTGTCTCTATTTCCCGCTCTGTCTCTGCTTCCCACTCTGTCTCTACTTCCCGCTCTGTCTCTACTTCCCACTCTGTCTCTATTTCCCACTCTGTCTCTACGTCCCGCTCTGTCTCTATTTCCCACTCTGTCTCTACTTCCCGCTCTGTCTCTACTTCCCGCTCTGTCTCTATTTCCCACTCTGTCTCTATTTCCCACTCTGTCTCTATTTCCCACTCTGTCTCTATTTCCCACTCTGTCTCTACTTCCCGCTCTGTCTCTACTTCCCGCTCTGTCTCTATTTCCCGCTCTGTCTCTATTTCCCCCTCTGTCTCTATTTCCCACTCTGTCTCTATTTCCCACTCTGTCTCTATTTCCCACTCTGTCTCTACTTCCCACTCTGTCTCTATTTCCCACTCTGTCTCTATTTCCCACTCTGTCTCTACTTCCCACTCTGTCTCTACTTCCCGCTCTCTCTCTACTTCCTGCTCTGTCTCTACTTCCCGCTCTGTCTCTACTTCCCGCTCTGTCTCTATTTCCCACTCTGTCTCTATTTCCCACTCTGTCTCTACTTCCCGCTCTGTCTCTATTTCCCGCTCTGTCTCTACTTCCCACTCTGTCTCTACTTCCCGCTCTGTCTCTGCTTCCCACTCTGTCTCTACTTCCCGCTCTGTCTCTGCTTCCCATTCTGTCTCTACTTCCCACTCTGTCTCTACTTCCCGCTCTGTCTCTACTTCCCACTCTGTCTCTACTTACCGCTCTGTCTCTATTTCCCACTCTGTCTCTACTTCCCGCTCTGTCTCTACTTCCCGCTCTGTCTCTACTTCCCACTCTGTCTCTACTTCCCGCTCTGTCTCTACTTCCCACTCTGTCTCTGCTTCCCGCTCTGTCTCTACTTCCCACTCTGTCTATATTTCCCGCTCTGTCTCTACTTCCCACTCTGTCTCTCCTTCCCACTCTGTCTCTACTTCCCACTCTGTCTCTATTTCCCGCTCTGTCTCTACTTCCCGCTCTGTCTCTCCTTCCCACTCTGTCTCTA
Organism: Somniosus microcephalus; assembly: GCF_052327205.1. Lineage (NCBI taxonomy): Eukaryota > Metazoa > Chordata > Chondrichthyes > Squaliformes > Somniosidae > Somniosus > Somniosus microcephalus. Next base: position 112,587,207 of record NC_140999.1, read on the forward strand.
CTTCCCACTCTGTCTCTACTTCCCACTCTGTCTCTATTTCCCGCTATGTCTCTACTTCCCACTCTGTCTCAGCTTCCCACTCTGTCTCTGCTTCCCGCGCTGTCTCTACTTCCCACTCTGTCTCTGCTTCCCGCTCTGTCTCTACTTCCCGCTCTGTCTCTGCTTCCCACTCTGTCTCTACTTCCCACTCTGTCTCTGCTTCCCGCTCTGTCTCTACTTCCCACTCTGTCTCTGCTTCCCGCTCTGTCTCTGCTTCCCACTCTGTCTCTACTTCCCACTCTGTCTCTACTTCCCACTCTGTCTCTACTTCCCACTCTGTCTCTACTTCCTGCTCTGTCTCTACTTCCCACTCTGTCTCTACTTCCCGCTCTGTCTCTGCTTCCCACTCTGTCTCTATTTCCCGCTCTGTCTCTACTTCCCACTCTGTCTCTACTTCCCGCTCTGTCTCTACTTCCCACTCTGTCTCTACTTCCCACTCTGTCTCTACTTCCCACTATGTCTCTACTTCCCACTCTGTCTCTACTTCCCGCTCTGTCTCTGCTTCCCACGCTGTGTCTACTTCCCACTCTGTCTCTATTTCCCACTCTGTCTCTATTTCCCACTCTGTCTCTATTTCCCACTCTGTCTCTATTTCCCGCTCTGTCTCTACTTCCCACTCTGTCTCTACTTCCTGCTCTGTCTCTACTTCCCGCTCTGTCTCTACTTCCCGCTCTGTCTCTGCTTCCCACTCTGTCTCTATTTCCCGCTCTGTCTCTACTTCCCACTCTGTCTCTACTTCCCACTCTGTCTCTACTTCCCACTCTGTCTCTACTTCCCGCTCTGTCTCTACTTCCCGCTCTGTCTCTGCTTCCCACTCTGTCTCTACTTCCCACTCTGTCTCTGCTTCCCGCTCTGTCTCTACTTCCCACTCTGTCTCTGCTTCCCGCTCTGTCTCTGCTTCCCACTCTGTCTCTACTTCCCACTCTGTCTCTACTTCCCACTCTGTCTCTACTTCCCACTCTGTCTCTACTTCCTGCTCTGTCTCTACTTCCCGCTCTGTCTCTACTTCCCGCTCTGTCTCTGCTTCCCACTCTGTCTCTATTTCCCGCTCTGTCTCTACTTCCCACTCTGTCTCTACTTCCCGCTCTGTCTCTACTTCCCACTCTGTCTCTACTTCCCACTCTGTCTCTACTTCCCACTCTGTCTCTACTTCCCACTCTGTCTCTACTTCCCGCTCTGTCTCTGCTTCCCACGCTGTCTCTACTTCCCACTCTGTCTCTATTTCCCGCTGTCTCTACTTCCCACTCTGTCTCTACTTCCCGCTCTGTCTCTACTATCCACTCTGTCTCTACTTCCCACTCTGTCTCTACTTCCCACTCTGTCTCTACTTCCCGCTCTGTCTCTGCTTCCCACTCTGTCTCTACTTCCCACTCTGTCTCTACTTCCCACTCTGTCTCTATTTCCCACTCTGTCTCTATTTCCCACTCTGTCTCTATTTCCCACTCTGTCTCTATTTCCCGCTCTGTCTCTGCTTCCCACTCTGTCTCTACTTCCCGCTCTGTCTCTACTTCCCACTCTGTCTCTATTTCCCACTCTGTCTCTACGTCCCACTCTGTCTCTATTTCCCACTCTGTCTCTATTTCCCACTCTGTCTCTATTTCCCACTCTGTCTCTATTTCCCACTCTGTCTCTACTTCCCGCTCTGTCTCTACTTCCCGCTCTGTCTCTATTTCCCGCTCTGTCTCTATTTCCCCCTCTGTCTCTATTTCCCACTCTGTCTCTATTTCCCACTCTGTCTCTATTTCCCACTCTGTCTCTACTTCCCACTCTGTCTCTATTTCCCACTCTGTCTCTATTTCCCACTCTGTCTCTACTTCCCACTCTGTCTCTACTTCCCGCTCTCTCTCTACTTCCTGCTCTGTCTCTACTTCCCGCTCTGTCTCTACTTCCCGCTCTGTCTCTATTTCCCACTCTGTCTCTATTTCCCACTCTGTCTCTACTTCCCGCTCTGTCTCTATTTCCCGCTCTGTCTCTACTTCCCACTCTGTCTCTACTTCCCGCTCTGTCTCTGCTTCCCACTCTGTCTCTACTTCCCGCTCTGTCTCTGCTTCCCATTCTGTCTCTACTTCCCACTCTGTCTCTACTTCCCGCTCTGTCTCTACTTCCCACTCTGTCTCTACTTACCGCTCTGTCTCTATTTCCCACTCTGTCTCTACTTCCCGCTCTGTCTCTACTTCCCGCTCTGTCTCTACTTCCCACTCTGTCTCTACTTCCCGCTCTGTCTCTACTTCCCACTCTGTCTCTGCTTCCCGCTCTGTCTCTACTTCCCACTCTGTCTATATTTCCCGCTCTGTCTCTACTTCCCACTCTGTCTCTCCTTCCCACTCTGTCTCTACTTCCCACTCTGTCTCTATTTCCCGCTCTGTCTCTACTTCCCGCTCTGTCTCTCCTTCCCACTCTGTCTCTACTTCCCACTCTGTCTCTACTTCCCACTCTGTCTCTATTTCCCGCTATGTCTCTACTTCCCACTCTGTCTCTGCTTCCCACTCTGTCTCTGCTTCCCGCTCTGTCTCTACTTCCCACTCTGTCTCTGCTTCCCGCTCTGTCTCTACTTCCCGCTCTGTCTCTGCTTCCCACTCTGTCTCTACTTCCCACTCTGTCTCTGCTTCCCGCTCTGTCTCTACTTCCCACTCTGTCTCTGCTTCCCGCTCTGTCTCTGCTTCCCCCTCTGTCTCTACTTCCCACTCTGTCTCTACTTCCCACTCTGTCTCTACTTCCCACTCTGTCTCTACTTCCTGCTCTGTCTCTACTTCCCGCTCTGTCTCTACTTCCCGCTCTGTCTCTGCTTCCCACTCTGTCTCTATTTCCCGCTCTGTCTCTACTTCCCACTCTGTCTCTACTTCCCGCTCTGTCTCTACTTCCCACTCTGTCTCTACTTCCCACTCTGTCTCTACTTCCCACTATGTCTCTACTTCCCACTCTGTCTCTACTTCCCGCTCTGTCTCTGCTTCCCACGCTGTCTCTACTTCCCACTCTGTCTCTATTTCCCACTCTGTCTCTATTTCCCACTCTGTCTCTATTTCCCACTCTGTCTCTATTTCCCGCTCTGTCTCTACTTCCCACTCTGTCTCTACTTCCTGCTCTGTCTCTACTTCCCGCTCTGTCTCTACTTCCCGCTCTGTCTCTGCTTCCCACTCTGTCTCTATTTCCCGCTCTGTCTCTACTTCCCACTCTGTCTCTACTTCCCACTCTGTCTCTACTTCCCACTCTGTCTCTACTTCCCGCTCTGTCTCTACTTCCCGCTCTGTCTCTGCTTCCCACTCTGTCTCTACTTCCCACTCTGTCTCTGCTTCCCGCTCTGTCTCTACTTCCCACTCTGTCTCTGCTTCCCGCTCTGTCTCTGCTTCCCACTCTGTCTCTACTTCCCACTCTGTCTCTACTTCCCACTCTGTCTCTACTTCCCACTCTGTCTCTACTTCCTGCTCTGTCTCTACTTCCCGCTCTGTCTCTACTTCCCGCTCTGTCTCTGCTTCCCACTCTGTCTCTATTTCCCGCTCTGTCTCTACTTCCCACTCTGTCTCTACTTCCCGCTCTGTCTCTACTTCCCACTCTGTCTCTACTTCCCACTCTGTCTCTACTTCCCACTCTGTCTCTACTTCCCACTCTGTCTCTACTTCCCGCTCTGTCTCTGCTTCCCTCGCTGTCTCTACTTCCCACTCTGTCTCTATTTCCCACTCTGTCTCTATTTCCCACTCTGTCTCTATTTCCCACTCTGTCTCTATTTCCCGCTCTGTCTCTGCTTCCCGCTCTGTCTCTACTTCCCGCTCTGTCTCTACTTCCCACTCTGTCTCTATTTCCCACTCTGTCTCTACTTCCCGCTCTGTCTCTATTTCCCACTCTGTCTCTACTTCCCGCTCTGTCTCTACTTCCCGCTCTGTCTCTATTTCCCACTCTGTCTCTATTTCCCACTCTGTCTCTATTTCCCACTCTGTCTCTACTTCCCGCTCTGTCTCTACTTCCCGCTCTGTCTCTGCTTCCCTCTCTGTCTCTATTTCCCGCTGTCTCTACTTCCCACTCTGTCTCTACTTCCCGCTCTGTCTCTACTATCCACTCTGTCTCTACTTCCCACTCTGTCTCTACTTCCCACTCTGTCTCTACTTCCCGCTCTGTCTCTGCTTCCCACTCTGTCACTACTTCCCACTCTGTCTCTACTTCCCACTCTGTCTCTATTTCCCACTCTGTCTCTATTTCCCACTCTGTCTCTGCTTCCCACTCTGTCTCTACTTCCCACTCTGTCTCTACTTCCCACTCTGTCTCTACTTCCCGCTCTGTCTCTGCTTCCCACTCTGTCTCTACTTCCTGCTCTGTCTCTACTTCCCACTCTGTCTCTGCTTCCCGCTCTGTCTCTACTTCCCACTCTGTCTCTGCTTCCCGCTCTGTCTCTGCTTCCCACTCTGTCTCTACTTCCCACTCTGTCTCTACTTCCCACTCTGTCTCTACTTCCCACTCTGTCTCTACTTCCTGCTCTGTCTCTACTTCCCGCTCTGTCTCTACTTCCCGCTCTGTCTCTGCTTCCCACTCTGTCTCTATTTCCCGCTCTGTCTCTACTTCCCACTCTGTCTCTACTTCCCGCTCTGTCTCTACTTCCCACTCTGTCTCTACTTCCCACTCTGTCTCTACTTCCCACTCTGTCTCTACTTCCCACTCTGTCTCTACTTCCCGCTCTGTCTCTGCTTCCCTCGCTGTCTCTACTTCCCACTCTGTCTCTATTTCCCACTCTGTCTCTATTTCCCACTCTGTCTCTATTTCCCACTCTGTCTCTATTTCCCGCTCTGTCTCTGCTTCCCGCTCTGTCTCTACTTCCCGCTCTGTCTCTACTTCCCACTCTGTCTCTATTTCCCACTCTGTCTCTACTTCCCGCTCTGTCTCTATTTCCCACTCTGTCTCTACTTCCCGCTCTGTCTCTACTTCCCGCTCTGTCTCTATTTCCCACTCTGTCTCTATTTCCCACTCTGTCTCTATTTCCCACTCTGTCTCTACTTCCCGCTCTGTCTCTACTTCCCGCTCTGTCTCTGCTTCCCTCTCTGTCTCTATTTCCCGCTGTCTCTACTTCCCACTCTGTCTCTACTTCCCGCTCTGTCTCTACTATCCACTCTGTCTCTACTTCCCACTCTGTCTCTACTTCCCACTCTGTCTCTACTTCCCGCTCTGTCTCTGCTTCCCACTCTGTCACTACTTCCCACTCTGTCTCTACTTCCCACTCTGTCTCTATTTCCCACTCTGTCTCTATTTCCCACTCTGTCTCTATTTCCCACTCTGTCTCTATTTCCCGCTCTGTCTCTGCTTCCCACTCTGTCTCTACTTCCCGCTCTCTCTCTACTTCCCACTCTGTCTCTATTTCCCACTCTGTCTCTACGTCCCGCTCTGTCTCTATTTCCCACTCTGTCTCTACTTCCCGCTCTGTCTCTACTTCCCGCTCTGTCTCTATTTCCCACTCTGTCTCTATTTCCCACTCTGTCGCTATTTCCCACTCTGTCTCTATTTCCCACTCTGTCTCTACTTCCCGCTCTGTCTCTACTTCCCGCTCTGTCTCTATTTCCCGCTCTGTCTCTATTTCCCCCTCTGTCTCTATTTCCCACTCTGTCTCTATTTCCCACTCTGTCTCTATTTCCCACTCTGTCTCTACTTCCCACTCTGTCTCTATTTCCCACTCTGTCTCTATTTCTCACTCTGTCTCTACTTCCCACTCTGTCTCTACTTCCCGCTCTCTCTCTACTTCCTGCTCTGTCTCTACTTCCCGCTCTGTCTCTACTTCCCGCTCTGTCTCTATTTCCCACTCTGTCTCTATTTCCCACTCTGTCTCCACTTCCCGCTCTGTCTCTATTTCCCGCTCTGTCTCTACTTCCCACTCTGTCTCTACTTCCCGCTCTGTCTCTGCTTCCCACTCTGTCTCTACTTCCCGCTCTGTCTCTGCTTCCCATTCTGTCTCTACTTCCCACTCTGTCTCTACTTCCCGCTCTGTCTCTACTTCCCACTCTGTCTCTACTTACCGCTCTGTCTCTATTTCCCACTCTGTCTCTACTTCCCGCTCTGTCTCTACTTCCCGCTCTGTCTCTACTTCCCACTCTGTCTCTACTTCCCGCTCTGTCTCTACTTCCCACTCTGTCTCTGCTTCCCGCTCTGTCTCTACTTCCCACTCTGTCTATATTTCCCGCTCTGTCTCTACTTCCCACTCTGTCTCTCCTTCCCACTCTGTCTCTACTTCCCACTCTGTCTCTATTTCCCGCTCTGTCTCTACTTCCCGCTCTGTCTCTCCTTCCCACTCTGTCTCTACTTCCCACTCTGTCTCTACTTCCCACTCTGTCTCTATTTCCCGCTATGTCTCTACTTCCCACTCTGTCTCTGCTTCCCACTCTGTCTCTGCTTCCCGCTCTGTCTCTACTTCCCACTCTGTCTCTGCTTCCCGCTCTGTCTCTACTTCCCGCTCTGTCTCTGCTTCCCACTCTGTCTCTACTTCCCACTCTGTCTCTATTTCCCACTCTGTCTCTACTTCCCACTCTGTCTCTGCTTCCCGCTCTGTCTCTACTTCCCACTCTGTCTCTACTTCCCACTCTGTCTCTACTTCCCGCTCTGTCTCTACTTCCCGTTCTGTCTCTACTTCCCACTCTGTCTCTGCTTCCCGCTCTGTCTCTACTTCCCACTCTGTCTCTACTTCCCGCTCTGTCTCTACCTCCCGCTCTGTCTCTACTTCCCGTTCTGTCTCTACTTCCCACTCTGTCTCTGCTTCCCGCTCTGTCTCTACTTCCCATTCTGTCTCTACTTCCCGCTCGGTCTCTACTTCCCACTCTGTCTCTATTTCCCACTCTGTCTCTACTTCCCACTCTGTCTCTGCTTCCCGCTCTGTCTCTACTTCCCGCTCTGTCTCTACTTCCCACTCTGTCTCTACTTCCCGCTCTGTCTCTGCTTCCCATTCTGTCCCTACTTCCCGCTCTGTCTCTACTTCCCACTCTTTCTCTATTTCCCACTCTGTCTCTACTTCCCACTCTGTCTCTACTTCCCGCTCTGTCTCTACTTCCCGCTCTGTCTCTGCTTCCCGCTCTGTCTCTACTTCCCACTCTGTCTCTATTTCCCGCTCTGTCTCTACTTCCCACTCTGTCTCTATTTCCCACTCTGTCTCTACTTCCCACTCTGTCTCTGCTTCCCGCTCTGTCTCTGCTTCCCGCTCTGTCTCTACTTCCATCTCTGTCTCTGCTTCCCGCTCTGTCTCTACTTCCCTCTCTGTCTCTACATCCCGCTCTGTCTCTACTTCCCACTCTGTCTCTACTTCCCGCTCTGTCTCTATTTCCCGCTCTGTCTCTACTTCCCGCTCTGTCTCTACTTCCCACTCTGTCTCTACTTCCCGCTCTGTCTCTACTTCCCGCTCTGTCTCTACTTCCCGCTATGTCTCTACTTCCCGCTCTGTCTCTACTTCCCGCTATGTCTCTACTTCCCGCTCTATCTCTACTGCCCACTCTGTCTCTACTTCCCACTCTGTCTCTGCTTTCCGCTCTGTCTCTACTTCCCACTCTGTCTCTACTTCCCGCTCTGTCTCTACTTCCCATTCTGTCTCTACTTCCCACTCTGTCTCTACTTCCCGCTCTGTCTCTACTTCCTGCTCTGTCTCTACTTCCCGCTCTGCCTCTACTTCCCGCTCTGTCTCTACTTCCCACTCTGTCTCTACTTCCCGCTCTGTCTCTACTTCCCGCTCTGTCTCTACTTCCCGCTCTGTCTCTACTTCCCGCTCTGTCTCTACTTCCCGCTCTGTCTCTACTTCCCACTCTGTCTCTACTTCCCGCTCTGTCTCTACTTCCCGCTCTGTCTCTACTTCCCACTCTGTCTCTACTTCCCGCTCTGTCTCTGCTTCCCACTCTGTCTCTACTTCCCACTCTGTCTCTACTTCCCACTCTGTCTCTACTTCCCGCTCTGTCTCTGCTTCCCACTCTGTCTCTACTTCCTGCTCTGTCTCTACTTCCCACTCTGTCTCTACTTCCCACTCTGTCTCTACTTCCCACTCTGTCTCTACTTCTCGCTCTGTCTCTACTTCCCACTCTGTCTCTACTTCCCACTCTGTCTCTACTTCCCGCTCTGTCTCTACTTCCCGCTCTGTCTCTACTTCCCGCTCTGTCTCTACTTCCCACTCTGTCTCTACTTACCGCTCTGTCTCTGCTTCCCACTCTGTCTCTACTTCCCACTCTGTCTCTGCTTCCCGCTCTGTCTCTACTTCCCGCTCTGTCTCTACTTCCCGCTCTGTCTCTACTTCCCTTTCTGTCTCTACTTCCCGCTCTGTCTCTACTTCCCGCTCTGTCTCTACTTCCCGCTCTTTCTCTACTTCCCTTTCTGTCTCTACTTCCCACTCTGTCTCTACTTCCCACTCTGTCTCTACTTCCCGCTCTGTCTCTACTTCCCGCTCTGTCTCTACTTCCCACTCTGTCTCTACTTCCCGCTCTGTCTCTACTTCCCGCTCTGTCTCTACTTCCCGCTCTGTCTCTACTTCCCACTCTGTCTCTAATTCCCGCTCTGTCTCTGCTTCCCACTCTGTCTCTACTTCCCGCTCTGTCTCTGCTTCCCACTCTGTCTCTACTTCCCACTCTGTCTCTACTTCCCACTCTGTCTCTACTTCCCGCTCTGTCTCTGCTTCCCACTCTGTCTCTACTTCCCATTCTGTCTCTACTTCCCACTCTGTCTCTACTTCCCGCTCTGTCTCTACTTCCCGCTCTGTCTCTGCTTCCCCCTCTGTCTCTGCTTCCCACACTGTCTCTGCTTCCCGCTCTGTCTCTATTTCCCACTCTGTCTCTATTTCCCACTCTGTCTCTACTTCCCGCTCTGTCTCTATTTCCCACTCTGTCTCTACTTCCCACTGTGTCTCTACTTCCCGCTCTGTCTCTACTTCCCATTCTGTCTCTATTTCCCACTCTGTCTCTATTTCCCACTCTGTCTCTACTTCCCGCTCTGTCTCTATTTCCCACTCTGTCTCTACTTCCCACTCTGTCTCTACTTCCCGCTCTGTCTCTACTTCCCATTCTGTCTCTACTTCCCATTCTGTCTCTACTTCCCACTCTGTCTCTATTTCCCACTCTGTCTCTACTTCCCGCTCTGTCTCTACTTCCCATTCTGTCTCTACTTCCCATTCTGTCTCTACTTCCCATTCTGTCTCTACTTCCCATTCTGTCTCTACTTCCCACTCTGTCTCTACTTCCCACTCTGTCTCTATTTCCCGCTCTGTCTCTACTTCCCGCTCTGTCTCTACTTCCCATTCTGTCTCCACTTCCCATTCTGTCTCTACTTCCCACTCTGTCTCTACTTCCCGCTCTGTCTCTACTTCCCACTCTCTCTATTTCCCGCTCTGTCTCTACTTCCCACTCTGTATCTGCTTCCCACTCTGTCTCTGCTTCCCACTCTGTCTCTGCTTCTCCCTCTGTCTCTACTTCCCACTCTGTCTCTACTTCCCACTCTGTCTCTACTTCCCACTCTGTCTCTGCTTCCCACTCTGTCTCTATTTCCCACTCTGTCTCTACTTCCCGCTCTGTCTCTACTTCCCGCTCTGTCTCTACTTCCCGCTCTGTCTCTACTTCCCGCTCTGTCTCTACTTCCCGCTCTGTCTCTACTTCCCGCACTGTCTCTACTTCCCGCTCTGTCTCTACTTCCCGCTCTGTCTCTACTTCCCGCTCTGCCTCTACTTCCCACTCTGTCTCTACTTCCCACTCTGTCTCTACTTCCCGCTCTGTCTCTACTTCCCATTCTGTCTCTACTTCCCGCTCTGTCTCTACTTCCCATGCTGTCTCTACTTCCCGCTCTGTCTCTACTTCCCACTCTGTCTCTACTTCCCACTCTGTCTCTACTTCCCGCTCTGTCTCTACTTCTCGCTCTGTCTCTGCTTCCCGCTCTGTCTCTACTTCCCGCTCTGTCTCTACTTCCCGCAATGTCTCTACTTCCCGCTCTATCTCTACTGCCCACTCTGTCTCTACTTCCCACTCTGTCTCTGCTTCCCGCTCTGTCTCTACTTCCCACTCTGTCTCTACTTCCCAATCTGTCTCTACTTCCCATTCTGTCTCTACATCCCGCTCTGTCTCTACTTCCCGCTCTGTCTCTACTTCCCGCTCTGCCTCTACTTCCCGCTCTGTCTCTACTTCCCGCTCTGTCTCTACTTCCCGCTCTGTCTCTACTTCCCGCTCTGTCTCTACTTCCCGCTCTGTCTCTACTTCCCGCTCTGTCTCTACTTCCCGCTCTGTCTCTACTTCCCGCTCTGTCTCTACTTCCCGCTCTGTCTCTACTTCCCGCTCTGTCTCTGCTTCCCACTCTGTCTCTGCTTCCCACTCTGTCTCTACTTCCCACTCTGTCTCTACTTCCCGCTCTGTCTCTGCTTCCCACTCTGTCTCTACTTCCCGCTCTGTCTCTACTTCCCACTCTGTCTCTACTTCCCACTCTGTCTCTACTTCCCACTCTGTCTCTACTTCCCGCTCTGTCTCTACTTCCCACTCTGTCTCTACTTCCCGCTCTGTCTCTACTTCCCGCTCTGTCTCTACTTCCCGCTCTGTCTCTACTTCCCATTCTGTCTCTACTTCCCTCTCTGTCTCTGCTTCCCACTCTGTCTCTACTTCCCACTCTGTCTCTGCTTCCCGCTCTGTCTCTACTTCCCAGTCTGTCTCTACTTCCCGCTCTGTCTCTACTTCCCTTTCTGTCTCTACTTCCCGCTCTGTCTCTACTTCCCGCTCTGTCTCTACTTCCCGCTCTGTCTCTACTTCCCTTTCTGTCTCTACTTCCCGCTCTGTCTCTACTTCCCACTCTGTCTCTACTTCCCGCTCTGTCTCTGCTTCCCACTCTGTCTCTACTTCCCGCTCTGTCTCTGCTTCCCACTCTGTCTCTACTTCCCACTCTGTCTCTATTTCCCGCTCTGTCTCTATTTCCCACTCTGTCTCTACTTCCCACTCTGTCTCTACTTCCCGCTCTGTCTCTACTTCCCGCTCTGTCTCTGTTTCCCATTCTGTCTCTACTTCCCACTCTGTCTCTACTTCCCGCTCTGTCTCTGCTTCCCACACTGTCTCTGCTTCCCGCTCTGTCTCTACTTCCCGCTCTGTCTCTACTTCCCGCTCTGTCTCTACTTCCCGCTCTGTCTCTAGTTCCCGCTCTGTCTCTACTTCCCGCTCTGTCTCTACTTCCCGCTCTGTCTCTACTTCCCGCTCTGTCTCTACTTCCCACTCTGTCTCTACTTCCCGCTCTGTCTCTACTTCCCACTCTGTCTCTGCTTCCCACTCTGTCTCTACTTCCCGTTCTGTCTCTACTTTCCGCTCTGTCTCTACTTCCCACTCTGTCTCTACTTCCCACTATCTCTCTATTTCCCACTCTGTCTCTACTTCCCACTCTGTCTCTGCTTCCCACTCTGTCTCTGCTTCCCACTCTGTCTCTACTTCCCGCTCTGTCTCTGCTTCCCGCTCTGTCTCTACTTCCCACTCTGTCTCTACTTCCCACTCTGTCTCTACTTCCCACTCTGTCTCTGCTTCCCGCTCTGTCTCTGCTTCCCGCTCTGTCTCTACTTCTCACTCTGTCTCTACTTCCCACTCTCTCTCTACTTCCCGTTCTGTCTCTACTTCCCACTCTGTCTCTACTTCCCACTCTGTCTCTACTTCCCACTCTGTCTCTACTTCCCACTCTGTCTCTACTTCCCACTCTGTCTCTACTTCCCGCTTTGTCTCTACTTCCCGCGCTGTCTCTACTTCCCATTTTGTCTCTACTTCCCACTCTGTCTATACTTCCCACTCTGTCTCTACTTCCCGCTCTGTCTCTACTTCCCACTCTGTCTCTACTTCCCGCTCTGTCTCTACTTCCCGCTCTGTCTCTACTTCCCGCTCTGTCTCTACTTACCACTCTGTCTCTACTTCCTGCTCTGTCTCTGCTTCCCACTCTGTCTCTACTTCCCGCTCTGTCTCTGCTTCCCACTCTGTCTCTACTTCCCACTCTGTCTCTACTTCCCACTCTGTCTCTACTTCCCGCTCTGTCTCTGCTTCCCACTCTGTCTCTACTTCCCATTCTGTCTCTACTTCCCACTCTGTCTCTACTTCCCGCTCTGTCTCTACTTCCCGCTCTGTCTCTGCTTCCCACTCTGTCTCTGCTTCCCACACTGTCTCTGCTTCCCGCTCTGTCTCTATTTCCCACTCTGTCTCTATTTCCCACTCTGTCTCTATTTCCCACTCTGTCTCTACTTCCCGCTCTGTCGCTATTTCCCACTCTGTCTCTACTTCCCACTCTGTCTCTACGTCCCGCTCTGTCTCTACTTCCCATTCTGTCTCTATTTCCCACTCTGTCTCTATTTCCCACTCTGTCTCTACTTCCCGCTCTGTCTCTATTTCCCACTCTGTCTCTACTTCCCACTCTGTCTCTACTTCCCGCTCTGTCTCTACTTCCCATTCTGTCTCTACTTCCCATTCTGTCTCTACTTCCCACTCTGTCTCTATTTCCCACTCTGTCTCTACTTCCCGCTCTGTCTCTACTTCCCATTCTGTCTCTACTTCCCATTCTGTCTCTACTTCCCATTCTGTCTCTACTTCCCACTCTGTCTCTACTTCCCACTCTGTCTCTACTTCCCGCTCTGTCTCTACTTCCCATTCTGTCTCTACTTCCCATTCTGTCTCTACTTCCCATTCTGTCTCTACTTCCCACTCTGTCTCTACTTCCCACTCTGTCTCTATTTCCCGCTCTGTCTCTACTTCCCGCTCTGTCTCTACTTCCCATTCTGTCTCTACTTCCCATTCTGTCTCTACTTCCCACTCTGTCTCTACTTCCCGCTCTGTCTCTACTTCCCACTCTCTCTATTTCCCGCTCTGTCTCTACTTCCCACTCTGTATCTGCTTCCCACTCTGTCTCTGCTTCCCACTCTGTCTCTACTTCCCACTCTGTCTCTACTTCCCACTCTGTCTCTGCTTCCCACTCTGTCTCTATTTCCCACTCTGTCTCTACTTCCCGCTCTGTCTCTACTTCCCGCTCTGTCTCTACTTCCCGCTCTGTCTCTACTTCCCGCTCTGTCTCTACTTCCCGCTCTGTCTCTACTTCCCGTTCTGTCTCTACTTCCAGCTCTGTCTCTACTTCCCACTCTGTCTCTACTTCTCACTCTGTCTCTATTTCCCGCTCTGTCTCTACTTCCCGCTCTGTCTCTACTTCCCACTCTGTCTCTACTTCCCACTCTGTCTCTACTTCCCGCTCTGTCTCTACTTCCCGCTCTGTCTCTACTTCCCGCTCTGTCTCTACTTCCCGCTCTGTCTCTACTTCCCGCTCTGTCTCTACTTCCCACTCTGTCTCTACTTCCCACTCTGTCTCTACTTCCCGCTCTGTCTCTACTTCCCATTCTGTCTCTACTTCCCGCTCTGTCTCTACTTCCCATGCTGTCTCTACTTCCCGCTCTGTCTCTACTTCCCGCTCTGTCTCTACTTCCCACTCTGTCTCTACTTCCCGCTCTGTCTCTACTTCTCGCTCTGTCTCTGCTTCCCGCTCTGTCTCTACTTCCCGCTCTGTCTCTACTTCCCGCTATGTCTCTACTTCCCGCTCTATCTCTACTTCCCACTCTGTCTCTACTTCCTACTCTGTCTCTGCTTCCCGCTCTGTCTCTACTTCCCACTCTGTCTCTACTTCCCACTCTGTCTCTACTTCCCACTCTGTCTCTACTTCCCACTCTGTCTCTACTTCCCACTCTGTCTCTACTTCCCGCTCTGTCTCTACTTCCCGCTCTGTCTCTACTTCCCGCTCTGTCTCTACTTCCCGCTCTGTCTCTACTTCCCGCTCTGTCTCTACTTCCCGCTCTGTCTCTACTTCCTGCTCTGTCTCTACTTCCCGCTCTGTCTCCACTTCCCACTCTGTCTCTACTTCCCGCTCTGTCTCTACTGCCCACTCTGTCTCTACTTCCCACTCTGTCTCTACTTCCCGCTCTGTCTCTGCTTCCCACTCTGTCTCTACTTCCCACTCTGTCTCTACTTCCCACTCTGTCTCAACTTCCCGCTCTGTCTCTGCTTCCCACTCTGTCTCTACTTCCCGCTCTGTCTCTACTTCCCACTCTGTCTCTACTTCCCACTCTGTCTCTACTTCCCACTCTGTCTCTACTTCCCACTCTGTCTCTACTTCCCACTCTGTCTCTACTTCCCGCTCTGTCTCTGTTTCCCACTCTGTCTCTACTTCCCACTCTGTCTCTGCTTCCCGCTCTGTCTCTACTTCCCACTCTGTCTCTACTTCCCGCTCTGTCTCTACTTCCCTTTCTGTCTCTACTTCCCGCTCTGTCTCTACTTCCCGCTCTGTCTCTACTTCCCGCTCTGTCTCTACTTCCCTTTCTGTCTCTACTTCCCACTCTGTCTCTACTTCCCACTCTGTCTCTACTTCCCGCTCTGTCTCTGCTTCCCACTCTGTCTCTACTTCCCGCTCTGTCTCTGCTTCCCACTCTGTCTCTACTTCCCACTCTTTCTCTACTTCCCGCTCTGTCTCTACTTCCCATTCTGTCTCTACTTCCCATTCTGTCTCTACTTCCCTTTCTGTCTCTACTTCCCACTCTGTCTCTACTTCCCACTCTGTCTCTACTTCCCGCTCTGTCTCTGCTTCCCACTCTGTCTCTACTTCCCGCTCTGTCTCTGCTTCCCACTCTGTCTCTACTTCCCACTCTGTCTCTATTTCCCGCTCTGTCTCTATTTCCCACTCTGTCTCTACTTCCCACTCTGTCTCTACTTCCCGCTCTGTCTCTACTTCCCGCTCTGTCTCTATTTCCCGTTCTGTCTCTACTTCCCACTCTGTCTCTACTTCCCGCTCTGTCTCTGCTTCCCACACTGTCTCTGCTTCCCGCTCTGTCTCTACTTCCCGCTCTGTCTCTACTTCCCGCTCTGTCTCTAGTTCCCGCTCTGTCTCTACTTCCCGCTCTGTCTCTACTTCCCGCTCTGTCTCTACTTCCCGCTCTGTCTCTACTTCCCACTCTGTCTCTACTTCCCACTCTGTCTCTACTTACCACTCTGTCTCTATTTCCCGCTCTGTCTCTACTTCCCGCTCTGTCTCTACTTCCCGCTCTGGCTCTACTTCCCACTCTGTCTCTACTTCCCACTCTGTCTCTACTTCCCGCTCTGTCTCTACTTCCCGCTCTGTCTCTACTTCCTACTCTGTCTCTACTTCCCGCTCTGTCTCTACTTCCCGCTCTGTCTCTGCTTCCCACTCTGTCTCTACTTCCCACTCTGTCTCTACTTCCCGCTCTGTCTCTACTTCCCGCTCTGTCTCTACTTCCCACTCTGTCTCTACCTCCCACTCTGTCTCTACTTCCCGCTCTGTCTCTACTTCCCACTCTGTCTCTACTTCCCACTCTGTCTCTACTCCCACTCTGTCTCTACTCCCACTCTGTCTCTACTTCCCGCTCTGTCTCTACTTCCCGCTCTGTCTCTGCTTCCCACTCTGTCTCTACTTCCCGCTCTGTCTCTACTTCCCGCTCTGTCTCTACTTCCCACTCTGTCTTTACTTCCCGCTCTGTCTCTACTTCCCGCTCTGTCTCTGCTTCCCACTCTGTCCCTACTTCCCGCTCTGTCTCTGCTTCCCACTCTGTCTCTACTTCCCGCTCTGTCTCTGCTTCCCGCTCTGTCTCTACTTCCCGCTCTGTCTCTACTTCCCACTCTGTCTATACTTCCCACTCTGTCTCTACTTCCCACTCTGTCTCTACTTCCCGCTCTGTCTCTACTTCCCACTCTGTCTCTGCTTCCCACTCTGTCTCTACTTCCCGCTCTGTCTCTACTTCCCGCTCTGTCTCTACTTCCCACTCTGTCTCTACTTCCCACTCTGTCTCTATTTCCCACTCTGTCTCTACTTCCCACTCTGTCTCTGCTTCCCACTCTGTCTCTGCTTCCCGCTCTGTCTCTACTTCCCACTCTGTCTCTACTTCCCACTCTGTCTCTACTTCCCACTCTGTCTCTGCTTCCCGCTCTGTCTCTGCTTCCCGCTCTGTCTCTACTTCTCACTCTGTCTCTACTTCCCACTCTCTCTCTACTTCCCGTTCTGTCTCTACTTCCCACTCTGTCTCTACTTCCCACTCTGTCTCTGCTTCCCACTCTGTCTCTACTTCCCACTCTGTCTCTGTTTCCCGCTCTGTCTCTACTTCCCACTCTGTCTCTACTTCCCGCTCTGTCTCTACTTCCCGCTCTGTCTCTACTTCCCGCTCTGTCTCTACTTCCCATTCTGTCTCTGTTTCCCACTCTGTCTCTGCTTCCCACTCTGTCTCTACTTCCCGCTCTGTCTCTACTTCCCGCTCTGTCTCTACTTCCCACTCTGTCTCTACTTCCCACTCTGTCTCTGCTTCCCACTCTGTCTCTGCTTCCCACTCTGTCTCTACTTCCCGCTCTGTCTCTGCTTCCCGCTCTGTCTCTACTTCCCACTCTGTCTCTACTTCCCACTCTGTCTCTACTTCCCACTCTGTCTCTGCTTCCCGCTCTGTCTCTGCTTCCCGCTCTGTCTCTACTTCTCACTCTGTCTCTACTTCCCACTCTCTCTCTACTTCCCGTTCTGTCTCTACTTCCCACTCTGTCTCTACTTCCCACTCTGTCTCTGCTTCCCACTCTGTCTCTACTTCCCACTCTGTCTCTGTTTCCCGCTCTGTCTCTACTTCCCACTCTGTCTCTACTTCCCGCTCTGTCTCTACTTCCCGCTCTGTCTCTACTTCCCACTCTGTCTCTACTTCCCGCTCTGTCTCTGCTTCCCACTCTGTCTCTACTTCCCGCTCTGTCTCTGCTTCCCACTCTGTCTCTACTTCCCACTCTGTCTCTATTTCCCGCTCTGTCTCTATTTCCCACTCTGTCTCTACTTCCCACTCTGTCTCTACTTCCCGCTCTGTCTCTACTTCCCGCTCTGTCTCTATTTCCCGTTCTGTCTCTACTTCCCACTCTGTCTCTACTTCCCGCTCTGTCTCTGCTTCCCACACTGTCTCTGCTTCCCGCTCTGTCTCTACTTCCCGCTCTGTCTCTACTTCCCGCTCTGTCTCTACTTCCCGCTCTATCTCTAGTTCCCGCTCTGTCTCTACTTCCCGCTCTGTCTCTACTTCCCGCTCTGTCTCTACTTCCCGCTCTGTCTCTACTTCCCACTCTGTCTCTACTTCCCACTCTGTCTCTACTTCCCACTCTGTCTCTATTTCCCGCTCTGTCTCTACTTCCCGCTCTGTCTCTACTTCCCGCTCTGGCTCTACTTCCCACTCTGTCTCTACTTCCCACTCTGTCTCTACTTCCCGCTCTGTCTCTACTTCCCGCTCTGTCTCTACTTCCTACTCTGTCTCTACTTCCCGCTCTGTCTCTACTTCCCGCTCTGTCTCTGCTTCCCACTCTGTCTCTACTTCCCACTCTGTCTCTACTTCCCGCTCTGTCTCTACTTCCCGCTCTGTCTCTACTTCCCACTCTGTCTCTACCTCCCACTCTGTCTCTACTTCCCGCTCTGTCTCTACTTCCCACTCTGTCTCTACTTCCCACTCTGTCTCTACTCCCACTCTGTCTCTACTCCCACTCTGTCTCTACTTCCCGCTCTGTCTCTACTTCCCGCTCTGTCTCTGCTTCCCACTCTGTCTCTACTTCCCGCTCTGTCTCTACTTCCTGCTCTGTCTCTACTTCCCACTCTGTCTCTACTTCCCGCTCTGTCTCTACTTCCCACTCTGTCTCTGCTTCCCACTCTGTCTCTACTTCCCGCTCTGTCTCTACTTCCCGCTCTGTCTCTACTTCCCACTCTGTCTCTACTTCCCACTCTGTCTCTATTTCCCACTCTGTCTCTACTTCCCACTCTGTCTCTGCTTCCCACTCTGTCTCTGCTTCCCACTCTGTCTCTACTTCCCGCTCTGTCTCTGCTTCCCGCTCTGTCTCTACTTCCCACTCTGTCTCTACTTCCCACTCTGTCTCTACTTCCCACTCTGTCTCTGCTTCCCGCTCTGTCTCTGCTTCCCGCTCTGTCTCTACTTCTCACTCTGTCTCTACTTCCCACTCTCTCTCTACTTCCCGTTCTGTCTCTACTTCCCACTCTGTCTCTACTTCCCACTCTGTCTCTGCTTCCCACTCTGTCTCTACTTCCCACTCTGTCTCTGTTTCCCGCTCTGTCTCTACTTCCCACTCTGTCTCTACTTCCCGCTCTGTCTCTACTTCCCGCTCTGTCTCTACTTCCCGCTCTGTCTCTACTTCCCATTCTGTCTCTGTTTCCCACTCTGTCTCTGCTTCCCACTCTGTCTCTACTTCCCGCTCTGTCTCTACTTCCCGCTCTGTCTCTACTTCCCACTCTGTCTCTACTTCCCACTCTGTCTCTATTTCCCACTCTGTCTCTACTTCCCACTCTGTCTCTGCTTCCCACTCTGTCTCTGCTTCCCACTCTGTCTCTACTTCCCGCTCTGTCTCTGCTTCCCGCTCTGTCTCTACTTCCCACTCTGTCTCTACTTCCCACTCTGTCTCTACTTCCCACTCTGTCTCTGCTTCCCGCTCTGTCTCTGCTTCCCGCTCTGTCTCTACTTCTCACTCTGTCTCTACTTCCCACTCTCTCTCTACTTCCCGTTCTGTCTCTACTTCCCACTCTGTCTCTACTTCCCACTCTGTCTCTGCTTCCCACTCTGTCTCTACTTCCCACTCTGTCTCTGTTTCCCGCTCTGTCTCTACTTCCCACTCTGTCTCTACTTCCCGCTCTGTCTCTACTACCCGCTCTGTCTCTACTTCCCGCTCTGTCTCTACTTCCCATTCTGTCTCTGTTTCCCACTCTGTCTCTGCTTCCCACTCTGTCTCTGCTTCCCACTCTGTCTCTACTTCCCATTCTGTCTCTGTTTCCCACTCTGTCTCTACTTCCCACTCTGTCTCTACTTCCCGCTCTGTCTCTACTTCCCATTCTGTCTCTGTTTCCCACTCTGTCTCTACTTCCCACTCTGTCTCTACCTCCCACTCTGTCTCTACTTCCCACTCTGTCTCTGTTTCCCACTCTGTCTCTGCTTCCCACTCTGTCTCTGCTTCCCGCTCTGTCTCTACTTCCCGCTCTGTCTCTACTTCCCACTCTGTCTCTACTTCCCACTCTGTCCCTGCTTCCCGCTCTGTCTCTACTTCCCGCTCTGTCTCTGCTTCCCGCTCTGTCTCTACTTCCCACTCTGTCTCTGCTTCCCACTCTGTCTCTGCTTCCCGCTCTGTCTCTACTTCCCGCTCTGTCTCTACTTCCCACTCTGTCTCTGTTTCCCACTCTGTGTATCTCTCTCTCTCTGTCTCTCTAGGTATCTCTCTGTACAAACATATGAATCTGAAGTACAGGAAAAGACCAATGGGCCATTCTAGCCTGTGACACCTGGACATGGTCTGCCTACAGGCATCATCAGTCTCAACCCCTGCCACCATTCTGGGAGAGGATAAAAAAAAAAACCCTGAAATTCCCATCTGACATCAGGCTCAATAATTTCAGTTATCCCTCACGCACCTTCCACAACTTCAGAGCTCTCAATTTACCTCTGTTTCTCTCTGTCTGTCCACTAGTTTTGCTCTCTCTCTGTCCCTTAGCTTTTCTCCATTTCTGCTTCTCTCTGTTTGCCTCTTTGCTTATTTTTTTCTGTCACTTTTCTGCACATTCTCTGCATCTCTGTGTTTCTTTCTCAGCTTTTTTCTCTCTGCTTCTCCCTGTTTCTGTGTATGCATTTTGCTTCTCAATGTGTGTCTCTCTTTGTTTGGTGTGAGTGTGGGGTTTGGGGTGTTTGTGTGTGTGGGGGCGGGGTTCGGTGCTGTAAGATTCGCAAAATTTCTACATTTCCCCAAAGGCTATGAATAAGAAAAGGGACCCTGCATGGACATTTTAATGAAAAAGGGTACCCAAAATGGCATCCGCGCCTCATGGCAGAAAGCCTGTGAGATTTTTAAAACTTGGACTCTGCAGCACAGGCAGCTCGTGGAGAAATCGAAACCAAAGCTGCAGTTTCTGTGAAGAGAGATTTTGCATTTTTAAAACCAAACAGGACTTTGAATTATGTATTAGACCAAATCGGAGACAAATCAAAATCCAGTTAGGCCTATAGTTAAGGCCATCAAGAAGTTTGCATAAATAATTGGCAACAGATTAAGGAAGCCATCGAGGCTGGACAGGCCCTTCAAGGTGTATTAATAACAAAACAAGTCAATTATCGGGCCGGTAGAGCGATTACCGGCCATCTAAAAACAGTTAGTATAGATTGCTACCATTATTTAAAATAGCCCGCCAAGATTAAGACAAAGAACTAACCTGATTTGGCGCGCAGATAAGGGTTTTCGAAAGGAGTATAATTGAAGGCCCCGGCTAGCAATCGCGGGCTGCTCTTCTCTTCTCTCTGGCCTCTCCTTGCTCTTCACCCTCGTGGCTGCTGCTCTTCCCCCGTCCCGCGCTTACCCCCTGGCCTTTGCCCGTGCCTTTCCCCACTCCATCTGGAATCGCCCAGGCACTGCATCGGGCGGACACGGACAATTCAGGCCAGGCGAGGCGGGACGCGATGAGGCGAGGAGGCGAGACGAACTGGGGAAGACGAACGGAGGAGATGAACTGAGGAAGACGACTGAAGACAGGCTTCGAATCATCGGGCCTTCAGTCTCAGCTGACCTGCGACTATCTTCATACAAACTCAAACTGTCGGCCAAGGAAGAGGAACCGTCATCCCTGCAAGGTAAAGTACCCAAGCAGAGACTTTAACTTTGGGGTACTTGTACCTGGACAACGCCCTTGCAGCACCCGGAGACCACATGACGATGGCAGGCTCCAGAGAGCACCAAGAGCGAACCCCGAACCCCACCGCTGTTTTGAATTCTGCAAGGGCTAAAAATTCGGTATCGCCGCGCCAGGTCTTTAGTGCCCGAAATTTAGCGCTGGGCCGGATTCCCCTAGTGCCCGCCTGAAATTCAGTAGCGCCGCCCCAAGACGGAGGCGGGCGCTATTGGAAGGTTTGACCGCCTCGTTTGGGGCGAAGAATGTCAGTTTCCGGCGCCCAGCTGCCGCTGCGGCAACCGATGCGGTGCGGCAGGCTGGGGTACTGCAGTCCTCCTCCTTCTCTTAAGGAGGAGCTGCCTGCAGCCGTGAGATCGCCGCTGGATTCCCCCGTCAAATGAGCCCGGCACCACGGAGAAGTGCCGGGCTCGCGGGAGTCACACACCAATGCCGCGGGGGGGTGGTGCAGGAGTCCGGGGAGGGAGGTGCGGCCAGGCGGCCGCCGGGAAAGCGGCCGGCCGCACCTCCACCTTTATGCGCCGGCCTCTCGGAGCTGAAAGGCACCGTTTTGCAAATGCTGTTTGCGGCCGCGACGGGCGAGGCGGCCGCAACTGAATTTGGCCATCGGGACGGATTACCATTGGAACCGGGGCGCTGCGCACACCGATGACGTCATCGGTGCCGGCGCAGCGCTACCGGCTAACGCCGATGTTAGGGACCAACTCAATTTCGGGCGCTAAAAAACTTCCGGTGCAAACCACTTTATAGCCAATAAGTGGGCGCAAACGCGACTGAATTTCTAGGCCCAGATCTTTTGGATTGGTGAGCATGAAGTTCTGACCCCTCATAGCTTAATCTAGTTAGGTATAGGGGGTGGGATAAGGATAAGGGGATTGTTAAGATAGTTGTTTTCCCTCGATTTGCCGTGTGTTCCCCATTCCCTGTATAAGTATATAGTTATTCTGTATTTTGCCTGTAAAAGTGTAAACTAGTAACTTTTTCATAAGATTGTGTTAATTTCCTCTTCAATAAAAATCTTGGTTTTTGCTTACATCCAACCACCTGCCACCTGTCTACACGAGTCTTCTTCTGTATCGCCGCCTTGTACCTAAGGCCGGTGTCTAGAACCCAGGGGCGTGGGAGCGATTTAAACCGCTCATAAACAGTCAGAAGCATAACTGACTGGACGTACGCGCCACCCCACACCACCCCCTACAGTGTATGGGGGGGATTTGGTGTATGTGGGGGGGTTTGGTGTGTGTGGGGGGATTTGGTGTGTGGGGGGGTTTGGTGTGTGCGGGGGGTTTGGTGTGTGGGGGGGTTTGGTTTGTGGGGGTCTTTGGTGTGGGGAGGGTTTGGTGTGTGGGGGGGTTTGGTGTGTGGGGGGGTGGGTTTGGTGTGGGGGGGTTTGGTGTGTGGGGGGGTTTGGTGTGGGGAGGGTTTGGTGTGTGGGGGGGTTTGGTGTGTGGGGGGGTTTGGTGTGGGGGGTTTGGTGTGGGGAGGGGTTTGGTGTGTGGGGGGCTTGGTGTGTGGGGGGGTTTGGTGTGTGTGGGGGGGTTTGGTGTGTGGGGGGGTTTGGTGTGTGGGGAGGTTTGGTGTGTGGGGTGGGTTGGTGTGTGGGGGGTTTTGGTGTGTGGGGGGTTTGGTGTGTGGGGGGGTTTGGTGTGTGGGGGTTTGGTGTGGGGGGGTTTGGTGTGTGGGGGGGTTTGGTGTGTGGGGGTTTGGTGTGGGTGGGTTTGGTGTGGGGGGGTTTGGTGTGTGTGGGGGGTTTGGTGTGTGGGGGGGTTTGGTGTGTGGGGGGTTTGGTGTGGGGAGGGGTTGGTGTGTGGGGGGCGTTTGGTGTGTGGGGGCATTTGGTGTGTGGGGGGTTTGGTGTGTGGGGGGGTTGGTGTGTGGGGGGGGTTTGGTGTGTGGGGGGGTTTGGTGTGTGGGGGGGGTTGGTGTGTGGGGGGGGTTTGGTGTGTGTGGGGGGGGTTTGGTGTGTGTGAGGGGGTTTTGGTGTGTGGGGGGTTTGGTGTGTTGGGGGGGTTTTGGTGTGTGTGGGGGGTTTGGTGTGTGTGGGAGGGGTTTGGTGTGTGTGGGGTGGGTTTGGTGTGTGTGGGGGGGGTTGGTGTGTGTGGGGGGGGTTTAATGTGTGGGGGGTTTGGTGTGTGTGGGGGGGTTTGGTGTGTGTGGGGGGTTTTGGTGTGTGTGGGGGCGTTTGGTGTGGAGGAGGGGGTTTGGTGTGTGGGGGATTTGGTGTGTGTGGGGGGGTTTGGTGTGGGGGGGGTGTTTGGTGTGTGTGGGGGATTTGGTGTGGGGGGGTGTTTGGTGTGTGTGGGTTGGTGTGTGGGGGGGTTTGGTGTGTGGGGGAGGTTTGGTGTGTGGCGGGGATTTGGTGTGTGGGGGGGTTTGGCGTGGGGGGGGTTTGGTGTGTGGGGGGGATTTGGTGTGTGGGGGGGATTTGGTGTGTGGGGGGGGGTTGGCGTGGGGGGGGTTGGTGTGGGGTTGTTTGTCGTGTGTGTGTGTGGGTTGGTGGGTTTTTTCAGGTGTATGTGTACCTCTGTTCTTTTCTCTGTCTGTGCTTCTCAATGTGAGATACAGCGTCTGCCACATCATTAGGTTGCCATGGCAGCGAGCGGCGAGTGTTAATTTGTTTTTCCTAGCCCCTTCAATCCCCACAATCCCCAAGAAGAGCTGAATAGGCCACCATTGAAAATGGGAGCAACGTTCTAATAGCCCCCCTCTCCCATAGCCCGATAAAGGGCAATAACTGAATGGTGTAAAATCTCCACTCAACTTAGGGTGTACCCTTCATCGCCCTTTTGGCTCCGGCCAAGTCCGAGGGAACATCGCCAAATTACCTGGACCCAGAAGCACTGCTCTGAATCTAAAACGTGCACAAACACATTGACAGTTTGGGATACCCGTTTATTCTCCTATGAGCATTATGTAACAGAATCCTACTGTGATGTCACCAAAACATGTAAGTGCATTTTTTAGAATGAAAATATAACAAAATCTGACTAAAACAATACGGAACTGACTGTCTAAAAAACTCCCACTGTAGTGACCGCTGACATTTAAAGGGGTATTGTGTTCATGGAAAAGAGTTTGACAATTTTGTTTTTCCATTTCTTTATTACACTGTTAACGTGGGCCACTGCTACATTGGTGATGGAGACTATATGGTGAGCATCATAGAGACACGACAAAATAATAATAAGTAATGGGGGAGTTTAAGGGAACACGCTACACAAAGACAGAAAGGATAAGCTGGGAGGGAATGTGGCTTTCTCCATGTAGACATGACATGGTAGTCACTGAGATAGAGGAATTTGGAACAGATACTTGCATCAGGTACAGATAAAGTGGAAACATTGAGGAGTGAGACAATAAAGGCAACAACTAACTGATGGGTTATGTTACAGGCCACCAGACGAAGACGAGAGACCAGACCTAGAACTTTGGCGAGTGTGAGAGGGATCAAATCTAACTTTTAAGAACAACTTCAGCTTCTAAAGAATAATTTGGGATAATTATAATGGGAGCAAGAGGGGTCAACCTATACTTTTAGACATTATAGCATGCTGCTACATGTCATAGAATCATAGAATAGTACAGCACAGAAAGAGGCCATTCGGCCCATCGAATCTGCGCCAGCTCTTTCGATGGGTAATCCAGTTAGTCCCACTCCCCCCGCTCTTTCCCAATATCCCAGCAATTTTTTCTTCTTCAAGTATTTATCCAATTCCCTTTGAAGGCTACTATTTAATTTGTAACCACCACCCTATCAGTGCATTCCAAATCCTAACCATTCATTGTGAAAAAAAGTTTTTCCTCATGTCGCCTCTGGTTCTTTTGCCAATCACTTTAAATCTGAGCCCTCTTGTTATCGACCCATCAGCCACTGGAAACAGTTTCTCTTTAGTTACTCTATCTAAACCCTTCATGATTTTAAACACCTCTATCAAATCTCCTCTTAGCCTTCTCTGCTCCAAGGAGAACAACCCCAGCTTCCTCATAACTGTAATCCCTCGCCCCTGGAACCAATCTCTTCTGTACCCTCTCCAAAGTCTTCACATCCTTCCTAAAGTGTGGTGCCCAGAATTGGACCCAATACTCCAGCTGGGGCCGAACTTGTTTTTTTTATGTAGGTTAACTTCTTGGCTTTTGTACTCTAGGTATAAACACAGGATCCCATATCCTTTATTAACTGCTGTGTTAACCTGTCCTGCCGCCTTCAAAGAATTGTGCATAAGCACCCCCAGGTCTCTCTGTTCTTGCATCCCCTTTAAAATTGTACCATTTAGCTTGTATTTTCTCTCCTTGTTCTTCTTACCAAACTGTATCACCTCACACTTTTCTGCATTGAATTTCATCTGCCATGTGTCTGCCCATTCCACCAGCCTGTCTCTGTCCTCTTGAAGTCTATTACTGTCTTCCTCACTGTTTACTACACTTTCAAGTTTCGCGTTGTCTGCAAATGTCAAAATTGCGCCCTGTACCCCCAAGTCCAAGCCATTAACGTATATCAAAAGCAGCAGTGGTCCTAGTACAGAACCCTGGGGAACATCACTGTATACCTCCCTCCAGTTCAAAAAACAGCCATTCAGCACAACTCTTTGTTTTCTATCCATTAGCCAATTTTGTATCCGTGCTGCTAATAATGCCCCTTTCATCCCATAGGCTTCAATTTTGCTAACAAGCCTGATATTTGGTACTTTATCAAATGCCTTTTGAAAGTCCATAAACACATCAACTGCACTGCCCTCATCTACCCTCTCTGTTACCTCAGCAAAAAACTCGATCAAGTTAGTCAAAAGTGATTTGCCCTTAACAAATCCGTGCTGGTTCTGCTTTATTGGCTCATGCTTGTCCAAGTGACTGTTAATTTTCTCCTGGATTATTGTTTCTAAAAGCTTCCCTACCACCGATGTTAAACTGACTGGCCTGTAATTGCCAGGTTTATCCTTCTCCCCTTTTTTGAACAAGGGTGTAACATTTACAATCCTCCAGTTCTTTGGCACAACCCTGTATCTAAGAAGGATTGGAATAATGTGGCCAGTACCTCCGTAATTTTGACCTTTAATTCCCTCAGTGACCGAGGATGTATTCCATCTGGACCGGGTGACTAATCCACTTTAAGTACTGCCAGCCTTTTTAGTACCTCCTCATTATCTATTTTTATCTCATCCAGTACCCAGACAACCTTCTCGTTTACCATAGCTTTGGCAATGTCCCCTTCCTTGGTAAATACTGATGCAAAGTTCTCATTTAATACCTCAGCCCTGCCTTCTGCCTCCACCAATAGTTCTCCATTTTGGTCTTTAATCGAACCCACTGCTCCTCTGACAACCCTATTACTGTTAATATGCCTATAGAAGACTTTTGGATTCCCTTTTATGTTAGCTGCCAATCTATTCTTGGACTGTCTCTATGCCCCTCTTATTTCCTTTTTCACTTCACTCTACTTTTTGGATTCAACCTGATTCTCCCTTGTATTATCAAGCTGACATCTGTCATATGCCCTCTTTTTCTACTTCATCCTGCTCTCTAACTCCTTCATCATCCAGGGAACTCTGGCTATGGTTGCCCTCCCTTTCCCCCTTGTGGGAATGTACTGTATCTGAACCAACTCCTCTTTAAAGGCCACCCATTGCTCCATTACATTTCTGCCTGCCAATTTTTGACTCCAATTAACCTGTAGGATTCGCAAAATTGGACTTTGTATTAATAAGGGTCAAATGGCAGAAGAGGCCATGATTTTAAAGACTGCTTTAAAAGAAGCCCAGAAAAAGGGGCATACAAAATGGCCACCATACCATGTGACCAGCTTATTGGGACACTTTAAAATGGTTCCTGCGCAACCTCAGACAGCTTTGTGGATTCCACCCACAGCAAGTTCTGGAAGCCGTTTCTGAGAGAACGAAACCAGACCCACACGTATGCATATGGATTAGATGCAGGTCCAGTCAAGATCGGCCTGGAGACAAAGGCCATCAAAATGTTGACCCAGACAAAAGGGGACAATTTCATATTCATGAGAACAGCACCCAGGACTAGATAACGAGATCAGCAGGACATTAAAAACAATGAAGGTAATTCCAGACCAGAGATGGGCCTTTACCGGCCGTTTAAAACATTTTAAAATATAATAACTACCCCGCTGTGCTCCCAGCCCGCCAAAAGTAAAACAAAGACTAACCTGATTTTGGGTGGGAGACGGAAGTTTCTGGGAGAAAGGTATTTCTGGAAGACTTTGCGGCAGTTGGGGCAAGCTTAAAGAGACAAGGAGCTGGGAGACAGTTGCAGCTTGTGTCGAGTTTTGAATCCGGACACTCAGAAGAAGAAGCAGGCACTCGCAGGAGGAAGAAGAAAGCCAACATCGAGAAGGCCATCTCGAAGCCGACGTCCCGCCCCGGGGAAACACATCGGGAGATCATCGACCATCCCCGGGCCGTTGCCGGAACGAGAGGCCATCGACCCAACTTGGGAGAAGAGACAAAAAATAAAGGTCCCAAGAGAAGAAACCTTCCAGCCACCCCGGCTCGGGAGAAGAGATAAAAAACTGAAGAAGCGATGGGAGCCAGCCCAAGGCTCCTCTAACCAGGGTCGAGCCGACGATCCTCGACCCCGCCGACATCCAGGCCCGCCGGTGTCCAGCCACCCCCGACCCCCACCTCAGGAGAGAGGTGTGGCGCAGCTCGCAGGGACTCCACGATCCACGTGGAGACGAAATGCCTGAAAGGACCAAACACAGACTCGATTTCAAAACCTTGCACTTCCTAGTGGGATTGGTGAGCATGTTTCTGGCCCTTCACAATCAGATCTAGTTAGGTTTAATAAGGGGGTGGGTTTAAGGGTACAATTAACATGAGTTGTTGTCCCTCGATGTTCCGTGTGTTTCCTTATTTCATGATGATCTTTGTAGAATATAAGATGCCTGTATTTGTCTTAGTTAGTACTGTGTCGTTATGATTTGCTTGTGTGTTTTTCCCTCCCATGTACTCTCTTATCTGCTTGCATTTGATTTGATATTTTTCCTTATGCAATAAAATTTCATTTTGTTTCATCAAACTTGGTCTACAAGAGTTTTCTCTACATTGTAGTTCCTGCCCCTAAGTTCAGAGTATAGAATCTAAGGGGCAAGTGGGTCGAACCACTCAAGGTTTTACTGTGCAAAAGAGAGAGAGGCCTCTAGTGAGAGAAACCTCAGGGAAATCTCTCAAGGAAAACCCCTTACAAACCCAGGCCAGATCCCTCCTCAATTCAATGAAATTAGCCCTCCTCCAGTTAAGTATTTTTATTCTAGATTCCTCCTTGTCCTTCTCCATAACTAATCTAAACCATATGATACTATGTTTAATATTCTTGAGATGCTCCCTCGCAGTGAGATTCTCCACTTGATCCATTTCTTTCCCCGGGACTAGATCCAGCACTACCTCCTTCCTCATTGGGCAGGAAACATACTGATCAAGAAATTCTCATGAACACACTTCAGAAATTCCTCCCCTTCTCTGCCCTTAACACAATCACTGCCCCTTTCAACATTGGGGTAGTTAAAGTCTACCATTATCACAGCTCTATAGGGGGAAAAATTCGGTATTGACCATTTTGGGGCGCTAACATCGACTGGGCGCTAATTAGCGCCGGCGACGGTGAAATTCAGTTTTAGCATCCCAAGAGGGAAGTGGAGCGCTAAATCAAGCGCTACATACTCCTCTTAGGGCACTAACATTGGAGAATGGGGCGCAATCGCAGAGTGCTACTCAAGTTCTGGCGCTGTCAATTACAAGTACTCAGACAGACTGGCGCCTTCCAGTTCTTAAAGGGGAGGGTTCACCATGCTGCACAGCCTCACCCTGATCATTGCTGCTTGTGACCTGGGCTTGCAAGGACGTGCAATTCTTCAACCAGGAATCTCATGGGTGCTCAAAAGCCCAGGGAAAGAGCTCACTGGTTCAGCGACCAGGCTTTGGAGGCTCTGGTCATGGCTGTGGAACACCGATGGGCAGTGCTCTTCCCGGACACTGGCAGGAGGCCATTGCTGCAGGACTTCAGGACGATGTGGAGGGAGGTGGCCCAGCACGTCTCGTCCAGAAGCCTAGTCCACAGGACTCCAACCCAGTGCCGCAAGAAGTTCAACAACCTCACTCGGGTGGTCAGGGTGAGTACATGCTTCAAAAACCTCTACATCCCACCATCTCAACCTCACTCTGTGCACAGACGGTATAAACTGCCAAATCCCTAACACTCACCCACCAACTATGCCCACTTACTAAAAGTGACATCCACATCTCATGCCTTGCATATATTAACAGCTATTCAATTATAGTAGGCACATCTGCCAAACACATGGCTGCACACTCACTCACACACTCTCTTTTTTCTTGCAGGCCAAGCTTACTCATAACAGAAGGGAGCAGCAATGCACGGGAGGAGGTCAGGCAGAGCTGCACCCCCTTACAGACCTGGAGGAGTGAATGTGCAGCATCATTGCGGCCCAGATCATGGGCGCTGTGGCAGTCGGAGACATCGACCCCCTTGGGGACAACAATGGTATGTTCATCACCTCTCCCTCTTCTCTTGTACAACTTTCCCCTTACAACACAAGCCCTTCCCACTTTCCATCTAATTATACTGTTTCCATTCCTTGCTCCCATCCTGCCTCCCCTCCCCTGATGTTAAAACCACTCTTGTGCCTTTCTACTTTCAGATAATCATCCACCATCTGAGCAGCCTGTCCCTCAGGCTCCCAGTGGCAGCGACGCAGGAGAGGAGGAGGAATACCAAGCTGGAGCCTCACTGCCTGTGTCTCCCGAGGGTGAGAGGTCCAATAAAGGGGCAT
Source organism: Somniosus microcephalus (assembly GCF_052327205.1). Taxonomy (NCBI): domain Eukaryota; kingdom Metazoa; phylum Chordata; class Chondrichthyes; order Squaliformes; family Somniosidae; genus Somniosus; species Somniosus microcephalus. The sequence goes on from NC_140999.1 coordinate 112,616,713, forward strand.
GCAGTTGCTGGCGGGGAGCAGAGGAAATGGGTCTAATGTGGGTGAAGCTCCGGGACGCAGCAGGCTGCAGCAACGCCATGGGGAGAGGGAAGCTCGGGGGCCATCTCCCCGGAGGGTGAGTATGTGTACGAGTTCTGCTGCACTGGACTCAGATTCGAACCTCGATGTGGAAGTGTTGACCACACGGGCAATGCGCAAGCATACTGAGCTCAGGGGTGCAATGACAAGGGTGCCCGAGAGCATGGGTGCACTGGCTAGGAGTGTGGAGGAGTCCGCCTCCAGCATTGCACTCATCTCTGCGCAAACCATCGAGCCCATCCTTGGCAGTTTGCAAAGGATGGTCGACACGCAGAGAAACTATGGGGACCCAGACCTCATGCCGCGTGTCATGGGTGAGGTGGCAGCAACTATTGCAGCACAGACCGAAGCAACGCAACAGCTTAGTGTTGTAATGGAGTCAGTGGTTACTGGCATCCAATGTCAGCCTGCTCTCATGCAGTCTCAGATTGATGCCACACAAGTGCTGACTGCTGTCATCGTCGCTGGGTCGCCCACAGTCCACCGGGGATCTCACGGTGCCGCAGCAGGCCAGCAATCTCTGCTCGAGCAGGTTGCTCCGGATGCTGAGGTTCTGCCCCAGAGGAGTGGCAGTGTGTCGTTGGAGCAGAAAGTTGCTGTCCTCTCTCAGGATGACAACATTCCTGCTCCCACCACCACCACTCTGCCATTGCACTTGCCGCAGCCTGTAACCCAGCCAGCCCAGACTGCTGCCGCCCATGCAGAGTTGGTGCAGTCTGCAGCCAGGCCCTCCAGGCCCAGAGCTGATCGAGGGTGTCCTGCAAGGCCATCTGCAGTCTCTGGCTCCCAGACTCAGAAGCCTTCCATCAGCCTTGCTGGGGCCACATTATGGAGGAGCAGTAGGGTTGGGAGGAGGGAAGTGCAAAGGGGAGGGAAATCATTGAGGAAGGGCGAGTGAATAATACGTATTTAGCAAATGGGGGGGAGTGCATGTAAATAATTTGATTTGTTTGCAAATATATTGGTGAGTTTGGTAACAAATAGTTGTGTTTGTTGATAAATTGTGTTTGTTTATTATTGGTTATGTTTCATAAGGAAGAGTTGTGCAAAATAATAATTTTTTATTTTGAAGTAGCACATTTTGTGATGTTTCTCATTTGAGTTTTGCCCGGTGATAGGGGCTGCGAGCTGGCTGTAATGATATGGTTGTTCTGCGCAAAGGCCACGTGCTATCTCATTTATTGGCAGCGCTGTCTAATGAGGCGATCATGAACAGCCCTTGCAGAAGCTGCTCCTCCTGCTCTTCATCCTCCTCCTCCGCCTCCTCCTGTCCCTCTTCCTCCTCCTGAGGTGGACCTGCAATCTCTGCTGGCAATGGCTGAGCCCTCCGAATGGTCAGGTTGTGCAGCAAGCAGCACACAACAATGAAAAGGGAGACTCGATCAGGGGAATACTGCAGGGCTCCTCCAGAGCGGTCAAGGCAGCGGAACCGTTGCTTCAGCACCCCATAGTCTGTTCAATCAGGTTCCTGGTGGTGCTATGGCTGTCATTGTATGCGTGCTGAGCAGGAGTGTTGGGGTTGCGGAGGGGTGTCATCAGCCAGATGGTGAGTGGATAGCCCTTGTCTCCGAGCAGCCAGCCACGAGCTTCATGTGGTGGATGGAACAGTACTGGGACCCCGGTCTCGCGCAGGATGAATGCATCGTGGCAGCTGCCAGGATAGCGGGCATTGACGGCGAGGATGAGCCGACTATGGTCGCACACCAACTGAATGTTCAGAGAGTGGTAGCCTTTGTGGTTACGGAAGACCTCTGCATTGTGATGAGGTGCCCGCAATGCCACGTGGGTGCAGTCAATGGCACCCTGAACCATGGGGAAGCCCGCTATCCTTGCAAAGCCACATGAGCCTTCATCCTGTTTTTCCCTGTTCATGGGAAATGAGATATACTCCCTTCTCCTTTTGTACAGAGCGTCTGTCACCTCCCAGATGCAGCAATGGACGGCGAACTGCAAATTGTCCCCTGTTTGCAACATAATGTTTGCAATATCCCCTGTTGAAGCCTGGAAGGAGTCACTGGTGTAGAAATTGAGTGACTGTGACCTTCACTGCCACTGAGAGAGACATCCTGGACCTGATCTGAGGCTGAAGGCCTGGCTGCAGGAGGAGGCCAAGCTCTGTCACCACCTCCTTGCTGAAGTGAAGCCTTCTAAGGCACTGCTCCTCTGAGAGATGAATGTATGGGAACGGCTCCTGGAATACCCTGGGAGGGAAAGGTCTCCTGTTGAGAGCCCTGTTGGCCCTCCTCCCTCTGGCCATGTTTTGCAATCTTTATCTCTGCCTCCGCTGCCTCTGACGATGAAGCTGGAGGGCGAGGTCCTGTGCCAGCACAGCCCCCATTAAGTGTTGGAAATGTTGCAGTACCAAATGTAAGACAAATGAAAGTGATAATTTTTTCTCAGCCGCAAACCTCCTTCAAGTAGGAAAAGTTCAAATGGGTCAAAACGCCCGTCTGCTTCTGTCAAAGTGACAAGGCAGCATTGTTTGCCGACTGAAAAAAACCCCGGAAGTTTATGCCTTTAAATATCGCTCCTCCAGCTTCCAGCCGACTGCAAACCGCCTCCTCTACCCGTCGTTCCTAATGGCAGGCACTGAGGCAGGGGGCGAGAATGAATTTGCAGTCCGGGGCGTTACCGGGGCGATGCGCGGCCAGATGACGCCACGATCTCCGGCCGCAAGCGGGCGTTGCGATTGTGGTTAGCGCTGCTGCAAACCACTAGGTGAATTTCACCAGCGGCGCTAACATCGCCGCACCCGGGCGGTAAGGCATTAGCGGCCCGTTAGCGCCCCCCGGAGCCACTAACGGGAGGCACTAAGGTACCCAATTTCTAGCCCTTGCAAAATTCATGCACCTCCCAGTAATTTCCTTGCAAATCTGCTCCTCTGTCTCCTTCCCACTATTTGGTGGCCTATAAAATACACCAAGTCGTGTAATAGCTCCTGTATTGTTTCTTAATTCCAACCAAATAGATTCTGTCTTTGACCCCTGAAGGTCATTCTCTCTTTCCAGCACTGTAACATTTTCCTGAATCAAAACTGCTGTCCCTCCTTTTTTTCCTCCCCTATCTTTCCTGAATACCTTGTACCCAGGAATATTAAGCATCCAATCCTCCCCTTTTTTGAGCCAGGTCTCCGTTATCGCCCCTACATCATATTCTCATGTGGCTATTTGTGCCTGCAGCTCATCAACCTTATTAACCAGACTTTGTGCATTTACATACATGCACTCCAACCCTAACTTAGGCCTCTTTATATTTTCTATGATCCCACCTAATTCTGTATTATTTCTAACTCTGTCTCCCAGTCCTCTGTGCACCTTGTTTCTAATTTTTAATACTGCATCTTGGTGCCCAACACCATGCCAAATTAGTTTAGACCCTCCCCCACAGCACTAGTTAACCTGCCCATGAGGATATTGGTCCCAGCTCTGTTCAGATGCAACCTGTCCATCTTGAACTGGTCCCTCCTGCCACAGAAGTGGTCCCAATGTTCCAGGAATCTGAAGCCCTCCCCCCTGCACCATGTCTCCAGCCATGCGTTAACCTGCCATATCCTCCTAGTTCTACTCTCACTAGCGCGTAGCATAGATGGTTCAGGTATCTTCATGGGAGGGAGGCAATATTAAACCTGAAAATCCAGCAGGTGATGGAGAAGGTTACAGTTAGAGAGCAACTCCGAAATAGCAGTCACAATGTGGGTCGGCATAAAGTCAGACTTAAAATGAAGGAGGAGTACAACAGAGACTCTTAACTGTAGGAACTCAGGAAACTAGATTGCTTCACACTATTAGAAGGGAGCACAATGGAGAAAAATAGAGTACTTTCAATAATACCACACAGAAAATCCACAGTAATTATAAACCACAGGGGGCGTAGCAGAGGAAGAAGGAAATCAATGTGGGCAACGAGTGAAGTTATACGCACGATCATGGTGCAAAAATAATTTTACTCCATTATTAATCTCTGGATGGAGCAGAGAGGAATATAAAAGCCAGGTAAAGGAGGTTAACAATCTGGCTAGAAGAATTATAATAGAAAAAAAAAGATTACGATGGCAAGGAATATAAATGCAACATGAAAGGGTTTTCTAAGTGTACTCATACGAAACAGGCAGTTAAAGAAAATGTAAGGTTGACATAATATTGAGTGGCAGGTGTCCGTATTGACTTCTTTGTGCTCATGAATGATGGAGGAAATGGAAAGTTTCATTTCAAGTTCCAAGCTAGAATCTCCAGGATGAGTTGACGATCTATCAAGAATGGCAGAAATTACAAATCAAGAAGTGATGGCCAGCCTAAGGACATCAAAAGCTGCCTACTCGAGAAGTTAAAGAGCGAAGCAGCCGAATCAGTCACGACCTAACCAACATCTTTAGGGGATCATTGTAAGTAGAAGTGATGCTTGAGGATTGGAGTAGGGTGAACATAAGGGCAATTTTTTTTTTTTTAAAAGGGCATAAGATAACTTTGGAAATAAGAAATCAGTGAGCCTTACACCTGTAGCAGGTAAAATGCTCGAGGCCATGCTGAAGGAGAGAATAGTCAAGTACCTAGAGAAATCTGGAATAAGAGAAGGGAGCCAGTGTGGGTTTATCAGAGGAGTGATGCTTGACCATCACAGAAGAAACATATCTGGACAATGGGGACTCAGTGGGAGTTACAGATTCACAAATTAGTAAAGTTTTTGACACAGTGGATCACAGAGATTGGTCCATATGACTGAAAGCATGGGATGGTGGAAGGGGAAACTTCCCTTCAATGGATCTCAAGTCAGTTGAATAAGGTAAAACAAGGGGGGTGATTTTGCCAATGGGGGCGCGTTGGAGGCGCAACTGCTGCTTGTCCCACCTCCATCGACTTGTGGCCAACCCACGCTATTTTCCCTTGATTGACCTTGTTAAGTTCGCCCAGCGGGCTTAGCAGGCCAATTAAGGGGAAGCCAGTTACAGAGAACGTCAGTGTATGACGTTTATCTGTCAAAAATTTTTGACAGATGTATTGTCATCGTTTGACAGCTGTGTGAAGCTGTCAAACACTGACATTCTCTGTAGTTTGATGAGTCCTTGTATTCAAGACTCATCAAACCTCTTGTGAGCAGGAATCAGATGGCTGTTGCATCACAGACTGCAGCAGCCATTCTGTCATCTCTGCCGGTGAGATGTGGGAGTCCCCGGTTCCCCAACGGTTGAAGCCTGCAGGAAGAAACAAAGGTAAGTAAACATTTTCTATCACTTTTCACTCACCTCACTTACTTACCTCTCCACACTTGCACCCATCACTTACCTCCACAGCGCATTTTTGGACCCCGCCGACCCCTGCAGATCCACTGCTCGCCTCGGTGACCCTGGCGGGGTTTCCCGACGTTGGGAAGCCCGTGTCTCTGGTGGAAAAATGGGGATAATCCTCTTAACTGCCTGTTAACTACCTGTTAACAGGCAGTTAAGCGGCTGTAATCCCCTTCCCGCCTCCAGGAGACGGGACCCGGCGCGGGTCGGCCACCCTCCTCCTGGGTAGATGGCACGGAGGCGGGTTGGGGGATGGATGGGTACCCGCCCCCAGATTCTGCCATTTTCCCAGCAGCCCTGCCTCCAAACCCGACTCCCCAGGGCTGGAAAAATACAGTCCAAAGGGTCATGTACATTGGTATGGAAGAGGTGACCAGTAGAGTGCCTTGGGGATCAGTGAATTTGAATAGATTGGGGGATTGGGTTTACAAGTGGAAAAAGTTGTTTAATGTGCATAAATGTAGTGTGATAAAATTGGGGAAAGAGGAATACGCAGTGGAAATATAAAGATAACCAGTGATAGTCAACAGGATAGCATGGGAAGAGGGATGTGGGATGAAGGGAAAGAATTAATAGCCCATTTTGGACATTTGGACATTGTGGCTGGAATTTTCCGGGGTGGTAGCAGGTGCAATCAGTGGCGGGTCAGGTGGGAAAGTTGTTATTTTTGACAACGGGTCAAAAACCCGCTGTCATCTCGCCCCCACGCGTCTTTTCCCCAGGTGCGTCTGTCATCGCGAAGCCGACCCGACCGGCAGCGGCGGGCGACCCAATTGTAATCATTATCAGGTAGTTAACAGGCACTTAAGAGCCTTTTTCCACTTACTGTACTTTTTGAATTTCCCTGCATGACCACGAGATTCATGCAGCTCAGGAACCACATCTGTCAACCTGAGGCGGGAGTTCCTTGGCCATTGCTCCAGCTGATTACTTGACAGCATGAAATGTACAGTAAAAGCTCCACCTGACAGATGATCACTTTCCTCAGGCAGAAGCTGTTGCTCAGTCCATTTCCAGCAGAGATTCTGCCGGCTGCAAGTGTTTCCAGCAAAGTCTCCATCCAAGTCATCTCATTGGAAGAACTCTCTCACCATTGACAGAATGCTTCTGTCATCCGTACTTCACCTGCCATCTATTCCATCAACATGGGTGCCATTTATACTGTATCACCATGGTCCTCAGAATCTGACCACGATCGGTCCCAACATCAGCAGCACCAGGCACACCAGCAGCACCAACAGCACCAACCTTCTCCACAATCACCTGATGCTGTACAGGACAGAGGGCATCAGCACCCGACCACATTGCTGCCCGGGATCACTTGATGCTGTACACCCATATGGCTGCCACATGATGCGCCAGGTTGGCACCACCTCACACCAACACCCAAAGCATCCCTACAATGACCAAGCCATTCCTTTCACACTCATCACCACTGCAGGGGGTACTGTTATGTCTCACCATTCACTGCAACTCACTAAGCCACTTCCAAAGGTGCACTCAAATCTGTCCAAGAACACAAAGTGTTGAAAATAAAGATTTTTATATTTGACACCACATTAACAGAAACTTTACATAAACATTGGATAAAGCACCCAAGTGGCTACCCTTATGTGTTGTTAGTTGGTATGATTGCACTCGGATGAGGGTGAGTGTGAGGGGTGGCTAGTGAGATGGGGATGTGATAATGTAGATAGAGAGAGATGGGTGGAGGAGCAAGGTAAGTTGGTGTAAGGATGTGCAGGAGTAGGGTAGGGAAGGCAGATTGACGGGGATGTGATGAGAGGCACAGCAGGATGAGGTTGAGTGTGGCTTTGTACGAACATTTCCTGATCTAATGAGATCATTGAAATGTTTGTGGCACTGCACCCTGGTCTCCCTGACGACATCCCTCTTTGTGACCTCCTCTGCAATCTGCAACCAGGCTGCGTTGGTCTCCTGGTGAGGCCTCATCCGCCCATCGGAAGGGAAGAGGACCTGACTGCGTGCTCTGACTCCCTCCATAAGCATATGGAGGGAGTCATGGGAGAACCTGGGTGCAGCCCTCTGCTTCTGTGCAGTCATTGTCAGTGTTTGCAGCACTCCAATGCTTAGTACACTGACAGCACTATGTTAAATTAAACTTCAAATATAATGTGGCCACGGCGTCTTTAAAGATCCCGGCTGAAAACGTGTCAAGAATGATGTCACCAGACCCACTCCATCTCATTGGGCCGGGTAATGCGCTGGGTGGGCTTAATGGACCCCATTAAAGTAAGTTTATTTTCAACAGCAGGATGGAGCCAGCAGCGGGGCCGCGACCCCCGACGGACACGGCCCACACCGGATCCACCGAGGTAGGCAACATTCCAGCTTGTGAGTTTAAACTGCAAGGACAACAATATGCAGAAATCACTGAAGAGACTCTGAGAAGTTTTGATACTAGCAGGCCTCTGGTTTGCAAAAACAACTGATGAGGAAGAAGGGAGGCAAATTCCACAGGACCAAATGGTCAAAGACTGCTGAGGCAGTTAGAAAAGACAGGACACATCGGAGACACACAAGGCCACGAGAGGGTCTGCACACAGAGAAGATGGGGCCTACACATTTCATCTGCCCATAAAACTAAGTGAGATAATGGCATCTGGTTTTAACATCATGGAGAAGCTGAATGCAAATGGACAACTGTCTACATTGAGGCCTGTTAACTATTGAGGCCTAGCAACAGGGGGATGATTGGACAAAATAGGACACTCCCTTAACTTTCCCTCACGCCCCAACCAGCAAGAACCATATAAGAATGGGACATGGTGGCAGGTCCGGCACTGCAGCCGACGGGAGCCTAACGAAGCTTCGCCTAGAGGAGGACATCCCACCAGAGGAAGTGTCAAGTGTCAAGTGCCACGTGCCACACAAGAGCTGATCACTCTACTGCCTTGACGTTGATTCTCGGTTTAAAGGTCGTACGTATTACTTGATGCTATCTTTATGCCATGTTAAGTCATTAAAGTTAACTTTAATTAATTAACATACATAGTGTGACTTTGTTTGGCTGGCTACTGTTCAGGTCCATGAATCATTAGAATATCTGTATCCCTACAGGGGCTACTTGTGGGTGATTGCTGAAAAATCAGTGGCAGCAGTAAAGAGGACAAACTACAGGAAACTTTGTGATATCCGGCACCGATGGGACCGAGCTGTTGCCGTCCCATCAAAACTGCCGGACAAACCAGCGCTAATGTTAAAACATACGGAAGCTTTTGAGCTCCGTATCTAGCAACAAACCCTGTTGCTTAGCAACAGCTCCTAAACAGTTGGCCGTAGCTTGCAAGTGTCTCTGTAGCTAAGCAACAGCTTTAGCTAGACCTTGCAGAGCCTGACTGGTGAAAAAAAAGCAACGAAAAGAAAAAAAACTTACTGAACCGACTCCTGAATTTTGCCGGTGGCTCGAGCATTCCGGACAGTTAACCTCCGGATAAACCAAAGTTTCCTGTATGTCTTGAGGTGTAAAGTCAGAATGATAGCATTTAAGTCTAGGAAGTGATGCTGAGTTTGTGTATAGCTCCACTGGATTACTGTGTTTAATTCTGGTTACAATCAGTACATCTTGGCCCTAGAGAAAATAGTGATGGACAACTAAATTGCTTCCTGGGTTTAGGCACTTGACTTACAAGGTGGGGTGACAGAAACTGGGAATATTTGTGCTGAGGGACAGAAGAATCAGGGGAGACCTTACTGAAGTGTTCAAAATCCAAATGTATATCAACAAACTGAACCCGAATAACTGTTCAGATTTTCCAGGAGACTTGCACCATTCTAATGGCGTCTACATCATCGGGACCCTTGAACAGTGCAAAAGAAAGAGGAAACTATGGAGTAGGTGACTTACGCCATCACTAATGGTGCTCCATATTTCCTCCACTGTTACCCCATGTGGATAATGGTTGGAAGTCAATATTCATAGCTCTTTCCCCACCAAAAGCAATGGTGATCATGATTTTGGTGGATTCTCACCATCTTTCACGCCGCTGACATAAGGGCTGGATTTTGTGAATGGAGGCGAGTTGGAGGCGGGACTGCTGCTTGTTGTGTCAATGTCCCGCCTCCATCCTCGCCTGACCAACCAGAGGGATTTTCCCCTGATTGACCTTGTTAAGCCCGCCCTGCAGGCTCAGCAGGCCAATTAGGGAGGAAGTCACTGACAGAGCATGTCAACGTCAGACGTGCTATAGAAACATAGAAACATAGAAGATAGGAGCAGGAGTAGGCCATTCGGCCCCTTGAGCCTGTTCCGCCATTTAATGAGATCATGGCTGATCTGTCATGACTTCTTGAAAGAAGAAATGTCAGCGTTTGACAGCTCTGTGAAGCTGTCAAACACTGACAGTCTCTTTAGTTTGATGAGTCCTTGTATTCAGGACTCATCAAACCTTTCAAATTTGAAAATTTCACATGACTGTTGGTTCAGAGGTTCCAACAGCTGGTCTGTGAAATTGACAAGGAGGATGTCGGCTCTCCCGACCCACCGCGGCTGAAGGCTGTAGGAAGAAAACAAGGTAAGTGAACACTTTTTAAAACTTATCACTCACCTTCCATACTTACCACTCCACACTTGCATCCATCACTCACCTCTATACCTTACTTCCAGGTGCCTCCAACCGCCGCAGATCTCCTCCACGTCATCTCCAACCTGGCGGGGTTCTCTGAGGTCGGGAAGCCTTCACCTGTGAAGGTAAAATGGCACTAATCCTTTTTTCTGCCTGTTAACTACCTGTTAACAGGCAGTTAAAAGGATTAAATGCCTTTCCCGCCACCAGGAGACGGGACACGAAGCTGCACATCTTCCCGCCTCCTGGCAAAAGGGCACGGAGGCGGGATGGGGGTGGATTTGCCATCCGCCCCCACTTTCTCCGAATTTACCGGCAGTCCCGCCTCCATACCCACCTCCTCGGGGCTTGGAAAATCCTGCCCTTAGACTTAAAAATAATGGCGCTGGTGGGCCTGGCAGCGGTGTGTTTTACAGCTAATAGATTGGGGATAGTGGGCCGGGCAGAGGCTCGCGAACAGGCTCAGGACACCCATCACCCATGGAATCTCTGTGCTCAAATTCATGATTTGCTCTAAACAGAAGCAGGCCGACAGGTTCCACCCAGAAGAGACTTGCCTGGTGGGAGCAACACTCTGGGTGAGTGCCATGCTTGGGATTCGCATTATATGATGATTTAAAAACTTTAAAATGCCAGCAGCACTTCTGATTCGCTGCCATCCCCCCTATTCTAATTCCAAAGGCAGGAAAATACGGAGGAATATAGTGAGGGTGAGATCTTAATGGGGCATCAAATACAAAAACAAGGAAGTCGTGCTAAGCCTTTACAAATCACTGGTTAGGCCTCAGCTGGAGTATTGTGTACAATTCTGGGCACTGCACTTTAGGAAGGATGTCAAGGCCCTGGAGAGGGTACAGAGGAGGTTTACCAGGATGATACCGGGGATGAAAGACTTCAGTTATGTGGAGAGATTAGAGAAGCTGGGATTGTTCTCCTTAGAGCGAGGAAGGTTAAGGGGAGATTTAATGGAAGTGTACAAAATTATAAGGGGTTTTGATAGAGCAAGTAGGGAGAAACTATTTCCTCTGGCAAGTGATTTGGTAACCAGAGGTCATAAACTTAAAATAATTGGCAACAGAACTAGAGGGAAATGAAGGTTGTTAAGATCTGGAACGCACTAGTTGAAAGGGTGGTGGAAGCAGATTCCATAGGAACTTTTGAAAGGCAATTAATTAGACATGTACTTAAGGAGGACTAATTTGCAGGGCTATGGGGGAAAAAGCTGGGTGTGGGACTAAATTGGACAGCTCGTGCAAAGAGCCGGCACAGGCACGGCAGACGAATGGCCTCCTTCTGTGTTGTAAGATTCTGTGGTTCTATGATTGAGGGTATGGATGAAGTGACATTTGGCATTTTCTAGACTTTGGGAGCAGATAGTAATTGTTTTTTCAGCTCTCTTAATTCCTTGACCCCGTTAGCTGGAATGGGATGCATCATTACGTTACTGTGCGTACCTTTTTGATAGAAACATGTCCCTTCATCTGGCATTTATCTGGTTCAGAAAACTGCCTAAACCATACATTAGAAAAATAAATCTTGAAATAAAAAGCTGGTGACATTAAAAGTGACCATGAAGCTGCTGGACTGTCATTAAAAACTCAACTGGTTCACTAACGTCCTTTCAGGGGTGAACCTGTCGTCCTTACCTGGTTTGGCCTGAATATGACTCCAGTCCCATACCAATGTGTTTGACTCTTAACTGCCCTTTGAAGTGGCCTAGTGAGGCACTCAGTTGCATCAAACCACTACAGCAGATCAAGAAGACAGCTCACCACCAACTTCTCAGGGCAACAGGGATGGGCAATAAAATGCCGACCTTTCCAACGATGCCCTAATTCTGAGAATGAATAAAAAAATTAGTAAAATTATTATGATGGTATGAAATTTCAGTGACTGCTGTTGTCACCCCATCATTCCTTTTCTTTATTTTGTTGGACCAGGAGCCCAAATGAGACACGAAGACACTCTGACCTGAAAACCAAACCCTATTCTTCCCAAAGAAAAGGGGTCGCCTCATCAGGATTCGTGGCTTGTAAGCCAGAAAAGGAGGCAGCTTGGGGAATGTGGACAGAGAAACCTGTCAGTGGCCTGTCTTTGTGACTATTCGTGTTAGCTGTGGCTCTAGGTGGGAGGGGCTAGGAGTGAGCAGGTGCTGCTGGGTGCTTGATTACTGCAGGGAGTTGGATTGAGTTTGTAAAAAGTTGGTGGTGATTTTTTTGGTCCATAAACAGCAGCCAGATTGCTGTTGAGGGGCCCGGAGTGCCAGGTCCCTCAGAGGACAATATTCCCAGGATGAATTTAATCAGGGAAGTAAATGTTGGGGGAAGGGATAAAAAAAGGCCCAAAGATTTGGGCCAGGACCCCAGGAGGTTTGGAAAAGAAAACACAGTGGTGGTTCAGTGTGAGGATAAGGAGATACAAGCTTGGGATATTATCCAGGCGGTACATGAGAACTGTGGTGGGGGAAGCTGCTTTGCCTGCTGACCAAAGCTGAATATTGGGTTCAAGGTGACGGTTAGTGGCCGAGAGGAGGTAGAAAGACTTTTACTGAGTTTGAAGGTTGGAGATAAGTTTTTCGAGGTATCTCTGCTATATTCTGAAGAGGTGTGGTCTCATTCTTAAACCTGCTGGTTTATATTGAGGACACTGTGCTATTAAAAAAGTTGGAGTCATGGGACATTAAAATTTGCTCAGCAAAAAGGAGATACTATCCAGGAACGTGGGTAAACATAGAAACATAGAGATAGGAACAGGAGTAGGCCATTCGGCCCTTCGAGCCTGCTCCGCCATTCAATGAGATCATGGCTGATCTTCGTCTGAGATCTTAGCTGATCTTACCAGTTCAGTACCCCGTCCCCGCCTTTTCTCCGTAACCCTTAATCCCCTTAGCCTTCAGAAATATATCCAATTCTCTCTTGAAAATATTTATTGAATTAGCCTTCACAGCCCTCTGTGGCAGGGAATTCCACAGGCTCACCACTCTTTGAGTGAAGAAATTCTTCCTCATCTCTGTTTTAAATGATTTGCCCGCTATTTTTAGACTGTGGCCCCTGGTTCTGTGCTCCCCTGCCATTGGAAACATTCTCTCTGAATTCAGCCTGTCCAGGCCTGCCATAATTTTATATGTTTCGATGAGATCCCCTCTCAATCTTCTAAACTCCAGTGAGTACAAGCCCAAACTATTCAATCTCTCCTCGTAGGTCATTCCCGCCATTCCAGGTATCAGCCTGGTGAATCGCCGCTGCACTCTTTCCATGGCAAGAACATCCTTCCGCAGATGGGGCGACCAAAACTGTACACAATACTCCAGATGCAGTCTCACCAGCACCTTGTACAGCTGTAGTAAGGTATCCCTATTCCTATACTCGAACCCCCTTGATATGAAGGCCAACATACCATTTGCCTTCTTAATCGCCTGTTGCACCTGCATGCTCTCCTTCAGTGACTGGTGCACAAGAACACCCAGGTCCCTCTGCACTTCCCCATCTCCCAATCTATTGCCATTTAGATAATAATCTACCCTCCTGTTTTTACCCCCAAAGTGGATAACCTCGCATTTATCCACATTATAGTGCATCTGCCACGTATCCGCCCATTCCCCCAACCTGTCCAAATCGCACTGTAGCCTCCTGACATCCTCATCAGAGCCCACCCCTCCTCCTAGTTTAGTGTCGTCAGCGAATTTGGAAATATTGCATCCAATTCCCTGATCCAGATCATTTATATATATTGTGAACAGCTGGGGTCCCAGGACAGATCCTTGCGGCACCCCGCTGGTCACTGCCTGCCACTCCGAAAACGAGCCGTTTATTCCAACTCTCTGTTTTCTATCCGCCAGCCAGTTCTCTATCCACGTTAATACTTTGCCCCCAATCCCATGAGCCTTAATTTTGCATGATAATCTTTTGTGTGGAACCTTATCGAAGGCTTTCTGGAAGTCAAGGTACACCACATCCACTGGCTCTCCCCCATCTATTTTACCAGTTACTTCCTCAAAAAATTCCAGCAGATTAGTCAAACACGATTTACCCTTTGTAAATCCATGTTGACTCTGTCCGATCCTTTCCCCATTTGTCAAGTGCTCCGCTATTTTATCCTTAATAATGGACTCTAGCATTTTGCCCACAACCGATGTAAGGCTTACTGGTCTATAATTCCCTGCTTTCTCTCTACCCCCCTTTTTAAATATTGGGGTAACATTAGCTACCCTCCAATCCACGGGTACTGTTCCCGAGTCAATGGAGTTCCGGAAGATGATCCTTAGAGCATCTGCTATCTCCAGGGCCACCTCCTTAAGTACCCTAGGATGTAGTTTATCAGGCCCCGGGGATTTGTCGGCCTTCAGTCCCCTCAACTTACCCAACACCATATCCCTAGAGATACTAATTTCTGTCAGCTCCTCCCTCTCATTAGTCCCTATGTTTGCCGATATTCCTGGGAGGTTATTTGTGTCCTCCTTTGTGAATACAGAACCAAAGTATGAGTTTAATTGGTCTGCCATTTCCTTATCCGATGGAACACATCATGTAAAGGTACCACACTTCAGGAAGGATGTGAAAGCCCTTGAGAGGGTGCAGAGGAGATTTACCAGAATGGTTCTGGGGATGGGGGATCTTAGCTACAAGGACAGGTTGGAGAAGCTGGATTTGTTCTCATTATGGCAAAGGACGTTGAGGGGTGACTTGATAGAGGTGTACAAGATTATGACGGGTTTGGATAGGCTAGATGGGGAAAGGCTGTTCCCACTAGTTGACGGTACAAGGACTAGGGAACACAAATTTAAGGTTTTGGGCAAGAGATACAGAGATGTGAAGAAACACTTTTTTACGCAGCGAGTGGTGAGGACCTGGAACTCGCTGCCGACGGAAGTGGTGGAAGTGGAGACACTCAATGTTTTCAAGGGAAGACTGGATAGGCACTTGAGGGAAATAAACTTCTAGGGTTACGGGGATAGAGCGGGGGAATGGGACTGACTGGATTGCTCTACAGAGAACCGGCACGGACTCGATGGGCCAAATGGCCTCCTTCTGTGCCGTTATGGCTCTATGACTCTATGAATACAGTGCTTTCGGGTACTGCATGATAACCAGGTGAAGGTTTGTTATTATTGTCTTGGACACGACCATCTTGTAAGAAGCTGTTCAGAATTGTACTGTTATAACTGCAGCGAGTCTCGACACATCGCTCGGAGCTGCAAGGCAGAGAGCTGTGGGGTGTGTCACAAAGGCCCCACCTGCTGTGAGTGTGAGGCAGAAAGAAGCCCCTTGAGTGACGAGGAGATGGGAGAAGGAGTAGGAGGTGTGAGTGGAGCGGCTGGAGGAGCGGAGCAGGCAGAGGACACAGCTGGTGAATGGAAGTAGAAAAAAAGTGCAGGAAGAGGCAGAAAATTGAAGAACAGAATGGAGATGGTGGAAAACACACCAAGTACGGTGGAAAAGGATAAAGACAGCAGAGGGCAGCACAGGTCAAGGGCAGAGTCGAGCCATAATACGGCTCGGCTCTCCCTAAAGAATCTGGTGTCCGCGGGGGGAGAGGAGGTGGGAGCGGGGTGTGGGGTAAATGTATGTACTCCATAGAAAGACGGGGAGTCGGACATCTCGAGGAGAAGGAGGAGGCAAGACAAAGAGATGGTGCAAGAGGCAGGAGCCTTAAAGGGGCAGCAGGATGGGAGCGGGGAGACAAAGGCCTAGAAATTCAGTTGGGTGCGCCAGCCGTTAGCGCCTTAGGAGGAGTAGATCTCGAGCGCTAGGCGCTTATCTCCCGGGCGCAGCGCGATCTGCGCCTCTCCCCAACTTCAGGACACATTTAGCGCCGGCGCAAAGTCTTAGCGTGCGCCCTGCTGCGCGCGCAGATCATGACGTCATTTAATAGTGCAACGCCCTTTGTGCGCCCCAAACCGGAACTTCACTCGCGCCGGCCCATTGTGCGCCGGGCGGCCCTAACGACTGTGAAGTGGAATGGTACACAGCCGAGCCGGGCCGCGGGGAGCGCTAAGTAAAGGGCACTTACCCTGCACTATAAAGGCCAGCCATTTTGCAGCATTCACTCTTGTGCCACGGTTTTTTGGACAGAGACCAAGGAGGAGAGTTTACTGGTTTGGACCAACACTAGGACAGGTATTTTTGGCTCAGGCCAGAGCTTAGCAATTATCTTTGCCTTCATTGAGAGCTCAGTGTTTGCCAACATATAATGGGGGCTGCATTGGGTGCCAACGCTGACTTTCAGCCTTATGCCAGAAGGGCTTACAGACGCCGTGAGAGAGTGGCAGCCCTGGCTAGACGCAGAGGGGGCAATAGGCGTCGCCAACTGAGGCCTTACCCACCCAGGGTATACCGCCAGCAGTCCTCCTATCTGACCATGTCTGCCGCGATGTGTGTTAGGAGGCTGCGATTCAGAAGGGAGGTCATTGCAGACATCTGCCAGCTGCTTCACGGAGATCTGCAGCCACAGCTGATGCGCAGGACGTCTCTGTCGGTGGCAGTGAAGGTGACGGTGGCTCTCAACTTCTATGCCACCGGCTCCTTCCAATCCGCTGCTGGGGACATCGCTAACATCTCCCAGTTCGCCGTGCATTGCTGCATCCGCCAGGTGACAGAAGCCCTTTTCACAAGGAGACATCAATTCATCTCCTTCCCCATGACCCTGGACAAGCAGCAGCAGCGTGCAGTGGGATTTGCAAGAATAGCGGGCTTCCCCATGGTGCAGGGCGCCATTGACTGCACGCATGTGGCTTTGCGGGCACCTCTTGAGCATGCCGAGGATTACCGCAACCGGAAGGGCTACCATTCCCTCAATGTACAGCTGGTGTGTGACCACAGGCAGCGCATCCTAGCTGTCAATGCCCGCTTTCCAGGCAGCAGCCACGATGCCTTTATCCTGCGACAGACAACTGTGGCTGACATGTTCCAGGCACAGCCTCCCCCAAGAGGATGGCTTATCGGGGACAAAGGCTATCCTTTGTGTACCTGGCTCATGACCCCGCTCCGCGCGCCCACGACCCCTGCTGAAGAGGCATACAACGAGAGTCATCAAGCGACTAGGAACATCATAGAACAAACAATTGGCGTCCTCAAGCAACGGTTCCACTGTCTCGATCGCTCCGGGGGAGCCCTCCAGTATTCGCAGGATCGAGTCTCCCAATTCGTCATCGTTTGCTGCATGCTGCACAACCTGGCTATCCGCAGGACTCAGGCACTGCCACCTCACGTTGGACCACCACCTCAGGAGGAGGAGCAGGAGGAGCATGAGGACGATGAGGACGAGGAGTACCAGCCCAGGAGGGACGCACAAGGTCCAAGGGCCGCCCGTCGTCAGCTTATTGAACGTCACTTCTAGGCCCCCTGTCAGGGAATGGCTTGTGCCAATGATAGAACATGATTGCAGCCGCTCCGCAAGCCCTCAGCCGGTTAAGGCAACAAACACTTCAAAGATCAAACATGGACAATGTTAATAAATAAAATGCTTTATTGTTCAAACTCAGCTCCCTTCCCACATGAAAACCAAAAACAGACGAAACCCCCAAAAAACACTCAAACAAATTACTCGCTCCCACAACCTGGAGAGGATTAACAAAATAGTGCAACTAAAATGGCCGTCATTCTCGGCCTTCATAAAAAACAAACATCACATCATCGGCCTTCAAAAAACAAACATGCAAATCTCGGCCTCAAAAAACAAACACAACTGGCCACACATTCGACTATTTGGCCCGCTAGGGCGATGCCTTGGCCATCTTTGTGTGGCCCCTGCCCGCCCTGCTGCTCCTCCTCAAAGTAAGGCCATTGGCTGCTGCAAGGCTGGGGGCAGGCACCTGAGGGGCACATGTCGTGACGGCAGATGCCCTTGGGGGTCGGCCTAGTCGAGGTCTGGCCGTTGAGCCGTCGGCTGTTGAATGCTGCAGCTGTGGCTGGCCAGCATCAGTCGCTGCAGTAGCTCCTGCCAGCTCCACTGGGGGAGTGGCAGTGGCGGCTGGAGGAATGCGGGCAATTTGGCGGATGGCAGGCGCTCGCTGGTCGCCTGAGACACTGGCACTCACCCGGGCCAGCACTGCAGCATGCGCACCAATCTGCCGAGGGACAGACCGCTGTGCTGCTGCAGTGCGCCGGGTGTCCTGGCGATGCCTAGCTGACACAGCGAGTGTGGCAGCAGTGAGTGCCCATGTTGACCTGTTCACTGACCGCATCAGAGCAGCCATTGACTGGACGGCACCACTCATCACCTGGCCAGTCGCTGCCAGAGCTGCCCCGAATTCCGCCCGACTCGCTGCCTGATCTGCCCCGAATTCCGCCCGACTCGCTGCCTGATCTGCCCGGAATTCCGCCCGACTGATGGCCTCTGAGGGCCCGAACTCGGTCACACTCCGAGAGAGGGACTCGATGGCCTTAGGCAACCGTGCCACTGCCGCCATGAGCTCCGTGTGCCGGCGCTCCGAGTCCGCGGACAAGTCCTCGAGGCGTTCCATCTCCTCGGCGAAGACCATCTCCGGACTGGGGGCCGGACTCTCCCTCTGGGGAGAAGGCCGCCGAGCTGGCCGACCCTTCCTGCGTTGCTGTTCGCCGCTGGGCCCAGCAATTGGACTCCCCTCCGACGCATCCCCCCTCTGGGGAGAAGGCCGCCGAGCTTCCACCCCCCTCCCGCGTTTCTGCAGGCCGCAGGTCCCATGAGCTCCCCTCCCCTTCGAAACTTCCACCACGCTCCCCTCCAGGGAAGACGTGTCCCCTACATTGGCCTGGGTGGCCGCGGCTGAGGGTTCCCCTGATGGGCCGCCTTCCTCTTGCTCCTCCTCCTGCTCCTCTTCTGAGGGGCTGTCACTGGCAAGTTCAGGGACCTCCTCCTCACCATCTGAAAGCAGGAAGGCACAAGAGTAGCTTTAGACTGAGGAGAGGGCGTCAGCAAGGGATGCATGAGTGGTGGCATTCAGCGCATTGGTCGGACAGTGGCAAAGGATGTAGATCTGATGCGCAAGTGGGACGAGAGAGGTCCAAACGTGGATGTCCTTACCATTGGTGGCCAGAACAGGGTCGGCATCTCCACATGCAAGAGGGCCAATCACCCGGGCACCCATGATGCGCTCCACGCGATGTTGAAGCTCGGTGAGCGGCTGGATCTGGGGTCGGCCTCCCCCGGTCGCAGTCCGGCTCTTCCGATTATTTGCCAGCTTGGCCTGCAAGAGAAAGGACGGCCTCTAAGTACAGTGTGTCACCCTGATCTTGTGTGCACTGCCGCCCATGGTGGAATAGCCTGGCCAGTGTGTCGCCCTGATCTTGTGTGCACTGCCTCCCATGGTGGAATAGCCTGGCCAGTGTGTCGCCCTGATCTTGTGTGCACTGCCTCCCATGGTGGAATAGCCTGGCCAGTGTGTCGCCCTGATCTTGTGTGCACTGCCTCCCATGGTGGAATAGCCTGGCCAGTGTGTCGCCCTGATCTTGTGTGCACTGCCTCCCATGGTGGAATAGCCTGGCCAGTGTGTTAAGTGCAGATTGTGCAATTGATGTTCATGCCTGTCCCATCGCTGCTGGATGAGGGCTGGCCATTAGGGCTTTCAGGTCCCTTTGCCCATAATGTGAGGTGCACATGCAAGGATGAGGAGGTCACTGGAAAGAGTACTCACCCTGACAATCCGCGTGAGGTCATTAAACTTTTTGCGGCATTGGACACCGCTCCTGGGGACCTCGCTGTTGGCTGACAGCTTGCTGGCGACATGCCTCCAGGCTCTCCTGTAGACGCGGAATGGCGCCCTCTTGCCATTGTGCGGGTACATTGAGCGCCTCTTCTCCACAGCACCAACCAGCACACTCAGATCACGCTCTGAGAGGCGCTGCGCTCGTTCACGGGCCTTCTCCATGGCTTCAGGCACTATTTGGGTCCAGCAGCAGTGTTCAGGCCTAGCTGCAGGGCTCCACTATCCAGGGCGTGGCAGCAGACACAGTCGACCCTTCCCCCTTAAGAGCTGGCCGGCGCCAGGGTGTCTGCTGTCAATCACGAGATGGCAGCACCTGCGCTGCGCCCGGCCTCGGCGCTATCGATCAGCACCTCCGGCTTAGCGCCCAAACAGAGGCGTCCAACACCAGTTTTAGCACTCGAGCGAACTCTTAGGGCGAAGCTAATGAATATCGGAGAAGTGGCCTCGATTTGGCGGCGGGCGCAAACTTTAGCGGCCGCCCCACTTTACCGCCCCAAAAGTGGCTACAATGAATTTCTAGGCCAAAGACTCCAGAAGGGAGCAAGATAGGTGCAGATGCGCCATTGTCCCAGAGAGAGAAGAAATGGGGAGCAAGAGTCAGTGGTGGAGATGAGGCCGAAGGGAGTGGCACTGTTGGAGAAACTGTGATAGCAGGAAGACTCTCTAAGGGAGATTATGGGCAGGATTTTCATTGGGCCATGGAGGTGGGATTGGAGGCGTGTGGGGGGTTAAAATCCCGAAATCGGGGGTCCCGAACCCATCCCACCCCCAACCCGCCTCCATGCCAGTTTCAAAGGAGGCGGGTACCCGCCCCGCACTGGAACCCGCCTCCCTGAGGCGGGAAGGGGATTAGTGCCAATTAACTGCCTGTTAACAGGTAGTTAACAGGCAGTGTTTAGCCTGATCCCTATTTTTAATGTTGAAGTGTGGGATTCCCGGCAGCTCCAAACCACGCCAAGTTAGAGGAGGCGGGCCGTCGAGATGAAGGGCTTGGAGGGGTCGAGATGCCCGGTGTTCAGGTGAGTGATGGGTGCATGAGTGCAAAGGTAAGTGTGTTTGGTGTGTGTAAAGTGTTTAAATAAGTTTTACATACCTTTACTCATCTTTACAGCCTAGTCCCTGTTCCTGGGACTAGGGACAGGGTCACTGGTAAGGCTTGATGGAAGCTAAACAGAGCCAGGCCTGGTTAGTACCTGGAGGGGTGACCATCAGGGTAAGACCAGGTGCAGAAGGTCACGGAAGGAGGGGCGGTTGGTGAGAAGGTCACGGGAGGAGCGGCTGGTGAGCAGGCCCGGGCGGTGGGCTGAAGATTGTCGGAATGGTGGAAATGGAATGGCGGCGTGCACCGACGCAGCGGCTTTGCTTCTCCCAGTCATGGGAGCTTGCAAGATCACATTTCGTTGTTCATGTACTTGTGCAATGACAATAAAGTTGAATTATTATTAATTAATTATTAATTAGGTCTCGGGAGTCCCTCATCTCACCGGCGCAGAATGGCTGCGAGCTGTCAAATATTGCAGCATTCAGCTTTCTGTTTCGGGGAGATCTCTAAATCATCCTGAGAGGAAGGAATTAACTTAGAATACAGATTGTCAGTGTTTGACAGCTTCAAACAGCTGTGAAACGCTGATATTTCATCTGTCAAAACGTCTTGACAGATGAAATATCAATCTGTGACGTTGCCGGGTGGCCTCTAATTGGCCTGCTGAGCTCACTGGGCGGGCTCAACAAGGTCAATCAGGTCAAAATCACGTGGGTTGGCTAGAACTCGATGGAGGCGAGACTACAACCCCAAACGTTGTAGTACCGCCTCCTACCTGACTCCTGAATGAAAATCCAGTCCTATATATCTGACTGGGAGCAGGGACGGGAGGTTACAGAAGAGCTCGAGAGTGAGGAATCAGTGGGACAGAGACATGGAAGTGGGGGGTCGGGGGTGGGGTGGCATCATGTGGAAAGGGAAAGGTTAGTGAGGGGCAGAAGGAGGGGGAAGGGGCAGCTCCTTGGCCCAAACCTTATGTAAGGAAGTGCCTAAAACTGCAGGGAAGGTTCAAACAGGAGGTGAAAAAGAGCCGGAGGCTGCAGGAGAAAGCAAAGGCTGCCCGAAAAGTTGGGAAGGAGC
The DNA here is from genome assembly GCF_052327205.1 of Somniosus microcephalus. Taxonomy (NCBI): domain Eukaryota; kingdom Metazoa; phylum Chordata; class Chondrichthyes; order Squaliformes; family Somniosidae; genus Somniosus; species Somniosus microcephalus. Next base: position 112,638,462 of record NC_140999.1, read on the forward strand.
ATGGGAGAAGGGAAGGGCCAGAGATTAAATGAGGGGGGGATGATCAGGCATACTTCCCTTATTTGGAGCCATGATGACTGATCAATAGATTAGTATATGTTATGGGAGCCAAATTAAATTTCAGGTTTTGATGTTAATATGCGGTGGAGGAATTGCTGTGCAGAGCGTGGAATGGATTTGTATGATACAATGGAATGATCACAATGTTGTAAATGTTTTAAATGTTCAATAAATAATATATTTTAAAAAGGTTGGTAGCACCACTCACCTGAGTCAGAAGGTTGTGGGTTCAAGTCCCACTCCAGAGACTTGAGCACAAAAATCGAGGCTGACACTCCAGAGCAGCACTGAGGGAGTGCTGTACTGTTGGAGGTGCCGTCTTTCAGATGATATGTTAAACCGAGGCCCCGTCTGTTCTCTCGGACATAAAAGATCCCATGGCACTATTTCGAAGAAGAGCAGGGGAGTTCTCCCCGGTGTCCTGGCCAATATTTATCTCTCAATCAACATCACTAAAAACAGATTTCTAGAGCCGTCTTCTGTCTTCACTAGTCCTATGACCATCTCATCTCGTTTTGAATACCTCTTAATGTCTCTTCACTTCTCTTTTGTTCTCTCCCAGCCCCCAAACTGGCCTTTTAATTTGTTTCATTTCCTGTGCTTCTTGACAAAGGGTTTCGACCTGAAACGTTGACTCTATTTCTCTCTTCACAGATGTTGCCTGGCCTGCTGAGTTTTTCCAGCATTTTCTGTTGTTATTTCGGATTTCCAGCATCTGCAGTATCATAGAAACATAGAAACATAGAAGATAGGAGCAGGAGTAGGCCATCCGGCCCTTCGAGCCTGCTCCGCCATTCAATGAGATCATGGCTGATCATCCAAATTCAGTGCCCTGTCCCTGCCTTCTCCCCATATCCCTTGATCCCTTTAGCCTTAAGAAATACATCCAACTCTTCTTTGAATATATTTAATGAACTGGCCTCCACCGCCCTCTGTGGCAGAGAATTCCACAGGTTCACCACTCTCTGGGTGAAGAAATTCCTCCTCATTTCAGTCCTAAATGGCTTACCCCTTATCCTTAGACTATGACCCCTGGTTCTGGACTCCCTGGCCATCAGAAACATCCTTCCTGCACCTAGTCTGTCCAGGCCTGACAGAATTTTATAAGTTTCGATGAGATCCCCTCTCAATCTTCTAAACTCCAGCGAGTATAAGCCCAATCGACACAATCTCTCCTCATACGTCATTCCTGCCATCCCAGGTATCAGCCTGGTGAATCTTCGCTGCACTCCTTCCATGGCAAGAACGTCCTTCCTCAGGTAAGGCGACCAAAACTGCACACAATACTCAAGGTGCGGTCTCACCAAGGCCCTGTACAACTGTAGCAAGACATCCTTGTTCCTGTACTCGAACCCTCTTGCTACGAAGGCCAACATACCATTTGCCTTCTTAAACGCCTGCTGCACCTGCATGCTTACCTTCAGCGACTGGTGCACAAGAACACCCAGGTCTCTTTGCACTTCCCCTTCTCCCAACCTATTGCCATTCAAATAATAATCTGCCTTCCTGTTTTTGCCACCAAAGTGGATAACCTCACATTTATCCACATTATAGTGCATTTGCCATGTTTCTGCCCAATCACCCAATCTGTCCAAATCGTACTGGAGTTTCACGACATCCTCCTCACAGCTTACCCTCCCACCCAGCTTTGTGTCGTCTGCAAATTTGGAGATATTACATCCGATTCCCTCGTCCAGATCATTAATATATATTGCGAACAGCTGGGGTCCTAGGACCGATCCTTGCGGTACCCCACTAGTCACTGCCTGCCACTCGGAAAACGACCCGTTTATTCCAACTCTTTGCTTTCTGTCCGCCAACCAGTTCTCTATCCAAGTCAATACCTTGCCCCCAATCCCATGTGCCTTAATTTTGCACGCTAATCTCTTATGTGGGACCTTATCGAAAGCCTTCTGAAAGTCCAAATACACCACATCTACTGGTTCTCCCTTATCTATTTTACCAGTTACATCCTCAAAAAATTCCAGTAGATTAGTCAAGCATGATTTACCTTTTGTAAATCCATGTTGACTTTGTCCGATCCTGTCACTGCTTACCAAGTGCTCTGCTATTACATCTTTTATAATAGATTCTAGCATTTTCCCCACTACCGATGTCAGGCTTACCGGTCTATAATTCCCCGCTTTTTCTCGACCACCTTTTTTGAATAGTGGGGTAACATTAGCTACCCTCCAATCCATGGGTGCTGTTCCAGAGTCTATCGAGTTCTGGAAGATGACCATCAATGCATCTACTATTTCTAGGGCCACTTCCTTAAGTACCCTGGGATGTAGATTATCAGGCCCTCGGGATTTATCGGCCTTTAGTCCCATCAATTTTCCTAACACCATTTCCCTACAAATACTGATTTATTTCAGTTCCACCCTTTCATCAGGCCCTATGTTCCCCGGCATCTCTGGGAGGTTATTTGTGTCCTCCTTTGTGAAGACAGAACCAAAGTATGAATTTAGTTGGTCTGCCATTTCTTTGTTTCCCATTATAAATTCCCCTGATTCTGACTGTAAGGGACCTACGCTTGACTTCACCAATCTTTTTCTCTTCACATATCTATAAAAGCTTTTACAGTCAGTTTTTATGTCCCCTGATAGCTTACTCTCATATTCTATTTTCCCTTTCTTAATTAATCCCTTTGTCCTCCTTTGTTGAATCCTAAACTGCTCCCAATCCTCAGGATTATTGCTTTTTCTGGCCAATTTATATGTCGTCTCCTTGGATCTTAGGCTATCCCTAATTTCTCTTGTTAGCCACGGTTGAGTCACCTTTTTTGTTTTATTTTTATGCCAAACTGGGATGAACAAATTCTGTAGCTCATCCATTCGGTCTTTGAATGTTTGCCATTGCCTATCCACCGTCAACCCTTTGAGTGCCATTCCCCAGTCAATCCTACCCAACTCGCTCCTCAGACCATCGTAGTTTCCTTTATTTAAATTGAGGACCCTAATCTCTGAGTCAACTACTTCATTCTCCATCTTAATGAAGAATTCGATCATATTATGATCGCTCAGACCCAAGGGGCCTCGTACAACAAGATTGCTAATTAATCCTTTGTCATTACATAATACCCAGTCTAAGATGGCCTGATCTCTGGTTGGTTCCTCGACATATTGGTCCAGGAAACCATCCCGTAAACACTCCAGGAATTCCTCCTCCACAGTATTGTTACTAATTTGGTTGGCCCAATCTATATGTAGATTAAAGTCACCCATGATGACTGCTGTGCCCTTATTGCACGCCTCTTTAATTTCCCTTTTAATGCCATCCCCAACCTCCGCCTTACTGTTGGGAGGTCTATATACCACTCCCACTAATGTTTTTTTCCCCTTAGTATTTCTCAATTCTACCCATACAGATTCCACATCATCAGAGCTAATATCCTTTATTACAATTGTATTAATCCCTTCTTTAACCAGTAATGCTACCCCACCTCCCTTTCCTTTTTGCCTATCTTTCCTGAATATCGAATACCCCTGGATGTTGAGTTCCCAGTCTTGGCCATCCTTGAGCCACGTTTCCGTAATCCCAACCAAATCACATTCGTTTACCTCTATTTGCGCAGCCAATTTGTCCACCTTATTACAAATGCTCCTCGCATTAAGACACAAAGCCTTCAGGCTTGTTTTTTTAATGCTCTTAGACCTATTAGAATTATTATTTACTGTGGCCACGTTTGATTTAAACCATTGATTTCTCTGACTGCCACTTTTGTTTTTCTCCTTCCTATCTTTTGCTTTTATCCCTGTTTCCCTTTCCTCCGTCTCCCTGCTCAGGTTCCCAACCCCCTGCCATTTTAGTTTAAACCCCCCCGAACAGTGCTAGCAAACCTCCCCGCAAGGATATTTGTCCCGCTCTGGTTCAGGTGCAACCCGTCCGACTTGTACAAGTCCCACCTTCTCCAGAAGCAGGCCCAGTGATCCAGGAAACTAAAGCCCTCCCTCCTGCACCAACTCTTTAGCCATGCATTCATCTGCTCTATCCTCCTATTCCTATACTCACTAGCACGTGGCACCAGGAGTAATCCAGAGATTACAACCTTTGAGGTCCTGCTCTTTAATCTGCTACCTAGCTCCCTAAATTCTTGCTGCAGGACCTCATCCCTCTTCCTACCCATGTCAATGGTCCCAATGTGAACCACGACCTCTGACTGTTCACCCTCCCCCTTCAGAATGCCCTGCAGCCGTTCAGTGACATCCTTGACCCTGGCACCAGGGAGGCAACAAACCATCCTGGAGTCACATCTACGGCCACAGAAATGCCTATCTGTACCCCTTACGATAGAATCCCCCACCACTATTGCTCTCCCACTCTTTTTCCTCCCTTCCTGAGCAGCAGAAGCACCCCTGTTGCCGGGAAGTTGGCTGCTGCTGCCTTCCTCTGGTAAGTCATCCCCCTCAACAGTATCCAAATCGGTATACCTGTTTGAGAGGGGGATGGCCACAGGGGTCCCCTGCACTACCTGCCTGCCTCTACTGCTCTGCCTGATGGTCACCCATTTCCCTTCTGGCTGTGCAGCCCTTACCTGCGGTGTGACCAACTCACTAAACGTGTTATCCACGACCCTCTCAGCATCGTGAATGCTCCAAAGCCCATCCATCCGCAGCTCCAGCGCCGCAATGCGGTCTGCTAGTAGCCGCAGCTGGATGCATTTCTGGCACACGTGGTCATCAGGGACACCGGCAGTATCCCTGAATTCCCACATAGAGCAAGAGGAGCATAACACGGGGCTGGGCTCTCCTGGCATGACTTACCCTTTAATTAATTTAAATTAATTCACTATCACCAATTAAAGATAAACTCTAAGGCGCTTGTATGGTTTACCAACAGTCCCTGCTACGCCAGAAAAGACCTTAGCAACTATAAACCACAGAGTTAAAGTTTAAAAAAGAGAATAACTCACCAACCAATCACTTACCTGCTCCCTGGTGACGTCACACTCTGATTACTTTTTACCTCTCTCCCCGCTGCTGAGTTGGTCGGGCCTCGCCTCGCTCCTCCTTTTATACCCGGCCTCGGTGCTCTCCTGGTCCGCTCTGGTCGGGCCTCGCCTCGCTCCTCCTTTTATACCCGGCCTCGGTGCTCTCCTGGTCTGATCTGGTCGGGCCTCGCCTCGCTCCTCCTTTTATACCCGGCCTCGGTGCTCTCCTGGTCCGATCTGGTCGGGCCTCGCCTCGCTCCTCCTTTTATACCCGGCCTCGGTGCTCTCCTGGTCCGATCTGGTCGGGCCTCGCCTCGCTCCTCCTTTTATACCCGGCCTCGGTGCTCTCCTGGTCCGATCTGGTCGGGCCTCGCCTCGCTCCTCCTTTTGTACTCCGCCTCGGTGCTCTCCTGGTCCGACCTGGTCGGGCCTCGCCTCGCTCCTCCTTTTGTACTGCCGCCTCGGTGCTCTCCTGGTCCGACCTGGTCGGGCCTCGCCTCGCTCCTCCTTTTGTACTCCGCCTCGGTGCTCTCCTGGTCCGACCTGGTCGGGCCTCGCCTCGATCCTCCTTTTATACTGCCGCCTCGGTGCTCTCCTGGTCCGATCTGGTCGGGCCTCGCCTCGCTCCTCCTTTTATACTGCCGCCTCGGTGCTCTCCTGGTCCGATCTTTGCTATTGTACTAAAAACAGATTATCTGGTCATTATCACATTGCTGTTTGTGGGAGCTTGCTGTGTGCAAATTGGCTGTTGCGTTTCCCACATTATAACAGTGACTACACGTCAAAAAGTACTTCATTGGCTGTAAAGCGCTTTGGGACATCCGGTGGTCATGAAAGGCGCTATATAAATGCAAGTCTTTCTTTCTTATTACCAATCCATACTAAGAGAGACTCTTGTCTGTCATGTCATGTCTCACATGTTGAATTATTCATCCAGTCCACCCAATCAGCCTTTGAAGACACTATATTCTATTTATTACAGTTCTTCTCATTCAGGGTATGTGTGAGTCACCGAGTTCACCTTGCTGACTCGCTTTCTTCAGACTTCGTGCTAAAAAGTCAAGAAACAAAAGGTCCAGTTCTTGAGCTATTGTGACATTTTTGCTGCTAATGAATAATAATAGCATTCTGGGGCTGTAATCTCAACAAGAGGCATTTAAAATATTGATTCAAAAATGCCTCTATGACTGATGGGGACGGCCTTTATTGTTGTCCAAGAAACAAGTTTTTAATGATGCCTTCACACAAAGCAGCCTACTGTTACGGTTCCATTAGGTTCTGCATAGAAAAATCATTGATTTATTCCCCCTTCCCAAACAACGAAGGTGGCTTCATTTGTAACCAAGAGAGCAAAAATATGAACCAATCTTTTACAATACAGAATAATGCCGAAGCAAATCGAACTCACACCAATTTATATGCATAGCCCATGCTGATGGGATATTTACAGAACTGGAGCCTTTATTCAAAATATCACATTTACGATATCCAGGGTGAATGTACTGGCCTTTCCTCACATTTAGTGCACAGAGGAAGTCTCTCCCCGTGTGCCTACTCAGGTAAGCAATTGGAGGGCAATCGGCAGCAGAGTTAAATGCCCTTGAGAGAGAGAAGTTGGGGAGAAAAGTGGAGAACACAGTTTTATTGACTAAGTAGTGCAGATCTGATCGTTATAAGTCCCATAAGCAGCAATCTAACTACAAAGTAATTACCTTGCAATTACAATATTATTCATCTGATACCTTTGCTGTTACAGTAGTAATTGGTGTCTGATAATTAATACTTCAAAAGAATAACTTACTGATTACAATGTATATGGGATTGCAGTAATGCCTATATCATTACAAGCTGATACATTGGAGGCCCACAACTCACAATGCAATTATACAAATAACTTTCAAATTGTCCTATTGAGAAGAAGCCAGCTTGTGGCAATCTCTAATCGATCTCATCCTCTTCTGGCCTACGTTAGGAGAAGCAAGAGTTGACGTCTGAGCAAACACTCACCACGATCTGTTCCCAAAGAATGCATTCACACATCACCGCCCAACCTCTGATGGTGCACTGAATGTAGTTAAGATAAGCAGGTGAAAGAAGTGCAACTCATAGCAACACCCAACCGACAGAACGCCAGCTAACTCTAACATTTCTTAGATCCGCAGGTTGTGCTTCTGAGCTTGTCAGATTATTGTGCTATTTATCTCATCAAATATAGGATCGTTAGAGGATGGTGCAGCTTCATCTGGTGTTTATCTCACCACTCCCACACTATTTATTCCCCATCTCTCCTGAACGCATTGCTGAGGTACAGTTCCCCATATGTGTTGGCAGCTCTTCCGAGAATCCCCAGCCCCTCCAGGGCAGTCCTGCGGAACTGTGGTTGCAAGGCTGCAACTTAGGCTGAGACCCAGATAGGGCGGGTCACAACCTTTACCGAGAGTTTCTATCTAGCTTTGTGGGGAGGGAGCCTCCACCCGCCCCGAATAAGACCATTGATTCGGGAAAGAGAATCCCCAAAGAGGCGGGCCCATCTTTGGGGGGGGGGCGGGCTTGTGATGAGGACTTTGGGGATAGCTCTGTTCCCAGTATCCCTCTCCCCCCATCCCACCACCACCACTAGCCTGCCAGTCTCCAGCCAAACTTTCCGGACCCCCTAGCAGGGCGAGTGCCCTAGAAGCGCCCCTAGAGGCGTGGGTGCCCATATTTTAAGTCCCGTTACAATTCGCCACTTTCTATACCTCTCTGAGCTACAAATCACTAACCTAAATAAGGCATGTAACTACTTCTCTAAATTACGAGATATAGCCATATAACCAATGGGATGAGAACGACCAGGAGATCCAGGAGCTAATAAGCCGCAAGCGCAAGGCATTCCTGATCTGGAAACAGCAACAGAACTCGAGAGCAAGAAAGCAGCTCTACAGAAGCCTGAAGGCCGAAGTCCAACAAAAAACTCGTGACCTAAAGAACAGATGGTGGGTGGAGAAAGCACAGGAGATCCAGAAGCTAGCCGACAACAACGACGTGCGTGGATTCTTTAGCGCAGTCATTAGGTTTGGCGGTGGCTTTGTGACTGTAGACTTCAGCTGCACTAGTCACTTGAGTTGGACGGAGCTCCCTAGCATTCTTAGACGCTATCTCCATAGATAGGGCAACTTTGCATGCTATTTCAAATGTTAGGGTCAGAGTGTTCAGTAACTTGGACTGTGTGCGTTCATCCATCAGTCCACACACAAACTTATCTCACAACGCACGATCCAAAATGTGCTGAAGTTGCAATGCAAAGACAGGTTCTTAAGAGCTACAATGTACTCCCTAATGGTTTCATTTTGTTTTTGGTTTCTGGTACCAAACTTATATTGTAGGAATTAACGAATTCCTACGAATAACGGAGATCGACACAAGAGAACAATCAAACAGGTCTTTACTCAAAGGAGATGCCACGAGGGCTGACTGGGCAGTCCCGTGGTTTGCGACGTGATGTCATCGCATTTGCCCGCGTTTTCCCGCGCTCTTAAAGGGTCCACGCCCCGAACATGCAAACTCTATATACAAAACACAGTAATGCCTAACACAATGGTACAGGTTTAGGCTGGTGTTAGAACATCGTTAAAGAGAATTATATACAGTTAGCCAGAGTCATTCAGTGGTTCTGCCACATGCGCCCCCCTAGAATTCGCTTTAACGGACAAAGTCAAACGGTGAGGGGGTCTGACAAGCCTGTCAGAATGACTCCTGTACTCTCGAGGCGGAGGCTGCTGGGTGGCTGGCGGTCTGGCGGGTGGTCACGCTTGGTCTGCCGTAACGACAACGGGTGGCCGACCCCGTCTCGGCGGTTGTGCTGTCTCGATGGGGCAGTCGAGGTCCAAATGTGCTGGCTTTAAGCGGTCGACCAAAATGTGGTCCGGTTTACCACCGGCATCTACCGTGAAGGTTTTGTCCCCTGCTTCCAACATGCGGAAGAGACCGGTATATGGGGCCTTGAGCGGATCCCTATGTGCGTCATGGCAAATAAAAATGTATTCAGCCTTGTGAAGCTCCGTGGAAACGTGTGACCTCTGCGGCCCGTGGTGCGAAGTGGGCACCGGTGCGAAACATCTGGCCGCCTCTTGGTGACTAGCAAGCTGCGCAGACGCGGACCATTGCTCCGTCGATGTTGGTAGGAAATCCCCTGGGACCCGCAGCGGCTGACCATACACAAGCTCCGCTGATGAAGAGTGAAGGTCTTCTTTGGGGGCCGTGCGAAGGCCCAACAGGACCCACGGTAGCTTGTTTTTCCATCCAGCGTCCTGGAGGCTGGCTCTCAGGACGGCCTTCATTGACCAGTGGAAGCATTCACAGAGGCCATTCGCCTGTGGGTGGTAGGCTGTGGTGCGGTGTAATTTGACACCGAGTCCTTGGGCCACTGCATTCCAGAGTTCGGAGGAAAACTGCGGTCCCCTGTCTGATGAAATATCAGCGGGTACTCCGAAACGGGCGATCCAGGAGGAAATGAACGCCCTGGCCATGTCTGCCGAAGTAGTGGATGACAGGGGGACCGCCTCTGGCCATCTGGTGGTGCGGTCAACCATGGTCAGGACGTGTGAAAAACCATGGGAGGGTGGGAGTGGTCCTACCAGGTCCACATTGATGTGGTCAAAACGTCGCTCCGGAACTGTGAAGGCGGCCAATGGAGCTTTGATGTGGCGCTGTACCTTGGCCTTTTGGCAGACTACACAGGTGTTGGCCCAGTCGCGGACATCTTTATGCGTGCCATGCCATACAAATTTCGCTGACATCAGTTTCTGAGAGGCCTTCATTCCAGGGTGTGACAACCCATGTATGGCGTTGAACACTTTGCGGTGCCAGACGACCGGCAAGAAAGGGCGAGGATCCTGTACGGAGACGTCACACAACAGCGTGGTACCTGCCGAATGGAACTTGACGTCGGCCAACTGGAGGCCAGTGATGGCCGTTCGGTAAGTTTGGACTTCCGTGTCTGAGGCTTGGTCTGCTGCCATGAGGGCGTAGTCGATGCCCAAATGAACCGTATTGACGATCGCGCGGGAGAGGCAGTCTGCCACCAGGTTGTCCTTACTGGCCACGTGCCGTATATCCGTGGTGAATTCGGATATGTAGGTCAGTTGACGCTGCTGTCGGGCTGACCATGGTTCGGCGGTCTTGGACATTGCAAAAGTCAGCGGCTTATGGTCCACAAAAGCGGTGAAAGGACGTCCTTCCAGAAGGAACCGAAAATGGCGGATGGCCAGAAAAAGGGCAAGCAACCCCCGGTCGAACGTGCTATACGCTCTCTCATTCTGCCGTAGTTGACGGCTGAAGAATGCCAACGGCTGCCACGTCCCATTCACCCACTGCTGTTGCACGGCACCGACTGCGTAGTCCGACGCGTCGGTGGTGAGGGCGATGGTGGCTCCTGGCAGCGGGTGCGCCAGCATAGTCGCGTTGGCTAAGGCACTTTTGGTGTCAGCGAATGCTCGGGCCATGTCATCCACCCAGTCTACCGGGTTCTTGCCAGTCTTGCCCTTGAGGGCCTCGTACAGGGGCTGCATGAGTAGTGCCGCCTTAGGCACGAAACGGTGGTAAAAGTTTACCATGCCTAGGAATTCCTGCAGGGCCTTTATGTTCTGCAGGCGTGGAAAGGATGTCACCGCCTCTACCTTCGAAGGTAAAAGAACCGCTCCCTCTGAGGTGATGCGATGCCCCAGGAAGTCAATTTGGTGCAGGCCAAACTGACACTTGGCCGGGTTGATAATCAGGCCGTGTTGGCTGAGGCGTCGAAAAAGGGTGCGTAGGTGACAGGTATGTTCTTCCTTAGTAGGACTGGCAATTAGAATATCGTCCAGGTAGACGAAGAGGAACTTGAGGTCCCGCAGCACAGAGTCCATCAGGCGTTGGAAAGCTTGGGCGGTGTTCTTTAACCCAAACAGCATCCGTAAAAACTCGAAGAGGCCGAATGGGGTGATGACTGCGGTCTTCTGGACGTCTTGTGGATGAACTGGGACCTGGTGGTAGCCCCGGACGAGGTCGACTTTTGAGAACACGGTGTTCCCTGCCAAATGGGCAGAGAAATCCTGGATATGGGGGATCGGGTACCGATCAGGAGTGGTGGCGTCGTTTAGTCGTCGATAGTCGCCGCATGGCCGCCATCCGCCACCAGGCTTCGGGACGATATGGAGGGGTGAAGACCAGGGACTATTCGACCGGCGAATAATCCCTAACTGTTCCATGGTTGCGAACTCCGCCTTTGCGACCGCCAGCTTGCCAGGTTCTAGGTGCCGGGCCCGTGCGTAGACCGGGGGGCCGTTGGTGGTGATGTGGTGTTCCACATCATGTTTCGTGGCTGTGGAGGAGAACGTGGGTCTTGTCAGGTCGGGGAATTCGCTGAGCAGGCGAGCGAACTTATCAGGAGTCGGGAACGCACAGGAGACGGTGCGTGATGTAGTGTTACTGCGGTAACACGGAAGAGGATTAAAAGTTGCTGCGTTGATCAGCCGCCGGTTCCTAACGTCGACCAGGAGGCTGTTGGCGCACAGGAAATCCGCGCCGAGGAGGGGCTGGGAAACTTTGGCCGTAACAAACTCCCAGTGAAAACGTTGCCCCCCGAGGCACACCTCTACTCGCCGTCTGCCGAAGGTCCGAATTGTTCCGTCATTGGCCGCTTCAAGGGCGGGGCCGTGATTCCCCATCTGCGCATCGAGGGCGGACGCTGGTAAAATGCTGCACTGCGCTCCGGTGTCGCACAGAAAATGACGACCAGAGAGAGTATCAGTGATGAAGAGCAATTTTCCCGCATTGCCAATCGCCATCGCGGCCGCGGGGTGCCCATTAGACCCAGTCCTCGGTGGTCGCAGTGTCAGTTGTTGTTTTTTTTGGGGAAAACTGCAGGGAGGGTGGCAACGCTTCGCTTTCGCGCCGAACTGCGTGTGGTAGAAACACAGCCCAGCAGGAGGACGAGCTGGGGCGGCGTCTGCGGGGTATGGGTGCCTCGTGGTGGCACAGTGCTGCCGAGTTACAGCGAAAATTTTGTCAGCCTCCGCAGCGAGTGTTGCGCAGTCTTCAGTTTCAGATCTGGCCAGGGCAGCTTGTACCTGTTCAGGCAGTTGGCTGAGGAAAATCTCGCGGAATAGGAAACATTCCCGTTCTGAGCCCAGGAGTGTGAGCATTTGGCTCATCAACTCTGAAGGCTTGGCATCCCCGAGCCCAGGCATAGCGAGTAATCGACGGGCGCGCTCCAATTTTGTGAGCCCGAAAACCTGCAGTAACCGCGCTTTAACGACACAAAGCTGGGTGGGAGGGTAAGCTGTGAGGAGGATGTCGTGAAACTCCAGTACGATTTGGACAGGTTGGGTGATTGGGCAGAAACATGGCAAATGCACTATAATGTGGATAAATGTGAGGTTATCCACTTTGGTGGCAAAAACAGGAAGGCAGATTATTATTTGAATGGCAATAGATTGGGAGAAGGGGAAGTGCAAAGAGACCTGGGTGTTATTGTGCACCAGCCGCTGAAGGTAAGCATGCAGGTGCAGCAGGCAGTTAGGAAGGCAAATGGTATGTTGGCCTTCGTAGCAAGAGGGTTCGAGTACAGGAACAAGGATGTCTTGCTAGTTGTACAGGGCCTTGGTGAGACCGCACCTTGAGTATTGTGTGCAGTTTTGGTCACCTTACCTGAGGAAGGACGTTCTTGCCATGGAGGGAGTGCAGCGAAGATTCACCAGGTTGATACCTGGGATGGCAGGAATGACGTATGAGGAGAGATTGTGTCGATTGGGCTTATACTCACTGGAGTTTAGAAGATTGAGAGGGGATCTCATCGAAACCTATAAAATTCTGTCAGGTCTGGACAGACTAGATGCAGGAAGGATGTTTCTGATGGCCAGGGAGTCCAGAACCAGGGGTCATAGTCTAAGGATAAGGGGTAAGCCATTTAGGACTGAAATGAGGAGGAATTTCTTCACCCAGAGAGTGGTGAACCTGTGGAATTCTCTGCCACAGAGGGCGGTGGAGGCCAGTTCATTAAATATATTCAAGAAAGAATTGGATATATTTCTTGAGGCTAAAGGGATCAAGGGATATGGGGAGAAGGCAGGGACAGGGTACTGAATTTGGATGATCAGCCATGATCTCATTGAATGGCGGAGCAGGCTCGAAGGGCCGAATGGCCTACTCCTGCTCCTATCTTCTATGTTTCTATGTTGAGTGTTTCATACTTGCGCTCCGTTGGGGGGTTTTCGAGGAGGCTGACGATCCGAGAGGCGGTAGAGCTGTCGAGTGCGGAGACCACGTAAAGATACTTGGTCTGATCCGCATCGATGTTCCTCAGGGCGAACTGGGCCTCGACCTGAATAACCCACGAGGGCGCTTGCTGCTCCCAGAACTGCGGTAGCTTTAGCGAAATGGCGTTTGCTTCCATGCTGTGCTCTTCTTTTGTGAAAACGTTCACAAAAACGGGGTCACCAATGTAGGAATTAACGAATTCCTACGAATAACGGAGATCGACACAAGAGAACAATCAAACAGGTCTTTACTCAAAGGAGATGCCACGAGGACTGACTGGGCAGTCCCGTGGTTTGCGATGTGACATCATCGCGTTTGCCCGCGTTTTCCCGCGCTCTTAAAGGGGCCACGCCCCGTACATGCAAACTCTATATACAAAACACAGTAATGCCTAACACAATGGTACAGGTTTAGGCTGGTGTTAGAACATCATTAAAGAGAATTATATACAGTTAGCTAGAGTCATTCAGTGGTTCTACCACAATATCTCTCTACTGTTTCTAACAGCTTTGGGTCAAAATGGTCCTCAAGTTTCTCGACAATGTCTTCAAACGACACATCCTTCACTTTCCCTGGCGTGAATAGGTTTGTCAACATTCTGTAGACATCTGTCCCAATTAGAAAATCTGGCCCGTTAGAAAAATTGCTTTCTTCCGTTCATGAATTACTTTATTTTGAGCTGAAACATTCTCATCTGCACCTTCTGTCTCAATAAAGTTATTGGCCTTAAAAAACATCTCCATCCACTCAATGTAAGAACTGAATGGTTTGCGAGCTTGGTCATACATGCCGAAGCTTCCGATGAATCCCGTAGGCACGGCCATGATTGTCCTGATCCCGTTGAACAGTGACTCAGCACGCTACCTGTGTACATGTGAGAATCAACGCCACTGTTGCTGTGTATACGTACACGTGAAGGTGAAGTACAGACGATTCTGCATCAGCATTAATAGTAAAACATCGCAAAAAATTCAGTTTAGGTGTCACAAATTCACCTTAAACTTTTCCATTCGAAGGTTCAACACTGTGTCCTTCCACGATCCCTAAAAATAGCTTTGGGATCCCATTCTCATTGCCAAAATGTAATATATGTGGGTAGAACAATTGAAGGGCAGAGACAGGATGAGTTGCTGGTCCAGGTGCTTGTTTATTAGGTCAGAGTGAACTGAGCATGCTCATACTAAACCATGTGCCAAACCATGTGATAATACATTACAAAATTGAAGATAACCACAAAGATTTAAAGGGAAGGTTCAAAAGAATTCTTTACATAGAGGCTGGTTAGAATTTACATAAGAACATAAGAACATAAGAAGTAGGAGCAGGAGTAGGCCATACGGCCCCTCGGGCCTGCTCCGCCATTCAATAGGATCATGGCTGATCCGAACCTAGACTCACGTCCACTTCCCTGCCCACTCCCCGTAACCCCTAATTCCCTTATCAGCTAGGAAACTGTCTATCTCCGTTTTAAATTTATTTAATGTCGCAGCTTCCACAGCTCTCTGAGGTAGAAAATTCCATAGATTTACTACCCTCTGAGTGAAGAAGTTTCTCCTCATCTCAGTTTTGAAATGGCAGCCCCTTATTCTAAGATTATGCCCCCTAGTTCTAGAATTTGGAATTCTCCGCCACACATTGTTATTGAAGCAAAGTATATGAATTCTTCAAGATAGTTGTTTGAAAGAAAGGGTATGGGAGTGAGCTGGAGGGTGGAATTAGATGAGGTGGCTCATGTGGAAAAACACTTGATGGGCTGAATGGCCTGTTTCCATCAGCAACATCCTGTAATTTTAGGATTAGCCAAGAGGCATTGACCAACAGAGCTGCGATGAGAGATGTTATTAGAGGGTATTTACATAGAATTGCATAGAACGTACAGCACAGAAACAGGCCATTCAGCCCAACAGGTCTATGCCAGTGTTTATTTTCCACACGAGCCTCCTTCCACCCTACTTCATCTCACCCTATCAGCATATCCTTCGGTTCCTTTCTCCCTCATGTACTTATCTAGCTTCCCCTTAAATGTATCCATGCTATTCGCCACAACCACTCCATGTGATAGCGAGTTCCACATTCTCACCACTCTCTGCGTAAAGAAGATTAAAGTCTAGAATTACCAGTTGTCATTAGGAGTGTGGTTGACACAGTGTAACTTCTCAGTGAGTGTGTGGGGAAGAGGGGATGTTTCATCATTGTCAACCAATTTCAGCAATAATTTCTATCACAGCACAAAACCATGACCTACCAGGTGCCTGAAAGGAAATTTCACACAGATTTCTGGAGATCTTGTTGCTCAGTAGAAGAAAAAGAAGAAAGAAATATTTCAGACTTAATTTGTGCATGGTGAAGATGATTTAAAACAAAGGCACGTTCAGCTTACTGAAGTGATTAGAAGCACAATAAGGGAATAAGGTGTCATCTTTCAGTAGTTGTAACCTGCCTGGAGAGTTCCCCAAAGCACTAGGATAAACTAATCAAAAGATAAACTCCATAAGAAATGAGAACCCTTTGATAAATGTCTGTCTCCTTCATCCCAGAGCATAGAAAGAAATATTCCTGAAGAGCGAACATACAATTTTTAATAAAACTTCAGGGAATCCAGAGTGTTTGCTTATTCCGTCGACATGAATTAAAAAAACTACAGGATCTGGTGAAATTACAACTCCTCAGATTAGAATTTGACTGAATTTAAACAGGTGATGGTATCAGTCTGATATTGTGATAACATACATTCCTGCTCATACTTTTTATATATCTCTTGGGCATCAGGGTCAGATGAGATGCACTCTGCAGTAATTTGTTTTTACTGGTGTTAGTTGGGGAAGAATGTTGACTAGGACACTGGGAGAATTTCTGCTGTTCAAGTCGTGCCATTACAAGAATGAAAGACAATTATACAATGCCTCGCATGACCTCGGGGTGCCCAATCACTCTACAGCTAATGAAGCACTTTTTTGAAGTGTAGTCACTGTTGTAATGCAGGAAACACAGCAGCCATTTTGCGCACAGCAAGGTCCTATAAACAGCAATGTGATAATGTGATAATGACCAGATAATCTGTTTTAGTGATGTTCTTTTAAATAATGCCGTTGGATCTTTTACATCCACTAGCGAAGGCAGACAAGGCCTTGGTTTAATGTCTCATCTGAAAGACGGCACCTCTGACATTGCAGCACTTCCTCAGCACTGCACTGGAGTGTCAGCCTAGGTAGGACCTTTAACGTCCCCTGAAATACTGCAACAGGCAGATAGTGCCTTGGTTTGACATCTTATCCAAAGGATGATGGTGCAGCACTCCCTCAGGATTTGCAATATCAAATTTGCTGATGCCAATTTGCATTGGTGTGGCCAAGTGGCCAGTATCAGGGGTCAAAACATTCAAAATGATTTGACTATGTTACGTGGATGGACTAAAGAACAATAGATGGATCTTAATGTAGACAAATGCACGGTAATACACACTTGCAAAACAAAAATGTGCATGTTGGGTACATCCTGTTTGGCAATGGATTGTGGATCAGGTGTAGCTCAGTCCCAGTGGGATATGTGAAGTATCTCCCTTTTACAGGGTGGGCACCATTAATAATACTGGGCGGATTTAGCTACCCAAACTGATATCTTCAACAACACAAACAAAAATAAAAACACAATAGCTGGGTGTCCTTTAGCAAAAGTGGTAATTTTAATGTCTAGAAAATTGGGAGCTCAGTGAATTGGGTGCACTGACCTCTGCGCTAAATTTTCCAATTTATGCTCCCGTCAACATTTTTGTTGAAACTTGCCTTCTAATATTACTTCTGTGGCCTAGAAATACCGACTTCAGTAACTCCTCCAAGCTAGTCCCCATATGATTTCAGAACACTCTATTTTACCTCACTTATTTTTCCTTGAATTTTTCTCTCTCTACCTTCCTGAAGACAAAGACTCGAGCTGGGGTACAATACCTCACCCAGGGGGAGCCTGCCCAAAAGGTGGCCCAAAATTCAAGAGCCTTGGAACATGGGAACATTAGGAACAGGAGGAGGCCATTCAGCCCCTTGAGCCTGCTCTGCCATTCAATGAGATCATGGCTGATCTGCACCTCAACCCCAAAGGCCTTTGCTCCATATCCCTTGCTACTCTTACCCAACAAAAATCGATCGGTCTCAGCCTTGAAAGCTCCAATTGTCCCCCAGCATCCACAGTTTTTTGGGGGAAAGAATTCCAGATTTCTGCTAACTTTTTTGTGAGAAAGTGCTTCCTGATTTTGCTCCTGAACGACCTAGCTCTAATTTTAAGTTTCTATCCCCTTGTTCTTGATTCTCCCGCCAGAGGAAATAGTTCCTCCGTATCTATCCTATCAAATCCTTTTATGCAGTAAAAGAAAATCTGCAAGAGATAAAAATAAATAAATGGGAGCCAGTCCATCAAACTAAGTGATTTTGAAACCGGCTTATTGATGGTGAAAACTACTTTCCAGAGATGAGTTATTTTACAAACTGCAGTGACCGTATAATATAACATTGAATTATCCTCTAAATTCACTGTGAATGTAAGTTGTCTTCCTCTATCCATCACCTCGGTTCTGCTTGCTTACATTCATTGACATCAAATGGCAACAGATGATTGATCCTTGCCATTCAGTGATGTCAAATCACACTCCAGTTACCTCCATAAGCAACATTAGGACAGATGCCTAGGATGCTATGATGAGGCATGGTGGCTGGTGATTTTTTTTTTCAAACATCACTTCTGAAGCAGACTGCACCAGCAGCAGGTAACAGTGGGGGATTGGGAAAGGTTTAAGAAGTGTGCAGTGTAACTTTACTGCTTTGTTAATTTTTGGTTTCAACAGATATGGATGCAGGAACTTTGATAGTTTGCCGATGATGAGAGCAGTATCTGCGACTTCAGGCATTGTGGCAGGGGTGCAGTAATTCCCACCCGTTGACGAGCCCAAGACAAGGAGTGTTATTTCTGCAGTGACGCAAATCTACATGAGGGTGTGACCGGGAGAAGGAGAATCATGGCAATCCATTTTTCACATTGCTGTCATCCGAAGAAAAGGCATGGTAATGAACCAGAGAGTTCAGATGAGAGTACAGAAGCGGGCAGTGACTAAAAGGGCAAAACTTGCCAAGTCGGAAGCCTAGACAATAGTAGGTCAGAGAGGAGAAATACATAATTAGGCAATGTTGTGTATTTAGATTTTAATGAAGCTTTAGACAGTGCTGTATAAGGAGATTGGTTCACAAGGTTGGAAGGTGCAGTTTTTGAAGAATCATAGAATGATACAGCACAGAAGGAGGCTGACGTAAGAAAACTACTAGGCACTTGGTCTAAGCATTAAACAAAGCTTTAATCAACTGTTTTACCACATGGAGGTCCAGTTGTGTCCTTCACTCGTTCCTGTTAAGAATGTCCTGCGCAAGCTAGGCCTGTGCCCGAGTATTTATACTCTCCCTGGACAGTGCCACCCGTAGGCCGCTCAGTAGTATTTCATAAGTCTTTCTTTCATGAATGACTGATTCATGTCAGAGGCCATTCGGCCCATTGTGCCTGTGCTGGCTCTTTGAAAGAGCTCCCAATTAGTCCTGCTCCCTGCCCTTCCTGAAAATTTTTCCACTTCCAAGTACTTATCCAATTCCCTTTTGAAAGTTATTATTGAATCTGTTTCTACCTCTCTTGCGGGGGGGGCTTCTGGAGTTGATCAGAAATTGGGTCAATTAGAGAAAGTAAAGGGTAGCTGTACATCGAGCTATAGCCACAACAACAACTTGCATTTATATAGCGCCTTTAACATAGTAAAACATCCCAAGGTGCTTCACAGGAGTGTTATCAAACAAAATTTGACACCGAGCCACATAAGGAGATATTAGGACAGGTGACCAAAAGCTTGGTCAATGAGATAGGTTTTAAGGAGCGCCTTAAAGAAGGAGAGAGAGGTAGAGAGGCACAGATTTTAGGGCAGGAATAAGAAATAGGAGCAGGAGTAGGAGTAGGCCATATGGTGATCTTTGACCTCAACTCCACTTTCCCACCCAATCCCCATATCCATTGATTCTCTTAGAGTCCAGGGGGGAAAAATTTGGTCACGTCCCCTTTGATGTGCTACTTTTAGTGCCCCAAAAAGTTAGCACCCCCATGCCTGAAATTCACTGGTAGCGCCCCAAGAGGGAGGCGGGGCACTACTGGAAGCGCTCCCCCTCCTGCTTGGGGCGCTACCAGGGAATATCGCCGTGTGCGGTGGCACATCGCACCGTGGTACTGCAGGCCTTCCTCCCCTTATTAAAGGGGAGGGCCTTGCACAGCGCAACCCGGGGCCCAGCTTAGTCACCAGGGATTGGGGTACCGGCAAAAGAGCGCAGCACTCAAGAGGGCGCTAACGGGAGGCGCAAAGCAACTGAATTTTGCCCCCCAAAAATCTATCGATCTGAGCCTTGAACATACTCAATGACTGAACATTCACAGCCCTTGGGTAGAGAATTCCAAAGATTCACAACCACAAAGAAATTTCTCCTCATCTCAGTCCTAAATGGTTGACCCCTTATCCTGAGACTGTGGCCCCTAGTTCTAGAATGTCAGAGCTTAGGGCCTAGGCAGCTGAAGGCATAGTGGAGCAAAGAAATTCGGGGATGCGCAAGAGGCCAGAATTGGAGAAGCGCATAGATCTTGGAGGGTTGTAGGGCTGGAGGAGGTTACAGAGATAGGGAGGGGTGAGGCCATGGAGGGATTTGAAAATAAGGATGAAAATTTTTAAATCGAGGAGTTGCCGGACCGTGAGCCAATGTAGGTCGGAGAGCACAGGGGTGATGGGTGAATGGGACTTAGGATACGAGTTAGGATACAGGCAGCAGAGTTTTGGAAGTGTTCAAGTTTATGGAGGGTGCAAGGTGGGAGGCTGGCCAGAAGTGCATTGGATTAGAGCTAGGGGTAACAAGGGCATGGATGAGGTGTTCAGCAGCCGATGAGCTCAACCAGGGACGGAGATGGATGATGTTATGGAGACGGAAGTAAGCAGTCTTGGTGATGGAAAGGTTATGGGGTTGGAAGCTCATCAGGGCGAAATATTATGCCAAGGCAGAATGGAAGAAGGTGATTGGTGAGGTGCCTTTTTATAACATGAGGACCAGAAATGTTCACAGTACTCCAAGTGTGAACTAACCAATGTTCTATACAAGTTTAACGTGACTTCTCTATTTTTCAATTCCATCCCTCTAGAAAGAATACCTGTGCATTGTTTGCTTTTTTTAATGGCCTTATTAACCTGCATTTTTCCAGTGTTTTCTGTTGTTATTTCGCTGCTTTTAGTATCTCCCCAGATCCCTCTGCTCCTCTACCTCATTTATTTTCCAAGTAGGATGTGGCCTCATTATTCTTCCTATCAAAATGTATTACATTGCAGTTATCTATTTTGATGTTCATTTGTCAATTACATGCCCATTCTGCAAGTTTATTAATGTCTTCCTGTATTTTGTCGCAGTTCTCCTCTGTATTAACTACACCCCTCAATTTGGTGTCATCTGCAAATTTTTAAATTGTGCTTCAGATTTCCGAGTCGAAATCATTTATGTAAATTGTGAACAACAGTGATCCCAGCACCGATCCTTGTGGAACACCATCCACCATTTTCCAATCTGAGTAACTACCTTTAACCCCTACTCTATGTTTTCTGTTTTGTAGCCAGCTTGATATCCATTCTGCTCCTTGTTCCCTGTCTCCACATTTTTTAAATTCATTCCTGGGATGTGGGCGTCGCTGGCAAGGCCAGCATTTATTGCCCTTCCCTAATTGTCCTTGAGAAGGTGGTAGTGAGCCGCCTTCTTGAACTGCTGCAATCCTTGTGGTGAAGGTACTCCAACAATGCTGTTAGGGAGTTCCAGGATTTTGGCCCAGCGACGATGAAGGAACAGCAATATATTTCCAAGTCAGGATGGTGTGTAACTTGGAGGGGAACTTGCAGGTGATGGTGTTCCCATGCGCCTGCTGCCCTTGTCTTTCTAGGTGGTAGAGGTCATGGGCTTGGGAGGTGCTGCCAAAGAAGCATTGGTGAGTTGCTGCAGTGCATCTTGTAGATGGTACACACTGCAGCCACGGTACGCCGATGGTGGAGGGAGTGAATATTTAA
Organism: Somniosus microcephalus; assembly: GCF_052327205.1. Taxonomy (NCBI): domain Eukaryota; kingdom Metazoa; phylum Chordata; class Chondrichthyes; order Squaliformes; family Somniosidae; genus Somniosus; species Somniosus microcephalus. The sequence goes on from NC_140999.1 coordinate 112,659,839, forward strand.
GTGGTGGACGGGGTGTCAATCAAGCAGGCTGCTTTGTCCTGGATGATGTCGAGCTTCTTGAGTGTTGTTGGAGCTGCACTCATCCAGGCAAGTGGAGAGTATTCCATCACACTCCTGACTTGTGCCTTGTATATGGTGGAAAGGCTTTGGGGTGTCAGGAGGTGAGGCACTCGCTGCAGAATACCTAGCCTCTGACCTGCTCTTGTTGTCATAGTATTTATGTGGCTGGTCCAGTTAAGTTTCTGGTTAATGGTAACCCCCAGGATGTTGATGGTAGGGAATTCGGCGATGGTAATGCTGTTGAATGTCAAGGGGAGGTGGTTAGACTCTCGCTTGTTGGAGATAGTCATTGCCTGGCACTTATATGGCATGAATGTTACCTGCCACTTATCAGCCCAAGCCTGAATGTCGTCCAGGTCTTGTTGCATGCCGTCATGGACTGCTTCATTATCTGAGGAGTTGTGAATGGAACTGAACACTGTGCAACTATCAGCGAACATCCCCAATTCTGAACTTATGATGGAGGGAAGGTCATTGATGAAGCAGCTGAAGATGGTTGGTCCTAGGACACTGCCCTGAGGAACTCCTGAAGTGATGTCCTGGGGCTGAGATGATTGACCTCCAACAACCACAACCATCTTTCTTTGTGCTAGGCATGACTCCAGTCAGTGGAGCATTTTCCCCCTGACTGCCATTGTCTTCAATTTTACTAGGGCTCCTTGATGCCACACTCAGTCAAATGTTGCCTTGATGTCAAGGGCAGTCACTCTCACCTCACCTCTGGAATTCAGCTCTTTTGTCCAGGTTTGGATCAAGGCTGTAATGAGGTCTGGAGCCAAGTGGTCCTGACGGAACCCAATCTGGGCTTAGTGAGCAGGTGAGTAAGTACTGCTTGATAGCACTGTCGATGACACCTTCCATCAGTTTGCTGATGATTGAGAGCAGACTGATGTGGCGGTAATTGGCCGGATTTGATTTATCCTGTTTTTTGTGGACAGGACCTACCTGGGCAATTTTCCACATTGTTGGGCAGATGCCAGTGTTGTAGCTGTACTAGAACAGCTTGGCTAGAGGCATGGCTAGTTCTGGAGCACAAGTCTTCAGCACTTCAGCTGGGATATTGTCTGAGCCCATAGCCTTTGCTATATCCAGTGTGCTCAGCCATTTCTTGATATCACGTGGAGTGAATCGAATTGGCTTAAGACTGGCTTCTGTGACGGTGGGGACCTCAGGAGGAGGCTGAGCTGGATCACCCACTCAATGAAGATGGTTGCAAACACTTCATCCTTGTCTTTTGCACTCATGTGCTGGGCTCTGCCATTATTGAGGATGGGGATATTGATGGAGCCTCCTCCTCCCGTTAGTTGTTTAATGGTCCACCACCATTCATGACTGGATGTGGCAGAACTACAGAGCTTTGATCTGATCCATTGGTTGTGGTATCGCTTAGCTCTGTCTATAGCATGCTGCTTCTGCTTTTTAGCATGCATGTAGTCCTGTGTTGCAGCTTCCCCAGGTTGTCACCTCCTTTTTAGGTGCTGCTCCTGGCATGCTCTTCTACACTCCTCACTGAATCAGGGTTGGTCCCCCGGCCTGATGGTAATGGTAGAGTGAGGGATATGCCAGGCCATGAGGTTATAGATTGTGCTGGAAATCAATTCTGCTGCCGCTGACGGCCCTCAGCGCCTCATAGATGCCCAGTTTTGAGCTACTAGATCTGTTCTGAATATATACCATTTAGCACAGTGGAAGTGCCACACAACATGATGGAGGGTGTCCTCAGTATGAAAACAGGACTTCCTCTCCACAAGGACTGTTCACTTCCGTTACGTGTACTAAATTACCCTTGTCTACCCTTTCTTTTACTTCTTCAAAGAATTCAATAAGGTTGGTCAAGCATGACCTTGCCTTTTGGAATCCGTGCTGGCTATTGTATTTTCAGTTTCTAGATGTTTTTCTATTACATCTTTGATTAAGAATACCATTATCTTTCCTACCACTGACGTTAAGCTAATTGGTCTATAGTTCCCTTCCCTTTTTCTATCTCCCTTTTTGAATATAGGGATCACATTAGCTGTTCGCAAGTCCTCTGGCACTATTCCCTTTTCTAATGAATTGTTATATATGTAACAGTGCCTCTGCTATCTCTTCCCTAACTTCTTTTAATATGCACAGATGCAGTCCATCCTGACCAGGGGTTTTATCTTCTTGAAGTTTGACTCGTTTATCAATTATCTCCCCCTTTCTAGCTTAAATGCCTTTATATTTTTGTTCTTTTCTTCTAATGTCATATTTACCATGTTAGTCTCCACGGTAAATATTGAGGCAAATTAATTATTTCATATTTATGCCATTTCGCTGTCATTACCTGTGAGTTTATCGTGTGTATCTCTTAGTGGCCCTATCCCTATCTTAACATTCCATTTGTTATTTATGTATCTATAGAATAGTTTACTATTTCTTTTATATTTCTTGATAATTTAATTTTGTATTTTCTCTTTACCTTCCTAATTGCTTTTTTGACTTCTTTCCTAACCTTTCGTATTCCCTTTTGTCATCCTCTCCTTTGTTGTCTATGTACTTAGTGGATGCCTTTTTCTTTCGTTACTACATTTTTTCCCTTATTTCTTTATTCTTCCAAGGTGTGTCATTACTGGCTAATTTGTTCTTGTTAGTGGGATATATTTTTTCTGGACTCTCTTTATCACTGTTTTAAATGTTTCTCACTGCTGTTCTATTTCTTTGTTTGTTTAAAAATAAAACTTCACATCTACAAGATGCACTGCAGTAACTCGCCAAGGCTTCTTTGACAGCACCTCCCAAACCCACGACCCCTACCACCTAGAAGGACAAGGGCAGCAGGCACATGGGAACACCACCACCTCCAAGTTACACATCATCCTGACTTGGACATTTATCGCCATTCCTTCATTGTCGCTGGGTCAAAATCCTGGAACTCCCTACTTACCAGCACTGTGGGAGTAGCTTCACCACACGGACTGCAGCGGTTCAAGAAGGCAGCTCACCACCCTTCGAAAGGGCAAATAGGGATGGGCAATAAATGCTGCCGTTGCCAGCGATACCCACATCCCATGAAAAAATGTGGGTATGTCTCATGATGCCACCAACATGAAAAGCATAGTCTAGAAGATTAAGGTATGATCTAATTGAGGTGTTTAAGATAACTAAAGGAGTTGATAGGGAAGATAGAGAGAAGCTATTTCCTCTGGTGGGGGAGTCTAAAACAAGGGGGCATAACCTTAAAATTAATGCTAGGCCATACAGGGTTGATGTCAGGAAGCACTTCTTCAGAATAGTTCCACACATGAAGGATTACTGTTACGTGGATAGACTGGAGAAGCTGGGGTTGTTCTCCTTAGAGCAGAGAAGGCTAAAAGGAGATTTGATAGAGGTGTTTAAAATCATGAAGGATTTAGATAGCGTAAACAAAGAGAAAGGGCTCGAATTTCCAAGCCCCGTGGAGGCGGGTTTGGAGGCGGGAGTGGTGGGAAATTTGCAGAATCAGAGGACACGAACCCATCCCGCCCCCAACCCGCCTCCGTGCCAATGTCCCAGGAGGCGGGTATCTGACCTGCGCTGGGAGCCGCCTCCCTGAGGCGGGAAGGGGATTCGTGCCAATTAACTGCCTGTTAACAGGTAGTTAACAGGCAGTTTTTTGCTTAATCCCTATTTTTAACCCTGAAGTGTGGGCTTCCCGACGGCTCCGAATCACGGCAGGTTAGTGAGGCGGACCGCCGGTCTGCAGGGGTTGGAGGGGTCGAGATGTCCGTTGTGCAGGTGAGTGATGGGTGCATGTGTGTAGAGGTAAGTGTGTGAGGTGTGTGTAAAGTGTTTTAATAAGTTTTACTTACCTTTACTTTCTCCTGCAGGCTTCCTTCCTTCAGGTCTTGGGAGTCCCTCATCTCACCGGCACAGAAAGCAGAATGGCCGCTGAAATGTCAAAATCTGCAGCATTCTGCTTTCTGGTCTGGAGAGATCTCTAACTGAGTCTGAGTAGAAGGACTCAAGTTAGAAGACAGATTGTCAGTGTTTGACAGCTTCACAGAGCTGTGAAATGCTGATTTTTCACCTGTCAAAAGCTCTTGACAGCTGAAATGTCAATCACTGATGTCACTAGTAACCAGGTGTCCCTTAATTGGCCTGCTGAGCCCGCTGGATGGGCTTAACAAGGTCAATCAAGGGAAAATAGCGTGGGTTGGCCACAAGTCAATGGAGGCGGGACTACAACCCAAAAAGTGGGAGTCCCGCCTCCATCATGTCCCCATTGATAAAATCCAGCCGAAACTGTTTCCAATGGCTGAAGGGCCAATAACCTGAGGGCACAGATTTAAGGTGATTGGCAAAAGAACCAAAGTGACATGAGGAAAAACCTTTTTATGCAATCAGTGGTTAGGATTTGGTGGTGGATACAGATTCACTAGTAGTCTTCAAAAGGGAATCGGATAAATGCTTGAAGGAGAAAATATTGCAGGGACATGGGCAAAGAGTGGGGGAGTGCGACTAACTGGATTGCTCTTCGAAAGAGCCAGCGCAGACTCGACGGGCCAAATGGCCTCCTTCTGTGCTGTCCTATTCTATGATTCAATGATTTACACAAAGTGTAGTGGAAATCTAGAACTCGCTCCCCCAAAAAAGCTGTTGAGGCTAGGTCAATTGAAAATTTTGAAACAGTGATTAATAGATTTTTTGTGAAGGAAGGGTATCAAGGGATATGGAGCAAAGGCGTAAAAATGGGGTTGAGGTAATTGAATGGCGAAACAGGTTCGAGGGGCTGAATGGCCTGCTCCTCTTCCTATGTTCCTAGCATCCTGTGCCATGGTGTCTAAGATGGCAGCAGAATGCTTAATCCCTTCACAAGTTTTACAGAAGAATTTGATTGCCTCTTTTGGCAATACCATCTGCATGTCAAAGATTTAGGAATAACCATGTTGTTGAAATGGTCAAAAATAATCAATTATTGAAGAAACAAACTGGCAGCCATCCACTTTCTGTCATCTTTCAGGCTATTACTAAGTGATTCAAGTTCTGCTCAGCCAAGGGTGTCCAGCCCATAACCAGGAGGGGATTGAAAGTTAATGGTCTGCTGAAGTTGGCTGAATTGATTCTTCTTATCTTCAAAGGCGAAGTGGCAGAAATTTTTACACGGTACATACACTCAGAGCTAAAAAATATAATCCTTTAATCAAAGTACATTGAAATACTAGTTTAGAAAACAGAAGCGACTCTGTTTTGTCAAGAGTCAAAATTCAATTTCTCACCATTGTTCATTCTTGCTCTTCCAAATACAAGGAATATTTTCAATACATACATTTATATACAACCCTGTATCAATTTTGATTTATTGGGAACTTTCCTTTCACTTTTATTTTTTATTTGTCATTGTCATATATCTCTTCTGCCAGTCCTACAAAAGACAAAATGTTGTGTGACAGAGCGAAACAACAGCAATGTATTGATCGGACTGCCAATAGGTTGTGGTTGTTGAACTGTGTAATTTGTTCTACGGAGATTTGAGTGTGACCGCCATTTGACTGAACAATACAAGTCAGGTAATTACTGCATGGTTCAGTAGTTTGATGGTTTTCTAGTTAACTGATTATTGCTGAGCTTACGGCTTATGTTTAGAGGGAAGGTGCAGAAATGAGAATTTCAAACTTTGAGTTTTTTGAAAACTATAGTTTGTGAACGTCTGTCAAGATACATACATCCATTTGAATGCTGGGCTGAATTGATGCCACATAAACTTATCCTGTTTGTATTTCAGTTCAATCATAATTGGGTTTATGAACTAATCATCCAGCAACCAAGAGCATAACTGCCGTAGGTAATTTTTTACAATTATTTTTGGGTTACAAGGATATTACACAATGCATTCAATTCAAAATCCTTCTACTCAAATACGAATCCTTGCATTGCCTCTCCGCTACCTCTACAAGTCTCTGGCCTCAACCCTTCCAACAATTGGTGTCAGAGCCTTCAGCCATCTCAGCCTTGTACTTTAGAACAAGGCTGAGACAGCTGAAGGCTCCTCCGCCAGTTGTGATTGGGAAGACTGAAGCCATCGTCATCATTCATTGACACAAACTCTGTACCTTCGCCATTGATTCTGTCCCCCTCCCCAGACATTGTCTCAGGCTGAACCAGACTGTTTGTAATCTTGGCAACCTGTTTGACCCCAAGCTGAGCTACTGATCCCGTATACTTGTCACCACAAAGACCGCCTACATACACCATCGCCCGTCTCTGCCTCTGCCTCAACCCATCTGCTGCTGAATCCCTGATTCATGCCATTGTCACCTCCAGATTCGACTGTTCCAATGTTCTCCAGGCCGGCCTCCCATCCTCCACCCTCCGTATGCTTCAGCTCATCCAAAACTCTGCTGCACATATCCGATCCCACATCAAGTCCTGCTCACCCATCACTCCTATCCTTGCTGACCTACAGTGGCCCCCCGGGTGCTCAACACCTCCAATTAAATATTCTCATCCTTGTGTTTAAATCCCATGTGGCCTCACTCCTCTCTATATCTGTAACCTCTTCCAGCCGTACAAACCCCCCACTCGAACTCTTCATCCCTCAGATTGTGGCCTTATATGCATGCACCCCCCTCCCTTCACCCCATCATTGGCAGCCATGCCTTTAGCCATCTAGGCCCAAAGCTCTGGAAATCCTTGCTAAACTTTTTTACCTCTTCACCTCACTCTCTCCTCCTTTTTATGACCCTCCTTAAAACCCACCTCTTTGACCAAATCTTTGGATATCCCTCCTAATATCTCCTTCTTGGACTTGGTGTCTGTTTTTGTCTGACTATGCCTCTGTGTGATGCACCATGGGTCATTTTTCTATATTAAAGGCACAGCTATTTTGTTGTTACTGTCATTATTTCTACCGCTACTATTTTCTGAACTGAGCATTGGTTACTGCTGCTGCCCATTCAGGAATATCTGAATGCTTCATCGCTTTTTCATTACTTACAGTACAAAATTGTAACAAGTTTACAAATATGATGAATATTTAATACCTAAGCTTATTAGATACCCTCAATATGGTGGACACTACTTAATTGCATGGGAAATAAAAAACAGAAATGCTAGAAGTTATGCTACTGTCAGTGTGGCGCTGATATTACTCTCTGGTTGGATGCCTGGTTTCAGTAGATGAAACCATCCATGATTGGCTTCCTAGTCTCCTCAGTAATCGATGCACAGTAAGGACAAGGTAGCAGTCTGTATTGGACATGTTACCTTGGGTTGTAGTGCATCCTGGTAGCTGCCTTCTATGGCCTCAGACCTTCTTTATCCTTCTCTGCAGTACGTCCTCCAACCAACCACTGACTTGCTTCTTAAACTCTCGGTTACTGTTTTCCGTGCTGGGCCTCTAACTCTCTTTCTCTCCACTGCCTAAATGTAACCTTTACAGAGAGCATTATTCTTTTACTTCAATAACATTGAACAAAACAAATGGAAACGTGTAAAATTAAATTACAATATTATTCACGGTATCCACAACACACTCGTCCTTGCAGTGCCCACTGGTCGCGGAAGGCCCCAAGCGGACACTGGTGAACACCGCATCCCTCTCCAGGGCTAACCGGATAAGACTGCGGAAGAGAGGTAGGCAACCAAAGGGACCCTCCCCTGGGCCGCATCCAAAGCAATCTAGCGTGGGAAAGCAAGCATAGGAAACCCGCACACTTGCCTTTAATTGGTGATTACTAAGCCCATTTCAAGCCAAAAGCTCTTAATGCCTGGCGTGTGAATCAACAACTGTGACAACTTACATTTCTACAATGCTTCACTCGGAAAGAAAACGTCTCAAAGAAGGCGTGACAAGGGGGCAAAGGAAGGGTGGACAGCTGAGGGGAGAGAATTCCAGGGGGGCAGGGGGCGTAAAGGCAGCAATTAGAAAGCCAACATTTGATGCATGAATTAGCCAAGATCTGGCTCTGGCACCAATACTCCTGCATCACATCCAGACTTAGTGTTGAGACCCTGGAGGTGCAACTGGCAGGGTTTCAAGGGATTAGGTCAGCCCACCGTTCCCGCCTCTCTGACAATTGCACAGAAGGGGGTGGGGCAGACTTGTCGCGCGCTTGCTCCTACTTCTGAGTGAATTTGCCTTCTGAGTATGATTCTGGAACGTGAAGCTCTCTCCTTGCTGGGGCAGTAATACCACAAATTGTAAAGGTTTTTGGCCAAAGATAATCAAACAAATTACAAATTTGATGTTGCTGCTTTCCCATTCACAAATACAAATGATCTAACGCTCAGGAGGTGGGGCCTGGATATGGCACCAAATTCCAGCATAGCCACTTCCCTTGCACTGACACAGTGCCCTCCTGAACCCAGGGATTTGGGGACCTGAGGTTTTAGATGAGCCTATCAAAAGTTTGTTACTCTTTTGGCTTGAAATCAGCTTAAATAATCTGCTAAAATATGCTGCAAGGCAATTTACCAAGCTACTAAACTGAATCTATTGGCATGGCTGTTGATACAATAATGCTCTTTTGCTCTTGTTCTCATTCACTCACTCGTGTGCTCTCATTCTTCCCCTCTTCCCTGTGGCTCTCGTTCGCTCTTACACATGTGCTCACTCCCTCTCTCACTCACCCGTTCTCTCTCCTCTGTTAGTCACGTTCTCAATGCCTCTTTATGCATCAGTTTCTCTCAGTCACTGCCTCCCTATTTATTCGCTGTCTTGCTGTCCTTCTCAAGTGCATAAGGGAAGATGTTATGAATTCACACCCCTCATGGTAAGGAGCATGTGGGAATTGGAGTGTGGAGGTCAGCAGGTCATGAAGGATTTTCTGGGCTGATCACTTTGGCCTGCCTGAATGTGTGAGAATCATTCATACTCCTGGTGTATTGTGCTTTGATGTGCATGACTTTGAAGTAATGGTCATACACCATTCAGATATTGAGGGAATAGAAACTCTTCCTGTTTGAATATACCTGATGATTATGAGCAGAAAAAGGAGCTGAATTCCAGAGGTAAATTGAAAGTGACTGCCCTTGACATCAAGGCAGCATTTGACCGAGTCTGGCATCAAGGAGCCCTAGTAAAACTGAAGTCAATGGGAATCAGGGGGAAAACGCTCCACTGGCTGGAGTCATACCTAGAACAAAGGAAGATGGTTGTGGTGGTTGAAGGTCAATCATCACAGTCCCAGGACATCGCTGCAGGAGTTCCTCAGGGCAGTGTCCTAGGCCTAACCATCTTCAGCTGCTTCATCAATGACCTTCCCTCAAACATAAGGCCAGAAATGGGGATGTTCGCTGATGGCTGCACAATGTTCAGTGCCATTCACAACTCCTCAGATAATGAAGCAGTCCATGCCTGCATGCAACAAGACCTGGACGATGTTCAGGCTTGGGCTGATAAGTGGCAAGTAACATTCGCACCACAGAAGTGCCAGGCAATGACTATCTCCAACAAGCGAGAGTCTAACCACCTCCCGTTGACATTCAATGGCATTACCATCGCCGAATCCCCCACTATCAACATCCTGGGGGTTACCATTAACCAGAAACTTAACTGGACCAGCCATATAAATACTGTGGCAACAAGAGCAGGTCAGCGGCTAGGTATTTTGTGGCGAGTGTCTCACCTCCTGACTCCCCAAAGCCTTTCCACCATCTACAAGGCACAAGTAAGGAGTGTGATGGAATACTCTCCACTTGCCTGGATGAGTGCAGCTCCAACAACACTCAAGAAGCTCAACACCATCCAGGTCAAAGCAGCCCGCTTGATTGGCACCCCATCCACCACTTTAAACATTCACTCCCTCCCCCACCGGCATACCGTGGCTGCAGTGTGTACCATCTACAAGATGCACTGCAGTAACTCGCCAAGGCTTCTTTGGCAACACCTCCCAAACCCATGACCTCTTCCACCTAGAAGGACAAGGGCAGCAGGCGCATGGGAACACCACCACCTCCAAGTTCCCCTCCAAGTCACACACCATCCTGACTTAGAAGTATATCGTCAATCCTTCATCATCGCTGGGTCAAAATCCTGGAACTCCCTACCTAACAGCACTGTGGGAGTACCTTCACCACATGGACTGTTGCGGTTCAAGAAGGCGGCTCACCACCACCTTCTCAAGGGCAACTAGGGATGGGCAATATATGCTGGCATTGCCAGCGACGCCCAGATCCCATAAACAAATGAAAAAAAAATGCCTGAATTGTTACATGAGCACTCAGTAATGGCCTGCACTTTGGGGAACGGGATAGCTCCTGAGGCTGGTGTTCCATGTCGAACTGTACGAGTCAGTGGGGTTTCCACTACATCCTGAATTCAGGACTTTGCCACAAAACGGCTGATTCCAGTCAAATTTCTTTTGTACCTGGAAGGTATGGGAGTCCAGAGTAGTTTTTATGTTGAATTACTGTGCTGCTGTTTTGCTGGTGTAAAGGTAATAGGACAATGGATTGAATATTAAGATGGACCATTTTTCTTAGGAACAGGGTGAACGTGAGAAACCTTCCAAGGGGAAGAAAGTGACGGATTGACAAATTGAAATAGGGCAGGGGCAAGTTTGGAGGGTGGTGTGAGACAGCCATTAAACAGGACTGAAACCATTTGTTCCGTAAAGTATTTGATTGTCAGCGGATATATCTTATCACTACAGCATTCAATCTTTCTAATCAGACATTCATTGAGCTTTTTGAAGGAGTTAATCAAAATAGCATTAGCCAGCTTTAATGAAAGTCTACTTCACATATCTACTGCTGCTGCAGTAGAGGAAATGTTTTCTAATCTGTATCTCATTTGAGGTTTATCTACTTTGTACTCATATCCTCTAGTCCTGTGATCGCAGTTCAAATAAAATAATCTTATTACATTCAAATTACCCATTGCTTTCTGCATTTTAAAGACATGAATCATGCCCACTCTGAACAGTTTTTTTTCCCTCAGCGAACAAATCCAATTTTGCCAGCTTATTCTCCTAACTTAACATTTCAAGTCCCAGAATTATCCTTCCCTGAGTTCCGATTTGGGTTCCAATGCACAATATAGCTTTGAAAGTAAGGTGCACAACTTTCATATTCATTGACCCATCAGCAATTGTTTTTCTATCCCCTAATCATCCACCAACTGCACAAATATAGCCCTGTCCATTTATCCATCACTGCACATATCACTCTGCATCTATCTCACTAAATCCCCAATTACAACGACTCGTGTATTCTGCCCTGCCTTTACTTGAACTACTTTGAGCCCATTCAGCAACAATTAACTTTCATTACTTGTCTTTTCACCTTCCTTTTGAGCATTAGTTGATCAACTGTCATTCTTAATCTAGATTCCCCACCATCCCATATCCAGCAGCAGGAACCTGTTAAAGGTGTTCATTGCCGAGGTACTTCCTATTATTATTCTTACCAGAGTACTAAGTCGGAAACAAAACTGTTATCTATTTAGTCTACAGCACAGCTCCAGACAAGCCTTGTCTTTAGAGGGGAGCCTCAGTAAGACTAGGGCCGGAATTTTCCCGTTGCCGTGCGTGCGGGTTTGGAGGCAGGTCTGCTATAAAAATAGCAACAATCGGCGGCGCGTTGGCAACCCGCCATCATCCCGCCTCCTTGCACCTTTAACTTGGGCGCATTTGCCAGCGCGCCAAGGACTGGATCAGGAGAGGCGGGCAATCAAATTAAGCTAATTAAATCCTTGTTATCAGACACAACAGGGTTTTTAACTGCCGCTTCTGAATTTAACGGCATGAGCATGGGAAGCACGCAGCTCGGGAACCTCGCCTGTGAAGGGGAGGCAGAAGCTCAGTGGCCATTGTGCGAGGGCAATAATTGACAGTTGGGGATAGCAGATAAATACATACACCTTACACCTCATTAGTCGCCTAAAGGAAAGGCTATTGATGACTCCATTTTGTGCACAGAGTTAGGTTTCTGGAGTTTGCAGATCATTTCTCACCACATTGCTACTCACTTATCACAACATTGAGGGATTGGCCGTCTGATCGCTACTTGACCTGCCATCTACTACATCAGCATGGGTTCCGCTTGTACTGTCTCACCTTAGTCCTCAGAATCGGACCAAGATGAGCCCCAGCACCAACAGCACCAGCCGCACCAGCCACACCAGCAACAGCAACCACAACAACAGCAGCCTTCTCCTCAACGTCCTGATGCTCCACAGCAGAGAGGGGGACACCACAGGGCTGCAGCACACTGGAGACAATACTCCCAACACAAGGTATACAGGCAAAGGATGAGTGTCCTTAACGTGATGGAGCAGCAGTGCTTCAGGAGGTTCAGGCTATCGTGCCAGGTCGTTGCAGACATTTGTAGCTTGCTGGAACAAGACCTGCTGCCCAGAGGACCTGGTGGACATGCCTTACCAGTGGCTGTCGAAGTCCTCACCGCCCTTAACTCCTTTGCCTCAGGCTCCTTCCAGGGGTCTGCAGCAGACATTTGCGGGATCTCGTAGTTGGCCACCCACAGATGCATCACACAGGTCACCGATGCCATGTTTCACAAGTCAGCCAATTATATCAACTTTGCCACTGATGAAGACAGTGTTACTGAATGGGCGCTCAGCTTTGTGGCTCTGGTTGGCTTCCTACAGGTGCAGGGCATAATTGACTTCACACCTATAGCCATCAAGACACCTCATCATCACCCAGGAGTGTTTGTGATCCACAAAGACTTCTACTCCCTCAATGTGCAGCTTGTCTGCAATTTAAAAAGATGATTATGTATATGTGTGCCAGATTCCCTGGCAGCTGTCATGACTCTTTCGTGCTGCGCCAATCCACCCTCCCTCGGCTCTTTGCACCTCCAAACAAACTTACCTTATGGCTGCTTGGAGACAAGGGCTATCCACTGAATACGCCAAGTACTGAGGCCGAGGAGCGCTACAATGAGCGCTACATCTCCACCATATGTGTCATAGAACAAGCAATAGGCATGCTGAAGATGCGCTTCAGATGCCTTGACAGATCTGGAGGAGCCCTTCAGTACGCACCAGCCAGGGTCTCCAGAATTATCGTTGTTTGCTGTGCACTGCACAACATTGTGCAGCAGCGAGGATTGGACCTGCAAGGCGCACAGCACACAGCCTCTTCAGAGGAGGTGGACGAGGTGGAGCAGGTGGAAGACGAGGAGGAGGAGGAAGCTGAGATGCAGATGCCACCATCAGTGGTGCACACTGTTGCCCAGGAGGCTCGGGATGTCCTCACCATGGCCAGAATTACTTAACTTGCTCCAATGCAGCCACATGCCTGCCACATCCTGCACGAAGTTCCATTCCCCCCAACAATATCATAAAGCACCCTTACAATGAGCAAACCATTGCTCTCATCCAAGGGCCCAATGCTCAAGGTTAAATAATGTCTCACCATTCACTCTAAGTGACTAAACCACTTCCAAGGTTTGAGGCAAAAATGGACAAGACCCAAAAGTAGTGCAAAGAAAAACATTTATGTGTACAATCAAAACAACTGAAACTTAGCACTAATATTTTGTCATACAACCATGTGATTACCCTTGTGCATCTACTTTTGTGTCAGTTTGCTTTTGCGAGTGCTTCTACGAGCTGCTACCCCTGCGGCTTCAGCATAAGTAGTTGCAGGCTGCTCACTTCCCTGCTGCGACTGCAAAGACACTTTTGGTGGACGTCCTCTGGGTTTTGGAGCCTGTGATGGTCCCGCCAAAGTCTGTTCCTCCTGCAACTGTGCAGGGGCCGACTCGGCCATTGCAATACGAGGAAGCATCTGGGCTCTGACTGAGGGGGAGACAACAGGTGAGAAATGGAAGTGCTTTGAGACAAGCCCCCACTTTCATGTCCCTTCTCACCATCATCCCTCTCACGGGCCACCCACACTTCCCTGTTAGCAAGGAGCTGGCGAGCACCTTGCTGCACAGCAGTGGGACATTGAGGACCCAAGTCTAGGTTTACATCCCTCATTGAGAGGAGGTTTATGAGTGCCTGCCATCTGTTGTCCACAGCTAGCATATGCTCATGTGACTGGCGCATTTGCTGCTCCATGCAGGTGGCCAGCCTTTCCATGGAACAGCACATCGTTGCCATCACCTGCGACATGGTGGTGTTCATGTTGGAGACGGACTCCTCCATTCTCTGGACATTTGCAGACATCACGGCTGCAAAAGATGCCAGAGCCTCATGCAATTGGTGCTGCACCTCCAGGATCACCCTCTTTCTCGATGGCCCCCGAGGCTCAGCGTCTGCATGTAGCTGAGCAGAGATGGGAGCATCCTGCGCTCTCTGGCGAGGAGTCTCCACTGCTGTCCCTGTCTCCACCATCTGCTCTTGCTCACTTGTGACTTCTGAGACACCAGGTGACAACACTACTCTATTTCGCACAGGGCCCACCGTGGTGTGCATATCTGCGCTGGTGCTGGCTGCGCTTGGGTCTGCTTAAGCTGCACCCTCAGAGGCTGGATGCTCCTCTGAGGAGTCGTCTTCCTCCGGCTGGAGAGTGGGGGGTGGGGGTGGGGGCAGTTGATGGACCTGTGAGGGAGTAAAGAGATGAATTAGAATTGTTATAATAAGAATGGATAACGTTACCATTATGCACATGATGACATTTCACTGGCTGTTGACATGAGTCACCATATGAGTGACTGTTGTATGCCATATGGCTTTATGAGATGTGATTCTGTCACCAGGTTGCTGGGATGGGCCCCTCTCTCCATCTCCTGCCGCCAGAGTCTCTCGAGCTCCTGAAATTTCCAGAGCCACCTCCTCTGCTGCTGTGAGATGTGCAGTTACTGGAGGGCTACCTCCGGTTCTCTCCATCTCCCTATTGTTGTGGGCTCTCTTCCCCTGCAAGGAGTGAAAGAAGAGAAGTTTGAATGAGAGTGATGGAATGAGTGTAAGGAATGGATGGGTTACATCTGGAGAGGGTGACTATGAGGGAGTGGGGTGCCAAATTGCCTCCTTCTGTGGTTTTACTTGCTATGATTGTATTAGGATGAGGGTGAGTGTCAGGGGTGGTTAGTCAGATGGGGATGTGACTATGTACATAGAGAGAGAGGGATGGGTGGACGTGCAAGGTGTGTTGCTGTGAGGAATGATGTGCAGGAGTAGGCTTAGGAAGGCAGATTGATGGGGATGTGTTGACAGGCACTTCAGGATGAGGGTGAGTGTGGCATTGCATTCACCTTTCCTGACCTCATGAAATCATTGAAGCATTTCATGCACATGGATCCAGGCCCTCCTGACCACATAACCAGCTGCTGACCTCCTCAGCAATATCCAGCCAGGCTCTCTTTGTTTGTGGAGGTCTCCTTAGCCTGTCATCAGGTAAGAGGACTTCCCTGCATACTCTGACAGCCTCCACAAGAGTATGCAAGGCAGAATCCGAAAAGCGGGGTGCAACCCTCTGCCTTTGGCTATCCATGTTTGAAAAGTTTTACTTCCTGTGGCCTTTCTTTCACACCTTCCACTCTCCTCTGCAAACCTTCAAGTGAGTTCAGTGCAAGGCTGCTTTATATATGGGCGCTAGAAAGGAGTCATCGATGATGTAATCAGATCCACATCATTTAATAGGGCTGGGAAACACTCATGCCTGCTTTTATAGGGGCCATTACGCTAAAGCCGCTCTGAAGAGCAGGCTGATCAAGACATCGCGGTACCGACCCACTCCGCGGCCCACATGCACCCAACCCAACTCAGAGGGGAAAATTCCGGCCTGGGATTCAAACTCAGGTTTCCAATTCAGAGCTCAGCATTCTGGTATTATAACTACTCGGAAGGGCATTGCCTTTTTATTGGTAAAGCTAGTAAATTATGGGTGAAATTGTCAGTTGAAGAACGTAAGCTTCTTATGTACAAGTTGGCAATAGAGTTAGGAGAGATAATTCAGAAATGCTCCACAGAGCTACCAAGCAGCTGGAGTCTGAAAATACATTGTGACAGCTGACATTACGGCCGCGATCTTACCTTTTGGTACGAGTTGGGAGCGGGTCAGCAGCCTTCCAGGTTCCGATCCCGCCCCCAACGACGCCCAATGCACAGATGTAATTTTATGTCAATTGGCCTTGTTAAGCCCACCCTGCGGGCTTGCTGGCCATTAAAAGAAAGCCGGTGTCAGATGACATCAGTTGATGACACGTCATCTGCTGGTTTTCTTAAAGGTGACACGCACATTTTTTTTTGACAGATGATTTTTCATTGTTTGACAGCATTGAAGTGCTGCAAACACTGCCAATTACAGTACAAAGGTGAGCCCTTTCACCCAGGCTCTCCAGTGACCCTCTCCTTAGGATAAAACAGATGGCAGCTGCAGGTGAGGTTACAGAAGCGATCTGACACTGGTGAGAGAGGTTCTCCCAATGAGGTGGGACTACACAAACACTTCAAACCTTGTTGCCTACAGAAAAGTCTAAATATATTAAAAATGATTTTCCCAACATTTTCTTACCTTTGAAACGCAGCAGTATACCATTGGATCCTTCACACCACTTCTGCAGCTGTCATCAATGCACAAACCTTACAGTAGACCCACAGCACACCACACTTACCCTGGCGTGGTGTCCAGATGTCGGGAAGTCCGCAGTCGACCTGTCAAAATTGAAAAAAGCCTCTTAACTGCCTGTTAACTACCTGTTAACAGGCAGTTAAGTGCCTATAATCCTCTTCCCGCCGCTAGGTGTCGGGTCCTTGCGCAAATCGGGGACCCGACACTTGGGAAGATTGTATGGAGGTGGGTTGACAGCGGGTTCGGGACCCACTGTCAATTTTTGCAATTTTGCCAACCGTCTGCCTCCAAACCCATCCCCCTGAGTGCCAGCAAAATTCCCCCCAAACAAAATTGAATAGGAAATGTTAATAATGTTAAAACTTAGCAATGGTAAATGCAGATGCAAATGTATGACCAAATAGATAATAGGAAGTAAGGTTTATGGATATGAAATGCATGTTTTAATTTTTGTATAGATATTTATCTCAGATGGCAAGATGGCATTAGGCCTTGGAGTTTCAAGGGGCTACAATGTTAATCCCTTTAATCTGCCTTAATAAAAATTATAACCCTACCTCAGTAAAGAATGCACCAATATGAAGGTTTCCATTTCCTTTATCAACAACAACAACTTGTATTTACATAGTGCCTTTAATATAGTAAAACATCCCAAGGCGCTTCACGGGAGTGTTATCAAACAAAATTTGACACTGAGCCACATAAGGAGATATTAGGACAAAAGCTTGGTCAAAGAGGTAGGTTTTAAGGCATGTCTTAAAGAAGGAGAGAGAGGCGGAGAGACGGAGAGGTTTAGGGAGGGAATTCCAGAGCTTAGGGCCTAGGCAACAGAAGGCACGGCCGCCAATGGTGGGGCGATGGAAATCGGGGATGCTCAAGAGGCCAGAATTGGAGGAGTGCAGAGATCACGGAGGGTTGTAGGGTTGCAGGAGGTTGCAGAGATGGGGAGAGGAGAGGCCGACCATGCTTGTGTGTTCGCTGAAAGATGATCAATTTATGTAATTGTTGCTGGGGCCTTCGTGAAGAGAGGAGACCTTCCTCTCACCAAGTCAGCACTGTGTGTGAACATGGGTCCCAGAGCTGAAAGGGCATAAGAACATTAGAAATAGGAGCAGGAATAGGCCACTTGGCCCCTCGAGCCTGCTCCACCATTCAGTAAGATCATGGCTGATCTTGGGCTCAAAGCCACTTCCCTGCCCACTCCCCATAACCTTTCACTCCCTTGTCTTGCAAAAAATTTGTCTATCTCCACCTTAAATTATTTAATGACCCAGCCTCCACAGCTCTCTGGGGCAGAGAATTCCACAGATTTACGACCCTCTGAGAGAAGAAATTCCTCCTCATCTCAGTTCTAAAAGGGCGACCCTTTATTCTAAAACTGTGCCCCCGCGTTCTAGATTTCCCCATGAGGGGAAACATCCTCTCTGCATCTACCTTGTCGTGCCCCCTCAGTATCTTGTATGTTCCAATAAGATCATCTCTCGTTCTTCTAAATTCCAATGAGTACAAGCCCAGCCTGCTCAACTTTTCCTTATAAGTCAACCCCCTCATCTCTGGAATTAACCTAGTGAATTGTCTCTGTACTGCCTCCAATGCAAGTATATCCTTCCTTAAATAAGGAATAAGTCCCAGTAATGTTTTTTAACAGTTTATTTTAATGTCAGAATACTTTTCCCAACATCATTCCAATTAGGAAAATCGAGCAAAGTACTTACATATCCATTGGTCAAAAGAGTGAATTATTTGAAGCAGGCTAACTTTCCCTTGGACACAGGAAGTCCCTTGCGTGTCCCAGCACTGCCCTGCAATGCAGTCATCGCAATGCTTCTTCTGTAAGATAATGACAGCTGGATTTCAGGGATTCATAAAATCAATCCACTGCAGTCAGCCGAAGTCTAACATAAACAAATCCTCAATCCTTATGCAAATGTCACAATAACTGAGTTGACAGCTAAACGCAATTTGGATCAAATCTGCTTCATTTTGAATATATTGAATCAGTCAATCAATGAACTCCATTTAGTAATAAACAAACATGAGTTTGCATAGGTTGCAAAAGAACGTTATTCAGGTCTCATTCAAGTAGGGTTCGATACTACCTCTGTACCGGAAACTTGCTTTAATAGAACACACCCTTTGACATTCCAGAGAGCTGGATAGTACTACTGTACTAGGAACTAGTGAGTTCAGGGAGCTGGATAGTATACTGTACTAGGAACTAGTGAGTTCAGAGAGCTGGATAGTACTACTGTACTAGGAACTAGTGAGTTCAGAGAGCTGGATAGTACTACTGTACTAGGAACTAGTGAGTTCAGAGAGCTGGATAGTATACTGTACTAGGAACTAGTGAGTTCAGAGAGCTGGATAGTACTACTGAACTAGGAACTAGTGAGTTCAGACAGTTAGATTTACATGACTAAAATTTGTAAAACTGGAAATCATGTAGTATATATACACTTTGGGTTGCTAGTGATGAAGATACTGATTCTTTGAAATCGATTTTCCTAATTTCTGTTGCCCTTTCTGATGAGAAATTGTGAGCTTCATTGAAAAAAAACTGATGGAAAAGATAACTTCATCTTTAAAAAAAAATCAGAAAATCAGAAAATCATTTGTGCTTTCTTAAATCACTTACAAAGATTACCTGAATTTTAATCTGTGTTTATGGCAGGTAAATGGAGTTAAGATACAGATCAGCCGTGATCGAATTGAATGGCTGATCTGTATCTTAAAAGGGGCTGAATGGTGTCCTCCTGTTCCTATATACGCTTTACTCTACAATTATCATTCATTTAACACAGAATAAACTGTAGTGCTGCTGTAGTTCTTCCAGTTTGTTATGTCTCCACCCGGTGCTGCCATGAATAGATTTAAGGTTTGCACAGCACTCAATTGACCTTAAGGGATTTGCATTTGTCTGAATTGCAATGTAATCTTAAACCATGTAAGGAGCAATGATTCATACATCCAGCTGTCTCACTGTGATGAAATATGCCATTCATCAGGCACTCTGTATTCTATGCCATTTATCAGGCACTCTGTATTCTCTGTGTTTGATTGTGCCTGTGACTGTGACAAGCAGGGGAGTTTAGTTTCAGTTTCATTTCCTTACCTGTATTGTATTGTGTGTAGGGCTCCGCCCATACCTGGCCCCTACTTAAGCAGGCCCCAGCGTGTCTCACAGGCAGTACAGCAGATCTCTGGATGAGAGACACTTCTCCACTGTGTATTACTTTCTGAGTTAATAAAAGCCTTGCTTTGCTCCGTTAACGTTGACTCTTGGATTCACTGAGGCACATCAATTTTATTAACTGAATTTTCAACGCAATGGATCAACTCTTGAAACCCGAACGTTTGGATTTGGACCCGCATGCTTCAGATGCATCGGCACGATTCGGACACTGGTTTAAGTGTATGGAATTCTTCCTGGACAATTCCGTAGCCATCACAGATGCTACAGACGCTGAAAGTATGAAACTCGGAATCCTGCGGAATTGGGTAAGCCACCGGGTTTACCCCCTCATCCAAGACGCCGACACGTACCCGGCTGCCTGCGACATCCTAAAGGCGCATTACCAGCAGCCTACGAACGAGGTGTACGCTAGGCATCTGCTCGCTACTCGCACACAGCGACCTGGAGAATCGCTGGATGAGTTCCTAGTCACCCTGAAAACGCTTGGCAAAGACTGCAAGTGCCAAGATGTAAAAGCCGCATTGTACACTGACGAGCTTGTTCGTGATGCCTTTATCACAGGCCTCAGCTCCACTTACATCCGGCAGAGACTACTGGAAAAAATGGGATTGGACCTGAAACAGGCTGTGGACACAGCGCGATCCCTGGATGTGGCCCAGAGAAACTCGGACGCCTACTCTTCAGCCCGCGCCGCCCACGCTGCCACGTGTGCACCAAGGGCGCCGCCATCTTGGAAGGCATCTTCCCCGCCCGGCCGCCCAACACCGTCGGGGCCCCGCTCTCCCCCAGAAGCCCTACGACAGCCGTGACGCGTCGGGGCTCCAACTGCTACTTCTGCGGGCAGCCGAAGCACACCAGAAACCTGTGCCCGGCGAAAGGCACCACCTGCTTTAAGTGCGGTAAGAAGGGGCACTTCGGGAAGGTGTGCAGAGGGAACCCCGCTGGAAAACCCGCCACCGCTGCGTGTGCGCCACGGCAGCGGCCATCTTGGACGCCATCTTGCCCGACCTCGTGGGGTCTGCCATCTTGTGAGCAGACAGCGTGGACGCCATCTTGTCTCAATCAGGGCCCTACAGTGGCATCGGTCACAGTGGACCAGACCAGACCGCACCCGCTATCCAAATCAATGGTGGACATCGAGGTAAACGGGTGCGGGGTTAAATGTTTAATTGACAGTGGAAGCACGGAGAGTTTTATCCACCCTGAACTAGCACAACAACTCTCTCTAACGGTGGTCCCTGCTCGGGGCACCATCTCTATGGCTGATAAAACCCAGACATCGACCATTATGGGTTACTGCGTGGTACAATTGTCCGTTAACGGAACTGTATACAATAATTTTAAATTACTAATCATGAAGAGTCTATGTGCGAGCGTGATCTTGGGCCTGGATTTCCAGTGCAACCACCAAAGCATCACGCTCAATTACGGTGGGTCCCAGCCGCCCCTCACAGTGTGCGGTCTGGCTACACTGAAGGTAAAGCCGCCTTCGCTATTCGCGAACCTTACTCCCAACTGCCGGCCAATAGCGACCAAAAGCAGGAGGTACAGCTGGGAGGACAGGCGGTTTATCGCGACCGAGGTGGACAGGCTGCTGAGGGAGCGCGTTATTGAATGCAGCAACAGCCCGTGGCGCGCCCAAGTGGTGGTGGTAAGGGGTAGCGAGAAGAAACGGATGGTGATCGACTATAGCCAAACGATCAACAGGTACACCCAACTAGATGCCTGCCCGCTACCCCGCATATCAAAAATGGTGAACCAAATCGCCCAATACCGGGTGTTCTCCACCATCGACCTCAAGTCAGCGTACCACCAGCTCCCTATCAGACCAGAGGACCGCCCGTACACCGCCTTTGAGGCAAACGGACGCCTCTACCAATTCCTCAGAGTCCCCTTTGGGGTGACGAATGGGGTCTCCGTCTTCCAGAGGGAGATGGACCGCATGGTCGATGACCACCACTTGCAGGCAACCTTCCCCTACCTCGACAACGTCACCATCTGCGGTCACAACCAGCAGGATCACGACTCGAACCTCGAGAGGTTCCTCAAAACCGCACAAAAACTCAACCTCACTTACAACGAGGACAAGTGCGTTTTCAACACCACGCGCCTCTGCATACTAGGCAGCGTCGTGGAGAATGGGGAAATTGGACCAGACCCCGACCGATTGCGCCCCCTACGGGAGCTGCCCCTGCCCAACACTCCCAAAGCCCTGAAAAGGTGCCTGGGGTTATTTTCTTATTATGCCCAATGGGTCCCCAACTACTTCGACAGAGCCCGCCCCCTCTTGAAAGCATCCTCTTTTCCGCTTTCTGCTGAGGCCCACGCCGCCTTCAAAAGCATTAAGCGGGATATTGAATGGGCCACGCTACAGGCAGTGGACGAGAACACTCCCTTTCAAGTGGAAAGTGATGCGTCTGACTTTGCCTTGGCGGCCACCCTCAACCAGGCGGGGCGGCCCGTAGCTTTCTTCTTGAGGACCCTCCAAGGGCCCGAGATCAGACGCTCCTCCGTGGAAAAGGAGGACCAAGCCATCGTGGAGGCAGTGCGCTACTGGCGCCACTACCTAGCCGGCAAACGCTTCACCCTACTTACCGACCAGCGGTCGGTAGCGTTTATGTTTAATAATAAACAGAAGGGGAAGATTAAAAATGATAAGATTCTCAGGTGGTGGATCGAGCTCTCCACCTTCGAGTATGACATAATTTACCGGCCAGGGGCCCTTAACGAATCCCCCGATGCCCTCTCACGAGGGATGTGTGCCAGCGCCACCGGGGATCGGCTACAGACCCTCCACAACGACCTCTGCCACCCAGGGGTCACACGGCTGTTCCACTTCATAAAGTCCCGCAACTTACCCTACTCGATTGAGGAAGTTCGGTCTCTGACCAGGAACTGCCGCACTTGCGCTGAGTGCAAGCCTCGGTTCTACCGCCCAGATAGAGCCCACTTAATCAAAGCTACACGGCCCTTTGAGCGGCTCAGCTTAGATTTCAAGGGCCTCCTCCCATCAGTCGACCGCAATGTTTACTTCCTGAACATTGTGGACGAATACTCCCGTTTCCCATTCGCCTTCCCCTGCCCAGACATGACCAGCGCCACGGTCATTAAATGCCTCAACAGCCTGTTCTGCCTGTTCGGTATTGTGGTGATTATTCTTTATGTTTAGTAAGAAGTATTGTGATTGGTTGTTTGTTTCCTGCCTTGGGATATATGCTGTAATCTCATTGGTAGTTGATGTCATGTGATTTGTGGTGGCCATCTTAAATTCAGTTCTTTCCAGCCTTTAGTTGGGACTGGGTGTTGAAAGATGTGCTACAGGCTTTTTAAGTTAATAAAGCCTAGATTAGAAAGGCAAATCTATTCTTTATTTCAATTTATTAACTTTATGTCAGAATGGAGCGATATCTTCAACCAGAACGATTCAATGCTGACCCTAATTCTGCAGGAGTGGATGATAAATGGAAACATTGGTATTGTACATTTAAAAACTTTTTGGGCGTGTTGGATCAAGAGTCTCTAAATAAGCTGAATATGCTGATCAACTACATTGCTCCGGATGTGTATAAGTATATTTTGGACTGTAAAACTTACAAAGTGGCTATTTCTACATTGGAAAAGATTTTTGTTAAACCAAAGAATGAGGTATTTGCACGTCACCTTCTATCTGCCCGTAGGCAGCAGGTGGGAGAATCTTTGGATACTTATTTACAAGCACTTCGGTGCCTTAGTGTTAACTGTAATTATAAGGCCATGACGGCTGAAGAATATAAGGAAGAATCGGTACGGGATGCTTTTATTAATGGATTACTGTCTAGATCAATTCGTCAGCGGTTGTTAGAAAATAAGACTTTGGATCTTAAGAGTGCTTTTGAGCAAGCTTCTACATTGGATGTGGCTCAGAGAAGTTCGGATTCTTATGCTCTTTTTAATCGGCCTGTGACTGTGGTTTCGGCAGTTCCGGATGAAAAGGAATTATGTGGACTTAATAGGAGTGGTTTACTAGATTCTGAAACAGTTTCTACTTCAGCGGCTGTTGCCTCTAGGATTCAGAAGTGTTATTTTTGTGGGCATGTCCAGCACCCTCGTCTGAAGTGTCCTGCTCGGGAGGCTGTGTGTAGTAAATGCGGCAAGAGAGGTCATTACGCACGTGTGTGTAAATCATTAGGTTCAATTACCTCCTCTGTGACTATTCAGCCTTTAGATAGGGCGTTTATTGCATCAATTTCTGCTGCATTTGCTCATGGCCTAAACAAAGCTATAGTTACGGCCCAAGTTAATGGGTTGGAAGTGAAGGCCCTTATGGATACGGGCAGTACCGAGAGTTTTATAAGTCTTCAGTTTGCAAAGGAGAAGCATTTGAAAATTTCGCCTGTTTCCTATCAGGTGTGTATGGCTCAGACGACTCTCACTTCACAAGTAGCTGGTTGTTGCCTTGTGAAATTGATTCTTCTAGGTAATACGTATACTGATATACGCCTATCTGTTTTGCCTAATCTCTGTGCGGATATTTTGATTGGTCATGATGTGCTTCAGTTACACGAGAGTCTCAGTCTTTCATTTGGAGGGACTAAGCCACCTTTATCTATTTGTGGATTAACCTCTTTATCCATTTCTCCATTATCACTTTTTTCCAATTTGATGCCGGATTGTAAGCCAATTGCTACCAAGTCAAGAAGGTATAGCAGTCAGGATAGAGAATTTATTAATTCTGAAGTTCAACATCTCTTATTGGAAGGAATCATTGAACCTAGTTGTTCGCCTTGGCGGGCACAGGTAGTTGTCACGACTAACGAGAGACATAAGAAACAAATGGTGATAGACTATTCCCAAACTATTAATAGGTATACTCAATTAGATGCGTACCCTTTGCCTAAGATTGATGAGCTTATCAATAAAGTATCTCAGTATAAGGTTTTTAGCAGTATTGACCTAAAGAGTGCTTATCATCAGATTCCTATTGTTAAGAAGGATCAACCATATACGGCCTTTGAGGCTGGTGGAAAGCTGTATCAGTTTTGCCGAATACAATTTGGTGTTACGAATGGTGTTGCTTGTTTTCAACGGGCAATGGATGCTTTTATAAGTGATAACTCTCTCTCTGAAACCTTTTCATACTTAGATGACATCACGGTGTGTGGCAAATCAAGGGTGGAGCATGATTCTAATTTAGAAAGATTCCTTCAAGCTGCGGAAAAAGTTGGTTTAACTTTCAATAAAGAGAAGTGTACCTTTTCGACCACTGAGGTAAATCTACTGGGGTACATTATCTCGGGAAACAAGATTAAACCAGACCCAGAACGTCTGCGACCATTGATTGATTTACCTTGTCCTACTAATTCTAAGGCTTTGCAACGAGTTGTTGGACTGTTTTCTTACTATTCTAATTGGATTGCAAATTTTTCACAGAAGATCCGGCCTCTTATTCGGGTTACGACATATCCTCTATCATGGGAGGCCAGGACGAGTTTTGATAATTTTAAAAAGGATATCCTTGGAGCAGTTGTGCATTCTATTGATGAGCAGGTTCCTTTTGTGATTGAGACGGACGCTTCTGATTTTGCAATTGGGGCTACTCTGAACCAAAATGGAAGACCTGTGGCCTTTTTCTCACGTACCTTGAACAATAGTGAAAAAAGGCATTCTTCAATAGAGAAAGAGGCGTATGCAATAGTAGAAGCACTGCGTAAATGGAGACATTATTTATCGGGGCGACATTTTACGTTGGTAACTGATCAAAAGTCTGTGTCCTTTATGTTTGATGTCAAACATTTTGGAAAGATTAAGAATGATAAAATAATGAGGTGGAGGATTGAGTGGGCATGTTACCATTTTGATATAGTTTATCGTCCGGGGAAGGATAATGTTGCTGCTGATGCGCTGTCGAGGGCTTATTGTTCTGTGATTCACGGAGATATGCTTATTAATCTTCACAATGCCTTATGCCATCCTGGGGTTACGAGGATGATACACTTCGTACGCAGTAAGAATTTGCCCTTTTCAGTTGAAAACGTCAAGCGGATGACTTCATCATGTTCTATCTGTGCTCGGTGTAAACCGAATTTCTTTAAGCCTCAACGAGCTCATCTTATAAAGGCTACTTCTCCTTTTGAATGTTTGAGCGTCGATTTCAAGGGGCCTCTTCCTTCAACTACTCAAAATCGATATATATTTACTGTTGTGGATGAGTTTTCAAGGTTCCCTTTTGCTTTTCCTTGCACAGATGTATCAGCTGCTACAGTTATCAAATGTCTGACTCAACTTTTTGTCATCTTTGGGATGCCTGCGTATATCCATTCGGATCAGGGAAGTTCTTTTATGTCTTCCCAGTTGAAGGAATACCTTCAGAGTCGGGGAATTTCTACTAGCAGAACTACCCCGTATAATCCCCAGGGTAATGGACAGTGTGAACGATACAATGGGGTGATCTGGAAGGCAGTTATGTTGGCTTTGACATCCCGGAACCTTAAGAATACACAGTGGGAAATGGTACTGCCTGATGCCCTGCATTCCATTAGATCATTGCTTTCAACGGCTACTAATGTGACCCCCCATGAAAGGCTCTTTAACTATCCGCGGAGATCTACTACGGGATATTCGGTACCTTCATGGCTTACTGTGCAGGGACCTGTGCTGCTTCGACGCCATGTTAGATTGTCAAAATATGATCCTTTAGTGGAGGAGGTGGAGCTGTTGGAGGCAAATTCCCAATATGCTCACATTCGATTCCAAGATGGGAAAGAAAGTACCGTTTCAATTCAAGACTTGGCTCCTTGTGGTGGCCAGCCCTCTTCTGAGGATATTAACAATAGTCATGATTCAGATAATGTGGATGCTGTTACAGATACTACGAATATTTCCAATCCGACTGCAGATAATTATACTTCTATTAGTCAGCCCTCGATGGATGTTCATGACCGTCCCAGTTTACCTCCTGATGGGATTTCTAATCCGGAAACCGTTGAAAATCGGGATATGGATAGCCTTCCTGCAGAAGATACTTCTGTGTCTCCTGGTGTGGGAGGGCAAGGAATTTCACCAAGGTTAAGATGGTCGACATGAACAAGATATCCGGTCGACCGATTGAAAATAGACTTTTAAATTGATAGTAATGTTTTAAAATTGTTGAAATATTATATTATATTGTTTTAGTTGAGAGATACTTAATACTTATGTGCAATGTTACTATTTGTTGTTGCTCACTTAGTATTGTGTCATGTTGAATAGTTTTATTTTGTCTGTGCATCGTTTTAGTTGTAAATAATTAATTATAAATTGTAAAGGTTATTTAGGTTGGAGTATATTTTAAAAGGAGGGGTGAATGTGGTGATTATTCTTTATGTTTAGTAAGAAGTATTGTGATTGGTTGTTTGTTTCCTGCCTTGGGATATATGCTGTAATCTCATTGGTAGTTGATGTCATGTGATTTGTGGTGGCCATCTTAAATTCAGTTCTTTCCAGCCTTTAGTTGGGACTGGGTGTTGAAAGATGTGCTACAGGATTTTTAAGTTAATAAAGCCTAGATTAGAAAGGCAAATCTATTCTTTATTTCAGGTATGCCGAGCTACATCCATACAGATAGGGGGGCGTCCTTCATGAGTGAAGAGCTACACCAGTACATGCTGTCCAGGGGGATCGCCACGAGCCGTACCACCAGCTACAACCCCCAGGGTAACGGCCAGGTGGAGCGAGAGAACGGGACAGTATGGAAAGCAGTCACTCTAGCTCTAAGGACCAAGGGCCTCCCTATCTCCTGCTGGCAGGAAGTCCTCCCAGATGTGCTCCATTCGATACGGTCGCTATTGTGTACTGACACTAATGTCACGCCTCATGAACGAATGCTTGTCTTTCCCCGGAAATCCACCTCAGGCGTATCCATGCCGTCATGGCTCTCCACCCCGGGTCCGGTATTTGTACGAAGGCATGTGAGGCGCCACAAGACGGACCCTCTCATGGAGTCAGTGCTCCTACTCCACGCCAACCCCCAATACGCATACGTCTGGCACGCCGACGGAAGGGAGGACACCGTGTCCATAAAAGACGTCGGCCCAGCCGGTAACGACAACAACCACGACAACAACAGCAACAACGATCACAGCAACTCTTACCCACCCACTATCCTTTCATCACCCCCGGAAGAACATCGACCAACGGTGCCCCCACCAACTACCCCTTCAACAACCCTGGCGGCACCCCAGGCAGAGACCCAGGAGGCCACCAGGGACACCCAGCCGACACCTGCGGCACCACAACAGCTACGTCGGTCACAGAGGACTATCAAACCCCCGAACAGACTAAATCTGTAGAAGGGGTGAATGTGATGAAATATGCCATTCATCAGGCACTCTGTATTCTATGCCATTCATCAGGCACTCTGTGTTCTCTGTGTTTGGTTGTGCCTGTGACTGTGACAAGCAGGGGAGTTTAGTTTCAGTTTCATTTCCTTACCTGTATTGTATTGTGTGTAGGGCTCTGCCCATACCTGGCCTCTACTTAAGCAGGCCCCAGCGTGTCTCACAGGCAGTACAGCAGATCTTTGGATGAGAGACACTTCTCCACTGTGTATTACTTTCTGAGTTAATAAAAGCCTTGCTTTGCTCCGTTAACGTTGAGTCTCGGATTCATTGAGGCACATCACTCACAAAGCATCGATAGTGTACTCCTGCCACTAGCTCAGTACTCTGGTCTAGTATTCAACTTCTCAAGGTTTCATGAGAGCAGAAACTTGGGCTTTTCCAGCAGGGACCACCAGCACATGGGTACCCTTCAAAGAGCAGAGCAATGCTCAGAGGTTGAGTCTTTGCTGAAGCATTGTTCTCCCGAAGCCCAAAATTGTTACATCAGTTTTTTGTTCCTGAAGTACACTCCCAAGGATGCTTGCAATCAGCGAATCAGCTAAGGACAGAACTTCTCATTCATAATGTCAACCATGTAGGACCAGGGATAAAATTGCCAGAGAAAAGCTCTTGTAAAAAAAATCTGTTTCTCTTGGACAACAGTGTGAGAATACAAGATCTAAGAACAACTTGAAACTGAGTGTACAGGTTAAGAAAAGAGATCGAGGAAAAGGATGCAAGAGCTGGTGTTCGGGAGGCGGTGGTCGACCGATTGTTAAAAGAACTGAGTGAGGAAAGAAAAAACTGGGAGCATGAAAGGGAGCATCAGCTCACTGAAATTCTATACCTAAAGAGCCAAGTCTTAGACAGGCAGAAGCTGAGTGATAGATGGGAACAGGAAGTGTCCAGACAAAAGGAGAGAGCAGACAAGGCCGAAAGGAGGAATGAGGACTGAAAGCGGCAGTGAGAGTTGCACACCAGTCAGTTCTGGAGAAGAAGGGGAAAGAAAGCCATGGAGAATGTGAAAGAAGAATTCGGGAGTTAGAGGGGAAACTGTCCGCCAAAAAGGGGGTTGTATGTGCGATGGCGCCGGAGTGTGTAAGCATTTGAGGAAGAGGAGTTAGACTATGAACCGCCTGGGGAACATTGGAGCCCCCGATGTGTGCACCCACAGAAAGGAAGGACGGGAGAATGTGTCCCCTCCGGACCACTAAGTATAAGTATGACACAGACAGGGACGGAGGTCTGGAGGAAGAAAGGCGGTACCATCAGGAGTACTCCCTAACCGATCTTACAAGTTTAGCGAAGGAAATCAGCAAATTGAATAGGGGAGGAGAGATAGAAAACCATCTAATGATAGCAGAGCAACAGGCCTCTATGGCAAATTGCAATAAGGAAGAAAAGAAAAGACTGTTATTGTTCACGTTAGAACCTGACGTTTTAGGGGGACTCCCAACAGCCCATAGGAATGGCGAGTCAGACTGGGAGGAATTGGTGGACGAATTACGGAAATTATTGGGGGCCGAAGTAGGAAACCCTTTTCGAAAGATAGAATCGACTACTCAAGGCCCGAAAGAATGGCCTAGGCAGTTTGCTGATCGAATCTGGGTGGTGTACAATGAAAGCTTCGGAGGAGAGATCCTGAGAGAAAAATTAGAAGGAAAGGGATTGAATCATTGGTTAAGGACCCTGACTAGCCATAGTTTGTCCTATATAAGGGCTCATATGGAAAACTGGTTCGATCCCAATGACGAGCACACTGAGGAGAAGGTGTTACAGACAATGACGAGGTTATTTGAGTCCCGTCAAGATAAGAAGCGGGAAATGGGAAAAGTGAATCAGCACAAAGGGAAGGTGTGCAAAATGAAAGGGGGAACCCCCAGGAAATGGCAGCAGGAGGGTAAACCCTTCAAGCCTTCCCTGGGGATAGATGAAAAGGTTTGTTACAATTGTGGAGGAAGGGGTCATTTTGCAGGAGGCCTAAAAGGGAGCGAGAAGGAAGAAGTAAAGGTGAACACCTTCGAGCCAAGTGCCCGTAGTTATAAGCAACTAGTGGAATGTGTAGTGTATGTACCTTTAAGAGGAACTATGTTTTTGAAGCCCCTGTATACTGTAGTACCAGCAGTGACCACTCGGGTATATAAGCCTGTGTAGCGTCTTGTGTAGTTAGTTCACCTCCAGACTTTGTTCAGTAAACACTTGTTAAATCAACTCCTGCATCCCGTGTCTCCATTAACACACGGATCTAACAGTGGCGACGAGTTAGAAACGAACTTACCTGCAATTCGGCGGCACCTCAAGGGGATCGATTCCTCAGACGAAGGTCGAAGCCAGAAGCAAGAAAAAAAAAACCTGTGGTTTCACCAGCTAAACGGGCTGGTGGCAGGTAGTGCACTGATCCTTCCTGGGCTGCGGCGGGCTAGAGCTTGATCGGGTGGCTCTGCAGCGAGTCGGGAAGCAGAAGCAAAGAGAGAGAGAGGGTGGAGCACTCAGGGCGTGGCTGGTGCTGCAAAGCAGGTCGGCGTTCGGACCGAGCAGAGGGAGGGGAAAGTCCCAGAGGGACCGCTCCACGATGGGAACGGTTCTCCAAATAACAGAGAAACTATTGAAGAGATATATATAAAAAAAATAGAAATACCGCGAAAAGCTGCAGGTCGCAACGGGAACCACGGAGAACAGCGTTGGCAGCAGCGGCAGCGGTGGGAAAGCGCGGGAGGCGCCATTTTGATCCATCGGGGACGGAGAAAAAGCATGGGAAGCGCCATTTTAGATTTTCAAGATGCCGAAGACTGGCAATATTACTGCTTTCGATAGCGATATAGAAGATTGGACCACATATGTGGAACGAGTGGAGGTATATTGCAAGGCGAATGAAGTAGTGGATGATAAAAAGGCATCGGTACTTCTAAATCTGATGGGCGCAAGGACATACGGGCTGTTACGAAACTTGATCACTCCAGCCAAACCAATGTACAAGAATTTTAAGGAGATTGTTGATACCTTACAGGAGCACTTAAACCCAACACCGCTGCTGATAGCGGAGCGATTCAAATTCTTCAGGAGGAATCAGCACAAGAATGAAAGTAACGCTGATTACCTCACCGAATTACAAAAGCTGTCAAAGCACTGCCAATTCGGGGCAGGACTGGCAGATTCTCTACGAGACAAATTCGTCTGCGGTCTCCTAAGCGAAGGAACACAGAAAAGACTACTTTCTGAGAAAGATTTGACACGGGACAAGGCTTTCAGTGTGGCTGTATCATACGAAGCAGCAGCAAGAGGAGCTGCAGAGATACAGCAAAAGCCACAGGACTTCGGCACCCATGAAATGACATGGGGTTTCGAGAGATGTTATTGCTGCGGCAGACCCACCCATGACCAGAAGGACTGCTGGTTCAAGGACAAAGCATGCAGGCAATGCGGAAAGATGGGACACATTGCACGTGTATGCAGATCTGGAAAAAAATCCGCTGACAGTAAAAAGGTCAATAAGGAAAAGTACAGAAAGGTACAAATGATGACGGACAGTAGCTCCGAAGACCAGAAGAGCGATAGCGACTCCAGAAACAAGAGACTAAGCTGTCTCAAATTACATAATGTAATTGCCAAAGATGATTACCAGACCATTTGGGTTACCCTCATGATAGCAGGGTCCCCAGTCAAAATGGAGCTAGATATAGGATTAGCTCTGACCGTCATGAGTCGGCGGGATTACGAGCGGCTATTTCCGCATATACCTTTGAAAGACACATCCATTATCTTGAAGACATATACGGGGCAGAAAGTATACCCCAGAGGGAAAATAAGGGTGCCTGTTGTATACAACGGCAAGGAAATACAGAAGTTGTATTTATACGTTCTGCAAGATGGTGGTCCACTGTTGTTGGGACGTGAATGGATCAGAAAGATACGTTTAGACTGGCACTCCATTCAGGCACTGACGGTGACCAGTAAGAAAAAAAATGATGATGACGTCATACCTGGACGATTAAAAGAAATCTTGGCTAACGCCAAAGAAGTGTTTCAACAGGAACTAGGAACCCTGAAAGGCGCCACCGCCTCAATAAAAGTGGAAGATGCGGCAATTCCCAAGTTTTTTAAGACAAGGCCGGTGCCATACGCAATTCGTCCAGCCGTCGAGACAGAGCTGGAGAATTTGGAAAAAGCAGGCGTGTTATCCAAGGTAGATTGGAGCGAGTGGGCAACACCCATCATCCCGGTCATGAAGAAAACGTTGAATAATGATAAATCTGAAGAACAGAGAAAAATTCGCATCTGTGGGGACTTCAAGGTGACTGTAAACCCGGTCCTTCACATGGTACAGTATCCTCTTCCGAGGATAGAAGATATTTTTGCCTCACTATCCGGAGGGAAACGTTTCACCAAAATTGACTTAGCACAGGCATATCTACAGATGGAGGTTGAGGAGGCCTCTAAAAAGTATCTCACGATAAACACACACAAAGGCCTGTACCAGTACAATCGACTGGTTTTCGGAGTGGCATCAGCTCCGGCTATCTGGCAAAGAGCTATGGAGCAAGTCCTGCAAGGGATTCCGGGGACTCAATGCTACCTAGACGACATTCTTGTAACAGGAGAAAATGACAACGAGCACCTTGCCAACTTGGAGCAGGTGCTCACGAGGCTGAGAGAACGGGGCCTATGAGCAAATCGCCCCAAGTGCGAATTTTTCCAGAAACAAATATCATATTGTGGCCATGTCATTAACGAAGAAGGGTTGCATAAGTCACCTGAAAAAATTGAAGCGGTCGTAAAGGCCCCAGCGCCTGAAAATGTCTCACAATTAAGGTCGTTCCTGGGATTAATAAATTACTATCATAAATTTTTAACAAACTTGTCGACGGTTCTGCACCCTCTTAACGCACTGCTACAAACGGAAGTAGTTTGGAAATGGAGCTAAGACTGTAAACGTGCCTTCCATAAATGCAAAGGCTTGATCACGTCTAGGGAAGTGTTGGCTCATTACAACCCATCACTGCCAATCAAACTGGCGTGCGATGCATCCCCTTACGGCGTGGGAGCGGTATTATCGCATAGATTCCCTGATGGCTCGGCGCGGCCGATAGCTTTTGCGTCACGCTCATTGAACTCAGCTGAGCGTAACTATGCCCAGATCGACAGGGAGGCACTCAGCCTGGTGTGGGGGGTGAAGAAATTCAACCATTACCTACACGGACAATAATTTACCTTGTTGACTGACCATCAACCCCTCGTCTCCATATTCAACCCTAAAAAGGGCGTTCCCATTATGACAGCGCAAAGGCTACAGAGGTGGTCCCTTTTCCTAGGGGCACACCAATATGACATAGAATACAAAGGAACAAAACAGCATGGGAATGCTGACGGGTTATCGCGCCTACCGTTGCCAATGGTAGAAGAGGCGCCTACAGTGGACCCAGTGGAGATGTTCCACTCGACCATAGTGGAATGTCTACCGGTGACAAATTCTACCATTGAAAAGGAAACGAGAAATGACCCGACTCTCTCACGAGTCTACGATTTAACGGTGAAGGGATGGCCAGCACATGGCGAACCACTGTTGCCAGCATTCTCGCAAAGAAGAGAACAGCTGTCAGTGTGCCGAGGAACCTTGATGTGTGGATCCAGAGTGGTGATTCCACCCAAACTCAAGGATAAAGTGCTAAAGGAGCTTCACGAGGGGCATCTGGGTGGAGTGAAAATGAAGAACTTAGCCAGAGCGTTTGTGTGGTGGCCAGGTATCGATGGAGACATCGAAGAAATGACCAAGAGCTGTCTAGGATGCCAGAAGGTCCAAAACGCCCCACCACAAGCCCCTCTACATCCATGGGAGTGGCCCTCATCTCCATGGCAAAGGGTACATATCGACTTTGCTGGTCCATTGATTGACTCAATGTTCTTAATCACGGTGGATGCACACTCCAAGTGGCCGGAGGTAATAAAGATGTCCTCCACCACCACGGAAAAAACCATCACAGTATTAAGGACCATATTCGCCAGGAATGGGCTGCCTGAACAGATCTGTTCTGATAATGGACCGCAATTTGTATCCGAAGAATTCAGGAAGTTCTTAAAAAACAATGGGGTTAAGCACTACACGTCCGCCCCATATCATCCCGCCACCAATGGATTAGCTGAAAGGTTTGTCCAGACCTTCAAGAAGGCCATAAAGGCCATGGGTAATGAAGACATAAATCTACAACATAAGGTAGATAACTTCTTGTTTGCGTACAGGAATGCAACACATGTGGTTACAAACCAAACCCCCGCCATGATGTTTTTCAATAGAAGACTAAGATGCCGACTGGATTTGGTCAAGCCAAACATCAGAAGGGACGTAGAGAACCGGCAATTTCAAAGCATGAATGAAAGGCCAACTAGAACCTTCCAGATAGGTCAACCAGTTTTGGCCCGGGACTACCGTACCGAGAAATGGCAGCCTGGAACTATTTGCACATGACTAGGACCGCTGATGTATACCGTGGACATTGGAGAAAGCATAATAAGGCGCCATGCTGACCAGATCATAGAGTCATCCGAAAAAGGACAACCTACACCACAACTCTATACGCCTAGTGATGAAGCAGAGATACCCATAGTATCTACCTCCGATCCGGTGATACTGGAACCAGATGAACCCGACACTGGCATTGAAGCCGAATCGACCTTGCCAAAAGAACCTACTACACCACCGAAACCTACTACACCACCGAGGCATTATCCGGACCGAGTCAGGAAGCCTCCAGAGAGACTGAATTTGTAATTAATTAACTTCAGCAAATGTGTAGATTATTGTTCTTGTAAAAATGTTATTTAATGATTACTTAAAATGTTATGTACTATTTATCTAAAAGGGGAGGAATTGTAGTGTATGTACCTTTAAGTGGAACTATGTTTTTGAAGCCCCTGTATACTGTAGTACCAGTAGTGACCACTCGGGTATATAAGCCTGTGTCGCATCTTGTGTAGTTAGTTCACCTCCAGACTTTGTTCAGTAAACACTTGTTAAATCAACTCCTGCATTCCGTGTCTCCATTAACACACGGATCTAACAGAATGTGTAGCCAAATTTATGAAAGAACAAAAGACCCAACAAGAAGGCAAGGTCCACTTAACCAGGGGGATGAGGGCCTGCTCAATGAACAAGCGTGACAGGACCATGCCCAGCCCGAGTACCTGTGTCCACTCAGGTACGACGAGTACAATAGACCATGTGTAGATGCAGTTGTAGAGGGGAAGAAAGGGGATTACTTAATAGATACTGGAGCTTCGAGTACAGTAGTTGACTCAGTTGCTCCCAACACTTCCCCATGGTCTACTGGAAAACCATATGTACTCAAAGGATTTTCGGGCAAATCAGTGGCTGGGACGGTATCCAAACCCTTAAGTTTATTACAAGAGAGGAGCATCAAGGTAAAAAGAATAAATGATCCAAAGCTGGCGGTTAACCTCGACTACCCGGGAGAGCCCCACACATGTACTGTAGAGGGTGTCTGGGAAACTGAGGGAGGATTTAGAGCAGGGACCCATCCAGAGGGACGAGATGTTTGTGTAGACAGCTCCAGCTTTGTAGAGGGGGGAAAACGGGCTGCGGGGCTTCTGATCCACAGAGGAGAACTGAACGAGCAATATCCCTTCCCGCCACTGAGTGCCCAGCAGGCAGAACTGGCCACAGTGACTTATGTGGTCACGCATCCTGCTGAGTTTCCCCCTCCATATACCATCTGTTCCAACTCGATGTCCACCTGTAATTCTTGTACAGAGTATCTAGCCATCTGGGCTAGAAGGTGGCTCACATCAGCAGATGGAAAACCTTAACCACAGCTCGTATGTCAGCCACTATTTTAGCGTCTGTAAATGCCTATTACATCCATAAGGTAAAAGCCCATTCGAAAATGGAATTTAGATGGGAGGGTAATCAGAAGGCCAATGAATTGGCCAGGAAGGGTGCAGGGAAAGAAGTTTTCTGGAACCCGTACCAATCAGGTGTAGTGAATGTCGCAGCTCATACCTCAAATACGGGGCCTCTCCCTCCCGACCTTAAAACTATTCAGTTGAAAGATGTGCTACTGAAGGCAGTCATAAAAAAGAAAGAGGAAGGGTCAGAGATAGAAGGACCGTATGGAGCCAGAGAGGTAGAAATTAAGGAGAGAATGCTGTTTAAAGGAGAGAAGTGGATAGTGCCGGAAGGGTATCGGGAGGAGTTTATTCAGTTAGCGCATGGAGGTCCGGGGGCAGGACACCTGGGACCCGAGACCACTCGGAAAAGAAGTAAGATTGTGGCCGCACCTCAGAGAGGATGTGGAGAGCTTTTGTAGGAGCTGTCTAATATGCGCCGCTAACAACCCGGATCCACACCAGAAAAAGGCCTGTGTGCCCTCTGCGTGTTGAAGGGCCGTGGCAGTGCGGTCAGGTAGATTTTATCGGACCTTTACCCACCGCCAAGAAGGGAAATAAATATTGTTTAGTCCTGGTTAACAATTTCACCAAGTGGGTGGAGGCCTTCCCCTGTAGATCAGCAACAGCCTTGGGAGCAGCAAAAACATTAGTCAGGGAAGTATTCTCCAGATGGGGACTGCCGAAGGTGGTCGAATCAGATCAGGGGAGCCATTTCAAGGAGAAGGTAATGCAGGCCACTCTGAAGATGTTGGGAATTGAAGGGAAGTGGCATGTAGCCCATAATCTACAGTCATCTGGGATTGTAGAGAGAATGAACCGCACCTTGAAACAAGCCCTTAGAAAAGAATTGAACGAGCAGCATGCTAAATGGGATGAAGTGCTTCCCCTGGTCCTCATGGGAATCCGGAGAAAGGAATCGAAGGGAACGGGATATTCTCCACACGAATTGGTGACAGGGAGACCTATGCGGACACCTGCACATCTGTTATTTTCCACCCTCACCGAAAAGCAAATCAAGGAAGTAACCAGGAATAAGTTCCTGAAAGATTTATGGGAAACCCTGACAAAGCTTCACTTGGATGCTGCTGCCAAAATTGGCAAGACGCATCAAGGTAATAAGCTCCTGTTGGCTCCATCCAAACCACAGGAGTGGGACATCGGAGACCAAGTAATGGTAAGAAACTACGCGAGAGTAGGAGTTTTTGAACCTCTGTATAAGGGACCGTACAGTATAGTAAATAAAGCAAGTCCTATGGTGCATGCTATTCAATTGCCTAAAAAAGTCAAATGGTTTCATATTAACCAAATGAAGGTTAGACCTACAGGTGAAGCAGCCTTGGAAGACTGGGACCATCATGTGCATGGTCAGAAGTATGCCGTGGATCCTAGATGAAGAAGAAGAGGAAGCTGAGGAGACACCGATACCGCAGGTATTGTATCAGCAGGGTGTTAGGGGGGAAGATCAATCCTCCTCGGCATCCTCATCTGGACACAATAGTCCGGAACTCTGGGAGACAGAGGAAACCCCCAGATAAGTTCAGCCCCTCTTTCCAATAAAGTACAGCCAGGAAGAAAGGTGTAGACCGGGTGGGAATGCCAATTCACCTCTGACCACAGTTCTTCTTGTGTTTTGCAGGTGCAATGAAGAAGTGATGGTTGTTGATAGTAGTGGTTGAGCTATTCACCATAGTGATCTGCAGTGAAGGATTCGACATAGGTCCCAGTCCAATAGCTCAAAGGGGTGGAATAGAGGGTCCATCTGAGAGAATTCACATAATCAGTAAGGATGGAGGATGGAGTGTGAATCAACACAACTCCAGTACCAACAGTAATCAGACTTCAGATAAGGAGGCCCACGCATGTTATAATGGGTCCATACAGGCTACCGTAATATATGTGAAAGAAGGTAATGGATTTTGTCTCGAATGTGAATCAAACAATAAGACATTCCTAAGAAAGGACTTGAGCAATAAAACACAAGCTAATTTTAATACCACTGGGGTGGTCACTTACACAAGAGAAATTAATCAAATTTGCTTCTGGAGAAATTTTTGGCAAAAGGACATGGGGATATCTGTATGTGAGGCAGTATACGAAAAGAAATGTATCAATACCATATATCCACAAGGACTGAAGGTACAAATTAAACCCAAAGAAAGTATCCCTAAAAACCTCCACTCTCCAGACGGCCCCTGCCCGACCCATACTGAGGGACCGACTGACGGTTTAGTCGTTATTCCTACACGCGTGATCCTGTACCATGAGATCCATCACGAGGCAGTGCCTGTAATAATAAATTTAACAAATATGGGGTTACTGGAATTCTGTAAGCCAAAAACCACCCTCTTGTTGGGAAACCTGTTGCAACAAGTTGTTAATGGTTTCTGGCCTAGAACTGGTAATAGTTACGGGTCTCATCACGAGGACCAGATCTATTGGAACCCGAAGGAGGGAAGAAACTCATGGTAGAGGGAGGCGCAGCTTAGTAAATGATGCAGCAACCGTCTTTAATACAGCAACATCACTTGTAAATAGCTTAGATTTATTCGCTTTGGATAAACAAATTAACGATACGAAAGCACAGCTCAAGAAAATTTTACAAGAAACAAATACTAATCAGGATCGAGAACTTAGTGAAGATCAAATCATGACAGTATATTTACAAGATGTAGTTACACAATTGGAACCGCTCGCCACAACAATAAATGCAATAATCAGAGAAGATAGAAATGCTTCTACCGAGGCAGCACAGAATGACGTGTGCATCATGTATGGATCCTCGTTAGTAGAACAAGCATGAGAGAATTTAAGATTGGTTGAAGAAGGTAAAATTCTCTCTTGGATAGAGGATCGGTATCTAAGTGCTCTGGTCAAATATCATAGTAATATCGCCATGTGTGAATTGAGGGAGCTAATACAAGTCTACCCTGTAAGACATGAATGTAAATCAGGATCAAACCTGACTATGTTGGAATTAGTCTTATACTTTTCCATAGTTCCGAAGAGAGAAAATCCCATCCCAGTTTATCGCTTAGAAAATATTGGAATAATACAAGGGGAGATGCATATACAATATAACCAGCACCATACTTATCTCGTGAATATCAGTGGAACTTTATTAGGAACGGAACTACAAGGGTGTAAGAAGCATGGACAGACCATAGTGTGCCCTCACAGAGTCCAGGAATATGAGGAATTGTTATGTGGGTTCAAACTTACGAAACAAACAATTAATTGTACTATGGAGGTACTTGGGGTGTCATTGCCGATGAGATGGAGGATAACTGAGATGAACACTGCAAAAAGGGTTGGAGCAATGATGCAGCCCTGTTTTACTCCTGTCTCAACTGTAAAGGGCTCTGAAAAAGAACCGCTGCTGCTGAGAACTGCTGCGGACATGTTGTCATGTAGCAGCCTCAGAACTAAGATGAATTTATCGGGGCAACCAAGCTTAGACAAGATATGCCATAAAGTCTGGTGGTGGACGGTGTCAAAAGCTTTAGTTAAGTCTATGAAAGCTATGAACAGTGGTTGCTTTTGTTCACGGCATTTCTCCTGTAATTAACGTGCTAAGAAGATCATATCAGCTGTTCCTCTGGATGGTCGGAAACCACACTGCAACTCCGGAAGCACCTCCTCAGATAACGGCAAAAGTCTGTTAGCAAGGACACGGGCAAGTACTTTTCCTGTGGAAGAAAGAAGGGAGATACCTCGGTAGTTACCACACACCGACTTTTCCCCCTTTTTAAAGATAGTAACAATCAAAGCGTCTCTGAGATCTCGTGGAATTTCTTCCTGCAGCCATATTTTTAGGAGGAAGGCATGTATGTGTGTCAGGAGCTCAGGGCCACCTTTTTTAAGGATTTCTGCTGGAATCCCATCTGAGCCGGCAGCTTTGTTGTCTTTCATGGACCTGATGGCATTCTGCACTTCAACAATGCTTGGGGGTGCCCCCATTTCCTTGCTTTCTGGTCTCTGCGGTAATTGATTGATGGGCTCCAGATCTGCGCTACTGTGTCGGTTGATCAGTCCTTGAAAATGCTCCCTCCATCTTGTGTCAATTGTCTCCTAGTCCTTGAGCAGAGTTAAACTGTCCTTAGAGCATAAGGGGTTTAAGCCACGGTAGCTTGGTCCAAAAACTGCCTTGGTGGCACTGAAGAAGCCTCTGGAGTCCCCAGTATCAGCCATACATTGTATTTCTAGGGACTTTTGAGACCACCAGTTGTTCTTCTTCTCCCTTATTCTCTGCTGGACATCTGCCTTAACTCTAGCATGAGCCTCTCTTTTGGCCTTGCTGCTGATGTTGTTTTGCCAGTGTGATGAAATATGTCATTCATCAGACTCTGTATTTAACTACATATATTGTATTGCCTGCTCCTGTGTTTGTATTGCCTGCTCCTGTGTTTTACCTTGTACTGTATATAGTGCACCGCCCCCTGTCTCCCCATTGGGTGTGTCGGCTCCGCCCATACCTGGCCCTACTTAAGACAAGCCCAGGCTTGTCTTGCAGCAGAACAGCAGAATGCTAGGTGAAGCTAGGTGAAGACACAGGCATCTTTCTTTGCTAATAAAAGCCTTGTTTTATCCAGTTAGCTTTGAGCCTTGAAGTTATTGAGGCGCATCAATTTTATTAGCAAACTTTCAACGATGGACCAACTTTTGAAACCCGGAACGCTTGGATTTGGACCCACATGCTTCGGATGCATCAGCACGGTTTGGACACTGGTTCCAGTGCTTGGAATTTTTTATGGCCAACTCCAAAGCCGTCACAGCCTCTAAAGCCACCAGAGATGTGAAACTCGGGATCCTGCAGAATCGGGTAAGCCACCGGGTTTTTCCACTCATCCAAGACGCCGCCACCTACCTGGATGCCTGCAACATTCTAAAGGCCCACTATCAGCGGCCTACCAACGAGGTGTACGCCAGGCATCTGCTTGCTACCTGCACACAGCAACCCGGAGAGTCGCTAGAGGACTTTCTAGTCACCCTAAAAGTGCTTGGCAAAGACTGCAAATGCAAAGACGTGAAAGCCACGGTATACACAGACGAGCTTATTCGGGATGCCTTTATCGCAGGCCTTAGCTCTAATTACATCCGGCAGAGACTGCTAGAGAAAACGGGCCTAGATCTGACACAGGCTGTGGTCACAGCGCGATCGCTGGATGTGGCTCAGAAGAACTCTGAATCCTACTCTTCAGGCCGCGCGGCCCACGACGCCTCGTACGCACCAAGGGCACCGCCATGTTGGAAGACATCTTCCCCGCCCAGTAGCCCAACACCGTCGGGGCCCTGCTCTCCCCCCAGAAGCCCTATGACCGCCGCGACGCATCGGGGCCCCAAATGCTACTTCTGCGGGCAGCCGAAGCACACCAGGAACCTGTGCCCGGTGAAAGGCACCACCTGCTATAAGTGCGGTAAGAAGGGGCACTTTGGGAATGTGTGCAGAGGGAACCCCGCAGGCAAACCCGCCACCGCCGCGTGCGCGCCGTGGGAGCGGCCATCTGGGACGCCATCTTGTCCGACCTCGTGGGGTCCGCCATCTCGCGAGCAGACATCGTGGACGCCATCTTACCCGGCCTCGTGTGGCCCACCATCTTGTCCCGATCAGGGCCCTACAGTGGCGTCGATCACAGTGGACCAGTCCAGACCGCACCCACTATCCAAATCGATGGTGGACATCGAGGTAAACGGGTGCAAGGTTAAATGTTTAATTGACAGCGGGAGCACAGAGAGCTTCATTCATCCTGGTCTGGTACAACGACTCTCTCTAACTATAGTCCCTACTCAGGGCACGATCTCTATGGCCGACAAAACCCAGATATCGACTATTGCGGGTTACTGTGCGGTACGATTGTCCATTAAAGGCACTGTATATAATAATTTTAAACTGTTAATTATGAAGGATTTATGTGTGAGTGTGATCTTGGGCCTAGATTTTCAGTGCCACCACCAAAGCATCACGCTCAATTTCGGTGGGACCCAGCCGCCCCTCACAGTGTGCGGTCTGGCTACCCTGAAGGTAAAGCCGCCTTCGCTATTCGCGAACCTTACCCCTAACTGCCGGCCAATAGCGACCAAAAGCAGGAGGTACAGCTGGGAGGACAGGCGGTTTATCGCGACCAAGGTAGACAGGCTCCTGAGGGAGCGCATTATTGAACGCAGCAACAGCCCGTGGCGCGCCCAAGTGGTGGTGGTGAGGGGTAGCGAGAAGAAGCGGATGGTGATTGACTATAGTCAAACAGTCAACATCTATACCCAACTAGACGCCTACCCGCTACCCTGCATATCCGAGATGGTGAACCAAATCGCCCAATACCGGGTGTTCTCCACTATCGAGCTCAAGTCAGCGTACCACCAGCTCCCTATCAGACCAGAGGACCGTTCGTACACCGCCTTCGAGGCAAACGGACGCCTCTACCAGTTCCTCAGAGTCCCCTTTGGGGTGACGAATGGGGTCTCGGTCTTTCAGAGGGAGATGGACCGCATGGTCGATGACCACCACTTGCAGGCAACCTTCCCTTATCTCGACAATGTCACCATCTGCGGCCACAACCAACAGGACCACGACTCAAACCTCGCGAGGTTTCTGAAAACCGCACAAAAACTCAACCTCACTTACAACGAGGACAAGTGCGTTTTCAACACCACGCGCCTCTGCATACTAGGCAGCGTGGTGGAGAATGGGGAAATCGGACCAGACCCCAACCGATTGCGCCCCCTACGGGAGCTGCCCCTGCCCAACACTCCCAAAGCCCTGAAAAGGTGCCTGGGGTTATTCTCGTATTATGCCCAATGGGTCCCTAACTACTCCAATAAAGCCCGCCCCCTCTTGAAAGCATCCTCTTTCCTGCTCTCTGCTGAGGCCCATGCTGCCTTCAAAAGCATTAAGCAGGATATTGAGCGGGCCACGCTACAGGCAGTGGACGAGAACACTCCCTTTCAAGTGGAAAGTGATGCGTCTGACTTTGCCTTGGCGGCCACCCTCAACCAGGCGGGGCGGCCCGTAGCTTTCTTCTTGAGGACCCTCCAGGGGCCCGAGATCAGACACTCCTCCGTGGAAAAGGAGGCCCAAGCCATCGTGGAGGCAGTGCGCCACTGGCGGCACTACCTAGCCGGCAAACGCTTCACCCTACTTACCGACCAGCGGTCGGTAGTGTTTATGTTCAATAATAAACAGAGGGGGAAGATTAAAAATGATAAGATTCTTAGGTGGCGGATCGAGCTCTCCACCTTCGAGTACGACATTATATAACGGCCGGAGGCCCTTAACGAATCCCCCGACGCCCTCTCACGAGGGATGTGTGCCAACGCCACCGGGGATCGGCTACAGACCCTCCACAACGACCTCTGCCACCCAGGGGTCACACGGCTGTTCCACTTCATAAAGTCCCGCAACTTACCCTACTCGATTGAGGAAGTCCGGTCTCTGACCAGGAACTGCCGCACTTGCGCTGAGTGCAAGCCTCGGTTCTACCGCCCTGATAGAGCCCACCTAATCAAAGCTACACGGCCCTTTGAGCGGCTTAGCTTAGATTTCAAGGGCCCACTCCCGTCCGTCGACCGCAATGTTTACTTCCTGAACATTGTGGACGAATACTCCCATTTCCCATTCGCCTTCCCCTGCCCAGACATGACCAGCGCCACGGTCATTAAATGCCTCAACAGCCTGTTCTGCCTGTTCGGAATGCCAAGCTATATCCACATGGATAGGGGGGCGTCCTTCATGAGTGAAGAGCTACGCCAGTACATGCTGTCCAAGGGGATTGCCACGAGCCATACCACCAGCTACAACCCCCGAGGTAACGGTCAGGTGGAGCGAGAGAACGGGACAGTATGGAGGGCAGTCACTCTAACTCTAAGGACCAAGGGCCTCCCTATCTCCCGCTGGCAGGAAGTCCTCCCAGATGTGCTCCACTCAATACGGTCACTATTGTGTACCGCCACTAATGCCATGCCTCATGAGCTAATGTTTGTGTTTCCCCGGAAATCCACCTCAGGCGTATCCATACCGTCATGGCTCTCCACCCCAGGTCCGGTATTTTTGCGGAAGCATGTGAGGGGCCACAAGACGGACCCTCTTGTGGAGCCAGTGCACCTGCTCCATGCCAACCCACAATATGCATATGTCCGGCACGCCGATGGACGGGAGGACACTGTGTCCATAAAAGACCTCGCCCCAGCCGGTAACAACAGCAACAACGACAATGACTACAACAACAACAGCAACAACGACAACAACCACAACAACTATTACCCACCCACTCCACCCACTATTCTTTCATCACCCCCGGAAGAACACCAGCCAATGGTACCCCCACCACCTACTCCTTCAACAACCCCGGTGGCGCCCCCGGCAGAGACCCAGGAGGTCACCTGGGACACCCAGCCGGCACCCGCGGCACTGCAACCGTTATGTCGG
This sequence comes from Somniosus microcephalus, assembly GCF_052327205.1. NCBI lineage: Eukaryota > Metazoa > Chordata > Chondrichthyes > Squaliformes > Somniosidae > Somniosus > Somniosus microcephalus. Next base: position 112,704,173 of record NC_140999.1, read on the forward strand.
TCACAGAGGACTATCACACCCCCGGACAGACTAAATCTGTAGAAGGGGTGAATGTGATGAAATATGTCATTCATCAGACTCTGTAGTTAACTACATATATTGTATTGCCTGCTCCTGTGTTTATATTGCCTGCTCCTGTGTTTTACCTTGTATTGTATATAGTGCACCGCCCCCTTTCTCCCCATTGGGTGTGTCGGCTCTGCCCATACCTGGCCCTACTTAAGACAAGCCCAGGCTTGTCTTGCAGCAGAACAGCAGAATGCTAGGTGAAGCTAGGTGAAGACACAGGCATCTTTCTTTGCTAAAAAAAGCCTTGTTTTATCCAGTTAACCATGAGCCTTGAAGTTATTGAGGCGCATCAGCCAGGCGCAGAAAGCTTTCCTTTTCCTTTCTATGAGCTGCTAAATTTCTGAGTCGTTCTCATCAAACCAGTCCTGATGTTTGAAAGCAAAATACTGCAGATGTTGGAAATCCAAAATAACAACAGAAAATGCTGGAAAAACTCAGCAGGTCAGGCAACATCCATGGAGAGAAATTTGAGTTGACGTTTCGGGTCGAACCCTTCTTCAAAACTGGAAAGAAAAGAAGCTGATGTTTTCTGGACTTGAAACCGAGTATGTTCTGGGAAGTGTTGAGGATAGTGGCTTTCAGCAGTTCCCAATGTTCTCCAGTATCATGTGGGTATTCCTTTGGAAGACTTTGCCTGATGGAATCCTGAAAGCACTGCTGTATGGCAGTGTCCTCAAGACATTCAATGTTTAATTTTGGCCGGAACTGCTTCTTCTGAGCACGTATCTTGGGCTTTAGGTTGAGGGACATAGTTGCTCGGATAAGGCGATGATCTGTCCAGCAGTCATCAGTGCTGAACATGGCCCTAGTGACCAGAACATCACGACGATCCCTTGCCCGTACAATGACATAGTCAATGAGATGCCACAATTTTGAGTGGGGGTGCCTCCAGGAGGTTTTGTACTTGTTTTTTTGTCGGAAGAAAGTGTTTGTGATTATAAGGTTGTGCTCAGCACATTTACTGACACACACTCACCTACTGACACACACTCACCTACTGACACACACTCACCTACTGACACACACACACACACACACACACCTACTGACCCACACACACCTACTGACACACACTCACCTACTGACACACACACCTACTGACACACACACACCTACTGACACACACACACATACACACCTACTGACACACACACACCTACTGACACACACTCACCTACTGACACACATACCTACTGACACACACACCTACAGACACACACACACCTACTGACACACACACACACACCTACTGACACACACACACACACCTACTGACACACACACACCTACTGACCCACACACACTCACCTACTGACACACACACACACCTACTGACAAACACTCACCTACTGACACACACACACCTACTGACACACACACACCTACTGACCCACACACACACACCTACTGACACACACACACACACCTACTGACCCACACACACCTACTGACACACACTCACCTACTGACACACATACCTACTGACACACACACCTACAGACACACACACACCTACTGACACACACACACCTACTGACACACACACACACACCTACTGACACACACACACCTACTGACCCACACACACTCACCTACTGACACACACGCACACCTACTGACAAACACTCACCTACTGACACACACACACCTACTGACACACACACACCTACTGACCCACACACACACACCTACTGACACACACACACACCTACTGACCCACACACACCTACTGACACACACACACACACCTACTGACACACACACACCTACTGACACACACTCACCTACTGACACACACTCACCTACTGACACACACACACACACACCTACTGGCACACACACACCTACTGACCCACACACACTCACCTACTGACACACACACACACACACCTACTGGCACACACACACCTACTGACCCACACACACTCACCTACTGACACACACACACACCTACTGACAAACACTCACCTACTGACACACACACACCTACTGACACACACACACCTACTGACCCACACACACACACCTACTGACCCACACACACCTACTGACACACACTCACCTACTGACACACATACCTACTGACACACACACCTACAGACACACACACACCTACTGACACACACACACCTACTGACACACACACACACACCTACTGACACACACACACCTACTGACCCACACACACTCACCTACTGACACACACACACCTACTGACACACACACACCTACTGACCCACACACACACACCTACTGACACACACACACACACCTACTGACCCACACACACCTACTGACACACACACACACACCTACTGACACACACACACCTACTGACACACACTCACCTACTGACACACACACACCTACTGACACACACACACCTACTGACACACACACACCTACTGACACACACACACCTACTGACACACACTCACCTACACACCTACTGACACACACACACCTACTGACACACACACACCTACTGACACACACACATACACACCTACTGACACACACACACCTACTGACACACACACACCTACTGACACACACACACACACACCTACTGACACACACACACCTACTGACACACACACCTACTGACACACACACACACCTACTGACACACACACCTACTGACACACACACACAAACCTACTGACACACACACACCTACTGACACAGACAAACCTACTGATACTCACACACACACCTACTGACACACACACCTACTGACACACACACACACACACACCTACTGACACACACACACACACCTACTGACACACACACACCTACTGACCCACACACACACACCTATTGACACACACACACCTACTGACCCACACACACACACACACACCTACTGACACACACACAGCTACTGACCCACACACACACACACACCTACTGACACACACACACACACACACCTACTGACACATACACACACACCTACTGACACGCACACACACACCTACTGACACACACACACCTACTGACCCACACACACACACACACCTACTGACACACACACAGCTACTGACATGCACACACACACACACACGCCTACTGACACACACACACACCTACTGACACACACACACACACACTTACTGACACACACACACACACCTACTGACACACACACACCTACTGACACACACACACACCTACTGACACACACACACACATCTACTGACACACACACACCTACTGACACACACACACACACACTTACTGACACACACACACACACCTACTGACACACACACACCTACTGACACACACACACACTTACTGACACACACACACACATCTACTGACACACACACACCTACTGACACACACACCTACTGACACACACACACCTACTGAAACACACAAACCTACTGACACACACGCACACACACACACCTACTGACACACACACACACACACTTACTGACACACACACACACACCTACTGACACACACACATCTACTGACACACACACACACACCTACTGACACACACACACCTACTGACACACACACACACATCTACTGACACACACACACCTACTGACACACTCACCTACTGACACACACAAACCTACTGATACACACACATACCTACTGACACACACGCACACACACACGCCTACTGACACACACACACGCCTACTGACACACACACACACTTACTGACACACACACACACACCTACTGACACACACACATCTACTGACACACACACACACCTACTGACACACACACACCTACTGACACACACACACACATCTACTGACACACACACACCTACTGACACACACACCTACTGACACACACACACCTACCTACTGACACACACACACCTACTGAAACACACACACATCTTCAATCTGTCATTGGCCCAGGCAGTAGTCCCTACATGCTTCAAGACCGCTACCATTATTCCTGTGCCAAAGCAAACGGCTGTGACGTGCCTGAACGACTATCGACCTGTCACACTCACACCCATCATAATGAACTGTTTCGAGAGACTGGTCCTGGCTCACATCAAAGCCAGTGTTCCCGCCTCTCTTGACCAACACCAGTTTGCCTATCGTGCAAACAGATCAATGGAGGATGCAATCACAACTGCTCTACACTCGGCACTGAATCACTTAGATGGTAAAGAGACCTACATCAGAATGCTGTTCATAGACTACAGCTCAGCATTCAACACTATCATCCCCAACAAGCTGGCCACCAAACTCCACACTCTTGGCCTGAACACTTCCCTCTGCAACTGGACCCTGGACTTCCTAACAAACAGACCCCAGTCTGTCAAATTAGGTAACCACACCTCCCCCCGCTGACCCTGAACACGGGGGCCCCACAAGGATGTGTGCTGAGCCCCCTCCTCTACTCCCTCTTCACCCACGACTGTGTGGCTGTTCATGGTTCCAACACCATCATCAAGTTTGCGGATGATACCACGGTAGTAGGCCAGATCACTAACAACGATGAGTCAGCCTACAGGGAGGAGGTCCAGCATCTCGTGAAGTGGTGCACCGATAACAACCTGGCCCTTAACATCAAGAAAACCAAAGAAATCATTGTGGACTTCAGGAAGTCTAAAGGCGGAAGTCACACCCCCATCCACATCCATGGGGCTGTGGTGGAAAGGGTGGACAGCTTTAAGTTCCTCGGAGTCCACATCATGGAAGACCTCTCCTGGTCCCTCAATACCTCCTCTCTGGTGAAGAAGGCCCAGCAGCGCCTATATTTCCTAAGGAGGCTGAAGGGATGTAACCTGTCACCCCTGATCCTCCCTAACTTTTACCGCTGCACAATAGAGAGCATCCTGACGAACTGTATCACAGTATGGTATGGCAGCTGTAGCTACTATGACCGGAAAGCCCTGCAGCAGGTAGTCAAAACTGCCCAACGTATTACCGGCACCCGGCTACTGACCATAGAGCACATATACCAGAAATGCTGTTTACGGAGGTCACGGACCACCATCAAAGACCCTACCCACCCCAGCCACAGTCTGTTCACCCTCCTGCCATCTGGGAGACGCTACAGATGCATTCGCACCCGAACGACCAGATTTAGGAACAGCTTCTTTCCCAGGGCTGTCATCCTACTGAACTCCACAAATAAACTCTAAAGCCTGCACATCTGCCAATGCACTTTATTATGTTTATGTTAATGTATTACAAGCCAAATGACTGTTGAATGTTTAAATGTCTTAATCTAAATGTACACTCTCGTGAGCCGCAAGCCTACATTTCGTTGTACTGCACTTGTGCACTAACAATGACAATAAAGTTGATTATGATTATGATTATGATACTGACACACACACACCTACTGACACACACACACATACTGACACACGCACACATACTGACACACGCACACCTACTGACACACACACCTACTGACACACACACACATACTGACACACGCACACCTACTGACACACACACCTACTGACACACACACACATACTGACACACGCACACCTACTGACACACACACCTACTGACACACACACACATACTGACACACGCACACATACTGACACACACACACATACTGACACACGCACACCTACTGACACACACACACCTACTGACACACACACATACTGACACACACACACAGACGCACGCACACACTTACACCTACTGACACACACACGCACACACACCTACACCTACCTATACATGCACACTTACACCTAGCTTCGCACATGCATTCACGCACATACTTACACCTACCTGGACACTCCACTGCTGTAAGCCCCACACTTGTGTAGCATGTTACCTTAACAACCTTTGTCACTTTTGATAAGTCCATGCAGTTGTACTCCTCGGGTAGGCTGAGCAGAGGCTGGTGCTTGTATGTTAAATGGTCACAGCAGTGGCGTGCAGAGGAAATGGGGTAATGCAATTACTGATCAATGAATCCTTTGCCAAGAGCAATTTGAGTCCATTATCACTGCCTCAATTACTTCTTTAACTGGTGTTGTCGATTAACTGCTGACATGTTAACTTTTCCACACAGAAATCCAGTGAATGTAATCAGCTAATGAATTGATTGAGGCTGCACTTGCCTGTTGCTCTGTACTAAGGCCCTGGCTCCCTACACCAGAGCCCCAGCAGCATGAAACTGAAGAAATTAAAAATGGACAGAAAGTATTGACAGTTCACGACAAAAGGCTGTTTTTCTTATTGATCATATCCTTTTTGAATTTAGTGACTTTTTTTGGTTGTGAATTTTGATCTTGTGCTCGAGTTGGGTGAGGGATTGTAGTCCTGGGGCATCGAACACTCCAATCAAGGCTACAAAAAAGTCAGCTACAGACACTGGCTGGCCAGCTATAGCGAGGGCAGGCTTGCACTAGGGCCTACTGCCCAACTCCAGGGAGACAGGCTGTACCAACCCTGTCCCTGAGGTGGGTTCCATGCTGGAGGTTTAAAAATGACCCAGCTTGGGGGCATCACTTGGATGTCCTGGACACATTTTAAACTGCCATCTAAATATTATGGAGTAGAGTTTCCGCTAGGTGCCGCTAGTTTTATCAGCACAATCCAGGTGAAAATGGCAGAAACAGCACCAAAGATCAGGGAATTTCAAATGTAAATCAAGTTTCTGCGATCTTTAACGCTGGTTTAAAAATTATTTCGCCACACAAAACTGGCCACACCCCCAGATCGAAATAACGAGGCTGGCGAGTTTCTGCTATTTACTCTTCAAATTGGGCTCATATTCTTCTGCCCACAGGCACAAGTAGGGACGTTTTAAACATTTTTACATATTACAAAATATTTAACTTACTAAGAAGCTGACTAGTGTACAGCAATGCCACTATTAGATGTATCGTTTTTTAAACTAATTTTCAGTGATTGTAAATCAGGTTATTCACAGATGGAGGACTGGACACCTTGATTAAAAATGCTTATTTTTGCCGATTAAACCCATTTTCAGCTGTATTACTAAAACTGCATCAGGTTACCTCTCTTAAATACATCAAGGAAAACTTTTTAGTGCAAAGAAAAAAAATACGTTCTATTACGCTGCCCGATTGCGCTGGTTCATGGAGGATTTTATGTTTGCGATTCTGCAAATGCATTTGAGCAGAAACCTAAACTGTAACCTAACCAGTGCAATTTCAAGCACAATTTGAGCCTTGGAGGCGGTGCAACGGAGATTCACTAGATTGATTCCCGGAATGAGAGGGCTGTACTATGATGAGAGATTGTATCGAATGGGCCTATACTCTCTGGAGTTTAGAAGAAAAGGAGGTGATCTCATTGAAACATACAAGATTCTGAAGGGGATTGACAGAGGAGATGCTAAGAGGCTGTTTCCCCCTTTCTGGAGAGTCTAGAACTAGGGGGCATAGTCTCAGGATAAGGGGTTGGCCATTTAAGACCGAGATGAGGAGGAATTTCTTCACTCAGAGGGTTGTGAATCTTTGGAATTCTATGCCCCAGAGGGCTGTGAATGCTGAGCCTTTGAGTATATCAAGGTTGAGATCGAAAGATTTTTGGACTCTAGGGGGATCAAGGGATATGGGAATCGGGTGGGAAAGTGGAGTTGAGGTCAAAGATTAGCCATGATCTTATTGAATGGCGGAGCAGGCTCGAGGGGCCGTATGGCCTACTCCTGCTCCTAATTCTTATGTTCTTAAATTTTAACTGCTGGAAGCGTAAGCTCCCTCCACTCTGCATAGGGTCGCAAACTCTAATTAAATGCATTCTTGGAGGTGGCATCACATGACCTCCTGCCTCCAACCGCCCCGCCGGTCAAACAGCTTTTTCCCCATTTCCAGTATTTTTATAACTAATAAAAAATAGTGTTCAAAGAAAATGAAATAAAAAACACACAAAGGGCTGGATTATCATTGAGGAGTCGGGTGGGAGGCGGGACTACAACTTTCAGGGTTGTAGTCCCGCCTCCATCGAGTTCTAGCCAACCTTCATGATTTTGACTTGATTGACCTTGTTGAGCCCGCCCAGCAGGCTCAGCAGGCCAATTAAGGGCCACCCGGCAACAGGTGATGTCACAGATTGAAATTTCATCTGTCAAGATCTTTTGACAGATGAAATATCAGCGTTTCACAGCTGTTTGAAGCTGTCAAACACTGACAATCTGTACTCCAGGTTAATTCTTTCCTCTCAGGATGATTTAGAGATCTCCCCGGAACAGAAAGCAGAGGCTGCAGATTTTGACAGCTGGTGGCCATTCTGCTTTCTGTGCCGGTGAGATGAGGGACACCCAAGACCTGAAGGAAGGAAGGCTGCAAAGGTAAGTAAAGGTTAGTAGAACTTCTTTAAACACTTTACACAGACCAAACACATTTACCTCTGCACTCATGCACCCATCACTCACCTGAACACCGGACACCTCGACCCCTCCAAGCCCTTCATCCCAACAGCCCGCCTCACTAACTTGGCATGGTTTGGAGCCATCGGGAATCCTACATTTCAACAATAAAAATAGGGATTAGGCTAAAAACTGCCTGTTAACTACCTGTTAACAGGCAGTTAATTGGCACTAATCCCCTTTCCGCCTCAGGGGGGTGGGTCCCAGTGCGGAGCTGGTACCCGCCTCCTTTGAAACTGGCATGGAGGCCGGGTTGGGGGCGGGATGGGGTTGGGACCCCCGATTTCGGGATTTTAAACCCCCACACACCTCCAATCCCGACTCCCTGGCCCAATGAAAATCCAGCCCATTGTTTTTAATGCCCCTATGAATTTTCTCTGGGGTTGCTGGCAGCGGTGTCCAGGAGATTAATTGTTAATTCCTGGAGACTCCAGGTCAATCCTGGAGGGTTGGTGGCCCTAACTGTGCCCCACTGCAACAACATACGTCGACCCTAACTTTAGAAGGCCACCAGCGTGACCATTCATCCATTTCCTGCTTCTCCCTGTTGGCTCAGTGATAGCTTTGGGATTAGCTTGTACTGAAGACAAAGCTCACTAAAAACTGGGTTGAGATTGAACAAACTCATTTCACTTTAGGGCCCTTACAAGCAAACAGAAGAACCTTTCATCCCCTCCACCTGGACTGGATTCAATGCCAGGTTCTAGTGGTTCCCATAGGCCACTCTTTCAAGAAGGTGAGGTGTGAATGTTGTGACATGCAACAGTTGAAGCTACTGACAACATGCCATAGGTGCAGTAGTGTAGTGATTATGTTACTGAACAAAAAATCCAGCAAACATGAGTTCATAATCCCACTGATGTAAGAAAAGGAGTCATACACATCAAGTAACTTTAAGGTAAGCTTTAAGCAACTTACAAACACACTATATACAAGAGAGGTCTTTACCATGCCTCTGGTAGAAGCCTCTTACAATACTGAACAGTCCAGTATTTATACCAGTCCAACAGGAAGTGACATATGACAGGAAGTGAGGTATGTACACAGTTCATAGTTCATAGTTCACAGTTCACAGGAAGTGATGACATAACTTCCCGGAAGTTATTATTGTTATCATCACATTCTTCCCTCCTGCAGGATTAGGAGGCTGTGGTCTACCTTTTGTTCCGCAGCCACCGAACGAGGAAGAGTCGCACCCGTTTGGGTTCCCGTCGTAGAGGGTCGCTGGTCCGCTTACATGCGGTTGGCCATTGGTCAGAGTCTGTGTGGCCTGGATTACCCTGTGAAGGGTCGGGGAGATCATGACTCCGTGTATGAGCCCCAATAGGTTCAAAGTCGGACTGCCTCTGTTCAGAGGGAGGTGCAGAGCTGGTCTGTGGCGGATCAGTACTTTCATGCGCGGTACTGGGAGGGTCGCAACCTTGAGCACGGGGTTCTACCGGCACCAAGCTAGTTGGTGCCCGATCAGGATCCTGGAGAGGGGTACCCGATAGGTCCCAAGAGTTTCCTGGTGAAATGCCATCAACCGATGTCCCACTAGGTCCTGGTGGGCAGGGAGCCAGATCCCATAATGATACGGTAGATTCTCAGCCGTCGGAATATCGTATGTTTGCATAGGTGGGGTTGGCATCGGTTAGTTCGACCTCGTCTATGAGAGGGTCATTTTTAGACGTCCGAACGTATCTTCGGAGTAATACAGGTCCAGGAGTAGTTAGCCATGACGGGAGTGATGTCCCATGAGATGAGCGATGCTGGAATCCAAAGAACCGCTCATGAGGTGTAGTATTTGTGGCTGTAGAAAGCAGGGACCGTATAGAGTGCAATGCATCCGGAAGCACTGTTTCCCATTGCTGGTCTGGTAGGCCCCGAGATCTTAAAGCGAGACGTACGGAACTCCAGATGATACCGTTATACCTCTCTACCTGCCCAGTTCCGATGGGATGGTATGGTGTTGTTTTGCTTGTAGCAATTCCCCGTTCTGAGAGGTAGTCCTTGAGTTCCCTTGACATAAAGGATGGACCCCGATCTGAGTGAATATAAGCCGGCATGCCACAGAGAGAAAATACCTGCTCAAGGCAGCAAATTACTGTGGACGCCAGCATATTGGAGCAGGGGAAGGCAAACGGAAAACGTGAATATTCGTCGATCATGGTGAGCAAATATGTGTTCCGAGTTGAAGAGGGCACTGGGCCCTTAAAATCGATGCTAAGTCGTTGCATCGGTTGGGTTGCATGTATGAGTATACCATCTGAGGGGCGGAAGAACTGAGGTTTTAATTCCGCACAAAGCCGGCATTCTGAGCATATTTTCTTTACATCTCCAGTGGAAAAAGGGAGATTCCGTGATCGTACAAAATGTAGCATGCGCGTAACGCCAGGATGACACAATCCATTGTGGACATCCATGAGAGTCGAGGACGACATAGTGGAGCAGAATGCCCGTGTGAGGGTGTCCGGGGCCACATTCTCCTTGCCTGGCCGATAGAGAATGGTATAACCAAAAGAGGCCAGTTCCATCCTCCAAAGTTGTATTTTATTATTCTTAATTTTTGTTCGTTTTCGATTATCAAGCATGAAGGCAACTGATCGTTGGTCCGTGATTAATGTAAAGTGCTGGCGAGCTAGAAAATGGTTCCACTTCCGTACTGCCTCTATGATGGCTGTGGCTTCCTTCTCAACCGGAGGATAATGTAGCTTGGCACCTTGTAAGGTCCTGGACATAAATGCTACAGGACGACCTTCCTGATTCAGAGTAGCTGAGATCGCCACCTCCGAGGCATCGCATTCAACCACGAAAGGGAGATTCTTATCGATGGAGTGAAGAGCCGCTTTCTCCAACTGTTTTTTGAGAAGGTTAAAGGCTGCAACAGCTGCTGTTCCCAGTGGAAATGATCTAGCATGCAGCAAGGGTTGGATTTTGTCCGAAAAATGAGGAATCCATTTAGCGTAGTATGCAAACAGACCGAGAGCCCGACGTAAAGAAGCCGGATTCTTAGGTGACGGGAGCTCTTGGAGCGGGCAAAGTCTTTCTGGGTCTGGCTTAATGATACCATTGCCTACGCAGTAGCCAAGGATGTTGATGGTCGGTTGCGACTCAACAGATTTGGATTCGTTCAGGGTTAAATTACGGCGATGGAGGGCATCCCGAAATTTTTGGAGGTTGGCGTCGTGTTCCTGTTGATTGTGACCTGCAATGGTAATGTTACCAAGATAGGGAAAAGTATCCCTTAGGTTTTCCTGTTTAACCAGGCCATCCATTGCCCATTGGAAGACAGCCACTCCATTAGTAACCCCGAATGGGAGGCGACGAAATTGGTACAGCCGTCCATTAGCCTCAAAGGCCGTGTACTGCTTATCTGAGACCTTCAAGGGTACCTGATGATAGGCACTTTTTAAGTCGTAAGTTGAGAACACTTTGTATTCGGCCAGTTTATTAACCATATCATCAATGCGTGGCAATGGGTAGGCATCCAAGTCAGTATATTGATTAGATAGCAAAATACTGCAGATGTTGGAAATCCGAAATAACAACAGAAAATGCTGGAAAAACTCAGCAGGTCAGGCAACATCCGTGGAGAGAAATTTGAGTTGACGTTTCGGGTTTGACCCTTCTTCAAAATTGACGGTTTGCGAATAATCAATGCATAGTCGCTGTTTGTGAGGTTTTAGAGGGTTCTTGACAATGACGACTTGAGCCCGCCAGGGCGACGAACATGGTTCAATGATATCCTCTGCTAGAAGTCGAGAGATTTCAGCCGCAATAAAAGATTGGTCTTCCTGATTAAAGCGCCGCGATTTCGTTATTATCGGTTGGCATTGAGGCGGAATACTGGCAAATAATGAGGGTTCATCAAGTGAAGCTGCTGATAATGCACAAAATGGTAATTTAGACGGTATATTAGAAATAGTAAGTCCGGGTTTGGATCCACCAAACTCAATGGTGAGTTTCTTACGCTGTTTTTGGAAGTCCAGTCCTAAGAGGAGATCACTCCATAAGTCCTTGAGCACCGAAAGTCGGGTGGAGGGATACATACGACCATGAAGTGTCATATCAACAACACAAAAGCCGGAGATTCTGGTATTAAGTGATGACTGGGCCATCGCAATTGCCTGGTCCGATGGGAAGACATGTAGTTTCAATTTCGCAACAATCTGTTCCTTAGTGAAACTATCAGTACTTCCTGAGTCAATTGAGGCATCTAAAGTATGCCCTTTAATTGAAATTTTTGTGGCTGCATGAGACAGGTTCTGTGGGCAAGCAGCTGTAATTGGTGTCGTTGCACAGAGAGTGGCTAAAGCTCTCGGTGTGCTTCTTCGGGAGAGAGCTCGAGAGGAAGCTTGATAGGTCCTAGCTGGAGCATCTTGATAGGCCCTAATTGGGGCAGTTCGGTAGGCCTTAGCTGGATTGGCCCTCGTAGAGGCCCTTGATAGGCAAACTTTAGCAAAGTGTCCTTTTTTCCCGCAATAACTGCAGATTGCATTGCGAGCAGGGCAGGTTTTCCTAGGGTGAAAAGCATCTCCACAAAAGAAGCATTCCTTCCTAGATTGCCAAGAGGCTGCTAAAGTGGGGTCATCCTCCTCTTCTTCATCAGAATTATCAGAATTAGATTCCCCCATGATAGGGTTCACCTGAGACCGCTTGAATTGTTTGGTTGCAGCTACAGCAGCAGATCGAGATCTGGGCAGCTGATAGAAGTCTGCATTTCTCTTTGCCAAATCCAGTGAACAAGCTAGGTCAAAAGCTTTTTGTAGCTCAAGTGTTTTACTTTCTAGTAGACGCTGACGTATAAATGGAGAGGCAATCCCGCAGATGAAAGCATCACGAATCATTTCTTGGCGGTACAGCTCAGCTGAGGCTGCCTGAAAGTTACAATCTACGCTGAGCCTGCGAAGTTCTTCCAGGAATTCGTCAATTGATTCCCCTGGCCCTTGTTGGGCTGTGGCCAGTAGATGTCTAGCATAGACCTCATTTGGAGTCTTGGCATACAGTTTCTTAAGTGCCCGAATCACCTCATCGTAATTATCCCATTCATCAACATATTCGAACACTTTTGGGGTCACATAATTGATAAGTATCTTCAATCTAGCAGGAGCATCCGCTTCACATTCATCCAGAAAATTCTCAAAAGTACGGTACCAATGCTTCCATACCCTGCCAGCTGCTGGTGCATTCGGGTCCAAGTCCAGACGAATAGGTCTAAGGATTTTCTCCATGATGGGTGGTTCCCTGGATCCTTAATTCCGAGTTTGTCCGAAGGTCTAGTATTTGTGAGTGTAAATACTAAGTTCCTTAAATTGATGTAAGAAAAAGGAGGCTTACCATCAAGTAACTTTAAAGTAAGCTTTAAGTAACTTATAAACACACTATATACAAGAGAGGTCTTTACCATGCCTCTGGTAGAAGCCTCTTACAATACTGAACAGACCAGTATTTATACCAGTCCAACAGGAAGTGACACATGACAGGAAGTGAGGTATGTACACAGTTCATAGTTCATAGTTCACAGTTCACAGGAAGTGATGACATAACTTCCCGGAAGTTATTATTTTTATCACATTCAGTGTTTGCCTAGCTGTGTGGCTTTTCAAACACAAAGACCTTTTCACAGAAATGCATTTTAAGTTTTGATTTCCCAAAACTGCCTGTTCTGTGCTGCAGAGTCCAAGCTTTAAAAAAATCTTACAGGCTTTTGGTCACGAGGTGCGGACGCCATCTTTTTGGGTACCCTTTTTAAATTGTCCATGCAGGGTCCCTTTTATCAATAACCTTGGGGGAATGTGGGAATTTTGCAAATCTTACAGAACCTCCGGTGTACATTCCTGTGGCCTGTTTTATTGACAGAGGGAGAGCCGGGACTGAGCCCATGCCACGGGGAAACCAAATAAATCACCAAGAAAGGATTTAAACCCTTCTACCTAACTTATTTGAAAAATGTGCAGTATTTCAGACACTGACAGTGAGAGTACCAATAATGTACTTCTTTAAAAGCTAATTTAAGTAGTTTGCAAATAAGATACCGGCCTAGATTTTCCATGACATAGAATATACAGCCCAGAAGCAGGCCATTCACCCCAACCAGTCCATGCCAGCATTTATGCTCCTTCCAGCCTCCACCCACCCTTCCTCATCTAACTCCAGCATAACCCTCTATTCCTTTCTCCCTCATATACTTATCTAGCTTCCCCTTAAATACATTTATGTTATTCGCCCCAACTACTCCTTGTGGCGAGTTCCATATTCTAACCACTCTCTGGATTTATTAGTGACCATCTTGTATTTATGACCCCTAGTTTTGGACACGCCCACAAGCGGAAACATCTTTTCTACATTGACCCTATCGAACCCCTTCATAATTTTAAAGACCTCTATCAGGTCATCCCTCAGCCGTCTCTTTTCTAGAGAAAAGAGGCCCAGCTTGTACAGTCTTTCCTGATAGGTATAACCTCTCAGTTCTGGCATCATCCTTGTAAATATTTTTTGTACCTACTCCAGTGCCTCTACATCCTTTTTGTAATATGGAGACCAGGACTGTGCACAGGACTCCAAGTGTGTTGCACTTGCATTAGTTGAAGTCCAGTGGCCATGCTCGCTCGCCCACCCACCACTCCCCTCAGCAGATGCCCCAGGGTTAGTTAACGCATGAAAATCAGCAGTGGGCCGATGAAGAGCCAGCGGTGATTGGGCATGAGTGGTTGGCGGGGGGGATGGAGGGAGGAGAGAGGGAAGGAACAGAAAGGTGGCAGAAACTGGAAAGGCCTATAGCAGCTTAAAATGGGAAGTGGCATTAAATGCAGCATTGGAGAGGAACTGAGAAGTCACGACAGCCAGAAGACCTGAAGGGAGGACAACTTTTAATTTCATTGAAGCAGGAATGGACCTTTTACTTAGAAGCTGTGAGAGCATGAAGGGCAGGTCTGTTTGGCACACGGTGAATGAGAGCATCCCAGTGGAGGGAGGTGGCTGAAGCGGTTGGTATCGCTGGTGGCCCTGAACTTCATTCCTGTTGGGCGGGAAAGGGGGGAGGCAGAAATGTTGGTGGGGCAATACGTGGGCATAGCACGATTCCGAGTCAGTTTATGCCCACGTTCACCATTTTCATGTAGATTTTTTGGCGTGCAGGGGTTGGAATTTACAGGCCTTTGTTTTATGTCCTTCCTTTTTTTCTGCCCATTTTCTCCCGCCTTCCTTCTCTGAAGGAGTTAACTCTTTGCTGCCTCACTATTCCACAGGCACCCTTCTAGCAGGTGGCCCAAGTGACCATTATCCACGTGTTCATCCGCACATTAAATGAACTGTCCAACAGCAGAAAGTTTACTCTTTTCTAGCCGGACTGCATCCAGTGAGTTTTAGGCAAAAGAAAAATGATGAGGTCCATCGTGCAGATGACAGTCACGCTGCAAAGAACTGACATTCCACAAACGAAAGTGAAATATTGTTCTCTTTTGCACATCTTAACCTTGTCAGTTGCTTAACTTTGTCAAGCAGTTCACGGAATATATTCCATTCAGCAGGATGACAGCTGTACAGCAGAAATGAACCCTCATCTCCATTCATAGACCCTTATCTCTTTGAGTAATGGATGCTCTCCACAGTTTTCAAGATATGCCAGTGGTTTTACAACACAACAGCTGCAGGTGTGGTTCTTTTAGGTAAATCTTTCGTGTTGAGTATTACAAAACCTGAATAGAGAAATTCAAGCAGCCACAAACGTGTTGAGGTACACTTTTGTTTGAAGTGACTCATCTTTGGGCTTCCCAATGGTTAATTTAAGTAAGTGCGGTCCCACACAAAAGATCCCACATTTAATCCATGGCCTGTGCAGAGTGATCTGATCCCGTCTGGGATGACAGCAGGGTGGGGGGCAGGGTGTGTTGTAAAACTGTTATGCTGATAGATTTAGATGAGGAAAGACGGGAGGAGGCTCGAGTGCAGCATAAACGCTGGCATGGACTGGTTGGGCCGAATGGCCTGTTTCTGTGCCGTATATCCTATATAATCCTATGTACTCAAATTACTTCATGGTCCATGGGATGGGAAAATCAGCCAGATGCCCTGTCCCTGATTGCCCTCCAGTGACCCCTAATGCAAAGTGCGTGTGGTTGGACATTGTCCGAGGGAAATATATGGACTTGGCTGTGATGCATCTGTGCAAATAGCCTGCCAATGTTGAGTCTCCAAACTCCTGTGTGACACGTGACAATTTACGTGAGGTACCAGAGGACTGTTTGTCACCATTATAAGAAGGAGGGAGGAAAGGGGGAACGTGCATAAAAGTCATTGAACATTTTTGCCACACCCTTGTATATTCATTAAGATTTACATAACAGCACTTTGCCTTGTGATACCATTGTGTTTTCCACACTAGCAGAAGAGCAATGTAAAAATGGACCATTGTGCTTAACTTGCTGTTCTAGTGGATTAGTTACAAATATTAATGTGACCTTACACCAATGCACATCTAGGTTATGCTGCTAATAAAGTCACTTTCACTGATTTATCTTCTCCCCTTTCATTTTTAATAATTTACAAATGTTACATGCGCACAGACCAGGGAACAGTAGTTTTTCAAAATATAGACCATTCATTCTGCAGCACCAGATTTTTTTCTAAATTCAGACACTAAGGCGAAGGGTCAAGACCCAAGGGACTGGAGACTTCCAAGGTTGAAAATAATAAAAGAGAAAGAAAGAACCTGCATTTATGGAGCACTTTTCATGTCCGCAGCATTTCCCAAAGCTCTTTACAGCCAATTAATGATGTATGGAGTGTAGTCAAATGTGGCAGCCAGTTTGCACACAGCAAGGCCCCACAGGCAGCAATCAGATAAATGGCCAGAGAATCTGTTTTTGGATATGTTGGTTGAGGGGTAATTGTTCCCAGGACACCATCTCGCTGTTTTCCAAATGGTCTCCTGGGATCACTTCAACAGGTAGATGGGACCTCCGTTTAATATCTCATCTGAAAGGCATCACCTCAGTAACGCAGTGATGTATCACCTAGATTGATGTGCACTTGCATGGCCTACAAGACAACAAGCTTGAGTAACCCTGGTCTAGTTCATGTGCTCAAGTCCTGGAGTGTGGCTTAAACTAACATCCTGCTGACAGAGAAAAGACTCAAGCTGACACCTCATGGCATGTAAGAAACAGTATCCGAGGAATTGTCCCATTTCAGGGCAGGGAGGGGATCAGAGTGTACTGACTAAGCCATTTCACTGTGAATGGACTGAGTGAGCACTGAGGGAGTGCAATCTGAAGGAGACTGATGAATCTAGAATAGAACCATCAGCATAAGATTGGATACAATTGGATACAGTTGGATGGAGAGGCCAGGAGATCTTGTTATGAAGGAAGAACAGAACAGGAGAGAGGACTGAGGTATAGGGAACCACCGTATTTATGAAAAATAGAGAACAGCACAGATAGAGTGATTGGAGAGGAAACTATACAGCTTGCTTTGGGGGAAGCCACATTGCTATTATTTGTTTAGAAGTGCACAATAGATCCCAACAAAGCTTTGGAGGTGTCCAATGCTATAAGAGATGGTTCACCAATGTGTTCAAGTACTGAGTTCAGAGGTGTATGTCATAGATGATCGTGGATTAGCCAAGAGCTTTAAATTAACTGGAGTAACTAGCAGCTTCTATAACTTTGGAAAAGAAGGACAAAAGGTGCCAGTTTGAAGGGTAAGAGTGAGCACAAGTAAATTTGCAATGGGAAGAAAAGGTAGACTGGGAGCAAGTGGGATTAAGGAAATGACATAGGATAGAGGGCACGCATCATGAGTAGGATGGAAGTTATACCATCCATACCAGAGGTCCCATTAGAATCCAAAGATTGGGGGATCTGACAGAAAAAGCTGGCATGGATAAAACTTGATGTTATCATAATCTTGACCAACCTTATTGAATTCTTTGAAGAGCTAACAGGGAGAGTAGACAAGGGTAATGTAGTAGATGTAATATATCTAGATTTCCAAAAGGCTTTTGATAAGTTACCACAAAATAGATTAATGAATAAGGTCAGTGCATGTGAAGTTGGGGACAAGTAGCGGAATGCATATCTGGCTGGCTGCAAGACAGAAAGCAGAGAGTAAGGGTAAAGGGTAGCTATTCAGAGTGGCAGAAGATGTGAACTGGTGTTCCACAAGGATCAGTGCTGGGACCACATTTGCTCACAATTTATATTAATGATTTAGACGTTAGAATCAAAATCACAATTACTAATTTTGAGGATGACACCAAATTGGAGGGTAGTCAATACTGAGGAGGACTGCAACAAATTACAAGACAGCATTGATAAACTTGAAGAACAAGCATATAACTGGTACTTAAGGAAGTGGCCCTAGAAATAATAGATGCATTGCTGGTCATCTTCCAACATTCGATAGACTCTGGAACAGTACCCATGGATTGGAGGGTAGCTAATGTTACCCCACTATTCAAAAAAGGTGGTGGAGCGAAAACGGAGAATTACAGACTGGTAAGCCTGACATCGGTAGTGGGGAAAATGCTACAGTCCATTATAAAAGATGTAATAGCAGAGCACTTGGAAAACAGTGACAGGATCGGACAAAGTCAACATGGATTTACAAAAGGTAAATCGTGCTTGACTAATCTACTGGAATTTTTTGAGGATGTAACTGGTAAAATAGATAAGGGAGAACCAGTGGATGTGGTGTATTTGGACTTTCAAAAGGCTTTCGATAAGGTCCCGCATAAGAGATTAGCGTGTAAAGTTAAGGCACATGGGATTGGGGGCAAGGTATTGACTTGGATAGAGAACTGGTTGGCAGACTGAAAGCAAAGAGTTGGAATAAACGTGTCTTTTTCCGAGTGGCAGGCAGTGACTAGTGGGGTACCGCAGGGATCGATCCTTAGACCCCAGCTATTTACAATATATATTAATGATCTAGACGAGGGAACTAGATGTAATATCTCCAAGTTTGCAGACGACACAAAGCTGGGTGGGCGTGTGTGCTGTGAGGAGGATGCTGAGAAAATACAGGAAGATTTGGACAGGTTGGGTGATTGGGCAGAAGCATGGCAGATGCAATATAACGTGGATAAATGTGAGGTTATCCACTTTGGTGTCAAAAACAGGAAGGCAGGTTATTATCTGAATGGCAATAGATTGGGAGAAGGGGAAGTGCAACGAGACCTGGGTGTCCTTGTGCACCAGTCGTTGAAGGTAAGCATGCAGGTGCAGCAGGCGGTTAAGAAGGCAAATGGTATGTTGGCCTTCGTAGCAAAAGGGTTTGAGTACAGGAACAAGGATGTCTTGCTGCAGCTGTACAGGGCCTTGGTGAGACCACATCTTGAGAATTGTGTGCAGTTTTGGTCGCCTTATCTGAGGAAGGATGTCTTGCCATGGAAGGAGTGCAGCGAAGATTCACCAGGCTGATACCTGGGATGACAGGAATGACGTATGAGGAGAGATTGGGTCGATTGTGCTTATACTCGCTGGAGTTTAGAAGGATGAGAGGGGTTATCTCATTGAAACTTATAAAATTCTAACAGGACTAGACAGACTAGATGCAGGAAGGATGTTCCCGATGGTCGGGGAGTCCAGAACCAGGGGTCACAGTCTAAGGATAAGGGGTAAGCCATTTAGGACAGAGATGAGGAGGAATTTCTTCACCCAGAGAGTGGTGAACCTGTGGAATTCTCTACCACAGAAGGCAGTAGAGGCCAATTCATTAAATATATTCAAGAAGGAGTTGGATATATTTCTTAAGGCTAAAGGGATAAAGGGAAATGGAGAGAAGGCAGGAATGGGGTACTGAATTTGGATGATCAGCCATGATCTCATTGAATGGCGGAGCAGGCTCAAGGGGCCGAATGGCCTACTCCTACTCCTGTCTTCTATGTTTCTAAATTAATTTCAACATAGATAACTGTGAGGTATTATATTTTGGTAAGAAAAATAAGGAGGCCACATATTACTTGGAAAATAAGAATCTAAATAGGGTAGAGGAGCAAAGGGATCTGGGAGTACAAAAACACAAATCACTAAAAGTTGTGACACAGGTTAACAAGGCCATAAAAAAAGCAAACCAAGCACTAAAGTTTATTTCTAGAGGGATAGAATTGAAAATGAGAGAAGTTATGCTAAACTTGTATTGAACATTGGTAGACCACACTTGGAGTACTGTTTACAGTTCTGGTCGCCATATTATAAAAAGGATATAGAGGCACTGGAGAGGGTGCAAAAAAAATTACAAGGATGACACCAGAACAGCAATGTTATACCTACCAGGAAAGGATGAACAGCCTGGGTCTCTTTTCTCTTGAAAAGAGAAGGCTGAGGGGTGACCTAATAGAGGTGTTTAAAATTTTAAAAGGTTTTGATAGAGTAGATACAGAGAGAATGTTTCCACTTGTGGGGAAGAGCAAAACTAGAGACCATCAATATAGGATAATCACCAAGAAATCAAATAGGGAATTCAGAAGAAACTTCTTTACCCAGAGAGTGGTGAGAATGTGGAACTCGCTACCACAGGGAGTAGTTGAAGCGAATAGTATAGATGTATTTAAGGGGAAGCTAGATAAGCACCCAAGGGAGAAGGGAATTGAGGGTTATGCTGATAGAGTTAGTTCAGGAAGGATCGAGGAGGCTTGAGTTGAGCATAAATGCTGGCATGGACTGGTTGGGCTGAATGGCCTGTTTCTGTGCTGTATATTCTATGTAATTTTATGTAAAGTAAAATAGAATAGAGCAATGGAGATGAATTTCTAGCCAATAGTGTCTTGAGTGTCCAACCTGTAAAATCCTAGAATGAGTACACAGTCTGTAAAGTTCCAAAGTGTTCCTCAGTATCTCACTTCTAAGCCCATAAATACCTTGAAATCCTCTCCTCAGGACGCCCTTTCAGAATTTTGAGAGTTTCCCAGAATTGCTTGAAGGTCAACTATTAATACTGAAAATTCTTTGTTGAATCAATGTTACCTGACCTATGCCATGCAGTGCTGAGTTTTATTGAATGTTTTAGGCCTTTTAAAAAAACACTTTAGTTTTCCAAATACATTGGACAGAAGTGGTAAGCACATTTAAAATACATCGAAATTTGAATTTGTGTAATTGTTTTTAATCAATGATTTGTCCTTTTTAGGTTATATAAATTGCAAAGACCAACATGAAAAGGATACGCTGAGTGATGCTCCGAGACTAAGGATGAGCTATCATGTACCTGATATTTTGGGGTGTTTTGTTTTTCACTGAATTATAATCTGCTTATAGATTTCTCTTAGTTGTGTCAAGTGATGGTGCAGGTTGGAAATAATCTGCTTTACACGAATAAAGGTAAAGAGCAGATATTGCACGCGGACCACCTGGGCTTACAGGACATCATTGATATCCAATCCTCACTGCAAATTCTGGTACATATTGCACACCTGTGGTGTAAGCTGCAATGAACTTGGATCCACCTCCCTACATGCAAACTGGAAGAAACTCGTTGGGCTGGATTTTGTCAGCCCCGAGGAGGCGGTTATGGAGGCGGGACTGCCGGTAAAACCCGCCCCCATCCCGCCTCCATGCCCTCTTGCCAGGAGGTGGGAAGCCGTCCTGCCCTGGATCCCGTTTCCTCGAGGCAGGAAAGGGATTAAATCCTATTAACTGCCTGTTAACAGGTAGTTAACAGGCAGAAAATAGGATTAGCCCCATTTTTCCATCCGAAGTGCAGGCTTCCCGACCTCGGAGAACCCCACCAGGGTGTAAGAGATGAGTAGGCGATCTGCGGAGGTCGGAGGGGTCTGAAAATGCAATGTAGAGGTGAGTGATGGGTGCAAGTGTGGAGTGGTAAGTATGTAAGGTGAGTGTAAAGTGTTAGAAAATGTTCATTTACCTTTGTTTCTGCCTACAGCCTTCAGCCGCTGTGGAGCCAGAGTCCCAACATCTCCATTGTAGATTTCACAGACTGGCTGTTGGATCCTCCGAACCAACAGCCAGGTGATTTCTGCAAAGTAGAAAGGTTTGATGAGTCCTGAACACAAGGACTCATCAAACTATACAGAATGTCAGTGTTTGACAGCTTCACAGAGCTGTCAAACACTGACATTTCTTCTTTCAAAATCTTGACAGATGGCACGTCATACGCTGATGTGTTCTGTCAGTGACTTCCCCCTAATTGGCCTGCTGAGCCCGCTGGGCGGGCTTAACAAGGTCAATCAGGGGAAAATCCCACTGGTTGGCCAGAAACTGATGGAGGCGGGATTGAAAGCCGGCAAGCAGCAGTCCCGCCTCCAAAAGCTTCCCATTGATCCAGCCCTTTATGTACAGTCCACATGTACCGTTAATTTGAGGGGGAGAATAGCCACACTAACTATAAAGAGCCCCACAGACCACTGTGTGCAGCAAGTAAAGTCATGTGCGCTTTGCCGCTCCAGTGTTACAATATTTAAATGGCTACTCTCCCTCCTGCTACTGATTTTAAATCTGTTCCCCCTCTATCTATTCCACCGGCATATCTCCAGTTCAAAATCAATAGCCAGCGCCTGAACAGAACATAGGAGTGAAGATGGAGAGTTGCCATTTCGATATCAGTGCTGATAGGAGTGTGCTCTGGGACACACTGGACCCAGTTTACCCCAGCCTGACAACTGTTCATTCCGGGGAACTTTGGCAGAGGAACAGTGGCAGAGACCAAATATAGCGGGTTATAATTGCCCTGTTTCACTTGACACCCAATTCTGCTGCCATCACAGACAGAAGCCTAGTAAAGGCATGCTGATCCAAGTTAATGACACAGAAGTACAGTGCTGAGGCCCCTTGCATCTTTTCCAACCCACCCAGGTTACTGGTGAATGACATGAAGACCCAATGGGGGAGAAATTGGGCAGTGTAGGGTCCATTTTTAGGTGCTACGTGGCCTCCTAAAACTCGAAAATAGCCTCCGAGATGCGCGTGCACTCTTCCGACTGGAAGTGCACCAGACGCCATATTGGTAAAGGGGTTTGTGCGTGAGCACCTAAGGACCACCAGCAGCATGTAGAGCAGGCCGATTTTGACATCAATCAGTGTGCAATGCTGATTTGATGCCAGCGCTGCCATTTTCACATGTCACGCTCCAGCCTACGCCCCATCTTAACCTCGTGCAGCTGAGCACGATGTTAAATGCCATGGAGGACCCCTCCACCAGCACTACTTAAAGGGATCATGAACTACTTACAGGTTAGTTGCTGGATTATTTCTTCTGGCTGATTGTGCAATTGTATGCTTTTGGGAGCTTTTCTATACTTGGCTAAAGTTTGAATAGTCTACAGGGAGTGGTCTGGCTGCTGCTGAAATACTTTATTGTTCATTTAAAAGCTTGTGCTGAAACAAGTTGCCTCCAGACATGGGTGGCCTGGTAGGGCTTCCACTGGGAATTGAACTTAACTGGGAGAATGAAGAGAGGCCACGCAGAGCAGGACAAGCTGCTAGAAGAGGGAAGAGGAGGAGGGGGAGAAGGGCTCTCAGCAGGAGGCCATATCCACAAAGGGTCTTTAGGGAGAAATTCTCTTACCTCAACTTCACAGAGGACCAATGCTTGAGACGTCTTCAGTTCACAAAAGAGTTCTCAACTGCAACTTCAAAGCAGGGCAAGGATCACATTGCCTGTAACTGTCAAGGTGACTGTGGCTCTTAACTTTTATGCGCCTGGCTCCTTCTAGGCTGCTGCTGGAGATATAAGCAACATCTCGCAGTTTGCAGTGCACTGCTGCATAATGGAGGTCACTGAGGCTCGCTATACACAGAGAGACAACTTCTTCTCATTCCCTCTTGCCAGAGACAAGCAGGCTGAGTGAGCACAAGGGTTTGCTCAGATTGCAGGCTTCCCCATGGTGCAGGCTGTCATTGACTGCACGCACATTGCCTTGCATGCACTTCATGAACCGAAAGGGATTCTACTCATTCAATGTGCAGCTGGTGTGCAACCACAGGCAGCGCATCATGCAGGTGAAAGCTTGATATCCTGGCAGTCGTCACGGTGCCTTCATTCTGCAGCAGTTCTCTGTGCCACCTGTATTTGATCCACCATGGCAAGTTAAAGGCTTGCTAAAGGGCGACAAGGGTGATCCACTCATGACATGGCTCATGACTCCAGTCCGGAACCCACACACATGTGCACAACAGGCATACACTGAGAGCCATGCTGCCACAAGGAACATTATAGAGCACACCATCCATATCCTCAAGCAATACTTCCGCTGCCTGGAGCACTCTAGAGGAGCCCTGCTGTACTTAGCTGAGCAGGTACCAAGATTTGTGGTAGTATACTGCATGCTGCACAACCTCACCATGATGGAACAGCCCTTGCCATTGTAACATTTGCATATTGAATTATCATTGGCCTGCAGGCATCTGTAAGGAATACCTATTATATTCACATGTGATCACATGCTGAGTTGTCATTGGCCTGCAGGCATCTGTAAGGACTACTATTGTTTGGAAGACCCAGACTAGGGGTTCTAATGCTGTGCTTTCCCCAATGGTGCTGCTATGAGTAAGATCACAGACCTAATGCTTATTAAAAGAGTTAAACTGTAATACCCCGTTGTCCTGCAATTTATTATTTTTGTACAAAGTGTGCAAAACTAGACATGGTGTCAGAACAGGGATTTGAAATGGACATCGTTGGAGCTCCCTTGCCTCGAATGGTTTGGAAATCTTTGAGCTTACCTAGAGAATGGCGCAAGTTCAAGCAACATGTGGAGTTGATGTTCTCGGTTCCGCTGAAAAGCAAAGGGGAGGAAGAAAGATGCAGCTACCTACTCCTGTGGATCGGAGAAAAAGGGAGAGACATTTTTAACACATGGTCTCTCACCACGGATGAAGCAAAGGTACTGAAAAGTTATTTTGACCATTTTGAATCATATGTGATGCCCAAGACAAATACAATATTCGCTAGGTACAAGTTTCAGGAGAAAGTACAAGGAGCTAGTGAGTCATTTGAACAGTTCGTGACTGAGTTAAAACTGCTGGTAAAAGACTGTGAATATGCAGATAAAGATGAGATGGTCAGAGACCGTATTGTGTTTGGAATACATTCAGCTAAAGTGAGAGAGAAACTTTTGAATGTTGGGTCCAGGCTAACGCTGGACAAAGCTATGGACATAGCTAGATCGCACGAGATAGCCCAAGCACAGTTGAAAACCATAACCGGCACCACGAGCAGCTCACGTGAACAGACAGTGCACGCAGTTAATAGACACACACCAAAGAACACTGCCCAGAGAGCGTGTTTCAGAACAGAAAGAACAGAGAGAGTTCTAAAATGAGCGACACAGACATAAAATGCTTCAAAAACTGTGGATATTGTGGAAACAAGGTGTATGGGGAAAAGGAGCACTGCCCTGCCCAAGGAAGGCAATGTGCTAAATGTGGTAAACGGAACCACGTTGCTAAAGTTTGCAGGACTGTTTTTGGATCAGCAGTACACACAGTGAGTGACAGCCAAATGCCAGATAGAGAGCCAAATGCAGAGGAACTGTTTATTGATTCTGTGTCACAGAAAAAATAGATTTCAGAGACTGAGCAAGCCTTTGCAGATATTGAGATAGGAACACAGGGCACAGAGCTTAAGTTTAAACTAGACACTGGCGCTCAGGTTAATGTAATTCCTCCGAGTGAGTATCACAGCTTGAAGGTGTAGGGGGTTTTGGTTTGGGGTTTTGTGTCTGGCCAGTCAGACGTATCGGAGTTGCTCCAGCACCGTGCGGTTTGAATCGCTTCCCCTTTGGTTCTGACCACCGGACTTATTACAAGTAGCGATATAGACAAATGAGACCAGTGGTTCGGTGCAAAGAAAACCAATGTTTATTAAAAATAACGAAACAATTACTATACAGAGAAAAATCACTATGGATGCAACACAATTACACTTAACGGGGGAGGAGAAATGGACACATCGAGGGAAAATGACTAAAATGACACTTTAGCAATCCCCCTTAACTCCCACCCTTTACACCTATCTAGGTTGTCTTGTGATGGGCCAGTAAATTGATGCTCACCAGTCTAGGATGTTGAAACACCTGCTCCGTGCCCTGTTGCCTGTCGATGTTTTTAGGTTTTCACCGCCCCAGAGCAGGGATACCCCAGTAATTCAAACGTAACTGCGGGTGTCCTACTTCCCTGGATGGGCTCTTCGTCAACGATCCTCTCGCTGGGTTGATGATATGGCACGGCACTGGAGGCGAGGCGAGAGAGAGAGAGAGCGAGACATGGCTTCCCGAGGGACTAGTTATACCTTTCCTGGTAGCCCTTATCTCCTGCCAGATCAGCTCATTTCTTTTGTCTGACCTGGACGTGTTGAAGCTCATACAAAGGGTACCGATCTGGGCCCATTGACCTGAATGGCTGGTTAATCGGTTTTAAACATCTCATCAGTGTTCCACTTTGTCCAACTGGTTTCGTGATGGGGCCATTCCAGTTTGAATGCCCCGTTGATCATTTCCAAACAGTGTTGATGTTCTCTAACGAAGGTCTGAATGCAGCTATTACATATTGAATAGGCTTTGCCTGCTCTTGATTGTCTGTGCAACCAACCTTGATGGGTTTTAATCAGAGGCCCGAATGCCACTGGGTTTGCTTCTCATGCATAAATGCAGAAGGTCTGTCTGCATTCTAATTTCTGGAAAGTTCCTTCTTTGTCAGTCCAAACTGAAACTTACAGGCCTTGGCCATGAGGTTGACCACAGCCATCTTGTTGAGCCCTGGATTTTAAACTCAGTCCAACCAGGGTTTCTTCAATAAACCAAAAGTAAATCTTCGGGGGAGACATGAAATTTGCGAATCCTTTCAAAGGATGAGTGTGAGCTACAGCCCACCTCACGCAGACTGACCAGCTATGGTGGTGAGCAGCTCATTGTAAAAGGCACATGCGTGATGAAATGCAAGTACAAAGAAAGCGACATGATGTTGGACTTTTACATTGTTGACACTCGAACACCTCCAGTGCTAGGTCTAAAGGCATGTTTAGACATGGACCTCGTCAAGCTAGTGCTATCATTGACAGAACCAGTTGAGAAGCAGACAGTCATGGAGGAGTTTGCTGACGTTTTCAAAGGAATCAGACTATTCCCAGGTGAATGCACTATCTACCTTGAGCCAGCAGCAACCCCTGTGGTTTGCCCACCGAGAAGGATACTCCTTGCTCTACATAGTCACCTGAAGGAGGAGCTGCAGAGCATGGAGAATACAGAAATTATCGTCCAGGAAACAGAACCGACAGAGTGGATCAACGCATTAGTAGTGGTTGAGAAACCACGTAGAGGCAAGCTCAGAGTCTGTCTCGACCCCAGAGATTTGAACAAGGCTATCAAATGCCCTCATTACCCTCTACCAATGCTAGATGACATCACACCCAAGCTAGTGGGGGCACGTTACTTCAGTGTAATGGACGCACGATCAGGATACTGGACTATCAAGCTCACGGAAGAGTCATCTAAGCTAACAACATTCAACACACCATTTAGACACTACCGATTTCTGCGTTTACCATTTGGTCTTATCTCAGCTCAGGATGAATTCCAGCGGAAGATCGACGAAACCTATGAAGGCCTCGATGGAGTAGTTGCAATCATAGACGACATCCTCATCTATGGCAGGAATAGAGAGGAACATGACAGGAACCTCCATGCGATGCTACAAAGATCACCGGAGAAAGGTATCCGGCTCAACCCCGAGAAAAGCATAATTGGATCCACCGAGATCAGTTATTTCGGGCATCACCTCTCAACTGATGGCATTAAGCCGGATCCAGAGAAAATCTCCGCCATCAAGAAGATGGAGCCACCGAAGAACCGCGCAGAGCTAGAGACAGTACTAGGCATGGGTAACTACTTAGCCAAGTTTGCCCCGAGCCTCTCCGAAATCAATGCACCCATGCATCAGTTGCTCAAACAATCCAATGCGTTCCTGTGGGGCAAACAACATGACACAGCATTTCAGAAAATGAAAGACCTAATCACCAGAGAACCAGGACCAGTTATTGCCTTCTTCGATCCCAACAAAGAGCTCAGACTACAAGTGGATGCATCAAAGTATGGACTAGGCGCAGTATTACTGCAAGAAGGAAAGTCCATCGGCTACGCTTCCAGATCTCTCACAGACAGTGAAATCAACTATGCTCAAATCGAGAAAGAGCTATATGCAATTCTGTTTGTATGTAAGCGTTTCCACCAGTATGTCTATGGCCGACAAGTCATTGTGGAATCCGACCACAAGCCCCTTGAGTCAATCATGAGGAAACCACTAGCCGCACCCCCACCAAGGCTACAGAGAATGATCCTTCAGCTACAGAAGTACAACTTCACAATCATTCACCGTCCAGGCAAAGATATTCCTGTCGCAGACACACTCTCCAGAAAGTCTCTTAGCTACCAGGACAGCAGCCTCAGTGAAGGCATGGATGTGCAGGTGCACATGGTGTACAACAGCTTACCTATGAGTGACTCAAAACTGAAGGAGATCCCAGCAGGAACAGAGAAAGATGCACAACTCACACTGCTGAGCAAAGTCATACATGAAGGATGGCCTGAGGAAAGGAGGCAATGCCCTCAGAGCATATCTGAATTCTGGAACCACAGAGACGAACTGTCACAAATCAACAGAATCATCTTCAAAGGGGAGAAAATCATCATTCCTACCAGTCTCAGAGAAGAGATGTTGACAAAAATTCATGCTGGACATATGAGCATGGAAAAATGCAAACAAAGAGCACGTGACATTATGTTTTGGCCTGGAATGTGCAAACACATTGAGGACATTGTCGGAAAATGTTCCATTTGTCTAGAATGCCACCCATCAAATGTCAAAGAGCCCATGATACCTCACCGTATCCCAGACAGACCCTGGCAGGTCGCGGCAACGGATCTGTTCACATGGAACAACGAGGACTACATAGTGACTGTTGATTACTACAGCAGATTTTTTGAACTGGACAAGCTTCACAGCATCACATCTGCAGCTGTGATCCACAAGCTAAAGGCAGCCTTTGCCAGGCATGGCATGGTAGAGACTTTAGTCTCAGACAATGGCCCCCAATACAAATCAAAAGAGTTTGAGTCGTTTGCCAAGGCATGAGATTTCACACATGTCACATCAAGCCCATATTACCCTCAAAGTAATGGCCTTGCTGAAAAAACTGTCCAGATTGCAAAAACACTCATGGACAAAGCCAAAGCAGACAAAAGAGACCCCTACATCAGTCTCCTTGAGTACCGCAACACTCCGGTTGACAACTTCAAGTCACCAACACAGCTGTTGATGAGCCGCAGCTTTCGCTCAATCCTTCCAAGCACCAACCAGCAGCTGCAGCCAGAGGTCATCAGCTGCAAGCAAGTGCATGCAAAACGTGTACAGAGACAGCAACACCAAAAGAGATACTATGACAGGTCAGCTAGACTACTGCCGCTGCTGCACAATGGAGAATCTGTCAGAATCTAGGAGTATGACTACTGGAAGCCAGCAGTCGTCATCCAGCCAGCTGACACTGAGCGATCGTATCACGTCCGCACCCCAGAAGGACAGGTGTACCGCCGCAATCGCAGGCACCCCCTGAACACCAAGGAACAACACCGTCATTCCGACGAGAGGATCAGTTCAACAGAGTGTGATGAACAGGGCAATACACAAAACACATCATACTTACCTGAACCTAAACCTGAAGCTGAATTGTTGACCGATTCAGGAGCATGCTCAGTTTCCTACCACACAAGGTCGGGACGAGAGGTCAAGCCTAGAGTTATCCTTGACTTGTGAACTGTCAAAGGGTGTAGGCGGATTGCTGCCCCCAAAAAAAACTGTACATCGTTATTGAAACGTTGAGATGTTTTCAGTGCTAGTTAAATGTTGAGTTTACTACCGAGAACATTATGTAGAAGAAAGGTTTAAAAGTAATGCATAACATTTTTCTTTTAAAAGGGGATGTAACATTTGCATATTGAATTATCATTGGCCCGCAGGCATCTGTAAGGAATACCTATTATATTCACATGTGATCACATGCTGAGTTGTCATTGGCCTGCAGGCATCTGTAAGGACTACTATTGTTTGGAAGACCCAGGCTAGGGTCACAGACCTAATACTTATTAAAAGAGTTAAACTGTAATACCCTGTTGTCATGCAATTTAATGGCCCAGAAATTCAGGTCGGGGGCTTCCCGCGGGTGCTAGCCCCTGATCTGCACTTACCTTGTGCGCCGGCCGTTGAGCTGTAGGGCCCCGTGGAATTCCGATCCGGGGCCTGGTCCAGCTGCCGGCACGCAGTGCTTGCGTAGCCCAGGGGCGCAGTTAGTTTGTTGCGTCCCCTGGGATCACGTGGGCCATGGGCAGCCAATCGGAGCAGGGAATGTTCCATTCATAAGTCTGACAGGAAGTGCTGTCAAGACTTATAAATACTACGGCCCCAAAATAGCACTGAACCTTCAAATAAATTTTTAAAAAACATCACATTTTTTAATAAACTATAAATTACATGAAATAACTATTTATTTAAATTTTTGAAAAAAATAATTTTATCTTCTAACGGGGCTAAAAATAAACTTACCCTGCTTTAAAGTATTTAAAAATAATAAACCTGTGGAAAAAATGTTTTAATTTAATTAATTCACCACTTACCTTGTAAAAAGCAGGCCTTACGCCTGCTTTTTATATTTCTAAATTCTGCAGGCTTACTCTCCCGGAGAAACCTGTAAAAAAAACGTTAGTTTGATGAGCACGCGCAGCCTCCCCCGCGCACGCATTCGACCTCTGAACCCCTTCGTTCAGAGGAATGGAAGTGCCGGTTTCCCGCGCATGCACAGTGCATGCAGGAAACTGGCACTTCAATCGGGCCTACGGGTGAGTACCCAGCGTGTACTCACCCGTGGAGACCCGAATTTCTGGGCCATTATTTTTGTACAAAGTGTGCAAAACAAGACAGCCATCACCTATCAGGTGAGACGATGAGAATCAGGAGAACGATGAACAGGAGGAGGAGGAGGAGGAACAGGAGGAGAAACAGGAGGAGGAAATGAAGAAGGGGGATGTGCAACAGGAGGTGGAGGAACATGAAGAGGAAGGGAGGGTACAATGTAGACAGCCCATTTCTGCCCGGGCTCTACATGATCAAATAATTCATGAGTGATACCAGTAGACTCAACCACACCTCCCTAATCACCAACAATCTCACACTCCTTACCTTCCCTCTATCACTGACCATCACAACGTCCTCTTTTTGACAACACAAAAATAAAAACCACCAGCAAATGCACATTCTAATCCAATTTTATAAATTCATCATGACATAATGCATACAAAAATAAACTGATCACCCTTGTGCATTCCCTTAGTGCCTGTCTTCTGTGTACCTTTGCCTCTCCTAGTGCTCCTACGAAGTGCTTCCCCAGTGGCTGCTGACTTCCAAATGAAAGGACTGCAGGTGGCCTTGGAGAGCGACCTCGAGCAGCTCAGGGCCTAGAAGGCCCGACCTCAGACTGCACCATCTTGACCTGGGCTGCAGCAGTCTGGGCTGTAAGGCTGACAGGCAACAGCAAGGGCACTGGTGGAGTAGCTGTGGTGGGAGCATAAATGCTGTCATACTGAGAGAGGACAGCATTACTGCATCACTGAAAGAGGCAGAAGGATAGCTGTTGCAGGAAATGAAAATATTACTGCACTAGTACAATAGGAATGCTCTTTTGAGGTTAGAGCAGAATAGAGGGAGCTTTATTCTGCATCAGTCTGAGCTATACCTGACATGAGTGCATGCTGCTGACATGGGTGGCCTGAACCATGGAGTATTCTATTCTCCAGCACTAAAACAATCACCTTGAGCATAAATGAGAAAATGAAGAGATCAGATAAGATTCCACCCACCTCAGCTCATCTGCTGCTCAAACCCTCATCCATGCCTTTGTTAACTCAATTATCCCAATGCTCTCCTTGCCGGCCTACCACCTTGCACCCTCCGTAAACTTTGGCTCATCTAAAACTCTGCTTCCCGTATTCTAATTTGCACCAAGTCCCATTCAGCCAGCATCCCTGTGCTCGTTGACTATATTGGCTCTCAGTCTGACAACACCTCGATTTTAAAATTCTCATCCTTGTTTTCAAATCTCTCCGTGACCTCTCCCATCCCCATCTCTGTTACCTCCTCCAGCCCTACAACCCTCTGAGATCTCTGTGCTCCTCCAATTGTGACCTCTTGTGCATCCCCAATTTTCTTCGCAGCATCATTGACGACCGTGCCTTCAGCTATCTAGGCCATAAGCTCCCTAAACCTGTCCGCTTCTCTGCCTCTCTCTCCTCCTTTAAGACGCTCCTTAAAGCCCACCTCATCCTGTCCCAATATCTCCTTATGGAGCTCAGTGTCAAATTTTGTCTGATAATGCTCCTGCGCAGTGCTTTGGAATGTTTTGCTATGTTAAAGGTGCTATATAAATGTAAGTTATGGTGGTCATGAGAACAGGAGCTGTTTGACATTGAGCCAGGTCTAAAGTCAACTTGATCCTCTCCTGCTCTATTTACACTGGGCCTGAAGGCAAAGACCAGTAAGGGCAGCATTGTTGGGGGTGGACACCTGATGTAATGAGTCTCTGCCCTCATTTCTTCTTCCGTGCACCTGGGAGATTGGATGTTCCTCGGGCACACTGAAGAGGAAAATTGGCACCTTGATATCATTGTAAGCCTCGATGTCCTATTCTCAGGCATGTAGTTCGTTTTGACGGGGGAATTACAAGGGAAATAATTAATGAATTACCCAAAAGCTCATAAGTTAAATAAGGTCATTTATTAAAGGAAAAGAAGAAGAGAGAAAAGAAAACAAAAATGCTTATAGATTTAAATGGCAATACAATGCCTTTCTTAGCCTACCTGGCAATACAATGCTCTTCTTACTCTACTCTTAGCAATAAAGATGCTCTAGCAATACAATGCCCAAATATGTTCTAAGTAAATGGTCATACAATCACCCCGAAGTGGCCAGCTCCTGTTGGTTGCAGCTCTGTCCTTCCGACGATCAGTCGGGTTCCCTCCTTGTTGACTGCAGCTCTCCTTCCGAACTCTCGACTGCAGTGTCGAAGTTACCTTAACAGCTTCTTTTATATATCTTTTCCTTTCAATGGTGGACAGGATGTTACATCGATGATAGCCTTAGATTATGATAACCAATAATATATTGCAGTTTTTGTTTCAAATTTAAAGTTAAAGTCCACATGATCTTAAAACTCCTTTTCAGTAAATTTCCATCATGTGAAGACCACAGTAACAGTTGATTGACTGGATAGCTCAGGCAAATCTCGACCGTCTAGCTGGCAAACTTTCTGATCAGGATTGTTTATTGAAGAGGCCCATTGAGTTCTGCGTTATCTCATCAAGGCCTAATCCTTCATTGTTTACACAGATGTCTCCTTTAGCTACACAATGGGCTGGATTTTCATTCAGGAGTCGGGTAGGAGGCAGGACTACAACTTTCGGGGTTGTAGTCCCGCCTCCATCGAGATGTGGCCAATCCACGCGATTTTAACTTGATTGATCTTGTTGAGCCTGCCCAGCAACAGGTGATGTCACAGACTGAAATTTCATCTGTCAAGAGGTTTTGACAGATGAAATATCAGCGTTTCACAGCTGTTTGAAGCTGTCAAACACTGACAGTCTTACTTCTAACCTGAGTCCTTCTCCACAGACTCAGTTAGAAATATCTCCTGCACAGAAAGCTGAAGGCTGTCACTTTTGACAGTTCGCAGCCATTCTGCTTTCTGTGCCGGTGAGATGAGGGACTCCCGAGACCTAAAGGAAGGAAGGCTGAAAAGGTAAGAAAAGGTAATTTAAACTTCTTTAAACACTTTATACACACCAAACACACTTACCTTTGCACTCATGCGCACATCACTCACCTGAACACTGACATCTCGACCCCTCAAAGTCCTTCAACCCGACGGCCCGACTCCTCTAACTTGGCGTGGTTTGGAGCCATCGGGAATCCCACACTTCAGCATTAAAAATAGGGATTAGGCTAAAAACGCCTGTTAACTACCTGTTAACAGGCAGGTAATTGGCACTAATCCCTTCCCACCTCAGGTAGGCGGGTCCAAGTGCGGGCCGGGTACCCGCCTCCTTTGAAACTGGCATGGAGGCGGGTTGGGTGCAGGATGGGGTCGGGACCCCTGATTTCGGGATTTTAACCCCCCACACGCCTCCAATCCCGACTCCACGGCCCAATGAAAATCCTGCCCAATGTCTTTATTCCTTCTTGATCGCACCATCTAGTTTTGTTGCTTTGCCACCGATCAGCGGGTTTTAATTTTAAAACAAGCTTTTTCCCCATCAGCACTGTCCCCAGCTTCCCAAAGCATGCTGGCTGAATGTCCAACTTGAAAATTGTGTCAAAAAAAAGGACTTCTCTTCCTTACAGTCCTCCCTCAAGTGTCTAGTGTGACTTGACACACTACGACACTTTTCAATAGTTGTTTCCTTTTGGCTTTCTCCACCATATTAAGCAAACGTTTGTACCATTTTCTTCCATATCGATTAATTGATTCTGTTAGGAGGTAGATAACGATGACCAACTGTACAATCACCAGGACATGAGATACGATCCTGATCCAGGGGTGGATCTTAATGTTCATACAATCTCCCACCAGGATGTGGTTTTTATATTGTTGATTCTTGACCTGTTTGCCCGAGTGTGTTGCTGTAACTGATAATAATGTTTCCTTGATCGATCAATGGCCACTTTAAGCTTTGTTAAATGCTCGGGCAGGGGTGGAATGTCATAACCAAACTTAGTAACATATTTGAGCAAGTTGAATCTAAGCATGTTATTTACAAGCATTTCGGTAGCGACATCATGCTGATATATGTTCATTAACTCTCGTATTGTAGGGATCGATCTATCCCTAACTGAAGCAATGAAGTCGAGTCAGTTCAATAATTCAACTGAATTCAATCAAACAAGTGAACAAAACAAAAACATGCAGGAGCAACAGCAAACAGGTCTTTTCAGCAGCTTGTTACACGAGGTCATAGAGTCATAGAGTCATAGAGTTTTACAGCACAGAAAGAGGCCCTTCGGCCCATCGTGTCTGCGCCGCCCATCCATCCCTGTCCAGTCTAATCCCATTTTCCAGCATTTGGTCCATAGCCTTGTATGCAATGGCATTTCAAGTGCTCATCCAAATGCTTCTTGAATGTTGTGAGGGTTCCTGCCTCTACCACCCTTTCAGGCATTGAGTTCCACATTCCAACCACCCTCTGGGTGAAAAAGTTCCTCCTCAAATCCCCTCTAAATCTCCTGCCCCTTACCCTGAATCTATGCCCCCTTGTTATTGACCCCCCTACTAAGGGGAAAAGTTCCTCTTTATCTACCCTATCTATGCCCCTCATCATTTTGTACACCTCAATCAGGTCCCCCCTCAGCCTTCTTTGCTCCAAGGAAAACAACCCCAGCCTGTCCAGCCTCTCTTCATAGCTGAGGCGCTCCATCCCAGGTAACATCCTGGTGAATCTTCTCTGCACCCTCTCCAAAGCAATCACATCCTTCCTATAGTGAGGCGACCAGAACTGCACACAGTACTCCAGCTGTGGCCTCACCAGCGTTTTGTACAGCTCCATCATAACCCCCCTGCTCTTATATTCTATGCCTCGGCTAATGAAGGCAAGTATCCCATATGCCTTTTTAACCACCTTATCTACCTGTTCCGCTGTCTTCAGGGATCTATGTACATGTACACCAAGGTCCCTCTGACCCTCTGTACTTCCTAGGGTCCTACCACTCATTATGTATTCCCTTGCCTTATTTGTCCGTCCAAAATGCATCACCTCGCACTTTTCAGGGTTAAATTCCATTTGCCACTTTTCCGCCCATCTGACCAACCCGTTTATATCGTCCTGTAGCCTGAGGCTTTCCTCCTCACAATTTACCACCCCACCAATTTTCGTGTCATCTGCGAACTTACTGATCATACCTTTTACATTCTCATCCAAATCATTTATGTAGATCACAAACAACAAGGGACCCAGCACCGATCCCTGAGGTACCCCACTGGACACAGGCTTCCAGTCACAAAAGCAACCTTCGACCATCACCCTCTGCCTCCTGCCACTCAGCCAGTTTAGGATCCAACGCGCCAAGGCACCCTGGATCCCATGGGCTCTTACCTTCTTGACCAGTCTCCTATGCGGGACTTTGTCAAAAGCTTTACTGAAGTCCATGTAAACCACATCCACAGCATTTCCCTCATCCACCCCCCTAGTCACCCCCTCGAAAAATTCAATCAGATTTGTCAGACATGATTTACCCTTGACAAAGCCATGCTGACTATCCCCGATTAATCCTTGCCTCTCCAAGTGGAGACTAATTTTGTCCCTCAGAATTTTTTCCAATAATTTCCCTACCACAGATGTTAGGCTCACTGGCCTGTAATTCCCTGGTTTATCCCTGCTACCCTTCTTGAATAATGGTACTACGTTAGCTGTTCTCCAGTCCTCTGGTACATCCCCTGTGGCCAGAGAGGTTCTGAAAATTTGTGTCAGAGCCCCTGCAATCTCCTCCTTTGCCTCCCACAGCAGCCTGGGATACATCTCGTCCGGGCTTGGGGATTTATCCACTTTTTGGCCTGCTAAAACCGCTAGCACCTCCTCCCTCTCGATGCTAATATGTTCAAGTATGTCACAGCCCCCTTGCCCGATTTCTATGTCTGCATCGTCTTTCTCCATAGTGAACACAGATGCAAAAAATTCATTTAAAACCCCGCCTACATCATCTGGCTCTACACACAGATTGCCACTTTGGTCCCTAATGGGCCCTACCCTTTCCCTGGTTATCCTCTTGCCCTTAATATACTTATAAAACATCTTAGGATTTTCCTTTATTTTGCTCGCCAGTGTTATTTCATGGCCCCTCCTCGCCCTCCTAATTTCTTTTTTAAGTATGCCCCTGCATTTTTTATACTCCTCTAGGGCTTCTTCCGTCTTTAGTCTTTTGTAACTGCCAAAAGCCCCCCTTTTATTTCTAATGCATTTTTGTATATCCCTTGTCATCCAAGGTTCCCTTTGCTTGTTGGTCCCACCCTTGACCTTTACAGGAACATGTTGGCGTTGTACTCTCTCTATTTCCCTTCTGAAAGTCTCCCACTGTTTTGATGCGGATTTTCCTATAAGTAGCTGCTCCCAGTCCAATTTGGCCAGATCCTGCCTTATCATATTAAAATCAGCCTTCCCCCAATTTAGAACCCTTATTTCCGGGCCGTCTTTGTCTTTTTCCATGACCACCTTAAATCTCACCGAATTGTGGTCACTGTCGCCAAAATGCTCTCCTACTGACACTTCCACCACTTGCCCAGCTACATTCCCCAGAATTAGGTCCAGTACCGCCCCCTCTCTTGTAGGACTTTCTACATGTTGGCTCAAAAAGCTCTCCTGGATGCACTTTAAGAATTCTGCACCCTCTAAGCCTTTCACACTCTGACTATCCCAATTTATATTGGGGAAGTTGAAATCCCCCACTATTATTACCCTATTATTTTCGCACTTTTCTGAGATTTGCCTACATATCTGTTCCTCTATCTCCCCCTGACTGTTTGGGGGCCTATAGTACACTCCCAGCAAAGTGCTTGCCCCCTTTTTGTTTTTAAGTTCTACCCATATGGCCTCATTAGAGGAACCCGCTAATATATCATCCCTCCTTACAGCAGTAATTGACTCCTTAATTAATATTGCAACACCCCCTCCCCTTTTACACCCCCCTCTGTCTCGCCTGAAGATTCTATACCCCGGAATATTGAGCTGCCAGTCCTGACCCTCCCTCAACCATGTCTCCGTGATAGCAACAATATCGTACTCCCATGTGTTCAACAACAACTTCAGTTCATCCACCTTATTTGCAAGACTCCTTGCATTAAAATAAATGCCTTCCAGCCCTGCCATATTCTCTTTTGCCTTCACATATTTGCTTTGCCTTCCCAGCTGACTTGTTTTTCCCTCTGTATTTGGCTGTAAATCACCCCCTACTATAGCTCCACTCTGTACCCCATCCCCCTGCCAAGTTAGTTTAAACCCCCCCCAGCAGTGCTAGCAAACCTCCCCGCAAGGATATTGGTTCCCCTCTGGTTCAGGTGTAAACCGTCCGACTTGTACAAGTCCCACCTTTCCCAGAAGCAGACCCAGTGATCCAGGAAACTAAAGCCCTCCCCCCTGCACCATCCCTTTAGCCACGCATTCATCTGTTCTATCTTCCTATCCCTATACTTACTAGCACGTGGCACCGGGAGTAATCCAGAGATTACAACACTTGAGGTCCTGCTCTTTAATCCTTCACCTAGCTCCCTAAATTCTTGCTGCAGGACCTCATCCCTCTTTTTACCTATGTCGTTGGTACCAATGTGGACCACGACCACTGGCTGTTCACCCTCCCCCTCCAGAATGCCCTGCAGCCGCTCAGTGACATCCTTGACCCTGGCAACAGGGAGGCAACAAACCATCCTGGATTCACGTCTACGGCCACAGAAACGCCTATCTGTTCCCCTTACTATAGAATCCCCCACCACTATTGCTCTCCCACTCTTTTTCCCCCCTTCCTGGGCAGCAGGAGCACCGCCAGTGCCAGGAAGTTGGCTGCTGCTGCCTGGGGTCTGGGCTTAGAACCTCCCACTCTCTGACGTCATGACGTCATGACATTTCCCGCCATTCGGGGCATCACATGACCAACGTGATGACGTCATCACGTTGTTTCAGGGCTTTGGCAGAAAGCTTATTTACACTCAGCCAACAAACACAGATGCTGTATCATTGGGTTAAAGACAGTTATGCATTTGTACAGAAGATCATTGGTGGTTTTGCCACATGCGCCCCCCCAGAAGTGTCTTTAATCGCAAAGGTCAATCGCAGAGGAGGTCGGACAATCCTGTCGGAGTGACTCCGATATTCCCGGAGAGGAATGGATGGTGCAGGTGTCGTAGATGCTCCTCCTTTGAAGCGCTGGCGACGAGGATGTCATCAAGGTATAAGAAAAGGAATTTGAGGTCCCGTAGCACCGAATCCATGAGGCGTTGGAACACCTGCGCCGCATTTTTGAGACCGAAAGGCATTCGTAAGAATTCAAAAAGTCCAAACGGGGTAATGACCGCCGTCTTCTGGACGTCCTGGGGGTGGACGGGCACCTGGTGGTACCCCCGGACGAGGTCGATCTTGGAAAAAAACAAATTGCCTGCAAAATGAGCGGAAAAATCCTGGATGTACGGTATCGGGTACCGGTCCGGAGTCGTGACCTCATTGAGGCACCGATAATCGCCGCAGGGCCGCCACCCACCGCCTGGCTTTGGCACGATATGCAGCGGAGATGACCAGGGACTATCGGACCGGCGAACGATGCCCAACCGCTCCATGGTAGCAAATTCCGCCTTCGCGGCCTCGAGTTTACTGGCCTCCAAACGTCGAGTGCGGGCATAAACCGGGGGGGCGGTCATCGCGATGTGGTGCTCAACACCATGTTTGGTGGTCGTCGCCGAGAAGGTGGGTCGAGTGAGCTCTGGAAATTCCTTGAGCAGGCGGGTGAAGTCGTCGGGTGCCGACTCGGCGCAGGCGAGTGCGGGGGCCGCGCCTGAGCCCCGAAAACAGGGGATGGGGGCCCATGAGGCGGCGTGAATCAGGCGGCGATTATGTACGTCGACCAGTAGGTTATTAGTACAGAAAAAGTCAGCGCCGAGGATTGCTAGTGGTATTTTGGCGGTTATAAACCCCCAGTGGAAGAGTTGCCCGCTGAGACACAACCAGATTCGCCGCATCCCAAATGTACAGATAGCGCTGCCATTGGCGGCCTGTAGTGGAGTACCACACCTCCCGGACCCGACTTTGAGGGGCAAAGCGGGGAGGATGCTGCACTGGGCGCCCGTGTCGCACAAGAACCGCTGGCCCGAAATGCAGTCGGTGATATACAACAATTTCCCGGAATCACCAACCGTCATTGTGGACACGAACCTGACCTCGGTGTCGTTCTTCCGTTCTCGCGCACGGTTTTGCTGCTTTCTCGGTGCCGGTGGCACAAAACTACATGGGGGTCGGCAGTATCTGGCTTTCGGACCGAACCGGGCGTGGTAGTAAAAGAGGCCAGCCTGTGGAGGCGCCGAGGTGGGGTTCCTCGAGGCGGGATGCTTCAATGTGGCACAGTACTGTTGCATCACCGCGTGAATGGTTCGGCTTCGGCCGCGACCGCTACGCCATCCGTAGCCTCCAACCTGGCGAGGGCTGCTTGTACCTGCTCGGGGAGCTGGCTCAGGAACAGTTCCCGAAACAGAAAACACTGTGGCTCAGACCCGAGGAGTGTGAGCATTTGGCTCATCAACTCGGAAGGCGTCGCCTAACCCGGGGAGTGCGAGCAAACGTCGTGCACGCTCCGCTGTCGTGAGACCGAATATTTGCATAAGGCGCTCCTTAAGCGTTTCATACTTGTCATCCACGGGCGGGTTCTCCAGCAGGCTGATGATTCAGGAAGCCGTCGAGCTGTCCAGTGCGGAGACCACGTAAAGGTAACGGGTCGGATCCAGCACGATGTTCCAAAGTTGGAACTGAGCCTCCGCTTGCACGAACCAGGAGGCTGCCTGTCATTCCCAAAATTGAGGGAGCTTCAAACTCGCTGCGTTCACATCCATCTTGTTCTCGAACTTTCCTCTGCGAAAATCGTCCACAAAGCTTCGGGGTCACCAATGTAGGGATCGATCTATCCCTAACTGAAGCACTGAAATCGAGTCAGTTCAATAATTCAACTGAATTTAATCAAACAAGTGAACAAAACAAAAACATGCAGGAGCAACAGCAAACACGTCTTTTCAGCAGCTTGTTACACGAGGTCTGGGCTTAGAACCTCCTACTCTCTGACGTCATGACGTCATCACATTTCCTGCCATTCGGGGCATCACGTGACCAACGTGATGACGTCATCACGTTGTTTCAGGGCTTTTGCAGAAAGCTTATTTACACTCAGCCAACAAACACAGATGCTGTAGCATTGGGTTAAAGACAGTTATGCATTTGTACAGAAGATCATTGGTGGTTTTGCCACAGTATCCCTATTCTAACTGGTTTAATCGGGGTAAAACAGAAGTTATGGCAATCAATCTGACAAGTGGTATTAGTCCGATACTTATATTGAGTTTCACGAGTAGTCACACAATATTCCCTCCGCCTCGATACACTGACTTGCTGTGGA
Source organism: Somniosus microcephalus (assembly GCF_052327205.1). Lineage (NCBI taxonomy): Eukaryota > Metazoa > Chordata > Chondrichthyes > Squaliformes > Somniosidae > Somniosus > Somniosus microcephalus. The sequence continues at coordinate 112,745,776 of NC_140999.1, forward strand.
ATTCAAATCCTTTACCGTACTGATGGCCGACTTTTCAATCTCAACAGGCTTAAGGCCAAGAACAAAGTCTCCATCACTACCATTATGGAGTTACAGTATGCAGATGATAATGCCATCACAGCTCTTTCCGAGCATGATCTACAAAACACCTTGAATGCTTTTTCCAGAGCCTACAAACTTCTGGGCCTCACCATGAATATAAAGAAAACCCAGGTGCTCCACCAGCCATCACCTAATCAGCTTGCAACTCCTCCCTCTATAAAGATTGATAATAACACCCTTGAAAATGTCAACACCTTTCCATATCTTGGTAGCCATTTATCCTCCAAAGCTGACATTGATTCTGAAATCCATCACCACCTGAGTTGTGCAAGTGCAGCCTTTTCTAAACTGAGGAGAAGAGTCTTTGAAAATCATGACCTCCAAGTCCAAACTAAAATTCTTGTATACAAAGCCATCATCCTTCCCACCCTTTTATATGGAGCTGAAACCTGGACTACGTACAGTAGACATCTCAAAGTCTTAGAGCAATACCACCAACGCTCTCTACGCAAAATCTTGAGGGTCAGCTGGGAGGACAAGCGTACCAACTGGAGTATACTTGAAGAGGCCAATATCTACAGCATCACTACGCTCATCATGCAGCATCAACTCCGATGGATTGGACATGTCATTCGCATGTCAGACTCATGTCTCCCAAAACAGGTTCTGTACTCCCAGTTGAAGGAAGGGCAGAGGTCTCCTGGTGGTCAAAAGAAGCGTTACAAAGATAACATCAAAGTAATCCTTAAAAAGTTCCATATCGATATTAATAACTGGGAGGAAATCGCACTGGACAGAGACAATTGGAGAAAATGCATCCACAACGGTGCCGCACTACATGAAAAGAATCTCCAGCGTGCCGCTGAGGATAAACGCCAGCACCGTAAGGAGAGACAACAACTTAAGAAGACCCATACTCCAGTCACTACCAATAGTCTTACATGCCCACACTGTAATAGAGTCTGTGGATCTCGGATTGGCCTCCACAGCCACCTGAAGACCCACAAGTAGATGACTGATGAAGGACATACCATACTCGAATTCAAGTGGTCGCCGATGATGAGGTGTGTGTGTGTCAGTAGGTGTGTGTGTGTGTCAGTAGGTGTGTGTGTGTCAGTAAGTGAGCGTGTGTGTGTCAGTAGGTGTGTGTGTGTCAATAGGTGTGTGTGTGTCAGCAGGTGTGTGTGTGCGTCAGTAGGTATGTGTGTGTCAGTAGGTTTGTGTGTGTGTGTCAGTAAGTGTGTGTGTCAGTAGGTTTGTGTGTGTCAGTAGGTTTGTGTGTGTGTGTCAGTAGATGTGTGTCTGTGTGTCAGTAGGTGTGTGTTTGTGTCAGTAGGTGTGTGTGTCAGTAGGTGTGTGTGTCAGTAGGTGTGTGTGTGTGTCAGTAGGTGTGTGTGTCAGTAGGTGAGTGTGTGCCAGTAGGTGAGTGTGTGTCAGTAGGTGTGTGTGTGTCAGTAGGTGAGTGTGTGTCAGTAGGTGTGTGTGTGCCAGTAGGTGAGTGTGTGTGTCAGTAGGTGTGTGTGTATCAGTAGGTGCATGTGTGTCAATAGGTGTGTGTATGTGTGTCAGTAGGTGTGTGTGTGTCAGTAGGTATTTGTGTGTATGTAGGTGTGTGTGCATCAGTCAGTGTGTGTGTGTCAGTGTGTGTGTGTGTGTCAGTAGGTGTGTGTGTGTCAGTATGTTTGTGTGTGTGTGTCAGTAGGTGTGTGTGTCAGTAGGTGTGTGTGTGTGCTTCAGTAGGTTTGTGTGTGTCAGTAGGTGTGTGTGTGTCAGTAAGTGAGCGTGTGTGTGTCAGTAGGTGTGCGTGTGTCAGTAGGTGTGTGTGTCAGTAGGTGTGTGTGTGTCAGTAGGTTTGTGTGTGTCAGTAGGTGTGTGTGTGTCAGTAGGTGTGTGTGTGTGTGTGTCAGTAGGTGTGTGTGTGTCAGTAAGTGTGTGTGTCAGTAGGTGTGTGTGTGTCAGTAGGTGTGTGTGTGTGTCAGTAAGTGTGTGTTTCAGTAGGTGAGTGTGTGTCAGTAGTTGTGTGTGTGTGTCAGCAGGTGTGTGTGCGTGTCAGTAGGTGCGTGTGTGTCAAAAGGTGTGTGTATTTGTGTCAGTAGGTAAGTGTGTGTCAGTAGGTGTGTGTGTTTGTCAGTAGCTGTGTGTGTGTGTGTCAGTAGGTGTGTGTGTGTCAGTAGGTATTTGTGTGTCAGTAGGTGTGTGTGTGTCAGTAGGTGTGTGTGTGTCAGTAGGTGTGTGTGTGTCAGTAGGTGTGTGTGTGTGCATCAGTAGGTGTGTGTGTATCAATATGTGCGTTGTTGTGTATGTACCTTTAAGGGAATAACTGGTCTTAGACTGCAGTACCGGCAGTGGCCACCCCTGTATAAAAGGCCCTAGCAGGCTGCTCTAGTATCAGTTTCAAGCTGCCTCTTGTTCAGTAAAGTACCTGTTAAACTGTTCTCCCGAAGTCCGTGTATAATTGAGGCGCGGACTTTAAAGTGGCGACGAGTAAGTTCGAACTCACCTGCAGTGTGGCATCATCTCACTGGGATCTCGCCTGAAAGGAAGGTCCTGGAAGGTCGTAGTCTGAGCAACGGGCGTCGACCGAGGGCAACCGCCCAAAGAATCCATCGGTGTTTGGAGAATTGCAGGAGAGACTGTGGTTGCAGCGAATCGTGCTGGTAGCAGGTAGTGCGCGGACCCTTCCGGACTGCGGCAGGCTCAAGCTTGATCGAGCGGCTCTACAAATCGGGCCGCGCAGCGTCGCCGGGAAAAGAAAACAAGAGAGAGAGGGTGGAGCGCACAGGGCACGGTCGGTGCTCGAGAACAGGACAGCGGAGAGAAACTAAACAGGGGGGAAGGAAAGCGAGATGTGCCGAAGCTGCGGGTCGCCGCCATTACCCCGTAGAACGCTAGGAGCAGTGTGGCAGTAAGGGGAAGAAGCAAAAGTGCGGGAGGCGCCATTTTATTCCGTTGGGGAAGAAGCAAAAGCGCGGGAGGCGCCATTTTATTCCATTGGGGAAGAAGCAAAAGCGCGGGAGGCGCCATTTTAATTCGCCCAAGATGCCGAAAAGTGGCAGTATCACTGCTTTCGACAACGAGGTAGAAGACTGGACCACGTATGTAGAAAGAATCGAAGTGTACTGCAAGGCAAATGAGGTGGCCGATGGAAAGAGGGCGTCGGTATTATTAAATCTGATGGGTGCGAATACGTACGGCCTATTGTGGAATTTAATTACCCCAGCTAAACCAATGGAGAAAAGTTTTGAGGAGATTGTTCCTATCTTACAGGAACACCTAAGCCCTACACCACTGCTGATAGCAGAAAGATTCAAGTTCCATAAAAGAAACCAGCACAAAGATGAGAGCAATGCTGACTATCTTACGGAACTACGCAAGTTATCGAAGCACTGCCAGTTCGGAGCAGGACTGGCAGACACCTTACGGGATAAGTTTGTCTGCGGGCTCCAGAGTGAAGGAACCCAGAAACGACTACTTTCAAAAAAGGACCTGACGCTAGAACAGGCTTTCAGCGTTGCAGTATCCTACGAAGCAGCAGCACGGGGAGCTGCGGAAATACAACAGAAACCACAAGAATACAGCGCTAACGAAATGGTGTATGGAGCCCAAAAGTGCGATCGCTGCAGCAGAACAACCCATGAGCAGAAGGACTGCTGGTTTAAAGACAAAATATGCAGGCAATGCGGGAAGATGGGACATATAGCAAGGGTCTGCAGGTCGGGAAAGAAGACCAACACGACAAGAACTACTAAGGAACAGTACAGGAAAGTAAAGAAACTGACAGATAGTAGTTCAGAAGATCAGGAGAGTGATAAGGACTCCGGGAGTAGGCGACTAAGTTGTTTAAAGCTACACAACATGATCGCAAAAGCAGATCACCGAACCATTTGGGTCACCCTCATGATAGCAGGGTCCCCAGTGAAGATGGAATTGGACACAGGATCAGCCCTAACTGTCATGAATCGACGAGACTATGAGCGGCTATTCTCACACATACCCTTAAAGGACACGTCCATTGTATTGAAGACATACACGGGGCAAAAGGTCTACCCCAGAGGAAAAATAAGGGTGCCAGTTGAATATAACGGAAAGGAAACACAGAAACTATACATGTATATACTACAAGATGGAGGACCACCATTATTGGGACGTGAATGGATCCAAAGACTACAATTGCATTGGCATTCCATTCTGGCACTAACTGTGACTGACAAAAAAGATGATGACGTCGCACCTGGACGTCTGTCACAAATTCTATCTGACGCGGAAGAGGTGTTCCAACAAGGACTTGGGACTCTAAAAGGAGTAAAGGCAACTATAAAGATTGAGGATAACGCAACCCCAAAATTTTTCAAGGCCAGACCGGTGCCATACGCGATATGCCCAGCCGTTGAAGCTGAACTGGAGAGTCTGGAGTGTTCGGGTGTGCTGTCCAAGGTGGACTGGAGCGAGTGGGCCACACCCATCGTTCCTGTAATGAAGAAAACATTGAGCAGCACGCCTGGGGAGCCAAAGATGGTTCGCATCGGTGGGGACTTCAAGGTGACTGTGAACCCAGTCCTGCACACAGTACAGTATCCACTTCCGCGGATAGAAGATATTTTCGCCTCACTATCTGGAGGGAAACGTTTTACAAAGATTGACCTGGCTCAAGCGTATCTACAAATGGAGGTGGAAGAAGCATCTAGGAAATACCTCACGATAAACACTCACAAAGGCCTTTACCAGTACAATCGACTGGTATTTGGGGTAGCATCGGCCCCGGCTATGTGGCAGAGGGCAATGGAACAAGTCCTGCAAGGGATCCCGGGGACCCAGTGTTATTTGGACGACATCCTGGTTACGGGCGAAAATGACAATGAACACCTTGCCAACCTGGAACAGGTGCTCACGAGATTGCAGGAATATGGGCTACGAGCCAACCGTCCCAAATGTGAGTTCTTCAGGAGACAAATCTCGTATTGTGGCCACATGATTGATGAGGAAGGGTTGCATAAGTCGCCGGACAAGATTGAGGCTGTAGTCAAGGCTCCAGCACCAGAAAATGTGTCGCAACTGAGGTCGTTCCTCGGGTTGGTGAACTACTACCATAAGTTCTTGCCGAATTTATCTACAATTCTGCACCCACTGAATGCCCTCCTTCAAACTGGTGTAACATGGAAATGGAGTGACGAGTGTAAGCGTGCCTTTCAGGAATGTAAATGCCAAATCACTTCGAAAGAAGTGTTGGCCCACTACAACCCAACACTAGCGATTCAGTTGGCATGTGATGCGTCACCTTACGGCATTGGAGCGGTGCTGTCACACAAATTCCGTGACGGTTCAGAGAGGCCAATAGCCTTTGCATCGCGCTCGCTAACCTCAGCCGAGCGTAACTATGCCCAGATTGACAGGGAGGCCCTCAGCCTGGTGTGGGGTGTGAAGAAGTTCAATCACTATCTGCACGGGCAGAAATTCACTCTACTGACTGATCATCAACCCCTGGTCTCAATTTTTAACCCAAAGAAGGGCGTTCCGGTGATGACGGCGCAACGGCTGCAAAGATGGTCACTTTTTCTAGGGGCACATCAGTATGACATAGAGTACAAAGGTACGAAACAACATGGAAACGCTGATGAGCTGTTGCACCTACCGTTGCCTACGGCGGAAGAAGCACCTGCAGTGGACCCTGTGGAGATATTCCATGCGACCATAGTCGAATGTTTGCCTTTTACAAATGCAAGTATTGAGAAGGAAACCCGAAATGACCCGACACTCTCTTGGGTCTATGATTTGACGGTGAAGGGATGGCCAGCATATGGCGACTCACTGTTGCCAGCATTCTCGCCAAGGAGGGAACAGCTGTCAGTGTGCCGGGGAACCTTGATGTGTGGATCCCGAGTGGTAATTCCACCCAAGCTGAGAGATAGAGTACTCAATGAGCTTCACGAGGGTCATCTGGGAGGGGTAAAAATGAAGAGCCTAGCCAGGGCGTTTGTGTGGTGGCCGGGAATCGATAACGAAATCGAGGATATGACCAAGAGATGCACAGGATGCCAGAAGGTCCAAAACGCTCCACCACAGGCCCCGCTACATCCATGGGAGTGGCCCTCATCTCCATGGCAACGGGTACACATTGATTTCGCTGGTCCATTTATGGATTCAATGTTTCTAATCGCTGTGGACGCCCATTCGAAATGGCCAGAGGTCATTAAAATGTCCTCCACCACCACGGAGAAAACTATTGCAGTCCTAAGGAGCATCTTCGCCAGGAATGGGTTGCCAGAACAGATCTGTTCCGACAATGGCCCACAGTTTGTGTCTGAGGATTTCTGGAGGTTCCTGAAGAATAATGGGGTGAAATATTACACATCTGCCCCATATCATCCAGCCACAAATGGATTGGCTGAGAGGTTTGTTCAGACCTTTAAAAAGGCCATAAAGGCAATGTATAATGACGACATACCACTGCAACACAAGGTGGATAACTTCCTGTTTGCTTACCGGAATGCGACACATGCAGTAACCAACCAAACTCCAGCCGTACTGTTTTTCAACCGGAGACTAAGATGTCGCTTGGATTTGCTCAAACCAAACATAAGACGAGATGTGGAGGATAAGCAGTTCCAGCACATAAATGAGAAGCCAACCAGGAGCTTCAAGATAGGGCAACCAGTCTTGGCCCGCGACTACCGAACAGAAAAATGGCAGCCAGGCACGGTATGCACACAGCAGGGACCACTAATGTACACAGTGGACATTGGAGAGAGCATCATGAGACGCCATGCTGACCAGATTCTAGAGTCACAGGAACAAGCCAAACCTGTACCACAAGCATGTGCACCTGGTAATGAGCCCGAAGTACAGATTACGTCTACCTCAGAAGCAGGGGTATTGGAAGCTGACGGACCAACCAATGACAATGAGCCATAATTGACTCCACCGCCAGAACAGGATACTCGAGAAAGGCGCTATCCAGTCTGGATCAGGAAGCCTCCTCAAAGACTGAACTTATAAATGACTATTTCAGTTGATGTATATATTATTGAGAAAATTGTAATTGTAATTAGTTATTATTTAGTTGTTAAATGAATGTTATGTAATGTTTATCTAAAAGGGGAGGAATTGTTGTGTATGTACCTTTAAGGGAATAACTGGTCTTAGAATGCAGTACCGGCAGTGACCACCCCTGTATAAAAGGCCCTAGCAGGCTTCTGTAGTTTCAGTTTCAAGCTGCCTCTTGTTCATTAAAGTACCTGTTAAACTGTTCTCCCGAAGTCCGTGTATTATTGAGGCGCGGACTTTACATGTGTGTGTGTCAGTAGGTGTGTGTGTGTGTGACAGTAAGTGTGTGTGTGTGTGTGTCAGTAGGTATGTGTGTATCAGTAGGTTTGTGTGCGTGTGTCAGTAGGTGTGTGTGTGTGTCAGTAGGTGTGTGTGTGTCAGTAGGTGTGTGTGTGTCAGTAGATGTGTGTTTGTCAGTAGATGTGTGTATGTGTGTGTGTCAGTAGGTTTGTATGTGTGTGTCAGTAGGTGTGTGTGTGTCAGTAGGTGTGTGTGTGTGTCAGTAGGTGTGTGTGTGTGTGTCAGTAGGTGTGTGTGTGTCAGTAGCTGTGTGTGCGTGTGTAAGTAGGTGTGTGTGTGTCAGTAGGTGTGTGTGTGTGTCAGTAGGTGTGTGTGTGTCAGTAGGTGTGTGTGTCAGTAGGTGTGTGTGTGTGTGTCAGTAGGTGTGTGTGTGTGTCAGTGGGTGAGCGTGTGTCAGTAGGTGTGTGTGTCAGTAGGTGAGTGTGTGTCAGTATGTGTGTGTGTCAGTAGGTGTGTGTGTGTGTGTCAGTAGGTGTGTGTGTGTGTGTGTCAGTAGGTGTGTGTGTCAGTAGGTGAGTGTGTGTCAGTATGTGTGTGTGTGTGTCCATAGGTGTGTGTGTGTGTGTCAGTAGGTGTGTGTGTCAGTAGGTGTGTGTGTCAGTAGGTGAGTGTGTGTCAGTATGTGTGTGTGTGTGTGTCAGTAGGTGTGTGTGTGTGTGTGTCAGTAGGTGTGTGTGTCAGTAGGTGAGTGTGTGTCAGTATGTGTGTGTGTGTGTCCATAGGTGTGTGTGTGTGTGTCAGTAGGTGTGTGTGTCAGTAGGTGAGTGTGTGTCAGTAGGTGTGTGTGTGTGTCCATAGGTGTGTGTTTGTGTCAGTAGGTGTGTGTGTGTGTCCATAGGTGTGTGTTTGTGTCAGTAGGTGTGTGTGTGTGTCAGTAGGTGTGTGTGTGTCAGTATGTGTGTGTGTGTGTCCGTAGGTGTGTGTGTGTGTCCGTAGGTGTGTGTTTGTGTCAGTAGGTGTGCGTGTGTGTCAGTATGTGTTGTGTGTGTCCATAGGTGTGTGTGTGTGTGTCAGTAGGTGTGTGTGTGTGTGTCAGTAGGTGTGTGTGTCAGTAGGTGTGTGTGTCAGTAGGTGAGTGTGTGTCAGTATGTGTGTGTGTGTGTTCCTAGGTGTGTGTGTGTGTCAGTAGGTGTGTGTGTCAGTAGGTGAGTGTGTGTCAGTATGTGTGTGTGTGTGTGTCAGTAGGTGTGTGTGTCAGTATGTGTTGTGTGTGTGTTCCTAGGTGTGTGTGTGTGTCAGTAGGTGTGTGTGTCAGTAGGTGAGTGTGTGTCAGTAGGTGAGTGTGTGTGTCAGTAGGTGTGTGTGTGTGTCAGTAGGTGTGTGTGTCAGTATGTGTTGTGTGTGTGTTCCTAGGTGTGTGTGTGTGTCAGTAGGTGTGTGTGTGTGTCCGTAGGTGTGTGTTTGTGTCAGTAGGTGAGTGTGTGTCAGTAGGTGTGTGTGTGTGTTTCAGTAGGTGTGTGTGTCAGTAGGTGAGTGTGTGTCAGTATGTGTGTGTGTGTGTGCCAGTAGGTGTGTGTGTGTGTGTGTCAGTAGGTGTGTGTGTCAGTATGTGTTGTGTGTGTGTTCCTAGGTGTGTGTGTGTGTCAGTAGGTGTGTGTGTGTGTCCGTGGGTGTGTGTTTGTGTCAGTAGGTGAGTGTGTGTGTCCGTAGGTGTGTGTTTGTGTCAGTAGGTGAGTGTGTGTCAGTAGGTGTGTTTGTGTGTGTCAGTAGGTGAGTGTGTGTGTCCGTAGGTGTGTGTTTGTGTCAGTAGGTGAGTGTGTGTGTCAGTAGGTGTGTGTGTATAAGATTCGCAAAATTTGTGCATTTCCCCGAATGGCCTATAATAACGGTAGGGGAGCCGATGCACACCCACCCAAGGGTAAGCTGCATGAGATAAAACCCAGACCGGGTAGGAAAGAGTGGCACCAGGAAGGGAGTAACCCCCCCAAAACTAAGACCAATTATTACGGGTGTGGGAATGATGTTCACTGGCGGAAGGAGTGTAAGAAGCCTTGGAAGGATAACAAGGGAAAGCATCCCACAGCCCCGGCCCAAATGGTGGGGGTAGGGGCCCCTTCCGCAGAGGTTGAGTCACTTTTGGATGCCATGAGGTCCTTACTGACTGGCCAGGGGAGAGTAGCAGACACCACCGGTGCTCTCACCCCATCAGCCCCATCCCACCCACAGCCGTGACTAGAGCTGGTGCAGCCTGTGTATCTGTGCTCGCTCCGATATGATGAATGGAGGAGACCCATGATGGAGATGGAGGTGGAAAAGGTGACGGGGACCTATCTGTTGGACACGGGGGCATCACGCACCGTGATCTACTCAGCTAACCCCACCACCTCACCTCTCTCCAGCGGGGTCCCATACAGTCTATCGGGGTTCACGGGCAAGGATCAGGCTGGCTCGGTTTCCATCCCACTCACCATTCGGATAGGACCGCTCCGCTCCGCGTGGACGTGCGTCCTGATGAATTGGGAAGTGGAGGGTGGAAGGGGGGTCCTGTGGGCCGATTTTATCGTAGGTCATGGGATCCTGGTGGATTTAAGGAATCACTGTCTCTGGGGGGCAGGAAAGGTAAAGAACGGTGAGATCGTAGTCATCCCGGGTAAGGAAGGGATGGGAACCCTCTGCACCATGAAGCCCAAAGAGGATTATAACCTCGGGCTCCTGGTCAGCAACACCCCACCAGAGTTCCAGGCATTTGTGCAGGCCCACCTGGCCGCATTTGCCACTCACAAACACGACTGCGGGAGGGTGACAGGGTTTGAGGTCAGAGTAGACGGAACCCCATGGCCCGACCACAGAAACAGTATAACTTTCCCAGGGAAGCAGAGCCGGACATGGAAGCAGCCATGTCCTCGTTAGTACAGCAGGGAGTTCTGAGGCCGATAGCCACCCATGTCAACTCTCCGTTGTGGTCGGTTAGAAAACCGGACAATTCCTGGAGGGCCACGGTGGACTATCGGGTGCTCAGTAGTAACATCCCAGCCTGTGCACCCACAGTGGCAGCAGTTGCCGACCTGATCAGGAGTATTCCGGCATCCGCGACCACTTTCACGGTGCTGGATATTTCCAATGGGTTTTGGTCCATCCCTGTAAGGAGGGCGGACCAGTACAAGTTTGCCTTTACGTTTAAAGGGCAACAGTACACGTGGAACTGCTTGCCTCAGGGCTTCCATCATAGCCCCAGCATCTTCCATCAGTGCATGGCAGACAGTTTGAAGGACTTTAGCCAGCCCGGACAGTTGGTACAATATGTGGGTGACCTGCTCCTGTTCACTGATTCGAAGGAGGTGCATGGCCCACTATTGGCCGAAATACTGGAGCTGTTAGGACAGAAGGGTTTTGTTGTATCTATGCTTTAATGCGTTCAATCAAGCATGTAGATACGTCGAATTAAATCAGAGTCAGGCAGATAGTCTTATAACTGCAATCTTCTCTTTATTGGTAAAATGGCTGACTGCAGCTTTCCCGGGTAATTCCCATAATGCAATGCACATTACATTACCGTATTGACTGGTGTCAAACTCGCAATCAATACACGACATCTCCCTTTTCCTTGGAAACAAACTTGCAGTTCACAAACAGTTGCTTACAATAACTCTGCATAACTTATTTGGTTTATAAACTTTTTACAAACTTGTGTCTTACCACACAACTAAATAATTCCCAGGTTTAAACATTTAACATCACCCATGCAGTTCTCACACAGTTTATGTTGTGACATAATCAGACAATCTTTGGGGTTTTCTTTTAACCCTTTGAGGTCTGGCTGTATTGGGTATGTCTGACATGTTGGTGTCAGTGGGTATTGCCTGTGTCACAGTGGTATGTGTGTCAGGGTCTACTATACTGTCCTCAGTCCCTTGTGTTTCCTTCTGCTCATGGAGTGTCTCCTTTGGTCCATTGGTTCTGTATTTCTTCACAAACGTAGTGTTTCTCGAGTAGCGTGCTCCTTCTGGAGATTCCACTACTACTTGACTCCCTGTTTTACTCAAAACTTTGTGCGGTGTGGCATTAAAAGGAGTGGTGAACTTGTCCACTTAGTCCTGCCGTACCAGCACCGTGTCGCCAACTTCCACCTCTGAGTGTTGTGTTCTCCGCTGTTCATCTGCGTACAGTTTGGACTTGCTTTTTTGTTCTGCGTCCCGGTCACGTACTTCCATGTCTGCGCGCGACTGTGTGATGTTTGGCAGCTTTCCTCTCATTTTCCGTTTAAAGAGCAGCTCTGCCGGGCTCTTTCCTGTTGTGGCATGGTCAATGCTCCTGTACACAGTCACATGTTTTCTAAGTTCACGTTTCCAATCTAATCCTTCTGACTGAACAATTCTGATTCTCTTCATCAGCGTTGCATTCTGGCGCTCAACTTCTCCGTTAGCCTGAGCCCATTTTGTTGTCGTTTTCAGGTGTTTGATCCCGTTGTTTTCACAGTATTCTTTGAATAATTCAGATCTGAATTGGGGACCATTATCAGATTTGCAGCTGATTGGTAAACCATGACGGCTGAAGATTGACTCTAAACTATCAATAACCTTCTCTGTTGTTGAGGAGGTCATGATGTCATATTCATAGCAGTGACTATAATAATCAACTACCACAAGAATGGAGTGGTTGGATGGCAAGGGTCCCAGTAAGTCTATAGCTACATCTTGCCAGGGGCCCTCCGGTAATGGTGTTGGTCTCAACGGTTCAGGTGGGTCGGGTCTGGCTACTATCTGACAGCCATGGCACGTTTTACAGTGTTTTTCAGCTGCCTTGTCCATGCCAGGCCACCAAACCTTGGTTCTGAGATGTTGCTTTGTTCCAACTATTCCCAAGTGTCCTTCATGTGCTAACACCAGGGCTCGTGCGTGTAACACTGTGGGTAGCACAATGCATGTTCCCCGAAGAACCAGGTACCCCACTACGCACAGCTCGTTTGCAATTGCTGCATAAGCTTTACAGTTCTCAAAATGTCCGTTTGTGATTGCCTTCCGTACCTCAATCAGCTCTGGGTCGGTAGCAGAGGCTTCCTCCACCTCTCTAGTAGTGAGTGCTTTTGGTGTCGCACTCACAGCTACAAATCTCACGTATTCATCTGAGCCATGAGAATGTCTCTCCTGTTTTGCTGTCTCCCCCAGCAATCGTGACAGTAGGTCTGCAATGTTTTGCTTGCCTGGAATGTGTATCACCTTAAAATCGTACGGCTGTAATCTAAGTACCCATCTCTCTATACGGGCACAGGGTTTAGAGTGTGGGCCGTATATCACTTGTAATGGCTTATGGTCAGTTACCAAGTTAAATTTTCGGCCATACACATATGGATGCAGCCTCTCACAAGCCCATACAAGAGCTAAGGCCTCTCTCTCTGTTTGAGAGTATTTCCTCTCACAGTCTGTTAAGCTACGACTTGCATAGCATATTGGCACCTCTTGTCCCTGTTGGTCCTGAACTAGTACTGTGCCTAAACCTACAGGACTGGCATCTGCTATCACCTTGGTTGGTGCGTCCTTATCAAAATATGCTAAAGTGCCGGCTCTGGCCAACTCTTCCTTGAGTGCACTGAATGACTGTCTCTGTTGTGATCCAAATTTAAATGGTGTGTCTTTTCTCGTCAGGCATCGCAGTGGCTCTGCTAGCGTTGCAAACTGCGGGAGGAATCTGCTACTGTACCCAACGAGTCCCAAGAAACTCCTCACCTCTGTAGCATTCTCTGGTTCCCGAGCTTCTGCCACTGCTCGCACTCTCTCTGCTGTTGGTCCAATGCCCTTTTCAGACATCAGGATTACCATGAAAATCAATTGGTCCATGTTGAATTGGCACTTCTCTGAGTTTAGTGTCAGTCCACTTTCCATTAGTCTGGTCATGACAGCGTGCAGGCGTCTGTCGTGCGTTTCCTGGTCGTGTGCATGCACGATAATGTTGTCTGAGATGTTTTCAACACCCTCTATTCCAGCTAAGGCATTAGCTATCTCGTGCTGATATTGCTCACTAGCTGAAGATATACCGAATATCAGCCTCTTGTACCTGTATACTTCGTTATGTACTGCAAACGTTGTGATTTCTCGTGACTCAGGGGTCAGTTCTAGCTGGTGATAACCCCATTTCAGATCTAGCTTACTAAACACCGTCGAGCCATTCATACCTTGGAGTATCTCATCAACGGTGGGGATTGGATATCGTTCCCTCACTATTGCCTGGTTTGCTCGTTTCATGTCTAGGCATAACCTTACATCCTTATCCGCTTTTGGTACAATAACCACAGGATTTACCCATGGGGTGGGACCAGTTACAGGTTCGATAATGTCCATGTCCCTCAATTGTTTTATTTTGGCCTCTACTGCCCCCCTTAAGTTGAATGGTATACGCCTGAGTGGCTGGGCCACAGGCTTCACTTGTGGGTCGATATACAAACTGATCTGTTTTGTATTCAGCCTTCCTACTCCCTGGAACACCTTTGGATACCGCTGCTCTAGTAGCTGTCTTACATCTACCACGGCTGAGACATCTGCGCCTATTTTTAAAACTCCCAGTTTCATGGCTGTCTCCCTTCCTAGCAATGGTTCTCCATGGCCTTTAACCACAATGAACTCTGCCTGCTCAGTTCTCTTACCTATTGTAATCCCACACGTGAATACACCTTTAACTGACAGTGGTCGGCTAGAAGCATAAGAGAATAACTTTCTCTCTGTCTTAGGGACATGTGACTGATACTTAATGTGTTCTGACTTTAATCCTACCCATGTATTCTCATCTATCACATTATTAGTTGCACCCGAATCAATTAACATTCTCAGGCTTACTCCCCCCCACACAAAAGGTAAGTCTCTGTCACGTTATTTCTAGTAACAGCAAATGCAAAGTCATTTTGTTCCTCTACATTGTTCACACTGTGTTTCTTTGTACCCTTTGCGCGGCATAATTTGGAGAAATGATCCTTTCCCTTGCACTTATGACATGTTTGTCCGCGTGCTGGGCATTTCAGATCTCTGCCCATGTGGTCTGTGTGTCCACATCTATAACATTTCCTTTCGTTCCTATCACCATTTCCCTTTGGTTTCTCTGTCGAGCTTTTCGTATAATACCCTCTTTTCCGTGTAACACGATGAACAGTATTTGTCTCCGCCTTCTCTGTACATGACATGGCTGACATCTGCTCCTCGACGTTTTCACATTGTGAGGCCAATTGTAACGTGCGGGCGAGCGTTAGACCATGCCCTTCCTCCAGCAATTTCCTCCGCACATAGGCTGATGTGCACCTACTCAGGATAGCGTCTCTTATTTGATTATCCGCATCCCCCCCAAAAGCACAGTCTTTAGCAGCCTGCTGCAAGCAAGTAGCAAATTGTTGCACAGTCTCACCTGTCTTCTGGGACAACTTATGAAAAGTCTGTCTAGCAAAGGCTGCGTTGATCTGGGGCACGAAGTAGTGATTCAAAGCAATAACCGCCGCCGTGTAGTCTGCTGGCTCTCCCGTGTCCGGTAGAGTCGAAAAGATATCCTGGACATCTGGTCCTGCTAGGTTTAGAAGTAGAGCTCTTCTCCGCTGCTTTGTGGCAGCTGTAGAGGTATCGTCGATAATGAGTCCTTTGCCGTCGGCATAAAGCTCAAAAGATGTTAACCACCTCATCCATCTTGGACCCAACGTGGCTGGCTCGGCGAAGCAAGCAAAATTTTGAATGCCGGTCTTCTCCATCCTAGCTAACTAAAACTTGGGCAACTACTTATCTAAAATGATTCCTTTCGTTATCCTCGTCGCCAATGTTGTATCTATGCTTTAATGCTTTCAATCAAGCATGTAGATACGTCGAATTAACTCAGAGTCAGGCAGACAGCCTTATAACTGCAATCTTCTCTTTATTGGTAAAATGGCTGACTGCAGCTTTCCCGGGTAATTCCCATAATGCAATGCACATTACATTACCGTATTAACTGGTGTTAAACTCGCACACTACATTACCGTATTGACTGGTGTCAAACTCGCAATCAATACACGACAGGTTTCAAAGTGAATCCCAAGAAGGCGCAGATCGGCCAGCAGGAGGTGAAATTCCTCGGTCTGACCGTACGCGCTGGAGAAAGGGCCATAGATAGGGCTGGGGAAGGAGAATCCCGAGACCCCTATCGGGCAGGCCCAGAAGCCGCAGTCCGGGACAAGGGAGGCACACGGGGGGTAGTTTTGGCCCCGGACCCGAAGCAGGTCCGGATCCGAGATCCTGTCTGCAAGACCATCCCGGTGAGAAAAGAGAAAAGACAGCCCTAGAAGGGCCGCTCGGGGCAGCGAGCGAGCCCTCAACACAGGTTCTAAAACAGGCTGCTGGTTACATCAACCAGTGCAAACTGTTTCAACCTGAAAGGGGAAAACAGCCAGTTGGGGTAAGGTCTGAGGATAAAAATCCTCAGCCTGCAGCATGAGCGAGTTCACAGACCACACAAGCAGGCGCTGTGGCTTGCTTGAAGGGAGGGGCCATCCAGCCCATCGATTGGGACTCGCCCCCACTCTTCTGGGATCCAGACGAGAGGGAGGGACTTGAGGGCGAAAACCCCGCCCCTAACCCAGGTGTAGAGAGGGAGGGACCTGAGATCGAAAACCCCGCCCCGGACCCAGCCATGGGACCCGAGGGTGGAGACTCTCAGTTCGCAGCAGCAGGCTGCGAAAAGTTACCTGCCCCCAGCCCAGGTTCAGGAGGGGTCAAGTCTGGGGGAGCAGCGGTTCAAGTAAAAGGCCCAGCAGCCAAGAAAGCCCCACCTGCCAAAGCCCCCAGAAAATCCCCGCGGACGCCCCAGCCGAGAAAGCCATGGTCACCAGCCCTCCAGTTCCCAAGGGCCACCCCTCAAGCCAGGGAGAGGTCCAAGGACAGAGGTCCTCAGCCAGCAGCCTCGGGCTGCGAGGGACCAACAGTTGAAGGATGTTGCGGTCATGCCGGGGGTAGCGGCGAGCCGCAGTCCGACCAGGGATTAGCCTGGCCGCCCGGAGATGGGCGGCGGATGTACATAGTTATAGTGTTAAGTTTAAGTTTTAAGTAGGTGTAATTATTTAGCTTAAGTTTGGGTGTTTAGCTTAGGTTAAATAAGGTGATGGGTAGTTTGAATAAGAAATCGGCCGAGAGTGTGTATATTTGGGTCGAGGTCGCGGGACCCGAACATGCCTCACCAAGCCAGAGAATCTCTTTGGGACCTGGCTGCATGTTTTTACATCTTTTTGGCAGAAAGATGTTCGGGATGGACTGGATCGTGGCCCTATTCGCCCTAATCGGGATGAGCGAGGAGAGGAGGGGAGACGTCCAGGACTCTCACATCTATGGGTGTTCGGGAGACACGGCGCCCCTGGCGATCGATGGGAGCGGCGAACGGGATGCAGAGGAGACCGCTGTCTACTTCCACGAGGGAAGGTGGCCAGGATGGTTGGGGTCCAATTCGTCTCAGTACTCCAGCCAAACCAGATTCACGTACGGGGAAGCCTCCCTCCTGTGCCCCCGAGTGCGAGTCGTTTCCACGAGGGTCAGCATCACCTTTGGAAAGCGAATATGTTTAACATGGAAAGGACACATTCCACTGGACCGATGGTGGTGGCTCCGAAAGTTGAGCAAGGACATGAGGAACCCCGAAGTCGAATGGGAGCACCTGGGGAATAACTCCCATCGGACAATTACCGGGACTCATGGAGGACTGAGTGTGTGTTGGGACAAGTGGTGAGAACCGGACCAAGGAATTTACATCTGTATGTGGGGGTCAGAGATGGTCTGCCCCACAGGCATATCCATTATGTTCCACTGGCAGTGGCACGACGCCGGGGAGGGGATAAGGTGGAATACCAGCCTAAAGGTGTGTGCGGTCCCATACACCCAGATCCCAGTCAACGCCACTGAACTTGTGCCCTGCCCATGGCGCAGGTGGCGAGGTTATCCAGGGAAGATTGCCCCACCACCACCAAGGGACCAGGGAATGGATTGGTATTAGTCCCCACCAATCAGATGCTGTACCAGGGGGGTGCACTGTGCACTCACCGAGGTACATTTGCCAGAGTAGTGCCCCAAGAAAACAGAGCAGTTATACCAGGCCCTATTAAAAGACTTGTTCCGAAAGTTTTACGAGTTTGATTTTGCCCATGTGGACAAGACCGAACTCTACACCACACGCCAGGAATTTTTGGGTAACCCAGGGAGGCAAAGAAGGGGTGTATGGAATGATGTTTTTACTGCGTTTAACACTGGGTCCTCTATCATCAACAGCTTGGATGACATAGAGCTGCAGACCCAGATAAACAGTTTAAAAACACAGTTAAAAGGGATATTATTGGATGAGAACAAAGTAGTGGGCTCAGAGTTGCATGAGGACCAAGCCACGACGGTCCATTTAAAAGAGATTATAGCCGAGTTGGAAAAGTACGCAAAGATGGTAAATGCTCTCATAAATGAGGACAGAAATGCTTCTGACCAAGCTGCGCAGAATGAGGTGTGCGTGTTATACGGGGCGTGGTTACTGGGCGAGGGCCGCAGTAACCTGGAGGATTTAAAACAAGGTTTGGTTCCCTCCTGGATTAGCAACAAGCACCTCGCAGCCCTCCACCCTTTTGAGAACACATTGAGCCCGTGCCAACTCCGGCTAGCCTCCGAAGCCTATCCAGTCCCCATGGATTGTGGGCGGTCCAACCACATAATCATGGGAGTAGTAGTTAGGATGCCGGTCATGGGTAGGATAGCCCGACCCACCCCGATATACAGGGTAGAGAACATTGGAGTCATTCAGGGGGGTGCACACATTCGGTTCACAGCGGTCCCGCCTTACATCATTAAGTGGGAGCACGCTATGACAGGTACTGACCTCTCAGGTTGCCGGAGCCGGGGAGCACACATAATCCTGTGCCCCCAGCAATTGAATGCCTTCTCAAGACCACAGTGTGGGTTCAGAGCTGCTGACGCGAAGCCTATAAATTGCACCATGGAGGCAATGGCACCGGCCATGTTCCCCTGCAGGTAGCATATATAGGGGGTGGGACATACTGTGTCACCACCGGCGCATTCCACTACCAGCATGGACAGCACAGCTGGTGCCCGGTTAGTTACAGCAGTTTCTGTTTTAAACCCAAGGCAGAAGTTCGTGTGGCCCAGGAGCGAATTATCCCCATCCCTGAACCCTCCACTGTTCACCTCACTGTGAAGGAGAATTTTACGAACTTGCAGAAGTACGTAGCGCACTTTGGCTACAAAATTCCCCCTCTCCCTGAACATTTGACCAAAATTCTAAAAGCCGTCATAGTTTCACAGAAAAATTTCTACACTCTCGAGCAGAAGACAGTAGAGATAGGGACTAAGATATTGGATATTGTGACTCCACCCTGGTGGAACCTTTTTAATAATATAGAGGTCCCTTCGTGGGTCAGACTGGCTTCTCACATTCTCATGGTTTTCCAGTTAGGCAGAGTGCTGTATTTAGTTTGCATCCAGTGTAAGGGAAAAGGTCGGTGGTCAGAATTCTGAAACCAGAGCTTTTGGAAAGAACATTATGTAAAGGTGGAGGAAGATGCGCCGGTTTAAGTTTTTCCTTGTATTTCGATTGAAGAAGTGTTGTTTCTTTTTTTAATTAAAAGTTTTTCTTTTGTTGTTTTCTTTTGCGACGCGGTTTAATAAAGATATGCGTACCAAGTGGTGCAGGGGTGTAGGACCCCTCCATGCTTGGATGTGTGTGTAAAGCCTGTAGTTTTACTCTTTGTATGCTGATGTACACTACATTTTCGCAGAATGGGAAGTGCATGTGTCGTGGGTATGTTAGATAGATAGTTACAGGGGAAGGCTGACTATGGAGGGTCAGAAAAATTTTGCTCACTTTGGAAAAGTATGATACTTCAAGCAAGTTTTAGTATCACAGGGTGGAATGTTAGATTCGCAAAATTTGTGCATTTCCCCGAAGGTTATTATCGATAAAAAAGGGACCCTGCGTGGACATTTCTTTGAAATTAAAAAAGGGTACCCAAGAATCAATTCAATTCAATTCAATTCAATTTTATTTGTCATATATGCAGCAGACATGTGTACTGATAAATAAATAAAACAACAGTAATAAATAATAATAAATTAATCGTTCAGGAGTTTTATGGCCTGGGGGTAGAAGCTGTTTCGAAACCTATTGGTACGAGACTGTATGCTTCGGTATCTCTTACCAGACGGGAGCAGGGCGAAGAGGTTGTGGCTGGGATGACTCGCATCTTTAATGATCTCAGGGCCTTCCCCCGGCACCTCTCGGGGTAGATATCCTGCACAGCAGGTAGTTTAATTCCTATAGTGTGTTGTGCAGCTTTCACTACCATCTGTAGAGCCTTGCGGTCTGTGGCGGTGCAGTTGCCATACCAGGTAGTGATTCAGCCGGACAGGATACTCTCGATGGTGCACCAGTAGAAGTTGGTGAGAATCTGGGGGGCTATTCCAAATTTCTTCAGTCTCCTGAGGAAGAACAGGCATTGGCATGCCTTCTTGGTTACAACATCGATGTGATGGGACCACGTTAAGTGCTCCGTAATGAATACACCCAGGAATTTGAAGCTGCTGACCCTCTCCACCTCAGCCCCTTCGATGTAGATTGGGGTGTGTCCCTCCCCCTGCCGCTTCCTGTAATCCACGATCATCTCCTTTGTTTTGCTGATGTTGAGGGAGAGGTTGTTGTACTTGCACCATTCTCCTAGGGCTCTTACCTCCTCCCTATAGCCTGTCTCGTCATCATCTGTGATCAGGCCTACAACGGTAGTGTCATCAGCAAACTTGATGATGGAGTTGAAGTTGTGCGTGGCCACGCAGTCGTGAGTAAACAGGGAGTACAGAAGGGGGCTGAGCACACAACCCTGGGGAGCTCCCGTGTTCACGATCAGTGTGGAGGAGGTGTTTCTGCCTATTTTCACCACCTGGGGTCCTCCCGTCAGGAAGTCCAGGATCCAGTTGCATAGGCAGGTGTTAAGTCCTAGCTCACTGAGCTTGTTGACAAGCTTGGAGGGGATAATGGTATTGAATGCTGAACTATAATCAATGAACAACATTCTCACATAGGTGTTCCTCTTATCTAGGTGTGATAAGGCAGTGTGCAATACAGTGGCGATGGCATCATCCCTAGATCTGTTTGGGCGGTTGGCAAATTGGAGTGGGTCCAGTGTGTCAGGTAGTAACGAGTTGATGTGGGTTTTGACCAGCCTCTCAACGCACTTCATGATGGCGTCCGTGCCTCATGGCAGAATGCCTGCGGGTCTCCAAAATGGATTCCGCAGCCCAGGCTGTTTGAGGTAAATCGAAACTAAGGCTGCAGGTTTCCTGTGAAAAGAACTTTGTGATTTGGGACCCAGACAAACTGTGAATTATGTATTAGGCCGAATTAGAGGCAGATCTGAATTCAATGAGGCCTACAGTTTAAGCCATCAAACAGTCTGCATACATAATCGGAAACAGATTAAACACATCCATCGAGGCTGGACAAGCCCATCAAGGACTTTCAGGACAATACGAGTCAATTATCGGGCCGGTAGATGCAATTACTGGCCATCTAAAAACCTATCATTATAGATTGCTACCATTATTTTAACTAGCCCGCCAAAAATAAAACAAAGAACTAACCTGACTTGGCGGGCAGATAAGGTTTTTCAACAAAGGTATAATTGAAGGCCCCCAGGCAGCAATTGAGGGTAGTCGTTGGAAGAAGAAGAAGAAGACTGCTGCTCGGTTGCTGTCGGCATTGCCGCACCCCAGTCCTTTGGCCCCTCGCCCTCGTGGCCGCCGCCCTTTGCCCCGTCCCGCGCTTACCCCCTGGCCTTTGCCCATGCCCTCTCCAACTCCATCCGGACTTGCCCCGACACCGGGTCAGGTGAACATGGGCAATTCAGGCCAGGCGAAGCGGGACGTGACGAGGGGAGGAGGAGAGAAGACCACCCGGGAAGGCCAACTGAGGGTAGGCTTCGAATTATCGGGCCTTCAGCCTCAGCCGTCCTACGAGTATCTTCATGCAAACTCAAGCTGTCGGCAAAGAATCATCCTTGCAAGGTAAAGTGCCCAAGCAGAGACTGTAACTTTGGGGTACTCAAACCTGGACAACGCCCTTGCAGCACCCGGAGCCCACGTGATGACGGCAGGCTCCAGAGAGCACCAAGAGCGAGCCCTGAACCCAACCGCTGTTTTGAGTCTAGCAAACCCTTTTATTGGTGAGCATGAATTCTGGCCCCTCATAGATTAACCTAGTTAGGTATAGGGGGTGGGATAAGTATAAGGGGATTGTTAAGGTAGTTGTTTTCCCTCGATGAGCCATGTGTTTCCCATTCCCTGTATAAGTATATAGTATTATTATGACTCTCTTGTAATTTTTTGCCTGTAGAAGTGTACACTAATAATTTTCCATAAGATTGTATCAAGTTTTTCCTCTTCAATAAAATCTTGGTTTTGTTTGCATCCAACCACCTGTCTATTCGAGTCTTCTCTGTATCGCTGCCTATATCTAAGTCCGGTGTCCAGAACCCAGGGGGCGAGCGATTCGAACTGCTCAAGGAAGGTAGTCAGAGGCAAAGCTGACTGACCCGAACACGCCTGTGCAAAACCCCCTACAGTGTGTCAGTAGGTGTGTGTGTATGTCCATAGGTCTGTGTGTGTGTCAGTAGGTATGTGTGTGTCAGTAGGTGTGTGTGTGTGTCCATAGGTGTGTGTGTGTGTCAGTAGGTGTGTGTGTGTGTGTGTCAGTAGGCAAGTGTGTGTCAGTAGGTGTGTGTGTGTCTGTAGGAAAGTGTGTGTCAGTGGTTGTGTGAGTGTCAGCAGGTGTGTGTGAGTCAGTAGGTGTGTGTGTCAGTAGGTGTATGTGTGTCAGTAGGTGTGTGTGTGTCAGTAGCTGTGTGTGTGTGTGTGTGTCAGTAGGTGTATGTGTGTCAGTAGGTGTGTGTGTGTCAGTAGCTGTGTGTGTGTGTGTGTGTCAGTAGGTGTATGTGTGTCAGTAGGTGTATGTGTGTCAGTAGGTGTGTGTGTATCAGTAGGTGTGTGTGTGTCAGTAGGTGTGTGTGTGTTTCAGTAGGTGTGTGTGTGTCAGTAGGTGTGTGCATCAGTAGGTGTGTGTGTGTTTGTCAGTAGGTGAGTGTGTGTCAGTAGGTGAGTGTGTGTCAGTAGGTGTGTGTGTGTCAGTAGTTGTGTGTGTGTGTGTGTCAGTAGGTGTATGTGTGTGTCAGTAGGAGTGCGTGTATCAGTAGGTGTGTGTGTGTCAGTAGGTGTGTATGTGTCAGTAGGTGTGTGTGTGTGTCAGTAGGTGAGTGTGTGTCCGTAGGTGTGAGTGTGTGCGTCAGTAGGTGTGTGTGCTTGTCCGTAGGTGTGTGTGTGTGTCAGTAGGTGTGTGTGTGTGCCAGTAGATGTGTGTGTGTGTCAGTAGGTGTGTGTGTGTCAGTAGGTGTGTGTGTGTGTGTCCGTAGGTGTGTGTGTGTGTCAGTAGGTGTGTGTGTGAAAGTAGGTGTGTGTGTGTGTGTGTCAGTCAGTGTGTGTGTGTGTCAGTAGGTGTGTGTGTGTCAGTAGGTGTGTGTGTGTCAGTAGGGGTGTGTGTGTGTGTGTCAGTAGGTGTGTGTGTGTCAGTATTTGTGCTTGTGTCAGTAGGTGTGTGTATGGGTCAGTAGGTGTGTGAGTGACAGTAGGTGTGTGTGTGTCAGTAGGTGTGTGTGTGTGTGTGTGTGTCAGTCAGTGTGTGTGTGTATCAGTAGGTGTGTGTGTGTCTGTAGGTGTATGTGTGTGTGTCAGTAGGTGTGTGTGTGTCAGTAGGTTTGTGTGTGTCAGTAGGTGTGTGTGTGTCAGTAGGTGTGTGTGTGTCATTAGGTGTGTGTGTGTCAGTAGGCGTGTGTGTTTGTGTCAGTATGTGTTTGTGTGTGTGTCAGTAGATGTGTGTGTGTCAGTAGGTGTGTGTGTGTGTCAGTAGGTGTGTGTGTGTGTGTTAGTAGTTGTGTGTGTGTGTGTCAGTGGGTGTGTGAGTGTCAGTAGGTGTGTGTATCAGTAGGTGTGTGTGTATGTGTCAGTAGGTGTATGTGTGTCAGTAGGTGTGTGTGTGTCAGTAGGTGTGTGTGTGCCAGGAGCCCGTGTGTGTCAGTAGGTGTGTGTGTGTGTCAGTAGGTGCGAATGTGTGTGTCAGTAGGCATGTGTGTGTCAGTAGGTGTGTGTGTGTCTGTAGGTGTGTGCCTGTGTATGTGTGTAGGTGTCTGTGTATCAGTAGGAGTGTGTGTGTCAGTAGGTGGGTGAGTGTTTTTCAGTACGTGTGTGTGTGTCAGTAGGTGTGTGTCAGTGGTTGTGTGTGTGTCAGCAGGTGTGTGTGTGAGTCAGTAGGTGTGTGTGTGTGTGTCAGTAGGTGTGTGTGTGTCAGTAGCTGTGTGTGTGTCAGTAGGTGTATGTGTGTCAGTAGGTGTGTGTGTGTCAGTAGCTGTGTGTGTGTGTGTGTCAGTAGGTGTATGTGTGTCAGTAGGTGTATGTGTGTCAGTAGGTGTGTGTGTGTCAGTAGGTGTGTGTGTGTCAGTAGGTGTGTGCATCAGTAGGTGTGTGTGTGTTTGTCAGTAGGTGAGTGTGTGTCAGTAGGTGTGTGTGTGTCAGTAGTTGTGTGTGTGTGTGTGTCAGTAGGTGTGTGTGTGTGTCAGTAGGAGTGTGTGTATCAGTAGGTGTGTGTGTGTCAGTAGGTGTGTATGTGTCAGTAGGTGTGTGTGTGTGTCAGTAGGTGAGTGTGTGTCCGTAGGTGTGTGTGTGTGCATCAGTAGGTGTGTGTGCTTGTCCGTAGGTGTGTGTGTGTGTCAGTAGGTGTGTGTGTGTGCCAATAGGAGTGTGTGTGTGTCAGTAGGTGTGTGTGTGTCAGTCGGTGTGTGTGTGTGTCCGTAGGTGTGTGTGTGTGTGTCAGTAGGTGTGTGTGTGTCAGTAGATGTGGGTGTGTGTGTGTCAGTCAGTGTGTGTGTGTGTCAGTAGGTGTGTGTGTGTCAGTAGGTGTGTGTGTCAGTAGGGGAGTGTGTGTGTGTGTCAGTAGGTGTGTGTGTGTCAGTAGTTGTGCTTGTGTCAGTAGGTGTGTGTATGTGTCAGTAGGTGTGTGTGTGTCAGTAGGTGTGTGTGTGTCAGTAGGTGTGTGTGTGTGCATGTCAGTCTGTGTGTGTGTATCAGTAGGTGTGTGTGTGTCTGTAGGTGTATGTGTGTGTGTCAGTAGGTGTGTGTGTGTCAGTAGGTGTGTGTGTGTCATTAGGTGTGTGTGTGTTAGTAGGTGTGTGTGTGTGTGTCAGTATGTGTTTGTGTGTGTGTCAGTAGATGTGTGTGTGTCAGTAGGTGTGTGTGTGTCAGTAGGTGTGTGTGTGTGTGTTAGTAGTTGTGTGTGTATGTGTCAGTAGGTGTGTGAGTGTCAGTAGGTGTGTGTATCAGTAGGTGTGTGTGTGTGTGTCAGTAGGT
This sequence comes from Somniosus microcephalus, assembly GCF_052327205.1. Classification (NCBI taxonomy): domain Eukaryota; kingdom Metazoa; phylum Chordata; class Chondrichthyes; order Squaliformes; family Somniosidae; genus Somniosus; species Somniosus microcephalus. The sequence goes on from NC_140999.1 coordinate 112,770,528, forward strand.
GTATGTGTGTCAGTAGGTGTGTGTGTGTCAGTAGGTGTGTGTGTGCCAGGAGCCCGTGTGTGTCAGTAGGTGTGTGTGTGTGTCAGTAGGTGCGAATGTGTGTGTCAGTAGGCATGTGTGTGTCAGTAGGTGTGTGTGTGTCAGTAGGTGTGTGCCTGTGTATGTGTGTAGGTGTGTGTGTATCAGTAGGAGTGTGTGTGTCAGTAGGTGGGTGAGTGTTTTTCAGTACGTGTGTGTGTGTCAGTAGGTGTGTGTGTGTCAGAAAGTGTGTGTATGTCAGTAGGTGTGTTTGTGTCAGTAGGTGTGTGTGTGTTTGTAGCAGTGAATGTGTGTGTCAGTAGGCATGTGTGTGTCAGCTGGTGTGTGTGTCAGCAGTTGTGTGTGTGTGTGTGTCAGTAGGTGTGTGTGTAACAGTAGGTGTGTGTGTGTCAGTAGGTGTGTATGTGTCAGTAGGTGTGTGTGTGTGTCAGTAGGTGAGTGTGTGTCAGTAGGTGTGAGTGTGTGTGTCAGTAGATGTGTGTGCGTGTCCGTAGGTGTGTGTGTGTGTCAGTAGGTGTGTGTGTGTGCCAGTAGGTGTGTGTGTGTCAGTAGGTGTGTGTTTGTGTGTGTCAATAGGTGTGTGTGTGTCAGTAGGTGTGTGTGTGTCTGTAGGTAAGTGTGTTTCAGTAGGTGTGTTTTTGTCTGTAGGTGTCTGTGTGTCAGTAGGTGGGTGTGTGTGTCAGTAGGTGTGTGTGTGTCAATAGGTGTGTGTGCTTCAGTAGGTGTGTGTGTGTGTGTGTCAGTAGGCAAGTGTGTGTCAGTAGGTGTGTGTGTGTCTGTAGGAAAGTGTGTGTCAGTGGTTGTGTGAGTGTCAGCAGGTGTGTGTGAGTCAGTAGGTGTGTGTGTGTGTGTCAGTAGGTGTGTGTGTATGTCCATATGTCTGTGTGTGTGTCAGTAGGTATGTGTGTGTCAGTAGGTGTGTGTGTGTGTCCATAGGTCTGTGTGTGTATCAGTAGGTATGTGTGTGTCAGTAGGTGTGTGTGTGTCTGTAGGAAAGTGTGTGTCAGTGGTTGTGTGAGTGTCAGCAGGTGTGTGTGAGTCAGTAGGTGTGTGTGCGTGTGTCAGTAGGTGTGTGTGTGTCAGTAGCTGTGTGTGTGTCAGTAGGTGTATGTGTGTCAGTAGGTGTGTGTGTGTCAGTAGCTGTGTGTGTGTGTGTGTCAGTAGGTGTATGTGTGTCAGTAGGTGTGTGTGTGTCAGTAGCTGTGCGTGTGTGTGTGTGTCAGTAGGTGTATGTGTGTCAGTAGGTGTATTTGTGTCAGTAGGTGTGTGTGTATCATTAGGTGTGTGTGTGTCAGTAGGTGTGTGTGTGTTTCAGTAGGTGTGTGTGTGTCAGTAGGTGTGTGCATCAGTAGGTGTGTGTGTGTTTGTCAGTAGGTGAGTGTGTGTCAGTAGGTGTGTGTGTGTCAGTAGTTGTGTGTGTGTGTCAGTAGGTGTGTGTGTGTGTCAGTAGGAGTGTGTGTATCAGTAGGTGTGTGTGTGTCAGTAGGTGTGTATGTGTCAGTAGGTGTGTGTGTGTGTCAGTAGGTGAGTGTGTGTCCGTAGGTGTGAGTGTGTGCGTCAGTAGGTGTGTGTGCTTGTCCGTAGGTGTTTCTGTGTGTCAGTAGGTGTGTGTGTGTGCCAGCAGGTGTGTGTGTCAGTAGGTGTGTGTGTGTCAGTAGGTGTGTGTGTGTGTGTCCGTAGGTGTGTGTGTGTGTCAGTAGGTGTGTGTGTGTCAGTAGGTGTGTGTGTGTGTGTGTCAGTCAGTGTGTGTGTGTGTCAGTAGGTGTGTGTGTGTCAGTAGGTGTGTGTGTGTCAGTAGGGGTGTGTGTGTGTGTGTCAGTAGGTGTGTGTGTGTCAGTAGTTGTGCTTGTGTCAGTAGGTGTGTGTATGCGTCAGTAGGTGTGTGTGTGACAGTAGGTGTGTGTGTGTCAGTAGGTGTGTGTGTGTGTGTGTGTCAGTCAGTGTGTGTGTGTATCAGTAGGTGTGTGTGTGTCTGTAGGTGTATGTGTGTGTGTCAGTAGGTGTGTGTGTGTCAGTAGGTTTGTGTGTGTCAGTAGGTGTGTGTGTGTCAGTAGGTGTGTGTGTGCCAGTAGGTGTGTGTGTGTCAGTAGTTGTGTGTGTGTGTGTCAGTCAGTGTGTGTGTGTATCAGTAGGTGTGTGTGTGTCTGTAGGTGTATGTGTGTGTGTCAGTAGGTGTGTGTCTGTCAGTAGGTTTGTGTGTGTCAGTAGGTGTGTGTGTGTCAGTAGGTGTGTGTGTGTCATTAGGTGTGTGTGTGTCAGTAGGTGTGTGTGTTTGTGTCAGTATGTGTTTGTGTGTGTGTCAGTAGATGTGTGTGTGTCAGTAGGTGTGTGTGCGTCAGTAGGTGTGTGTGTGTGTGTTAGTAGTTGTGTGTGTGTGTGTCAGTAGGTGTGTGAGTGTCAGTAGGTGTGTGTGTTTGTGTCAGTATGTGTTTGTGTGTGTGTCAGTAGATGTGTGTGTGTCAGTAGGTGTGTATGTGTCAGTAGGTGTGTGTGTGTGTCAGTAGGTGAGTGTGTGTCCGTAGGTGTGTGTGTGTGCATCAGTAGGTGTGTGTGCTTGTCCGTAGGTGTGTGTGTGTGTCAGTAGGTGTGTGTGTGTGCCAATAGGAGTGTGTGTGTGTCAGTAGGTGTGTGTCTGTCAGTCGGTGTGTGTGTGTGTCCGTTGGTGTGTGTGTGTGTCAGTAGGTGTGTGTGTGTCAGTAGGTGTGGGTGTGTGAGTGTCAGTCAGTGTGTGTGTGTGTCAGTAGGTGTGTGTGTGTCAGTAGGTGTGTGTGTCAGTAGGGGTGTGTGTGTGTGTGTCAGTAGGTGTGTGTGTGTCAGTAGTTGTGCTTGTGTCAGTAGGTGTGTGTATGTGTCAGTAGGTGTGTGTGTGTCAGTAGGTGTGTGTGTGTCAGTAGGTGTGTGTGTGTGCATGTCAGTCTGTGTGTGTGTATCAGTAGGTGTGTGTGTGTCTGTAGGTGTATGTGTGTGTGTCAGTAGGTGTGTGTGTGTCAGTAGATGTGTGTGTGTCATTAGGTGTGTGTGTGTTAGTAGGTGTGTGTGTGTGTGTCAGTATGTGTTTGTGTGTGTGTCAGTAGATGTGTGTGTGTCAGTAGGTGTGTGTGTGTCAGTAGGTGTGTGTGTGTGTGTTAGTAGTTGTGTGTGTATGTGTCAGTAGGTGTGTGAGTGTCAGTAGGTGTGTGTATCAGTAGGTGTGTGTGTGTGTGTCAGTAGGTGTATGTGTGTCAGTAGGTGTGTGTGTGTCAGTAGGTGTGTGTGTGCCAGGAGCCCGTGTGTGTCAGTAGGTGTGTGTGTGTGTCAGTAGGTGCGAATGTGTGTGTCAGTAGGCATGTGTGTGTCAGTAGGTGTGTGTGTGTCAGTAGGTGTGTGCCTGTGTATGTGTGTAGGTGTGTGTGTATCAGTAGGAGTGTGTGTGTCAGTAGGTGGGTGAGTGTTTTTCAGTACGTGTGTGTGTGTCAGTAGGTGTGTGTGTGTCAGAAAGTGTGTGTATGTCAGTAGGTGTGTTTGTGTCAGTAGGTGTGTGTGTGTGTGTAGCAGTGAATGTGTGTGTCAGTAGGCATGTATGTGCCAGCTGGTGTGTGTGTCAGCAGTTGTGTGTGTGTGTGTGTCAGTAGGTGTGTGTGTAACAGTATGTGTGTGTGTGTCAGTAGGTGTGTATGTGTCAGTAGGTGTGTGTGTGTGTCAGTAGGTGAGTGTGTGTCAGTAGGTGTGAGTGTGTGTGTCAGTAGATGTGTGTGCGTGTCCGTAGGTGTGTGTGTGTGTCAGTAGGTGTGTGTGTGTGCCAGTAGGTGTGTGTGTGTCAGTAGGTGTGTGTTTGTGTGAGTCAATAGGTGTGTGTGTGTCAGTAGGTGTGTGTGTGTCTGTAGGTAAGTGTGTTTCAGTAGGTGTGTTTTTGTCTGTAGGTGTCTGTGTGTCAGTAGGTGTGTGTGTGTGTCAGTAGGTGTGTGTGTGTCAATAGGTGTGTGTGCTTCAGTAGGTGTGTGTGTGTGTGTGTCAGTAGGCAAGTGTGTGTCAGTAGGTGTGTGTGTGTCTGTAGGAAAGTGTGTGTCAGTGGTTGTGTGAGTGTCAGCAGGTGTGTGTGAGTCAGTAGGTGTGTGTGTGTGTGTCAGTAGGTGTGTGTGTATGTCCATACGTCTGTGTGTGTGTCAGTAGGTATGTGTGTGTCAGTAGGTGTGTGTGTGTGTCCATAGGTCTGTGTGTGTATCAGTAGGTATGTGTGTGTCAGTAGGTGTGTGTGTGTGTGTGTCAGTAGGCAAGTGTGTGTCAGTAGGTGTGTGTGTGTCTGTAGGAAAGTGTGTGTCAGTGGTTGTGTGAGTGTCAGCAGGTGTGTGTGAGTCAGTAGGTGTGTGTGCGTGTGTCAGTAGGTGTGTGTGTGTCAGTAGCTGTGTGTGTGTCAGTAGGTGTATGTGTGTCAGTAGGTGTGTGTGTGTCAGTAGCTGTGTGTGTGTCAGTAGGTGTATGTGTGTCAGTAGGTGTGTGTGTGTCAGTAGCTGTGCGTGTGTGTGTGTGTCAGTAGGTGTATGTGTGTCAGTAGGTGTATGTGTGTCAGTAGGTGTGTGTGTATCAGTAGGTGTGTGTGTGTCAGTAGGTGTGTGAGTGTTTCAGTAGGTGTGTGTGTGTCAGTAGGTGTGTGCATCAGTAGGTGTGTGTGTGTTTGTCAGTAGGTGAGTGTGTGTCAGTAGGTGTGTGTGTGTCAGTAGTTGTGTGTGTGTGTCAGTAGGTGTGTGTGTGTGTCAGTAGGAGTGTGTGTATCAGTAGGTGTGTGTGTGTCAGTAGGTGTGTATGTGTCAGTAGGTGTGTGTGTGTGTCAGTAGGTGAGTGTGTGTCCGTAGGTGTGAGTGTGTGCGTCAGTAGGTGTGTGTGCTTGTCCGTAGGTGTTTCTGTGTGTCAGTAGGTGTGTGTGTGTGCCAGCAGGTGTGTGTGTCAGTAGGTGTGTGTGTGTCAGTAGGTGTGTGTGTGTGTGTCCGTAGGTGTGTGTGTGTGTCAGTAGGTGTGTGTGTGTCAGTAGGTGTGTGTGTGTGTGTGTCAGTCAGTGTGTGTGTGTGTCAGTAGGTGTGTGTGTGTCAGTAGGTGTGTGTGTGTCAGTATGGGTGTGTGTGTGTGTGTCAGTAGGTGTGTGTGTGTCAGTAGTTGTGCTTGTGTCAGTAGGTGTGTGTATGCGTCAGTAGGTGTGTGTGTGACAGTAGGTGTGTGTGTTTCAGTAGGTGTGTGTGTGTGTGTGTCAGTCAGTGTGTGTGTGTATCAGTAGGTGTGTGTGTGTCTGTAGGTGTATGTGTGTGTGTCAGTAGGTGTGTGTGTGTCAGTAGGTTTGTGTGTGTCAGTAGGTGTGTGTGTGTCAGTAGGTGTGTGTGTGCCAGTAGGTGTGTGTGTGTCAGTAGTTGTGTGTGTGTGTGTCAGTCAGTGTGTGTGTGTATCAGTAGGTGTGTGTGTGTCTGTAGGTGTATGTGTGTGTGTCAGTAGGTGTGTGGCTGTCAGTAGGTTTGTGTGTGTCAGTAGGTGTGTGTGTGTCAGTAGGTGTGTGTGTGTCATTAGGTGTGTGTGTGTCAGTAGGTGTGTGTGTTTGTGTCAGTATGTGTTTGTGTGTGTGTCAGTAGATGTGTGTGTGTCAGTAGGTGTGTGTGTGTCAGTAGGTGTGTGTGTGTGTGTTAGTAGTTGTGTGTGTGTGTGTCAGTAGGTGTGTGAGTGTCAGTAGGTGTGTGTATCAGTAGGTGTGTGTGTGTGTGTCAGTAGGTGTATGTGTGTCAGTAGGTGTATGTGTGTCAGTAGGTGTGTGTGTGTCAGTAGGTGTGTGTGTGCCAGGAGCCCGTGTGTGTCAGTAGGTGTGTGTGTGTGTCACTAGGTGTGAATGTGTGTGTCAGTAGGCATGTGTGTGTCAGTAGGTGTGTGTGTGTCAGTAGGTGTGTGCCTGTGTATGTGTGTAGGTGTCTGTGTATCAGTAGGAGTGTGTGTGTCAGTAGGTGGGTGAGTGTTTTTTAGTACGTGTGTGTGTGTCAGTAGGTGTGTGTGTGTCTGTAGGAAAGTGTGTGTCAGTGGTTGTGTGTGTGTCAGCAGGTGTGTGTGTGAGTCAGTAGGTGTGTGTGTGTGTGTCAGTAGGTGTGCGTGTGTCAGTAGCTGTGTGTGTGTCAGTAGGTGTATGTGTGTCAGTAGGTGTGTGTGTGTCAGTAGCTGTGTGTGTGTGTGTGTCAGTAGGTGTATGTGTGTCAGTCGGTGTGTGTGTGTCAGTAGCTGTGTGTGTGTGTGTGTGTCAGTAGGTGTATGTGTGTCAGTAGGTGTATGTGTGTCAGTAGGTGGGTGTGTATCAGTAGGTGTGTGTGTGTCAGTAGGTGTGTGTGTGCTTCAGTAGGTGTGTGTGTGTCAGTAGGTGTGTGCATCAGTAGGTGTGTGTGTGTTTGTCAGTAGGTGAGTGTGTGTCAGTAGGTGTGTGTGTGTCAGTAGTTGTGTGTGTGTGAGTGTCAGTAGGTGTGTGTGTGTGTCAGTAGGAGTGTGTGTATCAGTAGGTGTGTGTGTGTCAGTAGGTGTGTATGTGTCAGTAGGTGTGTGTGTGTGTCAGTAGGTGAGTGTGTGTCCGTAGGTGTGAGTGTGTGCATCAGTAGGTGTGTGTGCTTGTCCGTAGGGGTGTGTTTGTGTCAGGAGGTGTGTGTGTGTGCCAGTAGGTGTGTGTGTGTGTCAGTAGGTGTGTGTGTGTCAGTAGGTGTGTGTGTGTGTGTCCGTAGGTGTGTGTGTGTGTCAGTAGGTGTGTGTGTGTCAGTAGGTGTGGGTGTGTGTGTGTCAGTCAGTGTGTGTGTGTGTCAGTAGGTGTGTGTGTGTCAGTAGGTGTGTGTGTCAGTAGGGGTGTGTGTGTGTGTGTCAGTAGGTGTGTGTATGTCAGTAGTTGTGCTTGTGTCAGTCGGTGTGTGTATGTGTCAGTAGGTGTGTGTGTGTCAGTAGGTGTGTGTGTGTCAGTAGGTGTGTGTGTGTGTGTGTGTGTCAGCCAGTGTGTGTGTGTATCAGTAGGTGTGTGTGTGTCTGTAGGTGTATGTGTGTGTGTCAGTAGGTGTGTGTGTGTCAGTAGGTGTGTGTGTGTCATTAGGTGTGTGTGTGTCAGTAGGTGTGTGTTTGTGTGTCAGTATGTGTTTGTGTGTCAGTAGGGGTGTGTGTGTGTGTGTCAGTAGGTGTGTGTGTGTCAGTATTTGTGCTTGTGTCAGTAGGTGTGTGTATGGGTCAGTAGGTGTGCGTGTGACAGTAGGTGTGTGTGTGTCAGTAGGTTTGTGAGTGTGTGTGTCAGTCAGTGTGTGTGTGTATCAGTAGGTGTGTGTGTGTCTGTAGGTGTATGTGTGTGTGTCAGTAGGTGTGTGTGTGTCAGTAGGTTTGTGTGTGTCAGTAGGTGTGTGTGTGTCAGTAGGTGTGTGTGTGTCAGTAGGTGTGTGTGTGTCAGTAGGTGTGAGTGTGTGTGTGTCAGTCAGTGTGTGTGTGTGTATCAGTAGGTGTGTGTGTGTCTGTAGGTGTATGTGTGTGTGTCAGTAGGTGTGTGTGTGTCAGTAGGTTTGTGTGTGTCAGTAGGTGTGTGTGTGTCAGTAGGTGTGTGTGTGTCATTAGGTGTGTGTGTGTCAGTAGGCGTGTGTGTTTGTGTCAGTATGTGTTTGTGTGTGTGTCAGTAGATGTGTGTGTGTCAGTAGGTGTGTGTGTGTCAGTAGGTGTGTGTGTGTGTGTTAGTAGGTGTGTGTGTGTGTCAGTAGGTGTGTGAGTGTCAGTAGGTGTGTGTATCAGTAGGTGTGTGTGTATGTGTCAGTAGGTGTATGTGTGTCAGTAGGTGTGTGTGTGTCAGTAGGTGTGTGTGTGCCAGGAGCCCGTGTGTGTCAGTAGGTGTGTGTGTGTGTCAGTAGGTGCGAATGTGTGTGTCAGTAGGCATGTGTGTGTCAGTAGGTGTGTGTGTGTCAGTAGGTGTGTGCCTGTGTATGTGTGTAGGTGTCTGTGTATCAGTAGGAGTGTGTGTGTCAGTAGGTGGGTGAGTGTTTTTCAGTACGTGTGTGTGTGTCAGTAGGTGTGTGTCAGTGGTTGTGTGTGTGTCAGCTGGTGTGTGTGTGAGTCAGTAGGTGTGTGTGTGTGTGTCAGTAGGTGTGTGTGTGTCAGTAGCTGTGTGTGTGTCAGTAGGTGTATGTGTGTCAGTAGGTGTGTGTGTGTCAGTCGCTGTGTGTGTGTGTGTGTCAGTAGGTGTATGTGTGTCAGTAGGTGTGTGTGTGTCAGTAGCTGTGTGTGTGTGTGTGTGTCAGTAGGTGTATGTGTGTCAGTAGGTGTATGTGTGTCAGTAGGTGTGTGTGTATCAGTAGGTGTGTGTGTGTCAGTAGGTGTGTGTGTGTTTCAGTAGGTGTGTGTGTGTCAGTAGGTGTGTGCATCAGTAGGTGTGTGTGTGTTTCTCAGTAGATGAGTGTGTGTCAGTAGGTGTGTGTGTGTCAGTAGTTGTGTGTGTGTGTGTGTCAGTAGGTGTGTGTGTGTGTCAGTAGGAGTGTGTGTATCAGTAGGTGTGTGTGTGTCAGTAGGTGTGTATGTGTCAGTAGGTGTGTGTGTGTGTCAGTAGGTGAGTGTGTGTCCGTAGGTGTGAGTGTGTGCATCAGTAGGTGTGTGTGCTTGTCCGTAGGTGTGTGTGTGTGTCAGTAGGTGTGTGTGTGTGCCAATAGGAGTGTGTGTGTGTCAGTAGGTGTGTGTGTGTCAGTAGGTGTGTGTGTGTGTGTCCGTAGGTGTGTGTGTGTGTCAGTAGGTGTGGGTGTGTGTGTGTCAGTCAGTGTGTGTGTGTGTCAGTAGGTGTGTGTGTGTCAGTAGGTGTGTGTGTCAGTAGGGGTGTGTGTGTGTGTGTCAGTAGGTGTGTGTGTGTCAGTAGGTGTGTGTGTGTCAGTAGGTGTGGGTGTGTGTGTGTCAGTCAGTGTGTGTGTGTGTCAGTAGGTGTGTGTGTGTCAGTAGTTGTGCTTGTGTCAGTAGGTGTGTGTATGTGTCAGTAGGTGTGTGTGTGTCAGTAGGTGTGTGTGTGTCAGTAGGTGTGTGTGTGTGCATGTCAGTCTGTGTGTGTGTATCAGTAGGTGTGTGTGTGTCTGTAGGTGTATGTGTGTGTGTCAGTAGGTGTGTGTGTGTCAGTAGGTGTGTGTGTGTCATTAGGTGTGTGTGTGTTAGTAGGTGTGTGTGTGTGTGTCAGTATGTGTTTGTGTGTGTGTCAGTAGATGTGTGTGTGTCAGTAGGTGTGTGTGTGTCAGTAGGTGTGTGTGTGTGTTAGTAGTTGTGTGTGTATGTGTCAGTAGGTGTGTGAGTGTCAGTAGGTGTGTGTATCAGTAGGTGTGTGTGTGTGTGTCAGTAGGTGTATGTGTGTCAGTAGGTGTGTGGGTGTCAGTAGGTGTGTGTGTGCCAGGAGCCCGTGTGTGTCAGTAGGTGTGTGTGTGTGTCAGTAGGTGCGAATGTGTGTGTCAGTAGGCATGTGTGTGTCAGTAGGTGTGTGTGTGTCAGTAGGTGTGTGCCTGTGTATGTGTGTAGGTGTGTGTGTATCAGTAGGAGTGTGTGTGTCAGTAGGTGGGTGAGTGTTTTTCAGTACGTGTGTGTGTGTCAGTAGGTGTGTGTGTGTCAGAAAGTGTGTGTATGTCAGTAGGTGTGTTTGTGTCAGTAGGTGTGTGTGTGTTTGTAGCAGTGAATGTGTGTGTCAGTAGGCATGTGTGTGTCAGCTGGTGTGTGTCAGCAGTTGAGTGTGTGTGTGTGTCAGTAGGTGTGTGTGTGTGTCAGTAGGAGTGTGTGTAACAGTAGGTGTGTGTGTGTCAGTAGGTGTGTATGTGTCAGTAGGTGTGTGTGTGTGTCAGTAGGTGAGTGTGTGTCAGTAGGTGTGAGTGTGTGTGTCAGTAGATGTGTGTGCGTGTCCGTAGGTGTGTGTGTGTGTCAGTAGGTGTGTGTGTGTGCCAGTAGGTGTGTGTGTGTCAGTAGGTGTGTGTTTGTGTGTGTCAATAGGTGTGTGTGTGTCAGTAGGTGTGTGTGTGTCTGTAGGTAAGTGTGTTTCAGTAGGTGTGTTTTTGTCTGTAGGTGTCTGTGTGTCAGTAGGTGTGTGTGTGTGTCAGTAGGTGTGTGTGTGTCAATAGGTGTGTGTGCTTCAGTAGGTGTGTGTGTGTGTGTGTCAGTAGGCAAGTGTGTGTCAGTAGGTGTGTGTGTGTCTGTAGGAAAGTGTGTGTCAGTGGTTGTGTGAGTGTCAGCAGGTGTGTGTGAGTCAGTAGGTGTGTGTGTGTGTGTCAGTAGGTGTGTGTGTATGTCCATAGGTCTGTGTGTGTGTCAGTAGGTATGTGTGTGTCAGTAGGTGTGTGTGTGTGTCCATAGGTCTGTGTGTGTATCAGTAGGTATGTGTGTGTCAGTAGGTGTGTGTGTGTGTGTGTCAGTAGGCAAGTGTGTGTCAGTAGGTGTGTGTGTGTCTGTAGGAAAGTGTGTGTCAGTGGTTGTGTGAGTGTCAGCAGGTGTGTGTGAGTCAGTAGGTGTGTGTGCGTGTGTCAGTAGTTGTGTGTGTGTCAGTAGCTGTGTGTGTGTCAGTAGGTGTATGTGTGTCAGTAGGTGTGTGTGTGTCAGTAGCTGTGTGTGTGTGTGTGTGTCAGTAGGTGTATGTGTGTCAGTAGGTGTGTGTGTGTCAGTAGCTGTGCGTGTGTGTGTGTGTCAGTAGGTGTATGTGTGTCAGTAGGTGTATGTGTGTCAGTAGGTGTGTGTGTATCAGTAGGTGTGTGTGTGTCAGTAGGTGTGTGTGTGCATCAGTAGGTGTGTGTGTGTTTGTCAGTAGGTGAGTGTGTGTCAGTAGGTGTGTGTGTGTCAGTAGTTGTGTGTGTGTGTCAGTAGGTGTGTGTGTGTGTCAGTAGGAGTGTGTGTATCAGTAGGTGTGTGTGTGTCAGTAGGTGTGTATGTGTCAGTAGGTGTGTGTGTGTGTCAGTAGGTGAGTGTGTGTCCGTAGGTGTGAGTGTGTGCGTCAGTAGGTGTGTGTGCTTGTCCGTAGGTGTTTCTGTGTGTCAGTAGGTGTGTGTGTGTGCCAGTAGGTGTGTGTGTGTGTCAGTAGGTGTGTGTGTGTCAGTAGGTGTGTGTGTGTGTGTCCGTAGGTGTGTGTGTGTGTCAGTAGGTGTGTGTGTGTCAGTAGGTGTGTGTGTGTGTGTGTCAGTCAGTGTGTGTGTGTGTCAGTAGGTGTGTGTGTGTCAGTAGGTGTGTGTGTGTCAGTAGGGGTGTGTGTGTGTGTGTCAGTAGGTGTGTGTGTGTCAGTAGGTGTGTGCCTGTGTATGTGTGTAGGTGTCTGTGTATCAGTAGGAGTGTGTTTGTCAGTAGGTGGGTGAGTGTTTTTCAGTACGTGTGTGTGTGTCAGTAGGTGTGTGTCAGTGGTTGTGTGTGTGTCAGCTGGTGTGTGTGTGAGTCAGTAGGTGTGTGTGTGTGTGTCAGTAGGTGTGTGTGTGTCAGTAGCTGTGTGTGTGTCAGTAGGTGTATGTGTGTCAGTAGGTGTGTGTGTGTCAGTAGCTGTGTGTGTGTCAGTAGGTGTGTGCCTGTGTATGTGTGTAGGTGTGTGTGTATCAGTAGGAGTGTGTGTGTCAGTAGGTGGGTGAGTGTTTTTCAGTACGTGTGTGTGTGTCAGTAGGTGTGTGTGTGTCAGAAAGTGTGTGTATGTCAGTAGGTGTGTTTGTGTCAGTAGGTGTGTGTGTGTTTGTAGCAGTGAATGTGTGTGTCAGTAGGCATGTGTGTGTCAGCTGGTGTGTGTGTCAGCAGTTGTGTGTGTGTGTGTCAGTAGGTGTGTGTGTGTGTCAGTAGGAGTGTGTGTAACAGTAGGTGTGTGTGTGTCAGTAGGTGTGTGTGTGTCAGTAGGTGTGTGTGTGTCAGTAGTTGTGCTTGTGTCAGTAGGTGTGTGTATGTGTCAGTAGGTGTGTGTGTGTCAGTAGGTGTGTGTGTGTCAGTAGGTGTGTGTGTGTGCATGTCAGTCTGTGTGTGTGTATCAGTAGGTGTGTGTGTGTCTGTAGGTGTATGTGTGTGTGTCAGTAGGTGTGTGTGTGTCAGTAGGTGTGTGTGTGTCATTAGGTGTGTGTGTGTTAGTAGGTGTGTGTGTGTGTGTCAGTATGTGTTTGTGTGTGTGTCAGTAGATGTGTGTGTGTCAGTAGGTGTGTGTGTGTCAGTAGGTGTGTGTGTGTGTTAGTAGTTGTGTGTGTATGTGTCAGTAGGTGTGTGAGTGTCAGTAGGTGTGTGTATCAGTAGGTGTGTGTGTGTGTGTCAGTAGGTGTATGTGTGTCAGTAGGTGTGTGTGTGTCAGTAGGTGTGTGTGTGCCAGGAGCCCGTGTGTGTCAGTAGGTGTGTGTGTGTGTCAGTAGGTGCGAATGTGTGTGTCAGTAGGCATGTGTGTGTCAGTAGGTGTGTGTGTGTCAGTAGGTGTGTGCCTGTGTATGTGTGTAGGTGTGTGTGTATCAGTAGGAGTGTGTGTGTCAGTAGGTGGGTGAGTGTTTTTCAGTACGTGTGTGTGTGTCAGTAGGTGTGTGTGTGTCAGAAAGTGTGTGTATGTCAGTAGGTGTGTTTGTGTCAGTAGGTGTGTGTGTGTTTGTAGCAGTGAATGTGTGTGTCAGTAGGCATGTGTGTGTCAGCTGGTGTGTGTGTCAGCAGTTGTGTGTGTGTGTGTGTCAGTAGGTGTGTGTGTGTGTCAGTAGGAGTGTGTGTAACAGTAGGTGTGAATGTGTCAGTAGGTGTGTATGTGTCAGTAGGTGTGTGTGTGTGTCAGTAGGTGAGTGTGTGTCAGTAGGTGTGAGTGTGTGTGTCAGTAGATGTGTGTGCGTGTCCGTAGGTGTGTGTGTGTGTCAGTAGGTGTGTGTGTGTGCCAGTAGGTGTGTGTGTGTCAGTAGGTGTGTGTTTGTGTGTGTCAATAGGTGTGTGCGTGTCAGTAGGTGTGTGTGTGTCTGTAGGTAAGTGTGTTTCAGTAGGTGTGTTTTTGTCTGTAGATGTCTGTGTGTCAGTAGGTGTGTGTGTGTGTCAGTAGGTGTGTGTGTGTCAATAGGTGTGTGTGCTTCAGTAGGTGTGTGTGTGTGTGTGTGTCAGTAGGCAAGTGTGTGTCAGTAGGTGTGTGTGTGTCTGTAGGAAAGTGTGTGTCAGTGGTTGTGTGAGTGTCAGCAGGTGTGTGTGAGTCAGTAGGTGTGTGTGTGTGTGTCAGTAGGTGTGTGTGTATGTCCATAGGTCTGTGTGTGTGTCAGTAGGTATGTGTGTGTCAGTAGGTGTGTGTGTGTGTCCATAGGTCTGTGTGTGTATCAGTAGGTATGTGTGTGTCAGTAGGTGTGTGTGTGTGTGTGTCAGTAGGCAAGTGTGTGTCAGTAGGTGTGTGTGTGTCTGTAGGAAAGTGTGTGTCAGTGGTTGTGTGAGTGTCAGCAGGTGTGTGTGAGTCAGTAGGTGTGTGTGCGTGTGTCAGTAGGTGTGTGTGTGTCAGTAGCTGTGTGTGTGTCAGTAGGTGTATGTGTGTCAGTAGGTGTGTGTGTGTCAGTAGCTGTGTGTGTGTGTGTGTGTCAGTAGGTGTATGTGTGTCAGTAGGTGTGTGTGTGTCAGTAGCTGTGCGTGTGTGTGTGTGTCAGTAGGTGTATGTGTGTCAGTAGGTGTATGTGTGTCAGTAGGTGTGTGTGTATCAGTAGGTGTGTGTGTGTCAGTAGGTGTGTGTGTGTTTCACTAGGTGTGTGTGTGTCAGTAGGTGTGTGCATCAGTAGGTGTGTGTGTGTTTGTCAGTAGGTGAGTGTGTGTCAGTAGGTGTGTGTGTGTCAGTAGTTGTGTGTGTGTGTCAGTAGGTGTGTGTGTGTGTCAGTAGGAGTGTGTGTATCAGTAGGTGTGTGTGTGTCAGTAGGTGTGTATGTGTCAGTAGGTGTGTGTGTGTGTCAGTAGGTGAGTGTGTGTCCGTAGGTGTGAGTGTGTGCGTCAGTAGGTGTGTGTGCTTGTCCGTAGGTGTTTCTGTGTGTCAGTAGGTGTGTGTGTGTGCCAGTAGGTGTGTGTGTGTGTCAGTAGGTGTGTGTGTGTCAGTAGGTGTGTGTGTGTGTGTCCGTAGGTGTGTGTGTGTGTCAGTAGGTGTGTGTGTGTCAGTAGGTGTGTGTGTGTGTGTGTCAGTCTGTGTGTGTGTGTCAGTAGGTGTGTGTGTGTCAGTAGGTGTGTGTGTGTCAGTAGGGGTGTGTGTGTGTGTGTCAGTAGGTGTGTGTGTGTCAGTAGGTGTGTGCCTGTGTATGTGTGTAGGTGTCTGTGTATCAGTAGGAGTGTGTGTGTCAGTAGGTGGGTGAGTGTTTTTCAGTACGTGTGTGTGTGTCAGTAGGTGTGTGTCAGTGGTTGTGTGTGTGTCAGCTGGTGTGTGTGTGAGTCAGTAGGTGTGTGTGTGTGTGTCAGTAGGTGGGTGAGTGTTTTTCAGTACGTGTGTGTGTGTCAGTAGGTGTGTGTCAGTGGTTGTGTGTGTGTCAGCTGGTGTGTGTGTGAGTCAGTAGGTGTGTGTGTGTGTGCCAGTAGGTGTGTGTGTGTGTCAGTAGGTGTGTGTGTGTCAGTAGGTGTGTGTGTGTGTGTCCGTAGGTGTGTGTGTGTGTCAGTAGGTGTGTGTGTGTCAGTAGGTGTGTGTGTGTGTGTCCGTAGGTGTGTGTGTGTGTCCGTAGGTGTGTGTGTGTGTCAGTAGGTGTGTGTGTGTCAGTAGGGGTGTGTGTGTGTGTGTCAGTAGGTGTGTGTGTGTCAGTAGGTGTGTGCCTGTGTATGTGTGTAGGTGTCTGTGTATCAGTAGGAGTGTGTGTGTCAGTAGGTGGGTGAGTGTTTTTCAGTACGTGTGTGTGTGTCAGTAGGTGTGTGTCAGTGGTTGTGTGTGTGTCAGCTGGTGTGTGTGTGAGTCAGTAGGTGTGTGTGTGTGTGTCAGTAGGTGTGTGTGTGTCAGTAGCTGTGTGTGTGTCAGTAGGTGTATGTGTGTCAGTAGGTGTGTGTGTGTCAGTAGCTGTGTGTGTGTCAGTAGGTGTGTGCCTGTGTATGTGTGTAGGTGTGTGTGTATCAGTAGGAGTGTGTGTGTCAGTAGGTGGGTGAGTGTTTTTCAGTACGTGTGTGTGTGTCAGTAGGTGTGTGTGTGTCAGAAAGTGTGTGTATGTCAGTAGGTGTGTTTGTGTCAGTAGGTGTGTGTGTGTTTGTAGCAGTGAATGTGTGTGTCAGTAGGCATGTGTGTGTCAGCTGGTGTGTGTGTCAGCAGTTGTGTGTGTGTGTGTGTCAGTAGGTGTGTGTGTGTGTCAGTAGGAGTGTGTGTAACAGTAGGTGTGTGTGTGTCAGTAGGTGTGTATGTGTCAGTAGGTGTGTGTGTGTGTCAGTAGGTGTGTGTGTGTCAGTAGGTGTGAGTGTGTGTGTCAGTAGATGTGTGTGCGTGTCCGTAGGTGTGTGTGTGTGTCAGTAGGTGTGTGTGTGTGCCAGTAGGTGTGTGTGTGTCAGTAGGTGTGTGTTTGTGTGTGTCAATAGGTGTGTGTGTGTCAGTAGGTGTGTGTGTGTCTGTAGGTAAGTGTGTTTCAGTAGGTGTGTTTTTGTCTGTAGGTGTCTGTGTGTCAGTAGGTGTGTGTGTGTGTCAGTAGGTGTGTGTGTGTCAATAGGAGTGTGTGCTTCAGTAGGTGTGTGTGTGTGTGTGTCAGTAGGCAAGTGTGTGTCAGTAGGTGTGTGTGTGTCTGTAGGAAAGTGTGTGTCATTGGTTGTGTGAGTGTCAGCAGGTGTGTGTGAGTCAGTAGGTGTGTGTGTGTGTGTCAGTAGGTGTGTGTCTATGTCCATAGGTCTGTGTGTGTGTCAGTAGGTATGTGTGTGTCAGTAGGTGTGTGTGTGTGTCCATAGGTCTGTGTGTGTATCAGTAGGTATGTGTGTGTCAGTAGGTGTGTGTGTGTGTGTGTCAGTAGGCAAGTGTGTGTCAGTAGGTGTGTGTGTGTCTGTAGGAAAGTGTGTGTCAGTGGTTGTGTGAGTGTCAGCAGGTGTGTGTGAGGCAGTAGGTGTGTGTGCGTGTGTCAGTAGGTGTGTGTGTGTCAGTAGCTGTGTGTGTGTCAGTAGGTGTATGTGTGTCAGTAGGTGTGTGTGTGTCAGTAGCTGTGTGTGTGTGTGTGTGTCAGTAGGTGTATGTGTGTCAGTAGGTGTGTGTGTGTCAGTAGCTGTGCGTGTGTGTGTGTGTCAGTAGGTGTATGTGTGTCAGTAGGTGTATGTGTGTCAGTAGGTGTGTGTGTATCAGTAGGTGTGTGTGTGTCAGTAGGTGTGTGTGTGTTTCAGTAGGTGTGTGTGTGTCAGTAGGTGTGTGCATCAGTAGGTGTGTGTGTTTGTCAGTAGGTGAGTGTGTGTCAGTAGGTGTGTGTGTGTCAGTAGTTGTGTGTGTGTGTCAGTAGGTGTGTGTGTGTGTCAGTAGGAGTGTGTGTATCAGTAGGTGTGTGTGTGTCAGTAGGTGTGTATGTGTCAGTAGGTGTGTGTGTGTGTCAGTAGGTGAGTGTGTGTCCGTAGGTGTGAGTGTGTGCGTCAGTAGGTGTGTGTGCTTGTCCGTAGGTGTTTCTGTGTGTCAGTAGGTGTGTGTGTGTGCCAGTAGGTGTGTGTGTGTGTCAGTAGGTGTGTGTGTGTCAGTAGGTGTGTGTGTGTGTGTCCGTAGGTGTGTGTGTGTGTCAGTAGGTGTGTGTGTGTCAGTAGGTGTGTGTGTGTGTGTGTCAGTCAGTGTGTGTGTGTGTCAGTAGGTGTGTGTGTGTCAGTAGGTGTGTGTGTGTCAGTAGGGGTGTGTGTGTGTGTGTCAGTAGGTGTGTGTGTGTCAGTAGGTTTGTGTGTGTCAGTAGGTGTGTGTGTGTCAGTAGGTGTGTGTGTGTCAGTAGGTGTGAGTGTGTGTGTGTCAGTCGGTGTGTGTGTGTATCAGTAGGTGTGTGTGTGTCTGTAGGTGTATGTGTGTGTGTCAGTAGGTGTGTGTGGGTCAGTAGGTTTGTGTGTGTCAGTAGGTGTGTGTGTGTCAGTAGGTGTGTGTGTGTCATTAGGTGTGTGTGTGTCAGTAGGCGTGTGTGTTTGTGTCAGTATGTGTTTGTGTGTGTGTCAGTAGATGTGTGTGTGTCAGTAGGTGTGTGTGTGTCAGTAGGTGTGTGTGTGTGTGTTAGTAGTTGTGTGTGTGTGTGTCAGTAGGTGTGTGAGTGTCAGTAGGTGTGTGTATCAGTAGGTGTGTGTGTATGTGTCAGTAGGTGTATGTGTGTCAGTAGGTGTGTGTGTGTCAGTAGCTGTGTGTGTGTGTGTGTGTCAGTAGGTGTATGTGTGTCAGTAGGTGTGTGTGTGTCAGTAGCTGTGCGTGTGTGTGTGTGTCAGTAGGTGTATGAGTGTCAGTAGGTGTATGTGTGTCAGTAGGTGTGTGTGTATCAGTAGGTGTGTGTGTGTCAGTAGGTGTGTGTGTGTTTCAGTAGGTGTGTGTGTGTCAGTAGGTGTGTGCATCAGTAGGTGTGTGTGTGTTTGTCAGTAGGTGAGTGTGTGAGTAGGTGTGTGTGTGTCAGTAGTTGTGTGTGTGTGTCAGTATGTGTGTGTGTGTGTCAGTAGGAGTGTGTGTATCAGTAGGTGTGTGTGTGTCAGTAGGTGTGTATGTGTCAGTAGGTGTGTGTGTGTGTCAGTAGGTGAGTGTGTGTCCGTAGGTGTGAGTGTGTGCGTCAGTAGGTGTGTGTGCTTGTCCGTAGGTGTTTCTGTGTGTCAGTAGGTGTGTGTGTGTGCCAGTAGGTGTGTGTGTGTGTCAGTAGGTGTGTGTGTGTCAGTAGGTGTGTGTGTGTGTGTCCGTAGGTGTGTGTGTGTGTCAGTAGGTGTGTGTGTGTCAGTAGGTGTGTGTGTGTGTGTCAGTCAGTGTGTGTGTGTGTCAGTAGGTGTGTGTGTGTCAGTAGGTGTGTGTGTGTCAGTAGGGGTGTGTGTGTGTGTGTCAGTAGGTGTGTGTGTGTCAGTAGTTGTGCTTGTGTCAGTAGGTGTGTGTATGTGTCAGTAGGTGTGTGTGTGACAGTAGGTGTGTGTGTGTCAGTAGGTGTGTGTGTGTGTGTGTGTCAGTCAGTGTGTGTGTGTGTCAGTAGGTGTGTGTGTGTGCATGTCAGTCTGTGTGTGTGTATCAGTAGGTGTGTGTGTGTCTGTAGGTGTATGTGTGTGTGTCAGTAGGTGTGTGTGTGTCAGTAGGTGTGTGTGTGTCATTAGGTGTGTGTGTGTTAGTAGGTGTGTGTGTGTGTGTCAGTATGTGTTTGTGTGTGTGTCAGTAGATGTGTGTGTGTCAGTAGGTGTGTGTGTGTCAGTAGGTGTGTGTGTCTGTTAGTAGTTGTGTGTGTATGTGTCAGTAGGTTTGTGAGTGTCAGTAGGTGTGTGTATCAGTAGGTGTGTGTGTGTGTGTCAGTAGGTGTATGTGTGTCAGTAGGTGTGTGTGTGTCAGTAGGTGTGTGTGTGCCAGGAGCCCGTGTGTGTCAGTAGGTGTGTGTGTGTGTCAGTAGGTGCGAATGTGTGTGTCAGTAGGCATGTGTGTGTCAGTAGGTGTGTGTGTGTCAGTAGGTGTGTGCCTGTGTATGTGTGTAGGTGTGTGTGTATCAGTAGGAGTGTGTGTGTCAGTAGGTGGGTGAGTGTTTTTCAGTACGTGTGTGTGTGTCAGTAGGTGTGTGTGTGTCAGAAAGTGTGTGTATGTCAGTAGGTGTGTTTGTGTCAGTAGGTGTGTGTGTGTTTGTAGCAGTGAATGTGTGTGTCAGTAGGCATGTGTGTGTCAGCTGGTGTGTGTGTCAGCAGTTGTGTGTGTGTGTGTGTCAGTAGGTGTGTGTGTGTGTCAGTAAGAGTGTGTGTGTCAGTAGGTGTGTGGGTGCCAGGAGCCCGTGTGTGTCAGTAGGTGTGTGTGTGTGTCAGTAGGTGCGAATGTGTGTGTCAGTAGGCATGTGTGTGTCAGTAGGTGTGTGTGTGTCAGTAGGAGTGTGCCTGTGTATGTGTGTAGGTGTCTGTGTATCAGTAGGAGTGTGTGTGTCAGTAGGTGGGTGAGTGTTTTTCAGTACGTGTGTGTGTGTCAGTAGGTGTGTGTCAGTGGTTCTGTGTGTGTCAGCTGGTGTGTGTGTGAGTCAGTAGGTGTGTGTGTGTGTGTCAGTAGGTGTGTGTGTGTCAGTAGCTGTGTGTGTGTCAGTAGGTGTATGTGTGTCAGTAGGTGTGTGTGTGTCAGTAGCTGTGTGTGTGTGTGTGTCAGTAGGTGTATGTGTGTCAGTAGGTGTGTGTGTGTCAGTAGCTGTGTGTGTGTGTGTGTCAGTAGGTGTATGTGTGTCAGTAGGTGTATGTGTGTCAGTAGGTGTGTGTGTATCAGTAGGTGTGTGTGTGTCAGTAGGTGTGTGTGTGTTTCAGTAGGTGTGTGTGTGTCAGTAGGTGTGTGCATCAGTAGGTGTGTGTGTGTTTGTCAGTAGGTGAGTGTGTGTCAGTAGGTGTGTGTGTGTCAGTAGTTGTGTGTGTGTGTGTGTCAGTAGGTGTGTGTGTGTGTCAGTAGGAGTGTGTGTATCAGTAGGTGTGTGTGTGTCAGTAGGTGTGTATGTGTCAGTAGGTGTGTGTGTGTGTCAGTAGGTGAGTGTGTGTCCGTAGGTGTGAGTGTGTGCATCAGTAGGTGTGTGTGCTTGTCCGTAGGTGTGTGTGTGTGTCAGTAGGTGTGTGTGTGTGCCAATAGGAGTGTGTGTGTGTCAGTAGGTGTGTGTGTGTCAGTAGGTGTGTGTGTGTGTCCGTAGGTGTGTGTGTGTGTCAGTAGGTGTGTGTGTGTCAGTAGGTGTGGGTGTGTGTGTGTCAGTCAGTGTGTGTGTGTGTCAGTAGGTGTGTGTGTGTCAGTAGGTGTGTGTGTCAGTAGGGGTGTGTGTGTGTGCGTCAGTAGGTGTGTGTGTGTCAGTAGTTGTGCTTGTGTCAGTAGGTGTGTGTATGTGTCAGTAGGTGTGTGTGTGTCAGTAGGTGTGTGTGTGTCAGTAGGTGTGTGTGTGTGCATGTCAGTCTGTGTGTGTGTATCAGTAGGTGTGTGTGTGTCAGTATGTGTTTGTGTGTGTGTCAGTAGATGTGTGTGTGTCAGTAGGTGTGTGTGTGTCAGTAGGTGTGTGTGTGTGTTAGTAGTTGTGTGTGTATGTGTCAGTAGGTGTGTGAGTGTCAGTAGGTGTGTGTATCAGTAGGTGTGTGTGTGTGTGTCAGTAGGTGTATGTGTGTCAGTAGGTGTGTGTGTGTCAGTAGGTGTGTGTGTGCCAGGAGCCCGTGTGTGTCAGTAGGTGTGTGTGTGTGTCAGTAGGTGCGAATGTGTGTGTCAGTAGGCATGTGTGTGTCAGTAGGTGTGTGTGTGTCAGTAGGTGTGTGCCTGTGTATGTGTGTAGGTGTGTGTGTATCAGTAGGAGTGTGTGTGTCAGTAGGTGGGTGAGTGTTTTTCAGTACGTGTGTGTGTGTCAGTAGGTGTGTGTGTGTCAGAAAGTGTGTGTATGTCAGTAGGTGTGTTTGTGTCAGTAGGTGTGTGTGTGTTTGTAGCAGTGAATGTGTGTGTCAGTAGGCATGTGTGTGTCAGCTGGTGTGTGTGTCAGCAGTTGAGTGTGTGTGTGTGTCAGTAGGTGTGTGTGTGTGTCAGTAGGAGTGTGTGTAACAGTAGGTGTGTGTGTGTCAGTAGGTGTGTATGTGTCAGTAGGTGTGTGTGTGTCAGTAGGTGTATGTGTGTCAGTAGGTGTGTGTGTGTCAGTAGCTGTGTGTGTGTCAGTAGGTGTGTGCCTGTGTATGTGTGTAGGTGTGTGTGTATCAGTAGGAGTGTGTGTGTCAGTAGGTGGGTGAGTGTTTTTCAGTACGTGTGTGTGTGTCAGTAGGTGTGTGTGTGTCAGTAGGGGTGTGTGTGTGTGTGTCAGTAGGTGTGTGTGTGTCAGTAGGTGTGTGCCTGTGTATGTGTGTAGGTGTCTGTGTATCAGTAGGAGTGTGTGTGTCAGTAGGTGGGTGAGTGTTTTTCAGTACGTGTGTGTGTGTCAGTAGGTGTGTGTCAGTGGTTGTGTGTGTGTCAGCTGGTGTGTGTGTGAGTCAGTAGGTGTGTGTGTGTGTGTCAGTAGGTGTGTGTGTGTCAGTAGCTGTGTGTGTGTCAGTAGGTGTATGTGTGTCAGTAGGTGTGTGTGTGTCAGTAGCTGTGTGTGTGTCAGTAGGTGTGTGCCTGTGTATGTGTGTAGGTGTGTGTGTATCAGTAGGAGTGTGTGTGTCAGTAGGTGGGTGAGTGTTTTTCAGTACGTGTGTGTGTGTCAGTAGGTGTGTGTGTGTCAGAAAGTGTGTGTATGTCAGTAGGTGTGTTTGTGTCAGTAGGTGTGTGTGTGTTTGTAGCAGTGAATGTGTGTGTCAGTAGGCATGTGTGTGTCAGCTGGTGTGTGTGTCAGCAGTTGTGTGTGTGTGTGTGTCAGTAGGTGTGTGTGTGTGTCAGTAGGAGTGTGTGTAACAGTAGGTGTGTGTGTGTCAGTAGGTGTGTATGTGTCAGTAGGTGTGTGTGTGTGTCAGTAGGTGTGTGTGTGTCAGTAGGTGTGAGTGTGTGTGTCAGTAGATGTGTGTGCGTGTCCGTAGGTGTGTGTGTGTGTCAGTAGGTGTGTGTGTGTGCCAGTAGGTGTGTGTGTGTCAGTAGGTGTGTGTTTGTGTGTGTCAATAGGTGTGTGTGTGTCAGTAGGTGTGTGTGTGTCTGTAGGTAAGTGTGTTTCAGTAGGTGTGTTTTTGTCTGTAGGTGTCTGTGTGTCAGTAGGTGTGTGTGTGTGTCAGTAGGTGTGTGTGTGTCAATAGGAGTGTGTGCTTCAGTAGGTGTGTGTGTGTGTGTGTCAGTAGGCAAGTGTGTGTCAGTAGGTGTGTGTGTGTCTGTAGGAAAGTGTGTGTCATTGGTTGTGTGAGTGTCAGCAGGTGTGTGTGAGTCAGTAGGTGTGTGTGTGTGTGTCAGTAGGTGTGTGTCTATGTCCATAGGTCTGTGTGTGTGTCAGTAGGTATGTGTGTGTCAGTAGGTGTGTGTGTGTGTCCATAGGTCTGTGTGTGTATCAGTAGGTATGTGTGTGTCAGTAGGTGTGTGTGTGTGTGTGTCAGTAGGCAAGTGTGTGTCAGTAGGTGTGTGTGTGTCTGTAGGAAAGTGTGTGTCAGTGGTTGTGTGAGTGTCAGCAGGTGTGTGTGAGGCAGTAGGT